>NC_137345.1:10924954-11524954 GCF_965287045.1 Carcharhinus amblyrhynchos | reverse complement strand
CTTGGATGACTGTGTGTATGGAGTTTGCACATTCTCCCCGTGTCTGCATGGGTTTCCTCTGGGTGCTCAGTTTCCTCCCACACTCCAAAGGTTAACAGGTTTGATGGATTGGCTTGTGCTAAATTACCCTTCAGTGTCCAAGGATGTGTAGCTTAGATTAATTAGCTACGGTAAATGCGTGAAGTTTCGGGGATTGGACAGGGGAGAGAGCCTGGGTAAGATACTATGGCCGGAATTTTACCAGCACATCCATCCCAATGACTTACAGAATGGCATTCTCCATTGGCTTTGGGTGGGATCTTGGGCAGGCAAGGTGCTAAAATTCCAGCATATGTTGCAGGTTAGGTTAATTGGCTATGCAAAATTGCCCCTTAGTGTCAGGGTAACTGGCAGGGTGGATGTGTGGGGTTACGGGGATAGGGCCTAGGTGGGATCATTGTCAGTGAAGGCTCAATGGGCCGGATGGCCTCCTTCTGCACCGTAGAGATCCAATGAAATTGTGCAAGTTGTTAATGGCAGTTTCTTTATTCTCAGAAGTTTTCAGTGTATATATAGTCCTATTGCTGTAGTCATGCAGCACACTTCACAGCAGTGTATGTAGGGTTGGTCCAGCACAGTAATATGAGGTGATGCAGTGCATTGCAGGCATTGCGAGCCTGTACATCATGGAGCTAAAATAAATAGACGTCAAATTAAAAAACACTATACTTTCCAGAAATGCACATTCTATTTTTTATTTTAACCTCGAGAGTCAGCTTCTAAATGTCAAAAGCCAACATGTGTGACATCACTGGATGCATTAAAAGAGAAACCTATTGGTCACCATGTGTATGCACCAATATAATGACTGTGTTAAAGGTGTTTTATTTAATATTCTCTTTGGATTTTGTGTGTGTCAGCAGTACTTTAACCAGGCTCCAAAAATAAAGGGAGCACTGACAGACTTCAGGCTGAAAATCTAGAAGCTCGGTTATTTTTAGTTCATCAATTCCTCACCCACGTGTTGGTTTAAGTTGATTAGAATGTTCCACCAGGCGACTCTCGACTGGACCTGGCCAGTTGTTCTCCTCGGCCTCCTGACTGGGATAGCCTCCCCGGTTCCAATAGCAACGAAAGCCAGGGGGAGCTTGGAAGGGAGATGGGAGACTCTCTTCTCCAGGTCCTTGTATCCGATCTCTGGGAGGAAATTAGACCTCGGATGGGACAGGGACTATTTCACTGGAATCAAGAGAGTGAGGAGGCTTTATTGCAATGTTGGCATCGGGTTTCACCTCCAAATCACGGCTGATGGACAAATTAATGGAGTACACACGGAAAACCAGTACAGTAGGTAGTCTGCTGCTCTCTTTTATTGTGGGGGGTTGGGGGGTGGGAATTCTGATCAGGTTAACCAAACTGAATTATTTGCAAGTTCACTTGACAAGCATCTATAGGCAAGTGCTGCATTGCACCGGAGCTAATAATTGTACCTTGTGCAGGATTAAACGAAACACGATCTGCTTTTGTTGGCCTATCTGAACAGCAATAGAAAGTTATCCAAAATCAGGCAAGGTCTTATCTAGACTGCAGTGCCCCAGTCTTTCAACAAGAAGTAATTTCGTGAAAAATGCCCGTCTTGAATGTTAATAAACGTTTGACAGCCTGTTAAGTAGGCACTGATGGCACGACTACAAGACAATTGCCTCCTTGTTTGATAATGCCTCAGGTCTGTGGGCAGTACGTGTAAACCTGGCTTACGTTTTGCCTTGAGTCCCCTCGAAGGTTTGAATGCACTTGAGTACAGACTGGACTTCACAGCTCTTGAGGGCTGTGAAAATAATGTCTTTCTAGCTTACATTTACGTTAAGAAACTGAAGGCATATTGCACTGAATTTTGTAGTACTGAATATTGTAAGGACAGTGAGAGACAGAGTGCTTGTGAACTTGCATTTAACTGAATACTTCTGCTGTCCAATTGCTACACGGACCATAAATGGTTAAATACATGTTATGGACAAAAACGATACTGTAAAAATAGAGAGGAAAACATGCCAGTTCGTCGCTCCCCTCCTCGTTTCCTGTTATTCGTGCGTTCACTGCGAATCATTCTACCCCCGTAACTTGTAAATTGTTCCTACAATTACAGTGGAAGACAGTTAATGAATGGATATTGAAGAACGTTGGGAAGCGAGGGGCTGACTTTCCAACAAAGCTTATTGGTGTCTTGGCTGAAGCGCAAGATCAGGTCAGCTGATGCCAGGAGGAATCAGGAACAGCAGACAGTTTATTTGTGTTGCATTGCAAGCCCTCGTTCATTTAGTCCAGCGCTCCACCTCACCACCCACTCCCACTGCACAACCTCCCCATCCCCCAAAGATGCTTCGGTAAAATTAGATTACATGTGCCGCAGTAAGTCAGGTTACAAGTTGTGTGTGTTTGTATGGAGGGTGTGCTGTTTTATAGAATCATGGAGTCCCTCCAAGTGCAGAAGGCGGCCATTCGGCCCATTGAGTCTGCACCGACAACAACCTCACGCAGGCCCTGTCCCCGTAACCCCACCGCTAATCCCCCTAACCTAGACATCTTTGGGATACTAAGGGGTAATTTAGCACAGCCAATCCACCTAACCTGCGTATCTTTGGGACAATAATGGACAATTTAGCGTAGCCAATCCATCTAACCTGTACATCTTTGGGACACTAAGGGGCAATTTAGCGTGGCCAATCCACCTAACTGCACATCTTTGGGATACTAAAGGGCAATTTAGCGTGGCCAATCCACCTAAACTGCACATCTTTGGACTGTGGGAGGAAATCAGAGCACCCAGAGGAAACCCACGCAGACATGGGGAGAATGTACAAACTGAACAGTACATAACAGTACATGAATGTACATAACTGTACAGACAGTGACCCAAACCAGGAATTGAACCCGGGGCCCTGCTGCTGTGAAGACCATTGCTAACTACAGTGCCACCGTGCCACCCACCTTTTTCTAGATAGTGAGGTGGAATAATTTGACTTCTGTTGGCCATTGTGCATTATATTTTTATGTTTCACCAACAGCTTGGGCGAATACAGATTCCTTTATTTAGCCAGTGAGATTTTAGTGACATTGGAATTTGATACTTGTAGCATTACAACAATTTTTAACCTGGGTTTAAAAAAACAGGAATCATTCCTGATTTCCAACTTTAATTTTTATTTTATTTGTACAAAGTGCTGACAATCGTGCAGAATGCAAGAATACACTGACAGTGAGGCTGAAAGAATTTTACAGCTTGTGATGATTTAATTTAGCTTTGACATCTCACCCGATAAATACTGAACATGAATGTTTGACATTTGTTTATTTATGATCTCTGCTGAGAATATCTTTGTGCTCAATCCTAGGAATACGAAAGCAGATGCTACTTTAAAGTAGCGTCAAGCACAGTTTGCGTGTGTACTTTAATGTTCTGGCTCTACTACTGGACGAGTTATCCTGAGACCTGGATTGTTGGTCTTCAGATCCATCTGTGGCAATTTGAGAATTGATCTTTTTTAAATAAAGAGCTAGTGTCAGCAAAAGTGACCATGAAGCCACCAGACTCTCGGGAAGAGCCCAACTAGTTCACTATTGTCCTTTAGGGTTGGGAGCCAGCCATCCTCTCACTTTGTCTGGTCTATTTGGAGGCATCACGGTGGCACAGTAGTTAGTACTGTTGCCTCACAGTGCCAGGGTCCCAGGTTCAATTCCTGCCTTGGACCACTGTCTGTGTGGAGCTTGCACTTTCTCCCCGTGTCTGCGTGGGTTTCCTCCGGGTGCTCCGATTTCCTCCTACAGTCCAAAGATGTGTAGGTTAGGTTGATTGGCCATGCTAAATTGACCCTAGTGTTAGAGGGATTAGAAGGGTAAACGATTGGAGTTACGGGAGTAGTGCCTGAATGGGATTGTGGTTGGTGTAGACTTGATGGGCTGAATGGCCTCCTTCTGCACTGTAGGGATTCTATGATACTTGTGTCTTCAATCCTACATGGTGGACTCTGCCTATTCTTTAAAGTATGCTCGCAAACCATTTGGTTGTACCAAGCACCTTGGAGGAATCTCGATGTCATATCCTCAACAAAGTTAGAGGTTGGCAATAAATGCTGACATTAGTGGTCCATGTCTCAAGAATAAGCTTAAAAAATAGAGACACGACCTCGGTCTACTTTTGAGCCTTTCTAAGCACACAACTGTGCCTAATTTGTTCTATTCCTCACACCAGGTGGCTGACTGCCCAATCAAATGAGGCCCCCATCTTGAATAGGTTTGGCATACATTATGCAAACTGTTGTCCTGGTTGAGTGGTGCACAATGGGTGACACTGAGAGCAGGGATTTAATGATCATGAACAATATTTAAGGGCTCTTTCATTGGAAGTACTAAGAATATGGTGCTTCCTGTCAAGTTGTCTCAACGTGAAATCCAAAAGGTCATTAATTTACAGGTCCAAGGTTATGAATTCTTTGGCATGTAACTCAACTTCTGAATCTCCAAAGCTTGTTGACCACCTACAGGCATAAGCTAGGAGTGTGATGGAATACTCTCTGCCTGTTTGGATGATTGCAACTCTAAGAACATTAGAAGCTTCACTATCTAGGTGAAAGCAGCCTACTTGTACCCCATCCATCACCTTAAACATTCACTTTCTCCACCCCTGATGCACAGTGGCAGCGTGTGTACCATCTACAAGATGCACTGCAGCAACTCGCCAAGTTTCTCTCAGCTGCACCTTCCAAACCCGCAACATCTACCACCTCAAACAGCAAGGCCAGCCGATGCCTGGGAACACCACCACCTGCAAGTTCCCCTCCAAGTCACTCACCATCCTGATTTAGAAATATATTGCTGTCGCTGGGTCAAAATCCAGCAACTACTTTCCTGACAGCACAGTGGGTGTACCTACATCACTTGGACTGTGGAAGACGTCTTTCAAGTGTGACTGCCTGTGTGGAGTTTGCACATTCTCTCTGTGTTTGATTTGATTTATTATTTTCATATGTATTAATATATAGTGAAAAGTACTGTTTCTTGCCCCCTATACAGACAAAGCATACCGTACGTAGAGAAGGAAAGGAGAAGGTGCAGAATGTAGTGTCAGTCATAGCTAGGGTGTAGAGAAAGACCAACTCAATGCAAGACAGCAGGGACAAAGCTGTTCTTGAGTCATTTGGTACGTGCCCTCAGACATTTGTATCTTTTTACTGATGGAAGAAGGTGGAAGTGAGAATGCTCGGGGTGCATGGGGTCCCTAATTATGCTGGCTGTTTTTCCGAGGCAGCAGGAAGTTCAGACAGTGTCAATGGGGTGGGAGGCTGGTTTGAGCGATGGACTGGGCTTCGTTCACAACCTTTGTAGTTTGTTGAGGGACTTGGATAGAGCAGGAGCCGCACCAGGCTGCGATACAACCAGAAAGAATGCTTTCTATTGTGCATCTCTAAGTGTTGGTGAGAGCCGTAGCGGACATGCCAAATTTCCGAGAATCTTCTGAGAAGGTAGAGATGTTAGTCGGCTTTCTTAACTATAGTATCAGCATGGAGGGACGAGGACAGGTTATTGGTGATCTGGGCACCTAAAAACCTGAAGCGCTCGACCATTTCTACATCGTCCCCATTGATGTAGGACAGGGATGTGTCCTCCGCTATGCTTCCTGAAGTCAATGACTACCTCCTTTGTTTTGTTGACATTGAGGGAGAGATTATTGTCATCACACCAGTTCTCTAGATTCTCTATCTCTTTCTTGTACTCCATCTTTCATTGTTTGAGGTCCGACCCACTATGGTGGTGTCATCAGCAGCCTTGAAAATCAAATTAGAGGGGAATTTGGCCACTCAATCATAGGTGTATAAGAAGTATAGTAAGAGGCCGAGAACACAGCTTTGTGAGGCACTGGTGTTGAGGATGATCGTGGAGGAGGTATTGTTGCGTATCCTTACTGATTGTGGCCTGTCGTTAGGAAGTTCAGGATCCAGTCGCAGAGAGAGGAACCAAGCCCCTGGCTGTGGAGTTTGGAGATGAGCTTTGTGGAAATAATGGTGTTGAAGGCTGAGCTGTAGTCAATAAATAAGAATCCGACAAAGGTACTTTTGTTACCTGGGTGTTCCAGTGTTGAGTGCAGGGCCAGGGAGATGGTGCCTGTGGTGGACCTGTTGTGGTAGTGGGTGAGCTATAGTGGATCCAGGCAGTTTGGGAATTGATTTGTGTCATGACTAACCTTTTGAAGCACTTCATAATGATGGATGTCAGAGCCACCGGATAGTCATTAAGGCATGCTGCTTGATTTTTCTTTGGTACCGGGATGATGGCTGTCTTCTTGAAGCAGATAGGGACCTTAGATTGTTGCAAAGAGAGGTTGAAGATGTCTGTGAAAACCCCCGCCATCTGGTCCGCGCAGGATCTGAGTACTTGCCCAGGTACCCTATCCGGGCCAGTTGTTTGGGTCAGTCTTCGAGAAAGATGCTCTGACATCTGCAGTGGTGACCTCGGATACAGGTTCATCTTAGGTGCAAAGATGCGTTGGTTAGGTGGATTAGCCATGGTAAATGTTATGGAGATGGTGCGGAGGAGAGGGCCTGGGTAGGATACAGTTTTGGAGAGTCGGTGCAGACTCGATAGGCAAAATGGCCTCCTTCGGCACTGTGGGGATTCTGATGGGCAATAAATGCTGGCTTAGCCAGCGGTGCCCACATCCTGTCAATCATTAAAAAATACTGTTTCATGAGAGAACTTTAATGATGTTTGGCCAGCTATTTGACATCACCACTGAGTCAAAACATGCAATGTGCAGCTGGATGGTACTCAAGACTGAGAAACCTGGGGCTGAGCCTTTGTTTTGGGGTGGGAAACAGGGAGTCTGGATGGTTTCCAGGTCCTGAATCTGGGGAATCATTCTTTAGGATTTTGACCACAGAGTCCCCTCAATTGTCATGGAGACTGCTTCCCTGTCCAATTAAGAGTGGCAAGCAGTCTCTCAATGCCACCAATCAGAAGCCTTCCACTTTCAGAAACTTACAGAATGCTGAGAGGCCTAGACGGAAAGGATACGGACAGGATATTCCCTCTACTGGGAGAGACTAGGACTCGAGGGCACAACCTCAGAGTGAAGAAATGCTCCTTTAAAACTGAGATAAGGAGGAATTTCTTCAGCCAAGAGGGTGTTGAATCTGTGGAAGTCATTGCCACAGAGGGCCGTGGAGGCCAGGCCATTGAGTGTCTTTAAGACAGAGATAGATAGGTTCAGTGAGCAGGGAATTTCAAGCCAAAATTTAACTTGCAACCACAACAAGTAAGCTGACACCTTATCTCGTACCTGAGCACCATACTGTAGGAAGGATATGAATGGGTCAGAGAGGGTGCAGAAGAAGTTTGTAAAATTGATTCCAGGGATGAGAAACTTCAGTTTTGAGGATAGATTGGAGAGGTTGGGACTGATAAATTGGAGAGAAGAAGGCTAAGAGAAGGTGTCATAGAATAAGGGGATCAAGGGTTACAGGGAGAAGGCAGGAGAATGGGAACGAGAATCATATCAGCCATGATTGAATGGCAGAGCAGACTTGTTGGGCTGAATGGCCTAATTCTGCTCCAATATGTTATGGCCTTATGATCACTTTGAGAAAAGGGGTACCTGCAGTGAAGATGAAGTAGGTAAAAAGGTGCTTCAACATGCAGATGTCCTTGAACCAAACTTCTAAATAAATTCATTTGGAACAAAAATCAGCAGACAGAGCTGCACTGTGGGAAACCCAGTCAGACTCCTTCATCTTTGGTTAATGGGGGTCGTAATGAGTCTAATTGACTACCTGCCTCATGGGATACAGAGCTGTGCCAGGCCCCCAACCCACCTCACAAAAACGACTAGAAAACGGAAAGGGTCAGGAAATTGGCAACACCCGCTCTCTTGGGTCCCGACTGCCTCTGTTTCCAACCTCAGCAGGGCCCAGAGGTTGTGCCCACAATGTTTTCCTTGGTTAAGGGGTGCTGAGAGCATCTGATCAATTTCCACAGCTATGCCAGCTAAGACCAGCTTTCTTGCCACAGGTTGGACGTGTGTGACTCAGTTCCACGTTGATCGCTGCTTTGACACTGGCTGGAATTTTACCACCCCACCCACCCGCCACGGTATTTGGAGTGGGAGAGGAGTGGACAATGGAAAGATCTGTTGACCTTGGACGGGATTTTATTGTAAAATCTCGCCCACTGAGTCATCTATGGAGCAGACAGTGTATTTAGTAAACTGTTCAGAATGGCAAATAGCCGTGGATGGCGGACAGTTCCTCTAAATGAGAATCAACATTTTTGTATTAGAACAAAAGGTAAAGGGCAATTTGTTGAGTGAAGTTTACCACTTCAGTTATTCCAACTAACCCAGACCGGCATCTTATTCCATTTTGAAATGCTCGAGTGCTTTGCCTTTTCTGGTAGACCATTCCAAATATTTGTCACTCTGCCCAAATTGTTTGATGTAAACTTGGGCAGTGTTCTGGATTCACTTCATTAATTATTAATATGCATCAATAAAATGCCTCCCCTCAATCAACTCTGAAGCTTAAGCTTCTCTGATCTTCTTTCATATCTCAACCTGCCATAATCCATGTTGCCCTTCTCTACATCCCTCCCAAAGTCCATATCTCATACATCCTGCCCAAAGTCATACACAGGCCAATGCTTTCAATTCATAGAATCATAGAAATCATAGAACCTCCCACAGTGCAGAAGAAGGCCATTCGACCCATCGAGCCTGCACTGTCAACAATCCCATCCAAGCCCTATCCTCGTAACCCCACATACTTACCCCACTAATCCCTCTAACATACACATCCTGGAACACTAAGAGACAATTTAACATGGCCAATGCACCTAACCTGCACATCTTTGGGCTGTGGGAGGAAACCGGAGCACATGGAGGAAACCCATGCGTACACAGGGAGAACGTGCAAACTCCACACAGACAGTTACCCATGCCAGGAATCGAACCAAGTCGCTGGAGCTGTGAAGCAGCAGTGCCACCGTGCCACCCAACTCCTTTGATTTAAACACATCAAGAGAATAGCAGGTAACAGTAGTCCTAGGCTGGTATCTCATCAAGGCATTCAGACAGCACCATGAATTACATGGGCTTCCTCAGCCTTATAATTCATTATGTAATGCCTGATGTGGCTGCAATGGGGCTTTACGACAGGCACTGAACCCCAAGACATTCAACTCAGATGATATTGAGGAAGGATTAGCAATAATAATGTAATCATTGAATATCTAGTGAAGGATAATCCAGAGTTGATTATTGGGTAGTAACAGTCACCAGAATGGGTTGTGCAGAAACGTGGAAAATAGGAGCAGGAAGAGGCCATTCAGCCCTTTGAGTCTGCCTCACCATTCAGTATTATGATCACTGATCAAGCAACTTAATAGCCTGATCTCACATCCCCCATCCCCCATATTTTTTGATCCCTTTCACCCCAAGAGCTATATCTAAGTCCTTCTTGAATAATACTATGTTTTGGCTTCAACTGCTTTCTGTGGTAGCAAATTCCACAGGCTCACTACTCGCTGGGTGAAGACATTTATCCTCATCTCAGTCCTAAAGGATTTACCCCCTATCCTTAGACTGTGACTCCTAGTTCTGGACACCCCCACCATTGGGAACATCCTTCTTGAATCTACCCTGCCTAGTCCTGTTAGCATTTTCTAGGTTTCTATGAGAACCCCACCCCCCTCATTCATCTGAACTCCAGCGAATGTAATCCTAATTGACTCGATCCCTCCTCATGCATCAGTGCCACCAACGCAAGAATCAGTCTGATAGACCTTTGCTGCATTGCCTCTATAGCAAGAACATCCTTCCTTAGACCAAAATTGCACGCAATATTCCAGACAAGGATGGAAAGCCCTGAAGGCCACAGCAATCTGAAACAAGAGGATATTTAGGGAATAACCTGAGAATGGGTAGTTGAGTCCAGAGTTGTGTTACCGTGTGCCAACTGCTTGATCTGGTGTTCATTCTTGATGGAGGTATTTTTGACTTTGTGACAGGATTAATCTCATCCTTTGACACATTGGTCCATAATCAAAATTACTCCCAATGTGTTGGGTGACACATCTTCATATTGGAGGCGCTGAGATACTGTACAGGCAGGATATTTGCACAAATAACATTAGGATATAAAGATTCATCCATCCAATAATACAATAATACAATTCATCCATCCAATAATCCAATAATACAATTCATCCATCCAATAATACAATAAAATAATATTGTATTATTGGATGGATGAATCTTTATATCCTAATGTTATTTGTGCAAATATCCTGCCTGTACAGCATCTCAGAGTCTCCAGTATGAAGATGTGTCACCCAACTCATTGGGAGTAATTTTGATTACTGTTTTTATACACGCTTCTTTTGCTTAGCAACCTCATAGGGTGGTAATAAATTCATAAGATATAGGAGCAGAATTAGGCCATTCAGCCCATCAATTCCACTCTGCCATTCAATCATGGCTGATATGCACCTCATACCCATTTTCCTGCCTTGTCTCCATAACTCTTCAACCCATTACCAATTAAAAATCTCACTCCTCTGCATCCACCGCACTTTAGGGTAGTGAATTCCACAGATTCCACAGCTTTACAGCCTTTTGGGAGAAGTAGTTTCTTCTCAACTCTGTTTTAAATTTGCTCTCCCTTATCTTAAGACTATGACCTCTCATCCTAGAATGCCCCATAAGAGGAAGCATCTGCTCCACGTCTACTTTATCCATACCTTGTACCATCTTGTATACCCCAATTTGATCTCCCCTCATTCTTCCAAATTCCAGAGAGTATCAGCCTGAACTGTTCAATCTTTCTTCATACGACAAACCCCCTCATCTCTGGAATCAATCTAGTGAACCTCCTCTGAACTGCCTCCAATGCCACTAAATCTTTCCTCAAATACAGGGGATCAAAACTGTGCACAATACTCCAGGTCATTGAGTGATCGAATCAGTTGCGCGTTGTGGAACCCACCCTATCTTTGTTGGAATCAATAGAATGAAAATCTGGCCTGTTTACTAAAAGACCTGGCCTGATTGGCTCTGTCAGATTGCCACCCAGGCAGTGAAGATTGAAATCTTTCTTTCTCACACTCCCTCATTCCCCATTGCACAAGCATCGCAAATTCTCTAGATTATTTGTTTCCTGCAGAGGCATTCCCTCTCACTCAAACTCTTCATCTGTTCCCTTCACATTCCTTCTCTGATGGTTTGATTTTGTTTTTTCTCCATTGTAAGTTTGGTTGCTATGACAGACTAAGTGGAGGGATTGTTTTTATCGAGAACTGAAGACTGAGAAATATCCATCTTCAAGATTATAAGAGCATTCCGTAATCTAGAAGTAAAGACATTGGCCGGGATTTTTCACCCTATGGCTTGTTTTCCCTTGGTGGAGGTAGCTCACCATTGGTCGTCGATGGTCTCTTCCAGACCCACGGAACTCAATGGCCATCTGTGTTGTTTGCTGGACATGCCGCTGGAGAACATGGCACGTAGGACACCTTTGGCGGAAACGGAAGATGCTGCCTGCGGGATGGGCTGGAAAATCCCAGCTTTGTTTCCAGTTGTGGGGGGAGCCATTACTCCAAGATGGGGACAGGTAAACCCCATAAAACCCCAATGATTTCCAGCCTCAGAATAGAAACATAGGCATAGAAGATAGGAGCAAAGTGCTATATCTAGCTGCCTCTTGAATACGTTCAATATTTTGACATCAACTAGAGTGGCACATTGGTTAGCACAGCTGCCTCGCAGCACCAGGGACCCAGGTTCAATTCCAGCCTCGGGTCACTGTCTGTGTGGAGTATGCATATTCCCCCCGTGTCTGCGTGGGTTTCCTCCGGGTGCTCCTGTTTCCTCCCGTAGTCCAAAGATGTGCTGGTTAGGTAGATTGGCCATACTAAATTGCCCCTTACTGCCATGGGGGTTAGTAGAATAAATACATGGGATTACAGGGATAGAGCCCAGGTGGGATTATGGTCGGTGCAGATTCAATGGGTTGAATGGCCTTCTTTTGCACTGTAGGGATTCTATGAATCCTTATCACATTATAAAGAACTACTTACTGAGCTAATGAATTCCACAGGCTCACCACTCTTTGATCTACCCTGAATCCTCAGACTCTGACCCCTGGTTCTGGACTTCCCCACCATCAGGAACATCCTTTCTGCATCTACCCTGTCTGGTCCTGTTAGAATTTTATAAGTCTCTATGAGATCCCTCCCTCATTTGTCTGAACTCCAGCGAAAACAATCCTAACCTAACAATCAGTCCCGCCATCCCTGGAATCAGCCTGGTAAACTTTTGACCTCCCAAGATAACTGAGAAATATTCTGATTACGTCCAACAATTAAAACACAAAACAATGATTGTTCTTGTGTAATGGGTACAAACATACAAAAACAAATTTCTAGAAGTCCTTTCAATTTCTTCTTTGTCTACATTTATTATGATCAGAAAGTTCCCTTATTCAACAAATACTAAATTCTGATCTTTTTGTTGTTTCTAATGGGACGCGTGATGCTATGTCTTTTGCTCACAAATTTGTTTAATGTTAGGATTGCTGCAGGGGAGCGGATTCACATTTCAAACACATTTGTGCACTCATACACACACTTGCTCTCTCTGACATGCATAGACACACACTTATCCCTCTTTCTCACACGCACACACACTTCCTTATCTCTTTCACACGCCCCATACGCATCCTCTCATCACTCCCTTCCTCTCACACGCACATATACAGATCCTCTCTCCTCTCTCTCTCACACACACATACACACTCGCTCCCTTATCTCTCTCTCACACATACAGACACACACAAACACACACACACTCACACATATCCTTATCTCTCTCACACACACATGCAAATCCTCTCATCTCTCCCTCTCATCACATAGGGCACACACAAACACACACACACATATAAAGTACTCCCTTATCTCTGACATACACAGCAGTCCCTCTCACCTTTCTCTCTCACCCTCACACATTCTCCCTTATCTTTCTCACGCACACATACACTTACACTATCTCCTCTCACTCGCATTCGCACCCACACACACTCATCTCCCTCTCACGCACTCACTTTTCTCTCTTACACAAATACACATAACTACACCTCTCTCACACAAACACATACACACTTCCACCTCTACCTCTCACTTGTCTTGCACACTCTCACTTCTCGCCAACACACTCACCCTTTCTTTTCTCTCTCTCACATACACACACTCTCACCTCTCTCTCTCTGACAAACACACTCTCATCTCTGCCTCTCATAAATACTGTAATAATGCATGCTTGTGACTTTGTCAGGAACATAACTGTACAGTGGCTAGCAGCCCACTGGCTGTCCAGTCCCTACATGTCTTCTACATGTCTTCAGACTAAGAGAGAGCTCCATCCCCTGATTGTCCAGTCTCAGTCCCAATTAGCCCCCCAAGCCAAGTGACCCTCTTCTGCTATGTTGCCCTTAAATCACCACATTCCTTCTTCTCTAACTCTTTATACAATCTTCAGTAACTAAGTCACTCATTCCCAAATTCTAACTAAAAAGTTGGACAATTATAAAATGAGTCTTTGAGGGTTTTTTCTGTTTCTGGTAGAGCGGGGTAATTCTGTAAACTGAGGTGTTTCCACCAGATTAATATTAACAGGAACTGCAATAACGGGTACCTCTTCTGGCACAGGCAGGTCATCACTACTTGCTTCTACGGAGACAGCAATTATGTCTATAACAGGTTGATCAGGTACATTGCTGCTTACAGGTTTGAAAACATTTCTTGGTGGCAACACTAACTGCAGGAGCGTCTTTCTAATCCTCAAGTGATCCACATGTTTAGGAAAGATCCATTCCTCCATGTCTACTGGGTGTGACAGCAATCCAGTTTCAAGAGATAATTCCAGGGATCTAATCTGATCCACTACCGAAGTTTCATATTAGGGCACCATCATAGATTTATAGAATCATATAATCCTTGCAGGTGCAGAATGAGGCCATTCAGCCCATCAAGCCTGCACACACAACAATTCCACCCAGGCCCTACCCATAATCTCATGTATTTACCCTGCCATTCTTTACACTAAGGGTCAATTTAGCATAGCTAATCAACCTAACCTGGACATTTTTGGACTATGGGAAGAAACTGGAGCACCCAGAGGAAACCCATGCAAATAATGTGGAAATTCCACGCAGACATGTCATACTATGTACTTAATATTTTTTTTTATTCTTGCAGAGGTGATGACTCATTGATGAGGTCTTGTGTTTAAACATAAATACTTTTATTGGTTGCTTTAACTATATCTATACAGTTCCAAATATAGTCTTACATGGAGTTCTTCCATGCAGACTTGGCGCTTACCGAGTTCTGTCCTCAACTGTTCTCTGACCTTGCGACTACATTCTTCACTCCATGGGCGGTGCCACTTTGTTCTGTGTTGACGCTTGCTCTGCCGATTTCTTGACCTTATAATGTATACAGGCAATCGTCACAATGCAACACTATCTTACGTCTCTCGGTCTGTCACACATGAAGGAATGGTTTTGGTACTTTGTTCCTAATATTTAGGTCGTGTGATAAACTTCTTTCTCTTTCCAATATTTCAATTCTGCATCATTTTCATCGACCATTTGATCATATTGGTGTTTGGGCTTTTCCATCCACGTGACCACTTCAGCAATCTTGTTCTGGCATGTAATCTCAGTTTCTTTCTCTCTTTGAATTGTTGATTCTGTTGTCAATTTCAATCTTTTTATCTATTCAGTTAATTTCTCATCATCAAACTTCCTTTCATCAAGCTCTTATTCTCCCCATTCAATTCTTCACTGGACATGTTCTTATTTTCTAGTTGCTTTTCAGGGAGTTCAGTTCATTCTCCATTGTCTCACTCATTTCTCCTTCTTAACTTCATAGAATCATAGAGGTTTACAGCGTGGAAACAGGCCCTTTGGCCTAACCTGTCCATGCTGCCTTTTTTTTAACACCTAATCTCATCCAATTGCCCGCATTTGACCCATATCCCTCTATACCCATTTTACCCATCTAACTGTCTAAATGCTTTTTAAAAGACAAAATTGTACCTGCCTCTGCTAGTGCTCTGGCAGCTTGTTCCAGACACTCACCATCCTCTGTATGAAAAAACTGACCCTCTCAACCCTTTTGTATCCCTCCCCTCTCACCTTAAACCTATGCCCTCTAGTTTTAGATTTCCATACTTTGGGAAAAGATATTGACTATCTAGCTGAGCTATGCCCCTCATTATTTTATCGACTTCTATAAGATCACCCCTATGCCTCCTACGCTTCAGGGAAAAAATGTGCCAGTCTATCCATAACTCAAACCATCAAGTCCTGGTAGCATCCTAGTAATTTTTTTCTGCACTTTTTCTAGTTCAATAATTTATTTTCTAAAATAGGGTGACCAGATCTGAACACAAGTGTGTTCCAAGTGTGGCCTTATTAATGTCTGTACAACTTCAACAAGACGTCCCAACAGCTGTATTCTATGTTCTGACCAATGAAACCCAGCATGCCGAATGCCTTCTTCATCACTCTGACCACCTGTGACTCCACTTTCAAGGAGCTATGAACCTGTACCCCTAGATCTCTTTGTTCTGTAACTCTCCCCAATGCCCTACCATGTAATGCGTAAGTCCTGCCCTGGTTCAGTCTACCAAAGTGCATCGCCTCACACTTGTCTGAATTAAATTCCATCTGCCATTTTGTAAATTTGTTTGTACTTTTTTTTCAAGTTTGCTGTCAGTCATCATGTTGTTTTAATGTCTTTTCTGGAGCTTTAATTCTTTTGTTTTGCTGATTCAACTTTGTGTTCAGTAGTTCCTAACTTCTGAAGTCTTTATTTTCTGAATTTCTTCTGAAGGGGAATTCATTCATGTTCTTACTGGGCGTTTACGCTTGGAGATTGCTGAGCCTCTGGTAATGATCTCTGCCTCATCAATGGAGACAGGAGAGGTTTTGGAGGATTTTGGATGTTGTTCCTTTATTCAAGAAAGGGAGTAGAGATAGCCCTGGAAATTATAGACCAGTGAGTCTAACCTCAGTGGTTGGTAAATTGTTGGAGAAGATCCTGAGAAGCAGGATTTATCAACATTAAGAATAGGCAGCATGGCTTTGTCAAAGGCAGATCATGCCTTATGAGCCTGATTGAATTTTTTGAAGATGTGACTAAACACATTGATGAAGGAAGAGCAGTAGATGTAGTATATGTGGACTTCAGCAAGGCATTTGATAAGGTGCCCCATGCAAGGCTTATTGAGAAAGTGAGGGGGCATGGGATCCAAGGCGACATTTCTTTGTGAATCCAGAACTGGCTTGCCCACAGAAGACAAAGAATGGTTATAGATGGGTCATATTCTGCATGGAGGTTGGTCACCAGTGGAGTGCCCCACTGATCTGTTCAGGGACCCTTATTCTTTGTGATTTTTATAAATGACCTGAATGAGGAAGTGGAGGGATGGGTTGATAAGTTTGCTGATGACACAAGGGTTGGAGGTGTTATGGATAGTGTGGAGGGATGTCAGAAGTTGCAGCGAGATATTGATAGGGTGCAAGATTGGGTGGAAAAGTGGCAGATGGAGTTCAACCCAGGTGAGTGTGAAGTGGTTCATTTTGGCAGGTCAAATAGGATGGCAGAATATAATACTAATGGTAGGACTCTTGGAAGTGTGGAAGATCAGAAGGATCTTGGTGCCTGAGTCCATAGGATGCTTAAAGCAGCTGTGCAGGTTGAAGCTATGGTTAAGAAGGCATATGGTGTACTGGCCTTCATCAATCGAGAAATTGAGTTTAGGAGTCAAGAGATAATGTTGCAGCCAAAAAGGACCCTGGTCAGACCCCACTTGGAGTACTGAGCTCAGTTCTGGTCTCCCCATTACAGGAAGGATGTGGAAACCATAGAAAGGATGCAGAGGAGATTTACAAGGATGTTGCCTGGATTGGGGAGCATGCCTTATGAAGATAGGTTGAAGGAGCTCAGCCTTTTCTCCTTGGAGAGATGAAGGATGAGGGGTGACTGATAGAGGTGTATAAGATGTTGAGAGGTATAGATTGGGTGGATAGTTAGAGGCTTTTTCCCAGGGCTGAAATGGTTGCCACAAGAGGACACAGGTTTAAGGTGCTGGAGAGTAAATACAGAGGAGATGTCAGGGGTAAGTTTTTTACTCAAAGAGTGGTGGGTGCATGGAATGGGCTACTGGCAACGGTGGTGGAGGTGGATTCGATAGGGTCTTTTAAGAGACTTTTAGCTAAGTACATGTAACTTAGTAAGAAAGAGGGTTATGGTTAAGCCTGGTAATCGCTAAGGTAGGGACATGTTTGACACAACTTTGTGGGCTGAAGGCCCTGTATTGTGCTGTAGTTTTTCTATGTTTCTAAATGGAATCTTCATTTCTGTTTGTCTTAAGTTCAGCTTTTTGCTTTCATTGTTGGTCAGGTCTATCTCTAACAAAGTGTTGACTTGTTTCCATTCTCTAACTCTCGTCTTGTCTTTCATTTGGTCATTCTAATGTCTTTCAGTGCCCTCTTTCCGGGGTCTACCAGTACTCTCCGTCTGGGATCTTTCATTGCCTGTATGAACTCTTCTGTTGCTTCTTCCTGGAGGTCTCTGTTACTTAGGAACCTTTTTTGAGAGTGACCCTCCATCTGTGGTCTTCTCCAATTTTCCTGTCTATTGTCCACTGTTTCTTCTTGTGGTTGCTGCTTTAAATGCATTACCATTTTAAAAGTACTACTGTTTTAAATGTATTACCGCTTTAAGACTGTCAACTTTTTTTTAACAAAGCTGTCAGCAGCTGTTGGTTCTCTGTGTTTTTTCTGTGCTTTTGAAGTTTTGGTGTGGACCTGACTGCTCTCCTCTTCCAACCCCTAAACATTTCTCCTTTTCACAAATGGAAAGCTCTCTCAGCAATCTCTGCAGCCTTTCTCTCCCCCTCGCTGTCTGGAAAATCCAATTTGCCCCTGCTTTTGATGAGCCTGTTTCTTTCACAGGATCATTTCACGTTCACAAGGTCCAAGGAGCAGTTTTTAAAACATTCTAACTTTCCTTTTAAACAGATTGAAGACTTATTTTTAAAACTTTGGAACCTCAGTGCAGGGAACCCAAACCGCACCCCTCCCCCCACAGGCTCCGCTCGGATTGGGAGCTCGGCAATCTCATAGAATCATAGAAACCCTACAGTGCAGAAAGAGGCCACTCAGCCCATTGAGTCTGCACCAACAACAATCCCATCCAGCCCTTTCCCCATAACCCCATGCATTTACCCTAGCTAGTCCCCCTGACACTAAGGAGGCAATCTTAGCATGCCAATCCACCTAACCTACACATCTTTGGATTGTGAGAGAAAACTGGGGCACCCGGAGGAAACCCACGCGGACATGGGGAGAATGTGCAAACTCCACACAGTCAGTGACCCAAGCCAGGAATCGAACCTGGGTCCCTGATGCTGTGAGGCAGTGTTAATCACTGTGCCACCGTGCTGCCCAACCTCAGCCTCCTCATTTTCCTGCACTTCTGGAGTCAATGCTGCCATTCCTTGGAGCATTCTTTTTTCATTCCAAACACTGATCGTGCTGCTCTACTCTTCATCATTTGAAAAGAAACTTTACAACAACTCTTTGTCTTATTTCTCACTTATGTACCACTTCTCAATCACAGCTGCTGCTTCTGACGATTACCCTCACTTGCCTTTTTCTCTCTGTATGCATTTCTAAACCTTTGACTGCTTTGGCAATTTCAGGTCTGCTCTGCGTCTACCCCTCAGGGTCTGGCAATACCTCAGAGGGGTCTATTCGCCCAAAGACAGGCATTCAGGTGAGTATTTATTTTCTTCAGACTCTGATTAAGCCAGATACTCCCAGATGTCAGGCCACAGGCAGTGTCTTCAACAATCCATCCCATCCTTGTCACCAGTGTAATGATGCACACTCACAGACTTCATCAGGAACACAAGTAATTTTTATTAATAAGGAAAAGCTGTACAGAGGCCAACAGCCCCCTCCCCCTGGCTGCCCTAGAGAAGCCCACCCCAGTTCCTATATGCCTTCTACGTGTCTTCAGACTAAGAGAGGATCACACACTCTCAGACAGGTGATTCTCTTCTGCTGTGTAGCCTTTAGTGGGGCAATCACCACCGTCACCACACTCACCTTCTACCCTCTCTTTCTCACATACACACTCTCACCTCTCTCTCACAAATACACTCTCACCTCTCTCTCACCAACACTCTCGCCTCTCCCACTTACACACACATTCTCACCTCTCTCTCACACAAATACACACATACATTCACACTCACACTCTCATCTCTCTCTCACACACACACCTCTCTCTTACACAAATAAACCTTTCTCTCACAAACACTCAATCTCACCTCTCCAAGCAAGCACAAATATTTATTTTGCTTTTATCACCGTGACAGTTCTATTAAGAGAATGCAGTGGTGAGTAAGTGGCATGGGTGGCACAGTGGTTGGCACTGCTGCCTCACAGTGCCAGGGGCCTGGATTCGATTCCCGGCTTGGGTCACTGTCCGTGTGGAGTTTATACGTTCTCCTTGTGTCTGCATGGGTTTCCTCCAGGTGCTCAGGTTTCCTCCCACAGTCCAAAGATGTGCGGGTTAGGTGGACTGGCCATGCTAAATTGCCCCTTAGTATCAGGGGGACTAGCTAGGGTAAATGCATGGGGTTATGGGGATAGAGCCTGTGTGGAATTGTGGTCTGTGCAGACTTGAAGGGCCGAATGGCCTCCTTCTGCACTGTAGGATTCTATGATCTATGAATGATTAAGCATTTTCTATAACTTGTTGTGAAAGATTTGGCGTGTATTAAATGTATTCTTATTCATGGGGTCATGATTTCAATCTTGTGGGCCATTGAGATGAAGGAGGGCCACTCATGCAGCCCACTCACCAGCCCAGGTTACCTATCACTGCATTGCAAAGATCATTCCATGAGTTTGAAGGACGTGGGGAGTTTCCCATGGTGGTAAGTTGAGTAATGTGGATTTTGCAGTCAGCTGATCTGCCTCCATTGAGCCAGACTGTTTGTCTGGGTTCAGCTGGTGTCTGTGTGTTGCAGGGGTAGCAGGTGGTAACACTGCCTTGGACTTGGCATTCACTCCAAATAGGGTCAGGAAATTGTGTGTCTCTAAACTACTGATGACATGCCATCCAAGCTGAACTTTACCCTAGTTGGCCTACTGTCAAAAGCATTAATCAAATCGGCTCCACCAAGAGGTTGCAGACACAGACGTACATGAAGTGAGTGAAAGTTGTTCGCTGCCTTTTTGCAAATCTCCGATCCAAGGTTAAGGCTTCACAATTTCTGACACCAGCTTACTCTGGATAACCTTTAAGGGCAACGTCTGTTTGACATTAGAGAAATGTAAAGGATGTGTCATTTTTAAAACTTCATTTAAAGGGTGTGGGCACTACTAGGCCAGCATTTATTGCCCATCCCTAATTGCCCTTCAGAGGGCAGTGATAGGCTGCCTTCTTGAACCGCTGTGGTCCCTGATTTGTAGGGGCACCCACAAATCAGGGACCGTCAGGGAGGGAGTTCTGGGGTTTTAACCCAGTGACAGTGAGGGGACGACGGTTGATACATATTTCCAAGTCAGAATGATGAGTGATTTGGAAGGGAACTTCCAGATGGTGGTGTTCCCTTGTGTCTGGTATTCTTGTCTTTCTGGAAGGTTGTGTGTTTGGAAGGTACTGCCTTAGAATCCTGGGCAAGTTCCTGCAGTGCATCTTGTAGATGGTACACAGTGCGGCTAGCAATTATCAGTGATGGAAGGAGTGAATGTTTGTGGAAAGGGTAACAATTAAGCAGGCTGCTTTGTCCTGGTTGATGATGAGCTTTCTGAGTGTAGTTGGAGTTATAGTCATAGAGAATATTCCATTACATTCCTGACATGTGATATGTAGTGGGTTTACTATCAAATAAATTAGTTGGACTTTAACCTGGTGTTGTGAGACTTTTTAACTATGTAGGTGGGACCAGGCTTTGGGGAAGTCAGGAGGTGAATTATTCACCACAGGATTCCTATGTGCTCTGGTAGCCATAGTACTTAAATGGCTAGTCCAGTTCAGTTTTTAGTTAGTCCTAATCCCTAGGATGTTGATAGTGGGGGATTCAGTGATGATAATGACACTGATTGTCAAGGGGCGATGGTTAGATCCACTCTTGTTGGAGATGGTCATTGTTTGGCACTTGTGTGATGTGAATATTACCTTGCCACTTGTCAGCCCAGGTCTGGGTATTGTCCAGGTCTTGCTGCATTTGGACATAGTTTCTGTGGAGCTGCGAATGGTGCTGAGCATTGTGCAGTCAGCAGTGGACATTCCGACTTTTGACTTTACGATGGAAAGAAGCTGAAGATGTTTGGGCCGAGGACGCTATCTTGAGAAATTTTGCATGAGGTAAAGCCTTGTCATGTAAAATGAGCAGAAGTATTGGCAGCCAGTACTAATTCTCCCATCTCGCCTGCCACGGGAATCGTAGCAGGCGGGACACAGGTCATGCAAAGGTCCGTTGACCTTGAGTGGGATTTTCCAGTCTTCGGCAAGGGCTGGCTGGAAAATTCCACTTAAAATGCATCGTTAAAACAGTTAAGAACCTGAAATTGATGTGGGAATGAAGTATGGCTGTATTGGAATAATCACAGTTGCTGCATAAGCTGTTTTCAGATTCTGACCAAACATCCCATGGGGTGAAACTGCCTCAGAAAGAGCCAAGAGATTGATTGACGGAGTAGGAAAGCAGCTGAGAAATCTGTATGTCATTTGTCACTACGGGAACGTCAAATGTTAAAGATATGATAACTTTTTTGCAAGAAATGGCACCAGCGTTGTGGAAGATCTATAATTTGTAGCCATGCTAGACAAATCACTGTTCCATTTTATTTGAGTATATTTGTGAACAATACTTGGCTCAGGCATCCCCTGTAGCCTCATGCGCCAACTTGGCCTTTTCCAGAGCTTTCTGTTGCATCACCTTGGTGGGGTGGGGGAGGGGAGGGTTGAAATATGGCAGCAGATGCCACCGTCTGAACTCAGAATGCTGTGAAATGATGGGATGCCCAGACATGGCTGCAATCCTCCACATGCTAAGGGCAGGGTTTTCGCTCCCGCATCGGGACCCCAGGGTGCTAGCAGGGTGGGGCTCGCAAACCCGGAAGGAGCCCAGAGACAGCCACAAGGTCCACCGAGGACAAGGGTGGGCTGTCAAAAAAGGGCCAGCCTCGGCACTTTGGGAATTCCTCCCAGTTACAGTGAAACCAACAAAACAAAAAGCAGCCTCTAACCCTCGCCTGTCATGCCCGCTCATCCCCACATACTCCCCATGCCCCACCCATGCCAACGTATGCCCTGCCAATCCCTCCCAGAGTCTCTCACACCTCCATGAGAACCTATTCCCGATCTGGGCTGGGGTGGGCATAGTAAGAAATCTCATAACACCAGGTTAAAGTCCGACAGGTTTATTTGGAATCATGAGCTTTTGCGGGGGGTGGGTGGGGGGGGTTGGTGTGGTGCTCATAGGACTGGCCACTGATTGAGCTAGCCAGCAATCGGGAGGCTGGCAGTGCAGGACCATTGTGTCTGCACCGATCACCGCCCTGATAGATCCCGCTCAGTACTATGCTGCCAGCCTCTCCAGCGGGAATAGGCCCCAACCACTGAATTTTGGAGTGATTTCCGCTGAGGAACTCTGCAGTGCACAGAGCGTGGGTGATTCATTTTGAAACTTCCGCCGAAAAAAGCAGAGGGATTTACTCCAGTTTTTCGACGCTTAGGACATTTTTTGGGAGAATCTGACCCCAAGACATCATGCGGAAAACATCTGGACGAAAAGAATAACATCTCATGAGGAGACTTGCGTTGGAAGGTTCCCTTGGAGGAAGCTCGAGATAAAGAAGGGAGTCTGCCCACTTACACAATTGGAGTTCATTTTAGACTCAGGAAGGTGGGAGAATGTTGAGGTGAAAGAATGGAGAACAGATGCTTTAAAAAAAAACCTGCCTAAAATTAACCACTGAGGAATTCTTTTCAGGACATAGCAACAGTGGGTGTTGGGTGGTATTTGAAGTAATATGTTTTGACGTTCAGCCTGTTAGCTTCAAGTTGGCAGACTTTTGTTGAAATCAACCCTATAAACTCAGACTTATCCTCTTTCAAAACCACTGCAGACCTAAGACAGAAGAAATTGTAGAAAAGCATTTCAGTGTAACAGGGTACGAGGCAGTATTTATTCCTGGGCACAGTATAAATGAAGAAAGAGACAATGGCAGAAGAGCAATTTTTTTCACTCAGAGGGTGATGAGTGTCTGGAACAAGCTGCCAGAGGTAGTAGTAGAGGTGGGTACAATTTTGTCTTTTGGAGAGTTACATGGTAAGATGGCTATAGAGGGATATGGGCCAAACATGGGCAAATGGGACTAGTTTAATGGTCACAAACGAAGGGGCAGCATGGACAAAATGGGCCAAAGGGCCTTTTTCCATGCTGTAAACCTCTATGACTCTATGGCACTGTATTAATGTTTAGAAACTTGAAACAAGTGCCAAGGCACAGGAACTAGGGGATTCTCACAGTAACTTAAGTGCCTTCTTGTGAATAATAAGAAAATATTACCCACAACCTCATGAATTATACATTAACCTTTTGTGTGATACATTACCAGATGCCTTCAGAAAGCTGTTCTGCAAACCTCACCCGTCCCAATTCTACACAACCCCCATTATCCCCTTTGCTTGTTGCATTTTTGAACTCTAGGAAAATAGTCAAATACAATTTACCCTTCATAAACCATGCTGACTCTGATGGGTTGCGTTTTGACTTTCCAAATGTCCTGTTACTGCTGCCTTAATAATAGATTCCCACAATTTCCCAACAACAGACACTAAACTTGAGTTTAAGATGTGCATATTTAAAATGACTTTGATCAAAGAACAAAGAAAATTGCAGCACAGGAACAGGCCTTTCAGCCCCCTAAGCCTGCACCAACCATGCTGCCCAACTTAACTAAAACACCCTATCCTTCCGGGCTATAGTTTCCTACTTTCTGCTTTTCTCTTTTTTTGAACAGGGGGCGTTAACATTAGTCATTTGCCAATCCACTGAAATCTTGCCCGAATCTAGGGAATTTTGGAATATTATAACTAATACCTCCACTATCTCTGCTGTCACTTCCTTTAATACCCTAGGATGTGGGCCATCAGACCCTGAGGACTTGTTTGTCTTTAATCCTAACCGCTTGCTCACCACTTTTCCCTAGTGATGGCGATTGTTTTCAGTTGCTCCTTAGCTTTTCAACAACCTCTACATTAACTGTTACCATTGGGATGGTTCTTGTGTCCTCCACTGTGAAGACTTTACCAAATCTCTTTTTAGTTTAGAGTCATCGATATGAATTTTACTGCCTCACCCACCCGAGGCTTGTTAAGATCCCACCCGAGGCCAACAGAGAATGCTGTTCTGCAAGCCTCGCCTGTCCCAATTCCAGGGCGGGCATGCCTGGCCATAGAGTCACAGAGATATGCAACTTGGGAACAGGCCCTTTGGCCCAACCTGTCCATGCCAACCAGGTTTCCTAAACTGAACTAGTCCCATTTGCCTGCATTTGGCCCATATTCCTGTAAGCCTTTCCTATCCATCTATGTGAGAAATATTTTTCAAAGCTTGTTCAGTTCTGGTCACCACACTACCAGAAGGATATGGAGGCTTTGGAGAGGGTACAGAAAAAATTTACCAGGATGTTGCCTGGTATGGAGGGCATTAGCTACGAGAGAGGTTGGAGTAACTTGGTTTGTTCTCACTGGAATGATGGAGGTTGAGGGGTGACCTGATAGAAGTCTACAAGATTATGAGAGGCATGGACAGAATGGAAAGTCAGAAGCTTTTTCCCAGGGCGCAAGAGTCAACTACTAGGGGGCATTCAGGTGCATGGGGCAAGGTTTAAAGGAGATGTATGAGGCAGATTTTTTACACAGAGGGTGGTGGGTGCCTGGAACTCATTGCGAGGGAAGTAGTGGAAGCAGATACGCTAGTGACTTTTAAGGGGCTTCTTGACAAATACATGAATAGAATGCAAATATAGGGATATGGTCCCCAGGAGGATTGGGGATAGTTTTAGTTAAGTTGGGCAGCATGGTCGGTACAGACTTGGAGGGCTGAAGGGCCTGTTCCTGTGCTTTAATTTTCTTTGTTCTTTGTTCAAAGTCACTTTAAATATGCACATCTTAAGCTCAAAAATTTACCAATCAAATATTGGTGTCAATAGAACAAACAAAATATTGGGATTTGAATTAACGAGCTTGACTCCTCCCTGTTGAGTCAATCAAGTTTGGTTTTGTATCAAAACAAGTTGGATATGTTCTGAGTGTGCCTAGTGTTTTTTTTTAACCTCTTCAGGAGACGGGACAGAAACAGTAGCTTTCAGTACAGTGTATCAGAGACAAAAATGATTATTCTTTTGTATAAACCTTTATTGTTAGTGTAACAGTTTTATTCCTCGCTTGGACAGACTTAAGCCTGAAGAATTAAAGACATTTTTATTCTAAGATTGGTTGAACGTATTTAGTTGTATTTCTTTTTAGCTCATTTAGGAAGTGATCCAGAAGGAAAAAGACATTTAATTAGACCTTTCAATTGACTAACACTTCAGTTTTCTTAATCCATTCTCTTCCATAACCTATAGCCCAAATTAAATAGAAATAGATTAACTGGTCAAGGCAAAATACTGCAGATACTGAAATAAAAACTGAAAATGCTGGAAAAGCCCAGCAGGCCTGACGGCATCTGTGGATTCTCTTAAGGTTAATGTGCAGGTTCAGTCGGCAGTTGGGAAAGCAAATGCAATGTTAGCATTCATGTTGAGAGCACTAGAATACAAGAGCAGGGATGCATTTCTGAGGCTGTATAAGGCTCTAGTTAGCCCCATTTGGAATATTGTGAGCAGTTTTGGACTCCATATCTAAGTAAGGATGTGCTGGCCTTGGAAAGAGTCCAGAGAAGATTCACAAGAATGAACCCTGGAATGAGGAGCTTGTCGTGTTAGGAATGGTTGAGGACACTGGGTCTGTATTTGTTGCAGTTTAGAAGGATGAGGAGGATCTTATTGAAACTTACAGGATACTGCGAGGCCTGGATAGAGTGGATGTGGAGAGGATGTTTCCACTATGGTGGAAAAACTAGAACCAGAAGGCACAACCTTAGGCTAAAGGGATGATCCTTTAAAACAGAGATGAGGAGGAATTTCTTCAGCCAGAGAGTGGTGAGTCTATGGAACTCTTTGCCACAGAAGGCTGTGGAGGCCAGGTCATTGAGTGTCTTTTCGACAGAGATAGATAGGTTTCTGATTAATAAGGGGATCAGTGGTTATGGGGAAAAGGCAGGAGAATGAGGATGGTTGAATGGCAGAGCAAACTTGATGAACTTGTTGGTCTGTTTCTGCTCCTATGTCTTATGGTGTTATGAGAGAGAATTGAGCCAAAGTTTCATGACCCTTTGTCAAAGAGGCTGTGTCATGGAGTCATCCAGACTCGAAACGTTAATTCTACTGTTTTTCCGCAGATGCTGTCAGACCTGCTGAGATGTTCCAGCATTTTCTGTTTTCATGTAGATTATTCATTCATTTACTGCTTGTTAGAACTTGCTGTGTTCAGATTGGCTGTTAACATCAGAGTGACTGCAATTAACAAATTGACTCGTTGTACTTCAGGGCTAAATCCTGAGGACCTGATTACCCATTGTATTAAATGCAAGTTTATTCATTTGTGTGGAAGGCATGGTGGCATAGTGGTTAGCCCCACAGCTCCAAGGACCCGGGTTCGATTCTCGGCTTGGATGACCGTCTGTGTGGAGTTTGCATGTTATCCCCGAGTCTGCGTGGGTTTTCTTTGGGTGCTCCAGTTTCCTCCCATAGTCCAAAAATGTGTACATTAGGTGGATTGGCCATGTAAAATTGCTCCTTAGTGTCAGGGTGGTATAAAGGCACAGGGGTTATGGAGATAGAGCCTGGGTAGGATTGTGGTCGGTGCAGACTCTATTGGCCAAATGGCCTCCCTCTGTTCTATAGGATTCCAAAACACAGTTAAAATCCTATCATCAATGAGCTGAATTCGAACAGTTCTGGTGCAATTACTAGCTTGATACTTAAGTTGCGAAGACTCAGAATTGGAAGTGGAGGAAAAAGGGTCGATATTGGAGTGAGGAGGGTTTACCTCCAATAACTGAGATGAAGTGTGTTTTACTCAGCAAAGCATGAGGGAGAAACCTAGAAATACCACACGTACAGTGTTGAATGTGGGAATATTTAGCACGGTTTCTATTGGTATGAATGAGTTAATTCTATTGTCTTTCACATCATAACAAATAAAGAAGTAAAAAATGATACATTGTGTTACTGAGAATAATTTCTGTTGGTGTTTTTCTTTAATTTAGGTCTCTTAATGATTTCTACAGTTGAGCTGGGAGTTGTCAGTCTGTACGGAATAAAAACTCATGCCTTCATTGCAATGAATAGCAAAGGCCGGCTGTATGCAACGGTGAGTCAATCAGAAATATCCTGTAAAAAAAAAGCCTTCATTTGTATCATACCATTTTAATAATCTCTTTCCTGTCTTAATTGTCAATTTTGCAAGGTGCTCCCTAGTGAATGTTTAAGATGACCCTTTATTTGTACCTGGAGTAAATATTCAGTTGGGAACCTTTTAAGCTCAACTAGATGACAATATCAAATACTACCAACTTAATTAGACAATTATGAAGCAGGATGTTTTCAATAAATAATAAGAAAATAGTTGAAAAAAATGACAGGCATTCAAAAAACAGAGTAAATAACGTTGAACAATTATAAATGTCTTGAAACTGCAGAAGTATTTCAATATGAGTGTTTGATAACTTTTTTAATCACAGTGGTGTTTGCCTTTTCAATTCTGAAGACCACGGTGGGAATTTTCCCATTCCTGCCTGCCACGGGAATCATAGCGGGCAGGACAGAAAATTCAGCGGACTGTGCAAAGGTCTGTTGACCTCAGGGTGGGAATTGCCGGCCTTGGGGCGAGCGCAGCCAGAAAATCCCATCCCACGTTACCACAATAGAAGGTGGTCAAGTGGAGTAGGAAATGAGGAGAGGGGAGTGCACATGTTAACGCATGTCATTCCTTGCTGATGCCCTGGTAACTTCCTTAAGGAGAAGTACAATGCCTCTCCTCAGCATCTCCCATTGATAGAAACATAGAAGATAGGAGCAGGAGGATGCCATTTGGCCCTTCGAGCCTACTCCATCATTTAGTATGCTCATGGCTGATCGTCCAACTCAATAGCCTTATCCTGCTTTCTGCCCATAACCTTTGACCCATTCGCCCCAAGTACTATATCATGAATACATTCAATGTTTTGGCATCAACTACTTCCTGTGGTAATGAATTCCATTGATGGTGGTGTTGTAAGTGGTACCTCAGTGTGCACCACGAGTACTTATGTGCATCACTCTGCTATTCTTTCAATTTTACCTTAAATTGTGCAAAGCAAATATGGGCTGATGTCAAAATCATTGTCAAGTTCAGCTCTGTACAGATGTGGTACAGTGAGCAAGGAGGAGCATTATTTATCATCTCATACCATAATGGAGCTTTTGTGGATTAGTTCTGCATTTTGCAGATTAAGAATGGTTCTGTTTGGGGAGTCCAGGTGAGATAAGGCAGATGGATTTATTTTTTAAATGAGCACCATTGCAGATATGATAAATATGACTGCCTATCAACTGACAAAATTTATTCTTGGGGGGGAAAAAAATTGTCTTTCAGGTGGATTTCAACAATGAGTGCGAATTCAGAGAAAGACTCTTGCCAAATCGCTACAACGTGTACGAATCGAAGACGTACCCAGGGATGTACATCGCATTAAGCAAACATGGAAGAGCAAAGAGAGGAAGGAAAGTTTCACCCATCCTGAGAGTTACTCATTTTTTGCCTAGATTGTAAAGAAACGGGGCGAATCGATATGAGAAGTATCCCGAGACATAATTTTCATAGAAGTAGGATTGCAGAGGAGTATATACCGTGTACAGGACATTTATAGATTACTATTAACTTATTAACTTATATGGAATCAGCATAACATGTAAATATGTATTACTTTTTATGGTTATTTTGACACAAATGAGTTACTTCAGTAATGCTGCTTTTAAAGAAAAAAGAATAGTTGTGGACATTTAAAAAGATCACTCACCATGTTAGTCAGATTATATTGTCAAGTGTGGAATAGCCAGTTATTGAAGAGACCAGCTATTGGTTGCAAAAGGAAATGATGTCGCTTATCTCCTCATTTCCAATATTGTGGGGGGAAATAAATTAAAATGCGAACGACCATTGCATCAAAATGACCTCTGGCCTTTAAACCAACCAGGTGAAGACTAGTGAAGCCTATTGTTGGGTGTTGGGTGTAATTCTTTTTTCCCTAATTTGTTTTTGTCCTGTTTGCTCTTCATCTCCTGAAGATTTTGACATCATACGGCACAGTGACACACTGGTTAGCACTGTCTTATTGCTCATTGTTCCCCACCCACTCAATGGCTGGTCAGCCTACCAGCACACACTGCTGACCCTAGCCTGAAGACCCTCTGGCTAGACACTGGAAAATGACACACAGAAGTGGACCCCAGCAAAGTGCCAACATCTCTAGGAGATGAAAAGAGCAGAAATATTGGCAAGAGAAAAATGGGTAGTTTTCATGTTGACAATGGTTCTTTTCAGAGCTAGAAGGAAGCTGACAACAAAAGTTAGTGATTCTTGTAGATTGCCAACGTCTTCAATGAGGTTGATTGCCTTCCTATCCAAACAGTTGAGCAGATGCCTTTGGTCATGCCATAGGTTTTCCTTTTGCACCCATTTTATGCCATCTTCATCTTTAAACAGCTGGGGCATCCCTAAACTATAAATTCTGGACCTTTTTATCACTTTCTTCTCTCTTATTGTTAACCGTTAGAAAATTGGATGAGCTGCCTCAAGCAGACAAGCCCCAGGAATTTGCAAAGGTGGAAACAGGGAGGAATATGTTTAAGGGCTAGAGAAAGAAATGGCTGCAGGAGATTCCAGAGTATTGAATTGGATGAAAACAAATTACAGCGGATGCTAGAATCTGAAACCAAAAGAGAAAATGCTGGAAAATCTCAGCAGGTCTGGCAGCATCTGTGAGGAGAGAAAAGAGCTGACATTTCAAGTCCAAGGATCATCTGGACTTGAAACATCAGCTCTTTTCTCTCCTTACAAATGCTGCCAGACCTGCTGAGATTTTCCAGCATTTTCTCTTTTGCTTATTGAATTTAATGATTAGCCATGTAAATGGTGTGGCAGGCTCAAAGGGCCAAATGGCCTGTTCCTTCTTCTTGTTTCCATTTTTCTTGTGTTGCAGCAATTAATCTACAAGATAAACAAGTTAAATATTAAATGATTTTTATAACGTATGCAGAGATATAGTTATAGAATGTGACGCTGTGGTGCTGATCGGACAGCTCCAGTCCTTGTTTACTGGCATTTGCTGCCCTGAGTTTGGGAGAACCTGAAACCAGTAAACAGTGATAAATGTACAAAAATAATAAGCATCATATCTAGACAATAACACCCACAGTAAGGTGGCTCATGGAAAGAAGGCCTTGTGAGTATGCTGGAAAGCTTATCTGAAGATAGCAGTACACTTTGCAATTTTAAGACATAGTGAGGTACTACACCATTATTTTGCAATCATAATAAGTATGCATTAGAAGCATAGAAACCCTACAGTACAGAAAGAGGCCATTCAGCCCATCAAATCTGCACCGACCACAATTCCACCCAGGCCTACCTCCATATCCCTAATTTACCCATTAATCCCTCTACACATCTCAGGACACTAAGGGAAATTTTAGCATGACCAATCAAGCTAGCCCATGCATCTTTGGACTGTGGGAGGAAACTGGAGCACCCAGTGGAAACCCACACAGACACAAGGAGAATGTGCAAACTCCACACAGACAGTGACCCAAGCTGGGATTCGAACTCAGGCCCCTGGAGCTGTGAAGCAGTAATGCTAACCACTGTGCTACCGTGTCACCCCAAGTAGTAAGTGAGAGGATTTTCAATGTGAGTTCTTATCATCCTGAAGGCATCACCCGAAAAGCTGGTGGAAACATATTCGACAGTAGCTTTCAAAAAGGAATAGGTTCAGTATTTGATAAGGAGAAATTTCCATGTCTGTAGAGAAAGATCAGGGGAAGGGGATGAACTCTTTCAAAAAGCCAGTGCATTCAATGACGGGCCAAATGGCCTCTTTCTGTTCTGCTTGATTCTTATTTCCTCTGTTATTTGTAGGGGTCATAAATGTGGGTATAAAACACCACATAACAATTTTATAAAGGCAAAATACTGAGGATGCTGGAGACTTCAAATAAAAACAATTATTGAAATACTCGGTAGGTCGAGCAGCATCTGTAGAGGGAGAAAGAGAGCTAATGAGGGCGATTTTACCATCATAGGGTGAGGTGGATGGAGATCTGGGTGAGTGTAGAAGCAGGGTACGTAGGCCTCACATTTTAGACTCAAACATGATGAATGAATGACTAACTGGGTGAGGTGCTGGAGGAGGGCTGGCATTTGTGTACCTCCAGCCATTAAAGCATCGGTGCTTTCAAGAAAGGAGAGGGGGTAATTGGGCAAAGAAGAAAGTTTGCAGAATGCTTTAAAATAGAGATTCAAAAAGTTCTCCAGATATTTTAAGGGTGCTCAGTAGAATATTACTGGATACTGATTTCTAGTTTTATCATACCATGACACCAGTCATTAGTCTTATTTTCCAAATATAACTAACTCTTAGCTAGTAACAACAATCTTAAGAAATTCATTGAATCCTATTTTCAACCTTTCTCCTGAATTGGGAGGGGATTCTTTGTAGCAATTAATCAGAACATCAAAAAAATGAAGCAAAACCTGTATAAATTAAGATAAAAGCAAAATAATGTGGATGCTGGAATCTGAAACAAAAAACAGAAACTGCTGGAACATCTCTGACAGCACCTGTGGGGAGAGAATAGAGCCAACGTTTTGAGTCTAGATGACCCTTCACCAGAGCTCTGACAAATGGTCATCTGTGTCCATGTCGGGTAGTGAATGAATGTTGGGCGAGGAATAGGGTTAAGCTCTGCAATCAGCCTGTACACGATCTTCAGACCTGCTGAGATTTTCCAGCATTTTTGTTTGTTTTTGTATCTGTCTAAATTAGTATTACTGTCACATATTTTCATGTGGATTTGATATTAGGGTGGTTTTGAGAGTCACCCTAGTAGGCTGGTAAGTTGGGGTTGACATTTGCTGATGTAGTGTTATCATGTACTACCTAAATATTCACCTTGCTTGCAACAGCACACAATAAATACTACTGTAATTTTGGGATTAAATGCAATGTAGCCACAAAATGCCACTGAGCGGTGTAAACTGCTAAAACGTATACTGCTTTCAAGTTGAAACATTGCAACACATATAGTTGTAATTTCTGTAACTTTCTGTGAATTGTATTCAAAATCTATTATTCGTAAAAGTGTATCTTTTGAATGGTGCTTCTGTTTTGAAATGAAACTGTTTATCCTTTCACCTACTTTTAGAACTGCTTTGGAACAGAATGCTGGCACTGGGTTCCATAGCGAGCTGGATTCATTTGGGTGTTAAAGTGACGGGTGGTAAATGGACATCAGCACTTTTTTGCTCTCCAGAATTGATTGCCATTCTATAATTCATGCGTAGTGATTTGGACTGGATGGAACGTACACCCCAGTGGAATATTATTAAGAACGAGGGACATCTGAAAGTGAATGCAAGGCAATATGTTGTTTGAATCTGGGTTGCAAAGAGAAAGCCCAAAAAGATGCAATCAATGGGTAATCCCTTCAGTTAATTGCTGTCTTGTGTTCACACCAAGTATAGGTGTGACGGTAAAAGCATACAATCAGCCACGATCGATTGGCGGAGCAGACTCGATGGGCCAAATGACCTAATTCTGCTCCTATATCTTAATATATTGTTAATTTGGTGGAGCAATTCTGTTCAGTTTGGAGGCTATGTCTGAGCTGCTGGTGGTTGTCGCTGCAGACTGTCTCCATGAGAGATAAGTAGCAGCTTATTATCTAAAATCCTTGGAGCCCTTTCATGTGACAACCCCTTAAGCTGCTTTACCCAGGGTAACATGTCCGGAGTACAAAGAGAGCAGGCATTCTACGTTAAGAACACCCCACAAACAAGAACGGGAGAAATGGCTAGTCTATTTCCTTAGTTGTATTTGGGTGCCGGAGACTGGGGACAAATTCCTGCTTTCCTTCGATGTAATGCCTTGGGATCATTAAAGAGGACCTGTACAGCTGTAATAGAATCTCAGTTTACTGCATTGTTTAAAGGATGGAGGAAGTTGGAAAATTTAGTGGGCAGATGTAATGTGCGGAGAACACTTGGAGTATTGTGCAGAGTTTTGGTCACCCTGCTATAGGGAGGGCATTGATAAACTGGAAAGAGTTCGAAGAAGGTTTACGAGGATGTTGCCAGGACTAGTGGGCCTGAGTTACAGGGAGAGAATGGTTGGGCCAGGACTTTATTTCTTGGAAGGTAGGAGAATGAGGGGTGACCTTATTGAGGTGTGTAAAATGGTGAGGGGCATAGATAGGATGAATACGCATAGTCCTTCTCCCTGGATAGGGGAATTGAAAACTAGAGGGGGCACAGGATTAAAGTGAGAGGGGAAAGATTTAAAAGGGACCTGAGAGGCAACCTCTTCACGCAGAGGATGGTACGTATACGGAATGAGCTGCCGGAGGAGGTGATAAAGGCAGGTACAATAGCAACATTTAAAAAGCGTTTGGAAAGGTACAAGAATGGGGAAGGATTAGAGGGATTTGGGCCAAATGGGAGGGCAGCATAGTCGGCATGGATTGGTTGGGCCGAAGGGCCTGTTTCTGTGCTGTATGATTCTATAACAACATGGATTAGCGTGGCTTATGAAAGCTGAAACATTGGGTGGGATAGTCCGGCCGTTCGCAACAGTGGGATTATCTGGTCCTGCTGCAGTGGGACGGAGATTTGGCTGAGTGCCAATTTCTCTGTCCTGGTTGGCAATGGCGGTAGGGCCTGAACATCCGGAAAATTCCAGCCAGCACAGCCTCATCCAACTTACAAATGTTACATTTTCAAGACCTGAATCACCAACGGTTGATTTCCATATCTATCTCAATAGATGATTTATTTGTACGTACTTTTGTATTTTCTACCTAAAGATTAAGGTTAGTTTCATTTATTTGCATTTTGGTGCTTTTTGTGAAGGACAGTATTAGAAAAGTGTTGGGAGTGCTTCGTGAAGAAAAATGTTAGAAAAGTGATCACATTGAGCTCAAGTAGCTCAGGTATTTTGAGTAAAATAGGAGACAGGTAAAAGCAGGCAATATATAAAGTCATAGAAAGTGATTGACCCAAAGGAAAAATAGAGAGCATTAGGGAGAGGAATGAAAGGGGAAAAGACAGCGTTAAGAGGGAGGCTGTGAATGATTGTCAGCTAGTGGGCAAAGCGGAAGAGAGTATATCAAAGAATAATCCCAACAAGACCCGTAAACTATTACTCTGCACCCTTAGTATAAGTTATAAAACTACTGGCTGTCACAGTAATTTGAACACGATCTTTTTTGAGGGTTTCACAGATTTGAGAGTGTCGAGCCCAATATTTTTGGGTGCAATGAAGTGATAGTTTCCCTTTCTGGTGGACGTAATTCTGAGGAAATTCTCACCTGGAGAATGGTGTGAGTTATCATGGAAGCCAAGTGTGTGAGAGATCAATTGTAATGAAAGCAAATGAGGTGAGGTGGCATTTGGCTCCTACAGTGACTAAGCTATTGAGTTCTTAAATGGTGTGTACACTATGAGGTTGCACTCATCTAGTAATGTACCCAAACCTGCAGCAAAACTTCACGAAATTAGCCTTAAAACTACTGATTGATAGAGGCAATTTCAGAACAAAGTCTCATCCCAAGTGGTATCACTAGAGAAGAAAGAGATGGGGTCTTAAAAATTAGTTGAATTTGCTACACACTAAAACAGGCTTGCACATCCAGGTAATAGTTAGGGGACCTGATAGATTTCCACCAGAGGTAGAGAAAGCAAATTTGCAGTAATACTTTCAGATCGATTGGGGCAGTAAGGTGATTGGAGTTGGAGAGAAAAACTTAGAACAGACACCAAGGTGCTTTTGTTTACGGCAGTTGACATGACTGATAGTGTGATTTGGGGTTAAGCATTGGGGAGTCAAACAGGGATGTCTTGTAGCAGGAAAACAATTGGGTTTGCATTCTAGAAGAATGAAATCGAATGGGCCAAAGGGCCTTTATCCAAAAATCTGCTTTGGCTTGTGGTGAATTGAATCCTGGAAAGCTATTCCATACAGATGAAAGGGTTATTATGTATCCCATCTCAAATCTTTCAGTGTCCAAGGTATCCACAGAAAATGGCTCCCAAACTTGGGACAGGAATTCAGCATCCCATAGATCTGTCCATCGTGGCTGTTAGCTGTTAAGAAGAAACTTAAAAAAAATAAAATCCACACTGGGATTACTTTTCTCCCCCCATTGTAATACTTTCTGTGATTGAAATGCCTCATTGAACAATGTCTGTATTTATGTAAATGATGTGTGTGGTGTCAACAAACAGTTTAAATACAATGCAGGCAATATAGAATGAAAATTTTCATTTTGGAAGTTCCAGTGCTTTCTGTAGGTCAGTCCTGGAAAAGGTGGACAAAGAAATCTAAAAAAAATGTTAATGCTGCTTCCCCCATTTGAACTGAGGACTGGAATCTCAGACATGTGTTGGTATGATGTGACAATTCAAGATACCTCGTATACACCGCAAACAGTTAGAAGACAGTACGGTTGCATAAATTATTGTTTGTGCAGCGAAAAATTGTAGAAACCTCTTTAGCCTTTATTTCTTTTGTACTGTTGTGTATGTGCCATGCACAAGACCATTTAAACCTATATATGAAGTTATTTATTAAAAATTATTTTATCAAGAAGTTAAATACGTTTCATGGGTTTATACTTGAGCTACACTTTTTTTTTCACTTTATTTACTGACAGTTTATGTTTTATTTTCATGCCAGCTCTCCCAGTTGCTGTGGTAAGCCAAGTCTGTTTTAAAGTTTATTTATTAGTGTCACAAATAGGCTTATATTAACACCGAAATGAAGCTACTGTGAAAATCCCCTAGTCGCCACATTCTGGCGCCTGTTCAGATACACCAAGGGAGAATTTAGCATGGCCAATGTATCTAACCAGCACGTCTTTCTGACTCTGGGAGGAAACCCATGCAGACATGGGGAGAATGTGCAAACTCCAAACGGACAGGGACCCAAGCTGGGAATCAGACCCAGGTCCCTGGCAGTGTGAGGCAGCAGTAGCTAACCATTGTGCCACTGTGCGTGGTGTTGAGGTGTGCAGACCAGGAAGATCTCACCCAGAGTCAATCTATTTTGTACGTACTCAACTGATGCCAGACTCAAAGCAGAGGTGCCACAAACAGCCAACAGTAGCTGGGGGTTTCAGCGGGAAAGAAATCAGCCAGGATTTCCATTTTTGACCATGAGCCAATAATTCTTACCCTTCCTCTCTCCTATCAACCTGTTTCCAATGGGATCCATGGATGTGACTTGGAGGAAGGTTTGAAGCATGGCTGTAACGCACCCTTGTGGTTGAAAATATGTTAGCACCCATGGCTCAAGCTTCCACGTGAGAAAGAAAGTTAATTTGCCCCAGATGTGAGCGGGCATAGCTTTACCAGAGTCAACCCAATCAACAACAACAACAAAGTGCTTTTATATAGTACCTTTAACAGCGAGATGAAGTGGAATTTCTTTTCTGAGCGGGTAGTGAATCTGGGGAATTCTTTACCACAGAGGGCCGCAGAGTATAGGTCGTCAAGCATGTTCAAGGTTGAGATAAACAGATTTTTAATCAGTAAGGGAAATCAGGGTCATAGGGATAAGTGAGAATTATCATATCAGTTCAGTCATGAGCTCATTGAATGGCAGAGCAGACTCGATGGGCCGAATGGTCTACTTCTGCTCCTATGTCTTAAGGTCACAGCTTAACATATGGTCTTAACATAAGAAAATGGCCCAGGGCCATTTAGAGGAGATTTGACGAGCTGTGTTGCTCTTGCAGAGAGCCAGTACGGAAAGGTGGGGCTGAATGGCCTCCTGTAGCGCTGTAACTATTCTGTGATCCACTGAACGTTGTGTGTGAGTTTTATTCAAATACGATGATGTGAAAATTATATTAAAATCCAAAGGTTAGGTTGATTGGCCATGCTAAGAAATTGCCCCTTAGTGTCCAGGGATGTGTGGGTTAGAGGGATTAGTGGGTAAAATATGTAGGGATATGGGGGTAGGGCCTGGGTGGGATTGTGTTCGGTGCAGACTCGATGGGCCAAAGGGCCTCTTTCTGCACTGTCGGGTCCTATGACCCTATGATAAAATAAATTTAGGCTCAATCCTGCGATTTTTTTCCACTGGGAGCGTCGTACCTCAACTCGTCTGTATGAAGAACATCCTGGGATTCCAGAAAGTGAGTACTTCAAGCTGCGTCGCTTAATCTCCCATCGCTACAAACTGATTTCTGAAAATGGGCCTTGGAATGAGTACTCCCATGTATGAGTTAGGTAGAAGATGAGGCACGTGAGACCGATGACCTTACACCGGGGTGGGTTGCCCGGATTGGCAAGTCCCCTGACCCAGGTAGGCCCAGTGCGGAAATTTGCCGTGACAGCCTCTACCCTATCAGAGAGTCCGTGCTGACATTGTTCAGCCTGCCCGGAGCCTCTGCACTCGACTATTTCCATCACAGATTCCTCCCTGTCACTGGCTGCCAAGGTCACCGCAGCCCTGAGCCTGGATAACCTTACCTCATTTCATGTTGCCTCTGGGAACGTCGCTCAATCAATCCAGATATTTCCACTTGTGAGAAAGATGAAAAGCAAGGCTCATAAATAAAAGATAGTCGCTAATGAATCCCGTGGGAATTCTAGGAGAGATGTTTTACCCAAAGAGTGATTTAATGTGGAACTCGCTGCAGCAAACAAGTAGAAAAGGAACTGAGGAACAGCAGTAGGGGCAGCGCGGTAGCAAAGTGGTTAGCACTGCTGCTTCACAGCTCCAGGGTCCTGGGTTCGATTCCCGGCTCGGGTCATTGTCTGTGTAGAGTTTGTACATTCTCCTCATGTCTACATGGGTTTTCTTCAGGTACTCCAGTTTCCTCCCACAGTCCAAAGATGTGTGGGTTAAGTTGATTGGCCATGCTAAGAAATTGCTCCTTAGTGTCCAGGGATACATAGGTTGGAGGGAAGTGTGGGTATAATATGTAGGGATATGGGCGTAGGGTCTGGGTGGGATTGTGTTCAATGCAGACTCAATGGGCCGAAGGGCCTCTTTCTGCACTGTAGGATTCTATGATAGTAGGCCGTTCAGCCCATCGAGCCTGCTCTGGCATTGAATGGCTAATTGGATATTTCAGTGCCTTTTACACACACTATCCACATAGCCCTTTACATTACAGTTAATCATCTTAATGCACTGAAGGGGGAACTGGATAAATACATGAGAAAGAAACAAATAGAAGGTTATGCTGATAGGGTTAGATGAAAGGTGAGAGCTTGCTCACGTGGAGTATTAACACCAGCACAAGCCTGTTTTGAAGCTGTTCTTTCAAATATAGTCCATGTGCAAATGCAACAAGATCTGGACAATATCCAGGCTTGGGATGACAAGCAACAAATAACATCAGTGCCACACAAATGTCAGGCAATAACCAAAACCAATAAGATCTAACTACCGCCCCTTGACATTCAATGATGTTACAATCGCTGAATCTCACACTATCAACATCCTTGGGGTTACCATTGATCAGAAACTCAACTGGACTCACCACATAAACACAATGGCTACAAGAGCAGGTCAGAGGCTACGAATACTGCAGCAAGTAACTCGCCTCCTGACTCCCCAAAGCCAATCCACCATCTACAAGACACAAGTTACGTGTGTGATGGAATACTCCTCTCTTGGTTGGATGGGTACAGCTTCAACAACACTCAAGGAGCTTTACACCATCCAGGACAAAGCAGCCTGCTTGACTGACACTACATCCACCGATGCTCTGTAGTAACAGTATGCACTATCTACAAGGTGCGCCGCAGAAGTTCACCAAAGACCCTTAGACTGTACCTTTCAAACCCACGACCATTTTCATCTAGAAGGACTAGGGCAACAGATACATGGGAACACCAACACCTGCGTGTTCCTTGCCAAGCCTCTCACCATCCTGACTTAGAAATATATATCACTGTTCCTTCGCAGTCACTGGATCAAAATCCTGAAATTTCCTCCCTAACAGCATTGTGGGTCAATCCACAGCACGTGGACTGCGGTGATTCAAGAAGGCAGCTCACCACCACCCTCACAAGGGCAATAAATGCTGGCCAGCCAGCAACGGCCATGTCCCACAAATGAATAAAACAAAGTAATTTGCAGTGCATCCAGCGAGCCTTTAATGTATCGGTCACCAGGACTAATCAAATGCAAACTAGCAGCAGAGCGAGGGGAGATTGTTTCTTCCCATTTTACAGTTGCCCAAAGTCCAGAGTATTGCTGTCAGCATCTCTGTGGCAAAACTGGCCCCCTTGGATAATCCCATTGTCTTCCAGAAGGAGTCAAATTCTGTTAATATCCATGTGTTCACTAACCAAGAACACAGAATCATGCAGGTCAATGCTCACTATCCACGCATTTTGATTTGATTTAACATTGTCACATGCATCAACATACAGTGAAAAGTATTGTTTCTTGCCCACTGTACAGACAATGCATACTGTTCATAACGAAGGAAAGGAGAGAGTTCAGAACATACTGTTACAGTCATAGCTAGGGTGTAGAGAAAGATCAACTTAATGAAAAGTAAGTCCATTCAAAAGTCTGACAGCAGCAGGGAAGAAACTATTCTTGAGTCGGTTGATGCGTGACCTCAGACTTTTGTATCTTTTGGAGGGGCGGGGCAACAGAGTCCACAGTAGTGGTAAACATTGTGGTTAGGAACTATGAGAGGTGCTTGAGATGCAGTAAAACATGAAGGGAAAGGTCAACCAACAAAGGTGGGTCAAGAGATTCTGACATTGAACTAAGGCCAGTTCTCTCTTCTACTGTTTGTGATGATGTTTGAGATTCTTCCTGGGGAACATTAGGTTCTGCTAGTGCCCACGCAGATGCTGGAACACTGGACCCTATTCCTGAGTCTGATGCAGGTTCCCACCTTCTGATGTGATCGACGTGCTTCTGCACTTTGCGGCCCTGCTGGTTGATGATATAGGATACTGGGCCAATCTTAGAATGATCTTCCTGGGTATCCAAGCTGGCCGCCACAACCCCTCCCCCCCCACAAAAGCCCCAAACAATAACAAAATTGACAGCTTAATGGTTTTAGACAGCATATAGTCAGCCTTATTTGTTGATCTTTCCCATCATGGTTGAATGCATCTAAAGTACCCCTCATTATTCCTAGCCGCAATGTATACACAAAAGAGGAACTGAAAGCACTTAGCTGATTTCGAATTTTCCTGCAGCTATCATTAAGCTGTCAATCAGAACTGAAATCAAACAGAAACAAGGCTTTTCAAAGAGTTTGAAGAGATTTCAAAGGCTTTCAGCTTTCTATGAAGGTTCAGAGACATGAAATAAATGCTGCATGAAAAGAATGGGGCTGGATGAACAGCTGTGGAGAAGGAATTCACACCCCCCCTCCCCCCCACCAAATGAAAGTGGTTGACTTCTTTCAGCCAGAGGACTTGAAAGGGGTTTTCTCACACCTGCAACTTCTTAGAGAGAGAAAGGAGAGTCCCTTTTGCAGAATAGAGTGCTGCTGGGTTTGGAAGGAGTCCAGGGGGCATGGAGATTTAACTAATCGGCCCACTTCAATGTTTTCATATTCCACAGACCAGAATGAAGACTTTGATCAGAGGGACCCCTGAAATCACTATGCCAGGAGTAATGTTCAGGTTTCTCAGGGCTAGGAAGAGCCATGAGACTGCCATCCTGGGGGAGAGGCCAAGATCAACCCCTTATTCCCAGCCCAAACCTGCCAAACATTCAGGACCCTTGGGGACGCTGCAGTGACAGAGGGCACAAGGGCACTGCATTTACCTCCTTGACCCCTTAAGGATCCTTAGGGACCCACTGTGCCAGGTCCAAGATTGTCAGCTCCATCATCAAAGCCCACCCAGTGTTGATCACACCAGGGAGGCGGGTGAATGGCTGGCAGCTGGGATGGCCATGAAACACCATGGCAGATTAGGCATCCATATAAACATAGAAATTAGAAACAGGAGTGGGCCATTCAGCCCTTCGAGCCTGCTCCTTCATTCATTTGGATTATAACTGATCATCAAAATTGAAATCCTGATCCCACTTTCTCCTCATATCCCTTGATCCCTTTAGCCCCAAGAGTTATATCTAATTTCTTCTTGAAATCACACAATGTTTTGACCTCAGCTACTTTTTGTGGTAGTGAGTTCCACAGATTCTCCACTCTCTGGGTGAAGACATTTCTCCTCATCTCAGTTCTAAAACTTATTGTCAAACTATGACCCCTAGTTCAGGACTCCCTCACCATTAGGAACATTATTTCTGAATCTATCCTGTTAGAATTTTATAAGTTTCTATGAGATCCACTCCTACTCTTCTAAACTCCAATTAATACAATCCTAACCAATTTAGGGGGCAATCTTCTCAAAATCATTCTAAGAGCTGAATGAGCATGACAACAGGAGAGTTCTAGATCATTTTTTTCAGCGATGCCACAAATTAAATCTTGTGGCACTTAGTGCAAGAAATGATGCACAATCTGATTCCTGCCATTAGGGAGTGGTAGAGTTTAAAGTCGCTGGAAAACTGGCTGCTCACATTAAAGGGTGCAATCGCGCATGTGCAGATCTTTCTGTTCTGTGCGAAAGAATGGAGAAACTTGTCAGTCACCTCCCCCAACCCCTGGGTATCACTCTCAAGCCCCCTGATTGCTGGCCTCCCCAGCCAATCAGCCCCCTATCGCCCTGGATATTTCAATCTAAGCCCTTGGTGCAGTAGATTCCCCCACACCTCCACCCCTAACCCGGTCTGGTCGATCGCCACCCCAGCCGATCGCCAGTTGCAGAATGCGCAGCTTTGCCTCCCCAGCCAAACAGTGATTCCCATCGAGGACTTGCGGGCTCAGAGAATCCCCCTAAGGATGTGTCCCTGCTGCTTGGCACTCTCTTGCCATGTCCACTAATCTAATGGACCCCTAAATACCCATCGCATTGCTACCTGCTTCAGTAGCAGATAATAAGAAAAACATGAATAATAGATAGACAGAAGCACCAAGAAAATGTCATTTGTTTGTAGAATATAAAAGATTTGCAAGAGCTGAACTAGGGCCTAGATGTTATATCAATTCTTTATGTGGTCTTGTGAAAATTTTTACAGACACTCTGGCTTCTTTGTGTTAATGCCCTGCTCTGTAACTGATATGTCACATTCAGACAGACAGGCAGCCAGCCAGCCGACACAACACTTGCATAGCTCCTTTAATAGGGAGCTGTTCCAATTGTGCAACGCCACACTTTGTATGGACACAACTTCTTTCTTGTGAATAAAGTGTTCTTCTCATTAACAGCAAATTTCAGAATGCACTGCAGTGAATGGGAAGGTGGAGGCATATGTTAAAAAGTCAGTAACGATTCAGGCCGTGTGGCCAAGGGGTTCACACATGCCCAAGTCAACAGAGCCTGCCACTGAGAGCAGACCATAGGATGACATGATGGCACAGTGGTTGAAGTTAAACTTATTTGTCACACGTAGCTTTACATTAACACTGCAATGAAGTTATTGTGAAAATGCCCTAGTCACCACACTCCAGTGCCTGTTCGGGTACACTGAGGTAGGATTTTACAAGGCCAATGCATCTAACCAGCACATCTCTGGACTGTGGGAGGAAACCAAAGCACCCGGAGGAAACCCACACAGACAATGGGGAGAACGTGCAAACTCCACACAGACGTGACCCAAGCCGGGAATCGAGCCTGGGTTCCTGACGCTGTGAGACAGCTGTGCTAACCACTGTGCCACCATGTCACCCCTAACACCAGGTTCAATTCTGGCCTTGGGTAACTTTCAGGGCAGAACTTTCCTGTCCCAGCCACCACGGGAATTGTAGTGGGTGGGACGCGGACCTTTCAAAGGTCCTTTGACCTTGGGCAGGATTTTCCGGACTTGGGGTGAATGCGGCCGTAAAATCCCATCCTCTTTTTGCATGTTCTCCCCATGTCTGCATGGGTTTCCTCCAGGTGATCCGGTTTCCTCCCATAGTCCAAAGATTAGCAGGTTACATAGATTGGCTATGATAAATTACCCCTTGTTGTCCAAGGATCTGTAGATTAGATGGATTAGTTAAGTTAAATGTGTTGGTTTACGGAATAGGCTGAGTGATAGGGCCTTTGGCCAAATTACCTCCTTCTGCACTGTAGGAATTCTATGATATTGACAAAATTGTCAATTCCAACCATGTGCTCAAAGGTAAGCAAATCTGTAAGTGCCACGTGCATTTTTGAGTGGATTGCATGCAATATTGGATGAAACCTTTGATAATTTACAAGATACTTCGATAGTGGTGAGATTTTGCGCAGGTGAATTGCAATGGCTACCTAATTGTTTGAAAACTATCCTACATTTCTATAGTGACCATATTTCTAAAAGTACGTTGTTGCTGTAAAATGGCACAGGCGGCATGGTAGCACAGTGGTTAGCACTGCTGCCTCACAGCACCAGGGACCCAATTCAATTCCTGGCTTTGATCACTGTCTGTGTGGAGTTTGCATTTTCTCTCCATGTCTGGTTTCCTCTGGGTGCTTTGGTTTCCTTCCACAGCCCGAAAGACATGCTGGTTAGGTGCATTGACCCGAACAGGTGCCAGACTGTGGTGACTAGGGCAATTTCACAGAAACTTCATTGCGGTGTTAATGTAAGCCTTACTTGTGACTAATAAATAAACTTAAAATGGTTTTGGCGGCCTTTCCATTATGAAAGGTGCTGCATAAATGCAAATCTATCTTTGAAAAGAGAGGAATTGGTGGAGCCTAAGAATGATTAAGCTCAGGGGTATTTGTACTGCGATACGGGAATATTTTCTTTCTTTGCGTCTGCCCGTGTCAGCATCAAACATTCCTGATGTCCGTTGAAAATCCTAAAACTGTGTCTTAACAATTGGTCCCAAACTCAGAAGAAGGCTGCCGTTACATACTGGTTACATTCCCATTTCCCACAGGAGCCACTTTTGTGGCCTTTTGAGTTGAAACCGGCAATATAACACTTACAGGAATTGGGTTACTGTAGGCACTTTGGATGTGCATCCACACCAAACTGCTGTAAAGATACTCAAACATATTTTTCATGGGACAGCTGAAACTGAGTAGAGTGTTGGGGGATGGTAGATGGGGGAGCTTTGTTCCATTAGCCTGCGATGCACTGAGTCCCCATGTTTTGGGTTAAAACGTCAATATCCTTTCCACTGCGCCACCCAGTCCCACAATGAAACTCTTTAATGGATTAAGGAATGCTTGGAACTCCCTACGTCTGGTGAGATATTCTGTATACTCTATTAGTAGAACCTTAAGCGTTTCTTTAAATGGACTCAGTAAGAACACATGCTGTTGCTGTTAAATATTATTTTACACGTGCAAGCCATCGGGTTTGATTTTTCTTTACATGTGTCAAACACAATTCTCTTGGGTCATAATCATCTCGCCAGTCACCATGAAGAACGGGCATTTATGTTGGCACGGTGGCACAGTGGTTAGTACTGCTGCCTCACAGTGACCTGGGTTCAATTCCAACCTCGAGTGACTGTCTGTGTGGAGATTTTACATTCTCCCCTTGTCTGCGTGGGTTTCTTCTGGGTGCTCCAGTTTCCTTCCACACTCCAAAGGTGTGAGGGTTAGGTTGATTGACCATGCTAAATTGCCCCTTAATATCAGGGGGATTAGGAGGATAAATATGTAGGGTTACAGGGATAGGACAGGATCTGGATGGGATTGTGGTCGGAACAGGCTCAATGGGCCAATTGGCCTCTCGCTGTACTGTAGATTCTATGATTATAAACTCAAGTTTAAACTTAAGAGAATTAAAGATTTCTTTGCAGTTCTACATTCACTGGTCTTGTAACTGAATACAAATATTTTATCTATATAGTATATATTATATCTGTATACACACACAGATGTTGCAAGCATGGACATTCTAAACCAATAATGTGAAATGGATTCCAGTGTATAATATAGCATATGTATTTTATATTTACACACACACACAGACATTGCAGGCACGGGGACATTCTAAGTCAATAATGTGAAATGGAGACATTGCCAGAAACATTCCAGGAGTGCTATGTAACCCGCTTCTATTCCAGAGTCATTGCATCATTTTACTCACTACGGCATTAACCCACAGATGGCCCCATGTACTGAGTTCATCTGTTAGTTTGCAAAGCACAGAGTTTGAAGAACTTACAAGAATTAAATTTGATGTCTAACACTGCTTGGAATAGAATAGAAATGCTGGAAATGCGAAGTAGTGTTTTTTTATATTTGATGTTGGTGCCAGTAATAACCAAGCTAGAATGGTGGGTAACTTAAAGGGTAGATTAGTTTGTCAAAGTTTATTTATTAGTGTCACAAGTAGGTTTATGTTAACACTGCAAATGAAGTTACTCTGAAAATCCCTTAGTCGCCACACTCCGGTGCCTGTTTGGATACACTGAGGGAAAATTTAGCATGGCCAATGCACCTAACCAGCACGTCTTTCACACTGTGGGAGGAAACTAGAGCACCCGGAAGAAACCCACGCAGACCCAGAGAGAATGTGTAGACTCCACACAGATAGTGACCCAAGCCAGGAATCGGACTCGGGTCTCTGGAGCTGTGAGGCAGCAGTGCTAACCACTGTGCCACCGTGCCACCCTGAAGTGAGGGCATCTCCACAATATTGGTGGTGGTGATAGTGGTGATGGAATAGAGGGGCTAACACAGTACCCTTGATGCATGTTGTAGCTGAAACCAATGCAACCACAGCGACCTGATCATCAATACTGAGTCCAGTTCCAGTTTCTCCTACAATAAAGTCAGAGGCTGTTGGGTGTATGGTGAGGTAGAAAAAGTTAATAAACATGACTTGATTCATATAAGAAGAACTGCTTTGAAAAAATATACTTGCACTTCTCAATTGGATTTTTATTGTCATTGTCTAAGGCCCTTACCTTGTTTATGTGAAGGGCTTCAAGGCATTTTCCAAACATTAATTGGATATTTTTGGAAAGTCATGTACAGCACCTGGCCACATTTCCAATGTGCACTCACATTGAGTGAAACTCCATACTGGAAACATAAGATTGGTGAACCAGTCTAAACATGGTGTTTGCTTTGTTGTTAAAAAAAATCCCTCTCTGAAAAAGTTAGATGATACTCTGCAACATTAGGAACAAGAGATCTATTTCCCTCAAGAGCAATAACTGTAGACGTTTAATCAAATGTAACACTAGCTGGGTGCACAAGAAGGAGTCCATTCTTCCTTTCTTAGCTTCTTAGTTCACTCATCCAGACAATGTGCACTAATAAATAAATTTAAACTTAAACGTGATAATTAAACATGTTTTGAGAATACTTATCTTGCACAATGCCCTTCCTGCTTCACCATGACTATTTCTATACCACCGTGGTTTACTTTGGACATTCATTTTTCTGCTAAAATCTATCTTTCATTTATCTCCATTAAATTTCATTTGCCACTAATTTGGCTCAATGGTAGGGTTTGTTTGGAAATCCCTTGTTGGTTCAATATCTGAACTACCTATTATAATAAATCTTCAGATGCAAAAGTCCTTTCACCAAAATCCCTTTATTTACAAATTCTAACAGCAGGACACAGGGTGCTAACAGTTAGCAATCTACTCCGGGGTACCAGAGGAACTGACATTCCCAGTTAGATACAAGGCCCATCAATTGGATCCTTAATCAGGGAGTTCATACTCCAGTAGGTCAACGTCAGTGGCCTGGCTGAAATCATTACATCTACCTGAGACTCAGTTTGTTACTGAACTCAACTGGTTTATGTCCAATCAATGAATATAGTTTTGGTACACAAAAGCTCCAGTCTGAACCTGTATTGCTCCTTCCTATCCTGATATTACCCCCTAATGGGTTCTTGCTCATTTCTTCTCTTCACCCAATAACTTATCAGTATCCAAGGGTTTTTGAATTCCCATTGTTTTCAGTTTGAGATGTCGCCTTTCATGAAGAACAGGGAAAGAATGTTACAATTTTCATTGATTTTAGTTTTTGCGACGGCTTTTGACAAGAACTTTACATGGCAACCACCTCGAGTTGTTTTTCCATTGTTCACTTGGGATGTAATTTTCTCACTCAAAATAAAGTCAAGAAGGTCAATCCAGGCTGGGTCTTCATCATCTAAAGTCATTTTGACTTAACTTAGGAGCAGCATGCTGGTACAGTGGTTAGCACTGGTGTCTTCTCTTTATTCATTCATGAGACATGGGTAATCACTGGCTGGCCAGCATTTATTGCCTATCCCTAGTTGCCCAAGAGCAGTTGAGAATCAATCACATTGCTGTGGCTCTGGAATCACATGTAGGCGAGACCAAGTAAGGGCAGCAAATTTCCTTCCCTAAAGGACATTAGTGACCCAGATGGTATTTTTCCGACAATCAATAATGGTTCCATGGTCATCACTAAATTCTTAATTTCAGATATTTCTTTTTTTATTGAATTCAAATTCTACCATCTGCCGTGACGGGATTTGAACTTGGGTCCCCAGAACATTAGCTGAGTTTATGGATTAATAATCTAGCGATAATACCACAAGGCCATTTCCTCCTCATGGCACCAGGGACTCAGGTTCGATTCTGGTCTTGGGTGACTGTGTAGAGTTTGCACGTTCTCCCCGTGTCTGCGTGGGTTTCCTCCAAATGCTCCGGTTTCCTCCCACAGTGCGAAGATGTGCAAGTTGGGTGGATTGGCCATGCTAAATTGCCCATCGGTGACATGGGAATTAGCAGGGTAAACATGTAGGGTTGTGGGCAAGGGCCTGGGCAGGATCCTCTATCAGAGAGTTGGTGCAGACTCAATGGACCAAATGGCGTCCTTTTGCAGTTTAGGGAGCCGGTGCAGACTCGATGGGCTGAATGGCCTTCTTCTGCACTTTATGGATTCTATGAACTTCATGAGTTTAGTGTCAGGAGGGTATTCCTTAAATCAATCCCATTGCCTTACCAGATATTGATGTTAGACTGATGAGCCCATGGTTGCCTGATTTAGCATTGTCCCCTTTCTTAAATAGGGGAATCTCTCCAACATTTATTGATTCTTTTGTGATGCTGGTTCGCATGTCACTGAATCAAGTTTATTAACAGAAGGTTTGCAGTGACAGTTCTTAATTGTTTTGAACCTGGTAATAGAGGTTTCCAATGAAAAGTTACTTGGCTGGTCGGAAAAGAGTTTTCTATTGTTGACTGTTACTGCATTTTGTACGATTTTGTAGATCAAATGATCCAGAGATTATCTAGTTAAACCCACTGCCACCTCTCACCATTTGCTCAAAACCATTCTGCCTGACTTTCTGTCAGAATGTCTAAACTTTAAAAGGAGTGCAAGGTTTTAAAAACAATGTTAGAGTGGTGGTGCTGACCTGCAGTGTAGTTTTAAACCTTTCTAAAGTGAGTAAAGATACATGCGATTATATCTGAATGTTGAGTGAAGTTCTGAAGAGTAATTGCTTTCATGAACATGGAGGTAACCTTCCAGTCCGCAAACTATTCCAGCAGCTTAGGCTATGCTGTGAGGTTGATGGGAAGAGTTACAGACCCTTGATTACCTCGATTATAACACCCCCTTATTGTTTCAAGGGCTAATATCCACAAGGGATAAGGGTGGCACAGTGGCACCGTGGTTAGCACTGCTGTCTCACAGTTCCAAGGACCCAGATCTGATTCCGTGTGTGGGTCACTGTCTGTGTGGAGTTTGCACATTCTCCCCATGTCTGCAAGGGTTTCCTCCAGATGCTACGTTTTCCTCCCACTGTCCAAAAATGGACAGGTTAGGCGGATTGGCGATGGTGAATTGCCACTTAGTGTCAGGGGCATTAGCTAGTGTAAGTGCATCGGGGTTATGGGGATAGGGCCTGGGTGGAATGATGGTCAGTACAGACTCAATGGGCTGAATGGCCTCCTTCTGCACTGTAGGATTCTATGATAAAAGAGCCACAGGAAAGTTTCTTGTTTGATGAATGGTTGGTGCTGGGTCCACTGACCACAGCTGCCGTTGCAACGTTTAACTTCAACAAACCTGAGGTTAACAAAGATAAAGCCAGTAAAAACTCCTCCATTAAAACATTATCTATAGAATCCGACAATGCAGAAGGAGACCATTTGGCCCATCAAATCTATACCGACTCTCTGAAAGAGTATCTTACCCAGACTCTCTCTCCCATCCCATCTCTATAACCCCACACATTTACCACGGCTAATCCATCATCTCACCTACACGTCTTGGACACTAAGGGGCAATTTAGCACAATCCACCTAACCTGCACATCTTTGGAGTGTGGGAGGACACTGGAGCACCTGAAGGAAACCCACACAGACATGGGGAGAGTGTGAACACTCCACAGTTACCCAAGGTTGGAATTGAACCTGGGTCCCTGGCACTGTGAGGCAGCTTTGCCAACTTCTGTGACACCGTGCTAACTCATTAAGGTTGAAACAGCAATGTGTTTAATAATTCACTTTTATTATTTGCAAAACGTTAATTATAAACACCCAGAGTAACACCACATCCAGATTTTAATGAGGACCTAAAAATGGCTTGTTAACACCACAGGACCTTATAGACAGCAAAGATATTTTTAACTGAGGAAAAACATGGCATCTCTTTCATACCGTTTCCTTTTATGGCATTCTACCTGTTGGATATAAGCCTATCTGATCCTTTTTGATTGCTATTATGTGTGCACCTATCAACTTATGGTGCATAAAGAATCACGAGGTAGTCTTGGTAACCTGAACACTGGGGAACTTTTTATTGTCGGCGTACTCTGTTCCAGAGTCCGATCTCAGACTGCTCAACTGTGTCCCATGCCTGGAGTGAGCGAATTGCCCAGAGGCCACTCTGATATAGTCCATAGAACCATAGAAAATTACAGCTCAGAAACAGGCCTTTTGGCCCTTCTTGTCTGTGCCGAACCATTTTTTGCCTAGTTCCACTGATCTGCACTTGGACCATATCCCTCCACACCCCTCTCATCCATGAACCCATCCAAGTTTTTCTTAAATGTTAAGAGTGACCCCGCATTTACCACTTTATCCAGCATAGAGTCACAGAGGTTTTCAGCATAGAAACAGGCCTTCGGCCCAACATGTCCCTGCCACCCTTTTTCTTATACCCTAGGCTAGTCATGGTGGCACAGTGGTTAGCACTGAGCCAGGAACCTGGATTCAATTCCCAGCTTGGGTCATTGGCTGTACGGAGTCTGCACGTTCTCCCTGTGCCTGCGTGGGTTTCCTCCAGGTGCTCCGGTTTCCTCGCATTGTCTGAAAGACGTGCTGGTTAGATGCTTTGGCTATGCTAAATTCCCCCTCAGTGTACCCAAACAGGTACTGGAGTGTGGCGAATAGGGGATTTTCAAAGTAACTTCATTGCAGTGTTAATGTCAGCCTACTCGTGATACTAATAAATAAACTTTATAAACTTTAAAGGGGCAGTAGCTCCCCAACATACATAATGTACATATATCACAATGGCCTAATTGTTCCAAGCAATTGTCAAAGGGAGACAAGAGGCCCTGAGCCATTTCACACTGCACCGTTACGTCTGATTATTGCTTAACTCAAGCTTTGCACTAAGTATATGCAGAAACATTTTTTACAATCACCTTGAACCTGAAATTTATCCTTTTCTATTTTATTTTAATTTGATTTGATTTATTATTGTCACATGTATTAGCATGCAGTGAAAAGTTTTTTGCACGCTATACAGACAGAGCATACCATTCATAGAGAAGGAAAGGAGAGAGTGCAGAATGAGGTGTTACAGTCGTAGCTAGGGTGTAGAGAAAGGTCAACTTCATACAAGGTAGGTCCACTCAAACGTCTGATGGCAGCAGGGAAGAAATTGTTCTTGAGTCAGTTGGTACGTGACCTCAGACTTTTGTATATTTTTCCCAACAAAAGAAAGTGGAAGAGAGAATGTCCGGGGTGCATGGGGTTTTTAATTGTGCTGGCTGCTTTTCCAAGGCAGAGGAAGTGTAGACATAGTCAGTGGATGGAAAGCTGGTTTGAGTGATGGATTGGGCTACATTCACAACTCTTTGTAGTTTATTGTGGTCTAACATCACTGAGAGGAAAAAACAGATGTTTCAAGGACACATTTTGAGTTAACTCTGCCTGCACAAGTGGTTTGTCTTTCATAGAATCCCTACAGCACGAAAGAAGGCCATTCGGCCCATCATATTTTCACCAACAACAACCTCACCCAGCCCTATCCCCATAACATCACATATTTACCCTAGCTAGCCCCCTGACACCAAGGGGCAACTTAGCATGGCCAATCCACCTAACCTGTACATCCTTGGAGTGTGGGAGGAATCCTGAGCATGCAGACATGGGGAGAATGTCTCTCAGATAGTAACCCAAGCTGGGAATCGAACCCAAGTCCCTGACGCTGTGAGGCAGCAGTGCTAATCACTGTGCCACCATAATATCCAAACAAATTGGGTTGTTACGTCTTTGTTAGGAACAAAATTAATGTTAAAAATGGCAATATCCTTACACTCCCCATCCTTCCTTTGATAGCATGCGAAGGGGAAGAGATCTGCTGAGATGAAACCCATAGGTTCTCCCCTGTAATAATCTTCATTCAAGCTCACATCTAAAGGCCAGCCTCTGTGTGAGGTGCTACAGGGCAGCTGCTGCCTGTGGAATGGGCAGTAGATGCCATCTCCAGGAGAAGAGATGGGGAATAGTGCACTGAGCTGCTGGATTTGTGAGTCTTTTTCTTTACTTTTCAGCTTCTTTCTCCACCATGCTACTTTTCTCAGCACTTGGCACAAACCTGAGCAAATAAGTGTTACTTCATTTTGTAATTATTATGGTCGTAAAATGGATCATTTACACATTAATTAATAGATTTGCATATGATATAGAATGGTTGACTTGTACTGGTCAACCATATGGTCACTTTTGGAACATGTATTAGTATACAGTGAAAAGTATTGTTTCTTGCACGCTATACAGACAGAGCATACCGTTCATAGAGAAAGAAACAAGGGAGTGCAGAATTTAGAGTTACAGTCATAGCTAGGATGTTGAGAAAGATCAAATGAATGCGAGGTAGGCCCATTCAAAAATCTGATTAAACAAAATATAAAAGCAAATTACTGCGGATGCTGGAGTCTGAAACCAAAAGAGAGAATGCTGGAAAATCTCATCAGGTCAGGCAGAATCTGTAAGGAGAAAAAAAAGCTGATGTTTTGAGTCCAGATGACCCTTTGTCAAAGCTCTATTAAACAAAATATTAATTTTGCAAATAATCTATTAAGATTCTTAAAAATTAAGCCTTTGTTTTAAAAAAAGTTAAGGGCACGATCTTACCACCCACTCTCACCACACTCCCACCGCAGCAAGGTCGGAGAATTTTGGCAGCCAGCCAAATCTCCGTTCACTGCAGCGGGATGGGAAAATCCCACTGGGATTCTGGTCACAGTCTTTGTTTTTCGGAACGTTATTTTGCCCAAGTTTACAACATGCTGATAACTGGCCTTTCATCCAACAGAGGGCGTCAAGAGACTGTGAGGCTGAATTGAAAAGGGCTTTTCTGTGGAGCAAGTTCCATGATGTGGAAATGCTGGCGTTGGACAGGAGTGTGCACCGTGAGAAGTCTCACAACACCAGGTTAAAGTCTAACAGTTTATTTGGTAGCACAAGCCACAAGCTTTCATAGTGCTGCTCCTTCATCAAGTGAGCGGGAGTTCTGTTCACCATCTTGGTCAAGGCTTGGTTCACTCAAACAGAACTCCCACTCACCTGATGAAGGAGCAGCGGTCCGAAAGCTTGTGGCTAGTGCTACCAAGTAAACCTGTTGGACTTTAACCTGGTGTTGTGAGACTTCTTACTGAGCAGGTTCTATCACAGACCTAATGTTGGTGCAGATGGAATGAGAGGCGGGCAAGGATAGATGCCTGAGAATCACCAAAGGTCACGGTGTGGGAGTGGGACGAGAATTTATTGCTGCTGATTTTCTGACTGTGACTAGATAGTTTAGATTGCAACAAGACAAGTGAAGTGCCATCCAGCCGCGGGATGGCGCAGGGGGTTGGAGGAAGATGGTGTGGTCAGAAATGTGAAAAGACTGTAATCAGGCCATGAAGAATAGGGAATGGATCATTTCGCTCTGTTGGAGCTATTTCCTCAAGGCATCTTTGTCCTACTATTTTCTAAAATCTGTTGCTCTCTTCAAAAACATCTTTAAGTCCCTTCTTCACAATTGTTTTTAAAGTTTATTTATTAGTGTCACAAGCATGAAGTTATTGTGAAAATCCCCGATCCACCACACTCCGGCTCCTGTTCAGGTACACTGAGGGAGAATTTAGCATGGCCAATCCACCTGACCAGCACATCTTTCAGAGCATGGGAGGAAACCAGAGCACCCAGAGGAAACCTGTGCTGACAAGGGGAGAACATGCAGGCTCCACACAGACAGTGAATCCAAGCCAGGAATAAACCCAAGTCTCTGGTGCTGTGAGGCAGCAGGGCTAACTGTGTTTTCAACTCATTTTTTCCCTGTCGTGCGTACAGCTTGTTAGCTGCTCTGAGAAGGGTTTTCTCGATTAAAGTGTAAGGTGCAGTTGCCAGGAAAAAGTGTCCAGCAAGCCCTTTTTATTGTTTACAGACAAACCTTTGCATCATTTGTGTCCCATATAATTGTGATAAAAAATGGTGCATTGCTAGTCTCCCTCCTCACTGGTGCCCTGGTAATTTGTTTAAGATCACTGTTGTTTGGCTAACTGCTGCTATCACTTCCTTAATAACTGATTCCAACGTTTTCTCAACACTATTTGCCTATTCCTCCTTCAGATTTATTTTTGTTACGTCGTGACATGCAGCCATCATCAAGAGATTTCAGATATTGTTAGGGACAAGAAGATATTTACTGAATAAGAAAACCTTGGTGTAGGGGTGTCCCAGCCCAAGGCTGCCTTGGAGTCGCGCTCCAGTCTCTACGACGTTAATCAGATGGCTGCTGGATGATTCTACCCAACAGGGGACTTCACCCTCTGGTAGGGTCATTTACCCTCAGTTCCCATTGGTTCCTCAAGTCAGGTGACTCTCTTCCTGTACTGTACTGCCTTAAAGAGACAGACACCACAAACACAACAATTATCATAAACGTTCTTAGAAATAGTTAAAAATAACGGGGATGAAAACGTCCTTCAACAATAACACAAAGCCTGCAATAATTAATCGGACATCCATTTTACACTTTGCCCAATTTTTTTTACAATGCATTTTGGCAGGGTTCAAAGCAGGCTGGTGATTTGTTACCACATAGAATCACAGTGCAGGAGGAGGCCATTCAGCCCATTGGGTATGCACCGATTTTCCAACAGAACATCTTACCCAGGACCACCCACCCAGTCATGTTTTGAACCATCACCACAGACCAATGCACTTCCAGAGGAAGAACAGGCACTCCTAAGGAACAGTGAGCTTACTTCTAATGCACCAATCAACCCATGACATCTACCCCAGAAAGTGTAAAGAACAGCAGCATCATGGGAACACCATCACCTCCAAATTCCTCCTCCAAGTTACATGTCACCAAAAAAGGTGACCCACCCATCATTTTCTCAACACAACCTGTATTTCCATAGCACCTTTAATGTAGAAAAGGGGTCCCCAAGTGCTTCAGGTAGGACTATGGAAAATGGACATGAACCAAAGGAGAGTTAGAATGGAAGAGCTGAGTTTTGAAGAAGGAGGAAAGGGGCTTAAGGAGGGAATTCCAGAAAGTGGGACAGCCAGCAATGGTAAGGTGACTGGATGAGAATCATGGAAACCCTACAGTGCAGAAAGAGGACATTTAGCCCATCAAGTCTGCACTGACCACAATCCATCCAGGCCCTACCCCCATATTCCTACATATTTACCCACTAATCCCTCTAACCTATGGGATTTCAGGGCACTAAGGGCATTTTTTAACATGACCAATCAACCTAACCTGCACATCTTTGGATTGTGGGAGGAAACTGGAGCACCAAGAGGAGACACGAGGAGAATGTGTAAACTCCACACAGACAGTGACCCAAGCCAGGAATTGAACCCAGGTCCTGGAGCTGTGAGGCTGCAGTGCTAACCACTGTGCTACTGTGCCACCCGTGGGTTGCACATTAGGCAATAACTGATGAGAAGAAAAATAACCTCGCCAGCATCACTGACGTCCTTTGAACAAATAAAAATCTGGTGAGGACCTGAGCTACAGAGACTTGGAAGGCACACAATGTAATTTCTGCTCTTTGTACAGTTAGCAACTAAGACATTTTGACGGCGATTCTCCCAAAAAAAGTTCTTAGCTCTGAATTGGCGGGAAGAATGGTGTAATTCATGAGTGTTTTTTCAGTGGGAGTTCAGACTCCAATCTCTCACACTGTGCAATGCAGAGGTCGCAATTGTGAATACCATTAAAAGCTCAGGTCAGGTGCGCAGTCCATTCACGTGGGAGTCTGACAGTTCCAGGATTCTGCACATGTGCAGTGGCCCCAATCTGTCAGACTGCAGTTTGCTGACCAATTCGATCACTGGCCAGCCCGGGACCCCCACAGTACTAGCCCTCGCGACACCCCCATGGCCCAATCGCAGCCCGATCGTGGGCCGCACATGCATTGCCAGGCCAACCCCAGCCCTCTCCTGTCCCAGAGCACTGCAATCTCCAGCACCCCACCACAGCAGTGATGATCCCCCCACCCCACTGACAGACTGCCCCCAGGAGGTAGACACCTCCAGCAGATCACCACCCCCAAGCCCGCCTTGATCACTGACCTCCTTCCAACCCCAATCGATCCCAATGCAGAGTGGCAGCAGGACCCCCACCCCTACCGAACACCCCAGGCTCTGTCCACATTAGTTCCGCTCCTAGGCCCCACCCCCTTGGCACTGTCTGATGCCCAGTGGGCAGTGCCAATGTGCCATCTGGGCGTGTGAACTTTGCCCCTTGGGCAGTGCCAGAGGGCCCATGGCCAAGAGGCATCACCCCCACTGCCTCACACTTGGAGGGGGAGTCCTGACTGCCCCCCTTTACTACAGCAGGGTCTCCTGCTAGTTCCCCGAAAGTGGGAAGCTACTCTAAACCCTGGCAGAATGAAATACTCCTGGGGGTGCTGGGAGATGCTGTTGAGCCTGGAGAATTCAGTCCAGGCCCTATAAAGACATTTAAAATAGATTAAAAATAGCTCAAAATCATTTACCTGGTCTTCCCACCAGGTTCCAGCATGGTTCCAACTGCGCCTGTTCTCCAGCTGTGGGAAATGCGCATGTATCGGGAACGCATGCACAAATCCCATGAAATGGCCAACACGTGCATCTCCCAACATGACAACCAAAAAACTAGTGTGTTGCAATGGGAGAATTGGAACCTTTATTTGTTGCTAGGTGTCAGATTTTGATTGACAGTAACCCTGTGAAGTGGTTTCGGTGGTTTTACTATGTTATAAGCACAGTATAAAGACAAATTGTTGTTGTGTCACCTTGGGGAAAGGAGGAAGAGAGGACCTTTCTCCCTCCTGCTGGAATTGCACATGGAGCTACAAGAACAGATCAGAGGCTGGGAATTCTGCAGAGTGTAACTCCCCTCCTGATTCCCCAAAGCATGTCCACCATCTAGAAAGCACAAGTCAGGAGTGTAATGGGATACCCCCCACTTCCCTGGATCAGTGCAGCTCCAACAACACTCAAGAAGCCCAACACTGTCCAGGACAAGGTGGTCTGCTGGATTGACACCCCATCCACCATCTTCAACATTCACTCCTTTCACCACCAACACAGCTGTGTGTACCATCAACAAGATGCACTGCAGCAACTCACCAAAGCTCCTTCAACAGCATGTTCCAAACCCATGACCTCTACCACCTTACAGGATAAGGGCAGCTGACGCATGCGGGTTGGGGATGGGGAGCATTACTACTTTCATGTTCCCCTCCAAGCCACACATCATCCAGACCTGGAACTATGTCACTGGGTCAAAGTAAGACAATAAGACCATAAGACATAGGAGGAAAATTAGGTCACTCGGCCCATTGAGTCTGCTTCGACATTCAATCATGGCTGATATTTTTCCCATCCCCATTCTCCTGCCTTTTCCCCATATCTCCTGATCCCCTTATTAATCAAGAACCTATCTATCTCTGTCTTAAAGATATTCAATGACCTGGCCTCCACAGCCTTCTGCAGCAAAGAGTTCCACAGATTCACCATTCTCTGGCTGAAGAAATTCCTTCTCATCTCTGTTTTAAAGGATTGTCCCTTTAGCCTGATGTTGCGCCCTCTGATTCTAGTTTTTCTACTAGTGGAATCATCTTCTCCACGTCCACTCTATCCAGGCCTCGCAGTATCCTGTAAGTTTCAATAAGATCCCCCTTTATCCTTCTAAATTCCAATGAGTACAGACCCAGAGTCCTCAACTGTTCTTCATACAACAAGTTCTTCATTCCAGGGATCATTCTTGTGAACCTTTTCTCTGGACTCTTTCCAAGGCCAGCACACCCTTCTTTAGATATGGGGCCCAAAACTGCTCACAATATTCCAAATGGGGTCTGACCAGAGCCTTATACAGTTTCAAAAGTACATCCCTGCTCTTGTATTCTAGCACTCTCAACATGAATGCTAACATTGCATTTCCCTTCCTAACTGCCAACTGAACCTGCACATTAACTTAAGAGAATCTTGAACAAGGACTTCCAAGTATCTTTGCGTCCCTAACAGTGCTGTGGGTTTACCTTTGCCACAGGGACTGCAGTAGTTGGAGAAGGCAGCTCACCACTACCTTCTCAATGGCAATTAAGGATAGACAACAGATACAGGATGAGCCAGCGATACCCACATCCTGTGAAAAAACAAAATAATGAATTTCAGATAAAGACAGGATTAATTTTGTTACTGATTCTCCCTTTGGTCAGGTAGACTGCCAAATTTCCAAGCCTTAAGCCATAAAATATTGGCAAGCAATGGACATTTGCCTGATGTTGGCCCAGCAAACCTTAATTTTGGTTGTCTGGTTAATTTTTTGCATCACTAATTGCTGGAAGTATGAATCGATAATGGCGGGATAAGTTCAACGAACCTTTTAAACACCTTTCGTGTCTGCTGGGCACCGCAGGGACTGGGGTGCATTATTGACCCCTTTAATCACATTTTAAGTTTCCTTTCCACTTTGTCTTTTGTTTCGGGCAGTTCCCCTCCTTCTGGTAGCTGCCCATTTTCATTTGTCCCTTCATTAATTGGATTTAGTTTATTTGGTTGGTGAAAGAGATTGGTTCAATGGACCTTCCAGTGGCAATAGGCTATTTCCTTTACCAATGAGATTTAAGTATTGAATAACTGCAGGAATGACAGAGAAGAAATAGGAGGGATTGGGAAAATCGGTTACAGGAATAGAAATAGAATGGGAAGGAAAGACTGGATGAAAGGTGAAGAAAAAAGCCAGAAAGGAAATGTAAGTTTTTTTTAATTTTGAGGGACTTCCATTGCACTCTTTTTCTCTGAGATTCCAAAGTTGAATGGCATTGCAGGAATATAAATCTCAAGTGACCCTTACATTGTTAAGTACCTGTCCTAAGTTTACACCATGCAATTCATTTTTTCACTGTCAAATTCTTGGATGTATTTGTAAAGCTGCACAAACTGTCTAGCAATTAACAATTCATGGGGTCTAAACTCCTCGACACCAATTTCTAATGGGGATGGCACAGTGGTCAGCACTGCCACCTCATAGCACCACGGACCCAGGTTCGATTCCCGGCTTGGGTAACTGTCTGTATGGAGTTTGCACATTCTCCCCATGTCTATGTGGATTTCCTTCAGGTGCTCCAGTTTCCTCCCACAGTCCAAAAAATGTGCAGGTTAGGTTAATTGGCCACGTTAAATTGCTCCTTAGTGTTAGAGGGATTTCAGGGGTATTAGTAGGATAAATACATGGGGTAGGACCTGGATGGGATTGTTGTCGGTGCAGACTTGATGGGCTGAGTGGCCTCTGCTATGATTCTAAGAATAGCATAAATGTTAAAATTGTTATGAGCTATTCGGCAAATTCTGGGTGTTAGGAATAGGTGGGGGAAATTGTGAGATGTCATTATTGTAAAAATACATAACAGAATGGATAAGTAAAAAGGTAATCATGGGTTCCCAAAGCAGTGGCATGGCTGAAAATGGAAAGGAATGGAAAATCTTTCAGCCCTTATAAACATATGTGAACTAAGGCACCTGTCTCTGTCTCAGAATGAAACCACCACGCTTATCATCCAACCGTAAATTGAAAAGTTGTTCCACAAGCACTGAGACCAGTATTGCAGATTAGATAAGATTAGATTATGTCATCATTGCAGCATCGCTGCAGGATGTGCACTTTGCTGTTATTTAACCTCACCCTAGCCTGAAGTAAATTACATCTCCAGTTGATGTTGCTGGACTTGGTAACGTTGGAGTTATTTATTTGCCATACAACCAAGCAGTATGTACTTCCTATTAGAAGAAAAGGGTTTTGCACTGTTTGAACAGGAAGTGACTGTGACGAGAAAGTTGTCCCAACTGCTGTTTTTTTCAGACCACAAAGTAGGTGTCCTTAAAGTGGGTAAACAGTGCTAAATCTCCCTTATTTGCATCTTTAACTTTGAAAATCATGATGGGTTTTGATAGGGTTTTGAAATAAGGAGATGCTGTTTCCAGTGGAGGAAGAGTAGGCAAACAGGGGGCATGAAAATAGCATGTCTCAGGTTACCTGAGTGCTTGATACAAAGTAACAATGCAATAAGTGCATTTGATACAAAGGTAACTGCGATTCCTGTATTTGAGGCAAAGTATCAGTGAAATTACTATATTTAATACAAATATTAGTACAATTTCTTGGTACAAAGTATCAGTGTAACTTCTTTACTAGATACAAAATATCAGTGCAATTCCTGTATTTGATACAAAATTCGTGTAATTGCCATACTTGATACAAAGCATCAGTGTAATTAGTGTACTTGATACAAAATGTTCAGTGCAATTTATTTACTTGATACAAAGTATTAGTGCAATTCCAGTACTTGATACAAAATACCAGTGTAATTAATGAATTTGTATAATGCAATTTCTTTACTTGATACAAAGTATCAGTGCAGCTTTAAGATTTGAAATAAAGTTTCAACGTAATTCATGTACTTGATACAAAGTATCAGTGCAACTTTAAGATTTGAAATAAAGTTTCAGTGTAATTCATGTACTTGATACAAAGTATCAGTGCAATTCCTTCACTTGATGCAAAGTATTAGTGCGATTTCTGTACTTGATTTTTTTTATTCATTTGTGGAACATGGGCACCACTGGTTGGCCAGCATTTAATGTCCAGCCCTATTTTCCCTTGAGAAGGTGATGGTGAGCTGTCTTCTTGAAACGCTGCAGTCCACATGCTGTGGGTTGACCCACAATGCCATTAGAGAGAGAATTCCAGGATTTTGTCCCAGCGACTGCGTAGTAGTGGTGATATATTTCCAAGTCAGGGTGGCGAGTGGCTTGGAGAGGAACTTGCAGGTGGTGGTGTTACTACACGTCTGCTGTCCTTGGCGTTTGGAGGGTACTGCCTAAGGATCTTTGGTAAATTGCTGCAGTGTGTCTTGTAAATAGTACACACTGCTGCTACTAAGTGTTGGTGGTGGAGTGAGTGGATGTTTGTGGATGTGATGCCAATCAAGCGAGTTGCTTTGTCCTGGATGGTGTCAAGCTTCTTGAGTTTTACTGGAGTTGCACCCATCCAGGCAAGTGGGGAGTATTCCATCACAGTCTTGACCTGTGCCTTGTAGATGTTGGACAGGTTTGAGGGAGTCAGGAGGTGAGATACTCGCTGCAGTATTCCTAGTCTCTGACCTGCTCTTACAGCCACTGTGTTTATATGATGAGTCCAGTTGAGTTTCTGGTCATAGGTAACCTCAAGAATGTTGTTAATGGTGAATTCAGTGATGGTAACACCATGAAGTGGCAAGGGGCAGTGGTTAGAGTGTCTCTTTTTGGTGATGGCCATTGTCTGGCATTTGTGTGGCACAAATGTCAGTTCCAAGTCTAGATATTGTCCAGATCTTGTTGCATTTGAACATTGACTGCTTCAGTATCTGAGGAGCTGCAAATGATGCTGAACATTATGCAATCACTAGCGAACATCTCCACTCCTGACCATATGATGGAGGGAAGGTCATTGATGAAGCAGCTGAAGATGGTTGGACCTAGGACACTTCCCTGAGGGAATCCTGCAGAGATATACTGGAACTGAGATGACTGACCCTCCACAACCACAACACAATGATTGTGAATGTAGCCTAATCCATCACGCAAACCAGCCTTCCATCCACTGACCCTGTCTACACTTCCTGCTGCATCAGCAAAGTAGCCAGCATAATTAAGGACCCCATGCACCCTGGACATTCTTTCTTCTGCCTTCTTCCATTGGGAAAAAGACACAAAAGTCTGAAGTCACGTACCAACTAACTCAAGAATAGCTTCATCCTGGCTATCAGACTTTTGAATGACTTACCTTGCATTAAGTTGATCTTTCTCTACATCCTAGCTATGGCTGTAACACTATATTCTGCACTCTCTCATTTGCTTTTCTAGCAATGGTATGTTATGTATAGTGCACAAGAAACAATACTTTTCACTGTATGTTAATAGGTAGGTAAAATGTTAGAATCCGTCATTAAGGAGGAAATTGCGAGGCATCTTGAAGGGAATTGCTTGATAGAGCAGACGCAGCACGGTTTCATTAAAGGGAAGTCGTGTCTGACAAATTTACTGGAGTTCTATGAGGATGTGTCTAGGGCGGTGGATAGAGGAGAGCCGGTGGATGTGGTCTTTCTGGATTTTCAGAAGGCGTTTGACAAAGTACCTCACAAGAGGTTATTGCAGAAGGTCGAGGGACATGGAGTTGGGGGTAGGGTGTTAGCGTGGATAGAGGATTGGTTGTCAAATAGGAGGCAGAGAGTGGGGGTCAACGGGTGCTATTCGGATTGGCGGATGGTGACTAGTGGAGTGCCCCAGGGGTCGGTGCTGGGGCCTCAGCTTTTTACCATTTATATAGATGATCTGGAGGAGGGAACCGAGTGTAGGGTGTCGAAATTTGCTGATGACACCAAGATTGGGGGAACGGCAAATTGTGCAGAGGGTGTGGAGAGTCTGCAGAAGGATCTAGATAGGCTGGGCGAATGGGCCAGGAAATGGCAAATGGAATTTAATGTTGGCAAGTGTGAGGTGGTCCACTTTGGTAGGAAGAATGGTAGGAAGGACTATTACTTATGTGGCGAAAAACTGCAGCAGGCGACAGTGCAGAGGGACCTCGGGGTCCTTGTGCATGAGTCGCAAAAACCCAGCTTGCGGGTGCAGCATGTGGTCAGGAAGGCGAATGGGATGCTGGCCTTCATGGCGAGGGGGATTGAATATAAAAGTAGGGAGGTCTTGCTGCAGCTGTATAGGGCATTGGTGAGGCCGCAGCTGGAGTACTGTGTGCAGTTTTGGGCGCCGCACCTGTGCAAAGATATTTTGGCCTTGGAGGGAGTGCAGAGGAGGTTTACTAGGCTGATACTGGAGTTGAGGGGGTTGAGCTATGAGGAGAGGCTGAATAAACTAGGCTTGTACTCGTTAGAGTTTAGAAGAATGGGGGGAGATCTCATTGAGACGTATAAGATGATGAATGGGATGGATAGGATAGAGGTGGAGAGACTCTTCCCGCTCAAAAAAGACAGTAGGACTAGGGGGCATAGCCTCAAGATAAAGGGGGGGCGGTTTAGAACGGAGTTGAGGAGGAACTTCTTCACTCAAAGGGTGGTGAATCTCTGGAATTCTCTGCCCGTTGAAGTGGTGGAGGCTGCCTCGCTAAATATTTTTAAGACGCGGGTTGATGGGTTTTTGATAAGAGAGGGGATTAGGGGTTATGGGGAGAGGGCGGGAAAGTGGAACTGAGCCACGACAGATCAGCCATGATCTTATTGAATGGCGGGGCAGGCTCGAAGGGCTGGATGGCCTACTCCTGCTCCTATTTCTTATGTTCTTATGTGACAATAATCAAACCAAATGAAATCTTCCTATGTGCCAGGCTGAATCCATCCAGAGTTTACCCTCGATGCCCATTGATTCGTTTTGCTATGGCTCATTGATGCCACACTCAGTGGAATGCAGCCTTGATGTCAAGGGTGTCACTTCCTCACCGCAAAGTATCATTGCAATTCCTGCACGTGATGCAAAGTAACAGTGCAGTTTCGACATCAGCACAAAGTATCAGTTTTTGTGTTTGATACAAAGTATCAGTGCAGTTGCTATTTGATACAAAATATAAGTGCAATTGGTGCAATTGATACAAAGTAACAGTGGATTTGGTGATTTGATACAAAGTAACAGTGCAGTTATTGATTTGATACAAAATATCAGTACAGTTACTGATTTGATACAAAGTATCAGTGCAGTTGCTGAAATTGATACACAGCAACAGCGCAGCTGCTGATTGGATACAAAGTATCAGTACAGTTGCTGATTTGATGCTAAGTATCAGTGCAGCTGGTTATAATTAATACAAAGTAACAGTTCAGCTGGTATAATTGATACATAGTAACACTGCAGTTGCTGATTTGTTACAAAGTTTTCATGCAATTGGTGTAACTGATGCAAAGTAGCAGTGCAGTTTCAATTGATGCAATGCACTGACGCATTGTATGGCCGCCATGATGTGGAGATGTCAGTGTTGGACTGGGATAAGCACAGTAAGAAGTCTTACAACTCCAAGTTAAATTCCAATAGGTTTATTTCGTAGCACAAGGCACAAGCTTTCAGAGCACTGCCCCTTCATCAGGTGAGTGGGATTTTGGTTCACAAACAGGGCATATATAGATACAAACTCAATTTACAAGATAACAGTTGGAATGCGAGTGTTTACAGGTAATCAAGTCTTAAAGGTATAGACAATGTGAGTGGAGAGAGGGTTAAGCAAAGGGTAAAGAGATGTGTATTGTCTCCAGCCAGAACAGTTAGTGAGATTTTTCATGCCCAGGCAAGTCGTCGTGGTTACAGCTAGTGTGACATAAACCCAAGATCCCAGTTGAGGCCTTCCTCAAGTATATGGAGCTTGGCTATCAGTTTTTGCTCAGCGATTCTGCATTGTTATGTGTCATGAAGGCTGCCTTGGAGAACGCTTACCTGAAGATCAAAGACTGAATGCCCATGAGTGATGAAGTGTTCCTCAGCAGGAAGAGAACATTCCTGCCTGGTGATTGTCATGGCACCTGCATGGTCTCGCCAATGTACCACGCCTTGGGACATCCTTTCCTGCAGCGTACCAGGTAGACAATGTTAGCCAAGTTGCACGAGTATGTACCATGTGCCTGGTGGATGGTGTTCTTATGTGAGATGATGGCATCTGTGTCAATGATCTGGCATGTCTTGCAGAGGTTGCTGTGGCAGGGTTGTGTGGTGTTGTGGACATTGTTCTCCTGAAGGCTGGGTAGTTTGCTGCGGACAATAGTCTGTTTGCGGTTGTGTGGTTGTTTGAAGGCAAGTATTGGGGGGGTTTGGGGATGGCCTTGGCGAGATGTTTGTCTTCATTGATGACATGTTGAAGGCTCCAGAGAAGATGTTGTAGCTTCTCCTCTCTGGGTAAGTACGGGGCAACGAAGGGTACTCTGTCCACCGAGTCCCATGTTTGTCTTCTGAGGAGGTCAGTGCGGTTTTTCTGCTGTGGCGCGCCAGAACTGTCAATCAATGAGTTGAGTGCCATATCCTGTTCTTATGAGGGCATCTTTCAGCGTCTGGAGGTGTCTGTTATGACCCTCCTCATCTGAGCAGATCCTGTGTTTATGGAGGGCTTGTCCATAGGAGATGGTTTCTTTAATGAGTTTATGGTGGAAGCTGGAGAAGCGGAGCATTGTGAGGTTATACATGGGCTTGCAATACAGTGAAATTCTGAGGTGACTGTCCTTGATGGAGATGTGTGTGTCCAAGAATGCAATCGATTCTGGAGAGTGGTCCAGGGTGAGTCTGATGGTGGGATGGAACTTGTTGATGTCATCATATAGTTATTTCAATGATTGTTCACCATGAGTCCAAAGGAAGAAAATGTCATTGATGTATCTAGTGTATAGCATCAGTTGAAGGCCCTGTGCAGTGAAGAGGTCTTGTTTGAACCTGCGCATGAATATGTTGGCATATTGAGATGCGAATTTGGTCCTCATGGCTGTTCCATGTGTCTGGATGAAGAAGCAAACGGCCCAGCCTTCAGGAGAACAGTGACCATGACACCACACACAGCAACTTCTGCAAGACATGCCGGATCATCAACACGGATGCCATCATCTCACGTGAGAACACCATCCACCACGTACACAGTACATACTCTTGTAACTCAGCCAACGTTGTCTACCTAATACATTGCAGGAAAGGATGTCCCAAGGCATCATGGCGAGACCATGCAGAGGCTACAACAATGGATGAATGAACACCACTTGACAATCACCAGGCAGAAGTGATCCCTTCCTGTCGGGGAACACCTCAGCGGTCATGGGCATTCGACCTCTGATCTTTGGGTAAGCGTTCTCCAAGGCGGCCTTCACGACAGACAACAATGCAGAATTGCTGAGCAGAGACTGATAGCCAAGTTCTGCACAATGGAGGACAGCCTCAACTGGGATCTTGGGTTCATGTCACACCATCTGTAATCCCCATGACTTGAATGGGCTTGCAAAATCTCACTAACTGTCCTGGCAGGAGACAATTCACATCTCTTTAACCTTTGCTTGCCTCTCTCTCCACTCGCATTGTCTGTACCTTTAAGACTTGATTACCTGTAAACAGTCGCATTCCAACCATTATCTTGTAAATTGAGTTTGTGTCTTTATGTGCCCTGTTTGTGAACTGAAAACCCACTCATCTGAGCTTTTTCCCTGGGTGAAAGAGTCAATTACCAGGGGGCACAGGTTTAAGGTGCGAGGGGCAAGTTTAAAGGAGATTCATGAGACAGAATTTTTACACCGGGAATTCTGGATGTCTGGAACTCATTACAGGGGGAAGGTAATGGAAGCAGATATGGCAGTGACTTAAGGGGCATCTTGACAAGTACATGAATCGGATGGGAATAGAGGAATATAGTCCCCAGGAGGGAGGGGGTTTTAGTTAAGTCGGGCAGCAGCATGGTCGGTGCAGGCTTGGAGGGCCTGTTCCTGTAATTTTCTTTATACCGATGAAGGGGCAGCGGTCCAAAAGCTCGTGCTACCAAATAAATCTGTTGGACATTTAACCTGGTGCTGTGAAGCTTGTGTGGCTGCAGAGTTTGGAGGCAGGACTGGGGGGGAAATGATTGTGAGAAGTCTCACCACGCTGGGGCAGCACGTTAGCACAGTGGTTAGCACTGCTGCTTCTACAGCTCCAGGGTCCTGGGTTCGATTCTCGGCTCAGGTCACTGTCTGTGTGGAGTTTGCACATTCTCCTCGTGTCTGTGTGGGTTTCCTCTGGGTACTCCGGTTTCATCCCATTGTCCAAAGATGTGCGGGCTAGGTTGATTGGCCATACTAAGAAATTGTCCCTTAGTGTCCAGGCATGTGTAAATTAGAAGGATTAGTGGGTATAATACGTAGGGATATGGGGGTAGAGCCTAGGTGGGATTGCGCTCGGTGCAGACTCAATTGGCCAAAGGGCCTCTTTCTGCACTGTAGTGTTCTATGATTCACTGGGTGAAAAATCCAACAGGTTTATTTGGTAGCAAAAGCCACTAGCTTTCGGAGCGCTAGCTGCTCTTTGGTCGGGCGAGAGCAGCTTGGAAGGAACAGCGAGCGCTCCAAAAGTTAGTGGCTTCTGCCACCAAATAAACCTGCAGGACTTTTAACACGGTGTTGTGTGAGACTTCTTACTGTGTTTACCCTAGTCCACATCATGGGGGAAATGATTGACAGGGAGGTGGGTGGGGTCAGGCCCTCCTCCCTCCCCCCCCAAGAGAGACGAGCCTCCTTCCCGCCGGCCAATGAGCGGGGCGGGATGCGGGCGAGCCTCCGGCACGTGAGGCGGGCGCTGCCAGCATGGAGCGCGTGAGAGCGGAGGGGAGACAGAGCGAGCCGAGCGGAGCGGCGGGCGAGATTCTCTCGCCGTGCTGAGCTGAGCCCAGCCCAGCCTGACATAAAACAACAGGGGCAAGCGGTGCAGAAACAAAAATCACACGCCGCGCAAGGACAGCGGGGGCGCCAGATGTTTCCTACGGCTGCATTGCAATTCCCTGTGGAAATTCAGGTCAGAGAGCGTCACTTCAAAATAACAAATCGTGCTCGCCAAAAAATAAAGCTAATGATTGCAATGACAGGAATGTTTCCCTCCTCCCCTCCCCACTCCTCTCCTTCTCCCCTTGCTGCAGGAGTTTAAAATTGTTAAAATTATTTTAAAAAATGCCTTGATTCATGTCTTTGGAAAATTTGAACTTTTTTTTAAATCTCCCGTGTCTGATTCTACTGAAAGTGTAACTTTCCTTCAACTTGTAGCAAATTGTGTTTAATTTTGTTGCTTTTTTTTGTTGCCAGACGGAAGGAGGAAATATGTTTGCAACTTTTTTGTTACCCTCCCCACTGTAATTCGATACCGTGGCAGGCAGCTGTCCCCTATGCTGTGATTGACAGCAGCAGCCACCAATGGGGTTGTTGCGGGGAAACCTGCTGTCCTCTTTCCTCATTGGCCCCACCAGCCCCACTCAGGGGACCAATAGGCTTGGGCCGGGGGGCGGGCCCTGTGTCTGTGAGTGGCTGATGCAATGTAAACCCCCGGAGCTGTCACAAGGCAACTGGACAGTAACCTTTCCCTGAGACAAGGTGGGGGAATTCCTGTGTTGGCACAGCAATATTTTTTTTAAGCAAGTGGTATGCTGGTTAGCACCACAGTAAAAAGTCTCACAACACCAGGTTAAAATCCAGCAGGTTTATTTGGTAGTAAACCCCACTGGCTTTCGGAACGCTGCTCCTTCGTCAGGTGAGGAGGGAGTAGTGATCAGCACTCCGAAAGCTAGTGGTGTTTACTACCAAATAAACTTGTTGGACTAAAGATGTGCAGGTTAGGTTGATTGGCCATGCTAAGAAATTGCCACTTAGTGTCCAGTAGATTAGAGGGATTAGTGGGTATAATGTGTAGGGATATGGGGGTAGGGCTTGGATGGGATTGTGTTTTTGACGCAGACTTGATGGGCCAAAGGACCCCTTTCTGCACTGTAGCGTTCTACGATTCTATGACTTTAACCTGGTGTTGTGAGACTTCTTACTCTGTTTACCCCAGTCCAACGCCGGCGTCTCCACATCATAGCACCACAGTGTCAGCTCCCCTCCCCCCTATCCCCCCATCCCCCTTCATGGGCTTTAAATTTTAAAGTTTATTTGTTAGTGTCACATGTTGGCTTACATTAACACTGCAATGATGTGGCGGTGCTGGTGTTGAGACTGGCGGGTGGGCACAGTAAGAAGTCTCAACATCAGATTAAAGTCCGACAGGTTTATTTGGTCGCACGAAGTTTCGGAGCGCCTTCATCAGGTGAGTGGGAGTTGGGTTCGCAAACAGGGAATGAATATGTATGTGTATATGTATATAGTGTATATGTTATATAAACACTGCAGATGAAGTTAATGCGAGAATACCCTGCTCGCCACACTCCGGCACCTATTTGGGTACAAAGAACAAACAATTACAGCACAGGAATAAGACCTTCGGCCTACCAAGCCTGCAGCAGCCATGCTGCCCAACTGAACTAAAACCCCTACCTTTCCTGGGACCATATTCCTCTATTCCCATCTTATTCATGTATTTGTCAAGATGTCCCAAACACTGGGTACACTGAGGGAGAATTTAGTATGGCCAGTGCACCTAGCCAGCATATCTTTGAGGGGTGGCGCAGTGGTTAGCACTGCTGCCTCACAGCGTCAGGGACCTGAGTTTGATTCCCGCTTTGAGTCACTGTCCGTGGATTTTGCACATTCTCCCCATGTCTGCGTGGGTTTCCTCCGGACGCTCCAGTTTCCTTCCACAGTCCAAAGGTGTGCGGGTTAGATGCATCGGCCATGCTAAATGGCCCCTTAGTGTCACGGGATGCATAGGTTGGAGGGTTTAGCGGTGTAAATATGTGATGGGATGGATCCTAGGTGGGATTAATGTTGGTGCAGACTCAATGGGCAGAATGGCCTCATTCTGCACTGCAGGATTTTTATTATTCTTTCTATGATTCACCTGGAGGAACCCCACACAGACATGGGGAGAACATGCAGGCTCCGCACAGACGGTGACCCAAGCTGGGAATTGAATCCTGGCTCCTGGCACAGTGTGGCAGCAGTGCTTACCACTATGCTGCCATGCGTTCAATTCTGGCCTTGCCTGACTGTCTGTGTGAGGTTTGTACGTTCTCCCCATGTCTGCTTGGGTTTTGTCCAGGTGCTCCGGTCCAGAAATTTGCAGGTTAAGTGGATTGGCCATGACACATTGTCCTTTGGTGACCCAGGATGTATAGCTTAGGGGGATCAGGGGGCAACAGAGATAGAGCCTGGATGGGTTGCTCTGTTGGAGTCAGTGCAGATACGATGGGCCACATGGCATACTTCCACAGTGTAGGGTTTCTACGGTGCTTGAAAAAACAGTACACCAAGGACTAACATCCTTGGTGTCAGCCAGCACTCTCAAGAAAAATGAATGCAAGGATGAATTCAGGTTCACTCATATTGCCCATGGTCCATCTGCCCAGGTTAGGTTGATTGGTCATGTTAAATTGCCCCAAAGTGTCCCAAGAAGTTAGGGGGAATTAGTGGTAAATCGATGGAATTTGCATGTTCTCCCCATGTCTGTGTGTGTTTCTTCCAGGTGCTTTGACTTTCTCCCACAATCCAAAGATCTGTGGGTTAGGTGGATCAGCTGTGCTAAATTGCCCTTTAGTGTCAGGGGAATTAACAGGGAAAATACACGTGGTTACAGGAATAGGGCCTGGTTAGGACTGTCAGTGCGGTCTCAGTGGGCCTCCTTTAGCATTGGAGGAATTCTATGAGCAGGAATTTACGATCTTGCTTGTCCCAAAACTGTAAAATCCCACCCGAGATCAAAGGCCCTTTCCATGGTCCACCACTCACCTGCTCTGATTCCTGTGGTGGGCCGGTGAAATTCCAACTTATGATTCTGTTCTGTTCTAAGACAAGGCAAAAAAGGGCATTTTCTATTTAGCCTTGAGAATTTAAATCACCTAGAAAATGAGGACTTATTTTTACTCATTCAAATCTCCTTCTTCCAAGACTGAAATATTTTCTGTTCTTCTATAGTCACACAGCGCAGAACAGGCCAGTGAGTCTGCACTGACAATAGCTAACGCTGAAGACGTGCTAATCCCATTTTTCAGCACTTGTACCATATTCTCGAATATTATGATATTTCAACTGTTCATCCGAATACAATTTTTAATGGATTGTAAGGTGTCCGGCCTCCACTACCTTCCCAGGCAGCGCATTCCAGATTCCCACCGCCCTCTGACTGAAGTTATTTTCTCAAATCACCACTGAATCTCCTGCCCCTTACTCTCAAACTATGCCCCATCATGATTGACCCCCCCATCCAAGGGAAACAGGTGCTCCCTACTCACCCTGTCCATATCCCTCATAATGTTATACACCTCAATCACATTCCCCTTAGCCTTCTCTGTTCTAAAGAAAACAGTCCGAGACTATCCAGCCTCTCCTCATAGCTCAAATGCTCCATCCCAGGCAACATTCTGCTGAACCTCCTCTGTGCCCCCGTCTAGTGCTATTATAGAGTGAATTGTTTCATCATACACTCATGTCACGATTTTAGTATCACACTTTGAAAAGCACTGGGCTTTGTTATCTTGCCTGCAGACCTGTTCAGCATCAGGAAATAGGCTCATTTGACCTCAGCAGTCTCCTTTTCTGCAGGAGCCGAACAGTGCAGTCTTATAGGTGATACCAGAGCACATGGCTTCATCCCAAAAGGATACGTGTTGAATTACTGCTTGTGTCCTTGTTGGAAAGGTTATTTACTCATTGAAATTGCTATAATGTCCTTGCAGTTTATGTTGTTAGTGTCACAAGTAGGCTTACGTTAACACTGCAATGAAGTTACTGTGAAAATCTCCTAGTCGTCACATTCCAGCGCCTGTTCAGGTACTCGGAGGGAGAATTTAGCATGGCCGATGCACCTAACCAGCACGTCTTTTGGACTGTGAGAGGAAACCCATGCAGGTGCGGGAGAATGTGCAAACTCCACACAGACAGTGACCCAAGCTGAGAATCAAACCCGGGTCCCTGGTGCTAAGCACTGTGCCACCCGACCATTTTTAAAAAAAAAAATTCATTTGTGGGACATGGGTGTAACTGGCTGACCAGCATTTATTGCCCATCCCTAGTTGCCTGAGGGCAATTGAGAATCAACCACATGGCTGTGGCTCTGGAGTCAGATGTAGGCCAGCAGATTTCCTTCCCCAAAGGGCATGTGCGAACCAGATGGATTTTTCCAACAATCGACAGTGGGTTCATGATCATCAGTAGATTTTTTTTTAATTGAATTCAATTCCACCATCTGCCATGGCAGGATTCGAACCCAGGTCCCCAGAATATTAGTTGAGTTTCAGGATTAATCATCTAGCAATACCACTAGGCCATCGCTTCCCTGTGCTAGGTGCTAGCTTAGAGTGCAAAGCCAATTGGGTGTTTCAACTGGAAATCCAGTGTCTTAACGGGATCTGCCCACTTTTTCAGAATTTTTACCCATTTCCAGAATTTTTTTAAAAATCCTTTAGTCTTCCTTATGCCCCTTTGTCATGTACTTTAATCTGATCCAGAAGACAGACAAACACAAGAATCCCTACAGTGCAGCAAAAGGCCATTAGGCCCATCAGGCCTGCACTGACAATAATCCCACTGAGGTCCTATCCCCGTAACCCCACATATTTACCCTGCTAATCTCCTTGACACAAAGGGGCAATTTAGCATGGTCAAATCAAGCTAGCCCCTGCATATCTTTGGACTATGAGAGGAAACCGGAGTACCCAGAGGAAACCCACGCAGTCCCAGGGAAAACGCACAAGCTGCAGCTGGACAGACTGACCCGAGGTTGGAATTGAACCCAGGTCCCTGGCACTGAGAGGCAGCAAAGCTAACGCTGCGGTTACAAGAGTTCATCTAGTGCTGCTGTGTAACCAGTTTACTAGATTTGTTTGCAGATCCTGCGTTGTTTTTCCTCTTTCTCTCTTTTTCACTTCATTTTCTTGCTTAGTATCTCACTTTCATATTCTTTCTCTTGTGGAAATTCTTCACTTCTGCTCTCAGCCTCCTCCAATGATCTATGTATGGGTGAGAGTTTGAGGTATCAGGAGAAGCACAATGTTTAAACCCAAACTATCATCATGGTTTCGTATGTAGGCCAGACTGGGTAAGGAGGGCAAATTTCCTTCCCTAAAGGGCATTAGTGAACCAGATGGGTTTTTCTGAAAAGCGCCAGTGGTTTCATGGTCATCAGTAGATTCATAATTCCAGATTATTTCTTATTGAATCCAAATTCCACCATCTGCTGTGGCAGGATTCAAATCCAGGTCCCCAGAACATTACCTGAGTTTCTGGATTAATAGTCTAGCAATAATGCCACTAGGCCATTGCTGGCTCCTGCAAAGTTATTAGACAATGGCTTGGGCTAACTTTAATCCAACCAAGCTAGCAGGCAATTGATTTTATTGGCAATTTACAGTAAAATTAGGTTGTAAATCCTATTGGTTTCACTGTAGAGAACTAAAGCCAATCAATTATTTCAGGTCTTAAATAAGAACATAAGAACATAAGAAATAGGAGCAGGAGTAGGCCATCTAGCCCTTCGAGCCTGCCCCGCCATTCAATAAGATCATGGCTGATCTGAAGTGAATTAGTTCCACTTTCCCGCTTTCTCCCCATAACCCTTAATTCCCTTGACTATCAGAAATCTATCTACCCGTGACTTAAATATATTTAGCGAGGTAGCCTCCACCACTTCAACGGGCAGAGAATTCCAGAGATTCACCACCCCTTGAGTGAAGAAGTTCCTCCTCAACTCCGATCTAAACTGCCCCCCCCCCCCCCTTATCTTGAGGCTGCGCCCTCTAGTCCTGCTATCCTTTCTAAGCGGGAAGAATCTCTCTACCTCTACCCTATCCATCCCTTTCATTATCTTATACGTCTCTATAAGATTCCCCACCCCCCACCATCCTTCTAAACTCCAACGAGTACAGACCCAGTCTATTCAGTCTCTCTTCATAGTCCAATCCCCTCATCTCCGGTATCAGCCTAGTGAACCTCCTCTGCACCCCCTCCAAGGCCAATATATCCTTGCACAAGTGTGGCGACATAGAATAAACATAGAAGTTGCAATACCTTATTAACTTGTCAATTCACTGTAGTGCGCTTCCTACCCCACCCTACCCCATCGTTACCAGCTATTTGTCCTATTGCATTGCAATGGCTGGCATGTCCAGCCACTGTAGTGCAGCAATCAAACAAGGCCAGCAGAACAAAAATATATCAAAAACAGTAGAATAAATTCAGAGGAGGTCAATGATTTACGAAATGGCCCTGGTCAGATCACACCTTTTATACTGCGTCTGACAGAGAAGAAAAGAGTTTGAATGCTAAAGGAAAAATATAGTGGACTGACCCCTTAGTGTCAAAGATTTAAAGTTATGAAAGGAGGCTGCAGAAATGCAGGATTTTCACCTTTGAAAGAAGGCAGTACAATGACGCTTGCACAAGATGGTTAAGGGTATGGAAAAGATAATTCAGTCAGAGAGTTAAGACACATTCAAATGGTCAACTTATACCTGCTACCAAGAATGCCAAGAGAGCATTAAATTAAGCCCAGCAACTACAGGTCTGTCAGTTTCACCTTGGTGGCGGGAAAGCTTTTAGGATTCAGGACGAAATTGGCCATGCTAAGTTCTCCCTTGATTTTCTCAAACAGGTGCCAGAGTGTGGTGACTAGGGAATTTCACGGTACCTTCACTGCAGTGTTAATGTAAGTCTACTTGTGACACTAGTAAATAAATAAAAATTAACGGTCACTGAGACAAGTGTGGATTAATTAAGGAACACCAGCACAGTCTTGTCAAAGGCAAATCATGTTCAGGTTGATGAGGTTAATGCAGTTGATGTAGTGTAGGTGAACTCCCAAAAGATGTTTGATAAAGTGCTGCACAATATTTGCACAATGTGTAAATTATACTGTAAATAGGAGAACCCTTAGGACTATTAACATACAAGGGGACCTAGGCATCTGGACAGTTCCTTAGAAGTGGCAACAAATGGCTAAGGTGATTAAGAAAGTGTATGGCATGCTTGCCTTCATCAGCTGGGACATTGAGTACAAAGATTGGGAAATCATATTGCAGCTATATAAAACCTTGGGTTAAGCCGCATTTGGAGTATTGTGTACAGTTCTGGTCACCACACTACCAGAAGGGCATGGATGCTTTAAAGAGAGTGCAAAGAAGGTTCACCAGGATGTTGCTCAGTCTTGAGGGTGTTGGCTATGAGGAGAGGTTGAATAAACTAGGATTGTTTTGACTGGAAAGATGGAGGCTGAGGGGAAACCTGATAAGAGGTCTACAAAATTATAAGTGGCATAGATAGGGTGGATAGTTAGAGGCTTTTTCCAAGAATGGAAGTGGCGATTACAAGGGGTCACGGGTTTAAGGTATTGAAGCCTGTGGGATAAAAGGAAACGTGTTAGAGTAAATACAAAGTTAGCTGAGTGACAAGAAGTTAAGAATAATGATAAAGTTTTTTTTTAATCGAATGTTGGCATACATTGGGGTTTTCCAGGGAAAGCCCCAAGTAAAAAATGTGATCCATGTTAATGACCTGAATTTAAATGTACAGAGCACAATGCAAAATTTGCAGTTGATGTGATACTTGCAAATATTGTGAATTTGAGGAGGATAATAATAGACAGAGGCTGGTGGCATGAGTGAACTGGAGGCAGATGACATTTAATAATGAGAAATATGAAGTAATACATTTTGGTTGGAAGAACCAATAGAAACAACATGAAGAGTACAATTTTGAAGGGGGAAGGGATAGAGAAACCTGAGATTATATGTACAAAAATCTTTGAAGTTACAGGGCAGGTTGAGAAAGTGATTAAAAAGGTATACAGAATCCTGGGCCTTGTAAACAGAGGGTACAGTAGTTAGTCCTGCTCCCTCACAGCGCCAGTATCCAGGTTCAATTCCGGCCTTGGTTGACTGTATGAAATTTACATGCTGTCCCCGTATCTGCATGAGTTTCCTCCGGGTGTTCCGGTTATCCCTCAGTTCAAAGATGTGCGCGTTAGGTTGATTGATTATGTTGAATTACCCCATAGGGGATTAGTGGGGTAAATACATGGAGTTATGGGGATGGGGCCTGGGTGGGATGCTCTGTTGGCAAGTTAGTGCAGACTCGATGGGCTTAATGGCCTCCTTCTACATTGTAGGGATTCTACATAGTAGCAAAGGGAGGATGTTATGATAATAAGTCTTTATAAAACACCAGTTCTGTCTCAACTGGAGTATTGTATCCAATTTTGGGCACATTAGAAAGGATGTGAAGGCTACAGAGGGGGTGCAGATAAGATTTTTATAAGAAACGTTCTAGTAATGAGGATCTTCAGTACTATGGATAGATTGGAGAAGCTGAGGTCATCCTGTTTTGAGGATAGGAGACTTGATGGGGATATTCAAAATTGAGAGGTTTGGACAAAGTAGTTAGGGAGTAACAGTTCCCATTGGTGGAAGAACCAAGAACCAGTGAATACTGGTTTAAGGTCATTGGTAAAAGAACCAATAGCAACACGAGGAAAAACTTATTTGCACAGTGAATGACTCTGATCTGGAATGCACCACTTGAGATTGTGATGGAGGCAAATTCAGTTTTGATTTTCAAATGGGAATTGGACAATTATCTGAGGAGACATTTTCAGACCATAGGCCTGAGAGCAGGGAAGTGGGGCTAGCTAAATTTGCTCTTGCAGAGTTCTGCCACAGACATGATGAACCAAATGGCCTCCTTTTGTGCTTAATCATGATTGTACAAGTTAATTTTACATATGGAGAGGGCTTGTGTTCAGAATGATTCCTGGACTCCAAGGCTTAAATTGTGAGGAGAGAACATCAAAACCTTGGTGGTTTTGTCTAGAATTTAGCATGCTGTTTGAAGTTTCCATGTTATCAAGGGAAACAAACAAGGGGCATGGAGTGAAACTCTGCCCACTAGTTGGGTAGGCAAGAACTAGTGGCATAAAAATTAGAGTAAGAAGTCTCAACACCAGGTAAAAGTCCAACAGGTTTATTTGGTAGCAAACGCTACTATCAGAGCGGAAAGCTAGTGGCGGTTACTACCAAATAAACCTGTTGGACTTTAACCTGGTGTTGTGAGACTTCTTACTGTGATTACCCCAGTCCAACGCCAGCATCTCCACATCATAAAAGTTAGGGCCAGACCTTTTAAGGTATGAAATTAAGAAACACTTCAAAAAGGGTGCAAAACTTTTAAACTTTGTTCTGTAGGTGGAAATTGATGCTGGATTAGTGGCTAATTTAACTTGTCTGTTTGATAGATTCCTATTCAGTTGAGGAATATGGGTCAAAGGCAGGAAAATGAAATTAGGTTGCAGATTCGTCACCATTGCGTTGAATGATGGAACAGCTTCAGCAAGTAAATGGCCTCCTCCCCCTCCTGTTGTATGTTTCTTAGACTAGTAGAGATTGCAAACACTGGAATAATTTCAGGGTCAACGAGGTATTGCGTGGCTGGGGATTCTCAGTGGGTGAAAGAAGATAGAGCTGTTGGGGAAGCTTCACCTCTGTGAGGTTAGAGCAGAGGTTGTTGTCAGGCTGGAACTTTTGCATTCGTGCTCACCTGCTGGCCGACAGAAGTATCTGAAAGTAAATAACTACAGCATGTTGCACATGACCACATTTTGAACAATGCCGCATAACCTGTGAGGTTTTTTTTTGGGATGGTATTTTTGGAAACCCTAATGCATAGCAGCTTTGTATAACACTACATGGCCATGTGACCGGAACTCACTGGCGATAAAGCAGGCAAGTAAATGGATGGATAAACACTCTCAGGAAACTAAAGGCAGCACAGTGGTTAGTACTGCTGCCGCACAGCACCAGGGACCCGGGTTCAAATCCAGCCTTGGGCCATTGTCTGTGTGGAGTTTGCATGTTCTCCCTGTGTCTGTGTGGGTTCCCTCCGGATGCTCCAGGTTTCTCCCATAGTCCAAAGATGTACGGGTTAAGTTGGCCATGATAAGTTGACCTTGGTGTCATGGGGATTAGCAGGGTAAATGTGTGGGGTTGTGAGAATAGGGCCTGGGTGGGATTGTGGTCAATGGGGGCCCAATGGCTGCCTCCTGTATTGTAGGAATTTTATGATCTAAAGAGAGCACAGGTGGGAATGAATATATTATTAACTTATGATTCAAGTCACATGTGAAATCAAATGAACTAGTATTCAGATTTCCTGAAAGACAACTTGAAAAAAATTCTTATTTTTATCTTCTGAGGGTTTTTGCATCTGACTGGTTAGATTTACATTATAATTATTCTACAAACGTTTCAGTGAATAACTTGTAACAAGTGGGTGTTTCCAGTTCATCTGATTAGTTCCAAAACAGACATTTCCTGAGGCATGTTACGTTACATCTGGTTCTTAACCGTAGTTGAGGCACATCTGCTATAGAATTAACCATTATATATTTTTACGGTGACTGTACACAGAGTAAACGAAGGAAATGTAGAGTACATTGCTTCAAATTGAAATGGTGAAACCCTACATCATTTTCATAATCAGTCTCGTTCCTCTCTTGAAGATGTTGGCGCCCTCCATGTGTCTCAGTCCTTATCTGATGTCTATAGAACCGTAGAATCCCTACAGCACAGAAAGAGGCCATTTGGCCAATCAAGCCTGCACCAACCGACAACAACCCCACCCAGGCCCTGTTCCCGTATTCCCACGTATTTGCTCTGCTAATCTTCTTGACACTAATGGGCAATTTAGCATGGCCAATCAACCTAACCCGCACATCTTTGAACTGTGGGAGGAAACCCACGCAGATACGGGAAGTTCAAACTCCACATGGACAGTCGACCAAGACCGGAATTGAACCCAGGTTCCTGGCGCTGTGAGGCAGCTGCGCTAATCGCTGGCCTCACAGTGCCAGTTAAGAACAAGAAATAGCATAGCATGCTTCGGGAAATAGTTCTAAAACAGACAATCAAATAAACTATAGTCTACGGCCAGTCTACATTTAGTGTTCCCATGGTGAAGAGAGTGTGATCTTGTGCTCACCTGATATTCATGTACATAGCTGGACTAAGTGGATAGCAATCAAGAAGGAACCCTGGTGAATATTCTCTTCTTCTCCAGCCCTCCTCTCGAAGCACAGGGGCTGACTGTAGCACTCGCATCAATGCCCTGCCCAGGATTAGTTAACTAAGAAATCTCACAACACCAGGTTAAAGTCCAACAGGTTTATTTGATAGCAAACACCACTAGCTTTCGGAGCGCTGCTCCTTCGTCAGGTGAGTGGGGAGTTCTGATCACAAACTCCCCACTCACCTGACAAAGGAGTAGCGCTCTGAAAGCTAGAGGCATTTGCTACCAAATAAACCTGTTGGATTTTAACATTGGGGGATGTTGTGAGACTTATTACTATGTTTACCCTAGTCCAACACTGGCATCTCCACATCAGGATTAGTTAACCCAGCAGAGAGCATGGATTAACCTGCTGCATTATACTTATAGACATTAGTGATTGTCATTTGCATGATCATACTGTAATGCTGTAGTTTAATAGTGTCTTTGGTGGTTTCCTGTTTCATGCTGAGCTCGTTAGCACAACAGTACAAAGACTACTGATGCTTTCAATGCGCCTGGACTGAAGAGAGTTACACTTAGCCTGGATCCCACTCTTGCTGGCAGTCCAGTGGCTCTTGTACTTGTATGGACGCCAGCTGAGGGTTTGGTTATGCTCAAGTGTGACCCTTGGTACATGTTTGGAAATTGACTCAAATTCACGCACATGGAATAATGCCATCATGTGACCAGCCCATGGTCCATGGAGGCTTGTTGCATTGCCTAGAGAAAGTGGAAGGTCCATTCACTCAAAGATACCTAAGTGAAGATATGAAATTTTGGATCCTATGAAGGCAGAAAATCCCCATATTCACACTCACTCACCAGATGTGTGGGTGGTATGGGGTGCAGAGGTAGACAATATTTCAATGAAGGAACAGTATTTCTATGGAGTAGGCTTCCGTGGAAATATCAGAAGCAAATAGCGTTAATCACTCAAATGTAAATTAGCTTGTATTTGGTTCAGATTGGTTCTTGTACTGCAGTATATGTGTGATTTAAGACATGATGGCACACAATGTTGGAAGATAAAGATAGTCTGGTCCATTCAGGCAGTCCCCCACTATTGTGACATCTTGTCTATCACGAAATAGACATTCTCCCTCCTCACCCAAAACCATGGGGGCTCCAGGGGCATGTGAGAAAACAGATAAAAACGCAAGCAAATTTGGGGATTAAAACATCTTTTCTCACCCATCCAGATAATTGAAACTGGCGTGAGAGATCACTCTGGCTTGTATTAGTAAGAGAAGGAACTCAGTGAGTCAGCATCCATCGCCCCAGGTAGCAGCCTGTTCTCTGGGAATAGAACCACCGTCTGACCTCAACATTAGATCTGGCTTCATGCAACTTAAAATTGTGACCTCTGGTCCTCCCCAGCCTATTACACTGCAATAAATTGTCAACTGGAACACAACCTTTTTACTTCCATTAAAATATTACATTAAACAAATCATCCCTTACGGCTATTCTAAAATGTGTAGAACTCTAACCCTTCTGCCCAACCTTGATATCAAAGATATTTTATACTGTGAATTAATTTTGTGACCTTCCTCCGCACCATTTCCAAATCCTCGGTAACACCCACCACATGAGGAGACCAAACTGGTGACATTATTCCAAATAAGGTCTGACCAACATCCAGTACAAGGACAAAATAGTACATGTTGTCTCTTTCAGTGGTTGCATGATTGCTTTAAGAGCTGGTCACCTGATTTGATGGTAATGTCATTGAGGTGTTTCACAGGCTGTTGCTGAAGTTTTAATTTATTCTGTACAGGCAACAACAGCTGCTATAATAAATCTGGTGTTATTTTGGATCTAAGTATGCAAATCACATCCTTTTCGTTCTGTTTAAAACCCACAAGCCCTAACATAGTTGGGACATTACGCTATAAAAGCAAAATACTGCAGATGTTGAAATCTGAAAGAAGAATGGAAAGTGTTGGAAAAGTTCAGCATGCCTGGCAGCATCTGTGGAGAGAAAGAGACTTAACCTTTCGAGTCCAATAGGATTCTTCTTCGGAACAAAGAAATATGTTTTATCTTGTGCTCAGTTGTTAGGACAAAGAATAATACAGCAGACGAACAGGCCCTTCAGTCCATCAAGCCCGTGCTGATATGCAGTTTCAATCCCTCTGTTTGCCTCCTGTTCATATGTTTTTCAAGATGCACCTTGAATGTTGCTAATGTGCCTGCTTCCACCACCTCCACTAGCAGTGTGTTCCAGGCACCCACCACCCTCTGTGTGGAAAAATTTCGTAGTAAAAAGTCTGACAACATCAGGTTGGTGTTGTCAGACTTTTTACTGTGTTTACCCCAGTCCAACGCCGGCACATCCACATCATGGAAAAATTTCCCCACACGTCTTGCCTAAACTTACCATCTCTCACCTTAAACTTATGTCCTCTTGTAGTCAACTCTCCTACCCTGGAAAAAAGCCTCTGGCTATCCACCCTATCCATGTCTCTCATAATTTTGTAAATTTCTATCAGATCACCCCTCAGCCTCTGTCCAATTTCACTTCACACCTTAAACTCTCCAGACCAGGCATCATCCTGGTAAACTTTCTTTGCATATTCTCTGTTTTGTGAATCATTCCCCCAGCACGCCATTTTGTTCGAGCTATCATTGCCCATGTATCCTTTAGATAATTGCGCACCGGAATGGTCAAACCACTTCTGTCTCCACGTTCTGTAATGCTTTTCATTGAAGGTTGTAGCAGGTGCAGTGTGCTTGTGAGGAACAGGTGACTTTAGGCCAATGCTTTCCAAAGCTTTCACCCACTAGGAGTTCCCTTATCTCCTGTCTGGATCTGTTGCAGGCTTGTTGATAGATATTGATCGCTCTATTGTTGTATCATGCAACTACCAGTAGTGGTAAGTGAACTAGATGAACCTTGGTGACCCTTTTTGACAAGAAATTCCAATGTTTGTAATAGTTTTACACAGCTTAACATGTGGAGCTGTTGCTTCCCATCGTATGGCTCCTGATGAACCCGCATCTTTAAAAATGTATTTGTTCATGGGATGTGGGCATCGTTAACTAGGCCAGTTTTTATTGCCCATGAGAAGAACTCAAATCAGTCAATAACTGCACCGCTTCCTAACAGATTTCTGGCACGCTGGGTTCTTGAAAGGCAGCATAAGTGTTCGTACTGAAAATGTACCATACCTTCCACAGCTCCTCCAGTAAGTCACTTTAAATAGAATACAGACTTGTTTCACATCTGTGCCTTGGAAAATATTACTTAACTATGTATGTCTGGCTCTTCCCCAATCCTCTCCTAGGTAGCTTCCACTTTGAGTGGCAAGTCTCGATTGCAGGGCAAATGTTCTGTAATCATTGGCTCGAAGACAGTTTTCAAACAAGCGTACAAATTAGGAGCAGCAGTACGCCAGTCAATCCTTTGAGCCTGCTCCACCACTCAATAAGATTATGGCTGATCTTATTGTAACCTCAACCCCACGTTCCTGGCCACCTTATTAACTTGTCGCCCTTTATTAATCAGGAATCTATCTAGCTCTGCCTTAAAAATATTCAAAGACTCTGCTTCCACTGCCCTGACAGGAAAAAAAAATTCTCCCCTTTGTCTTAAGCATCTTATTTTTAAACACTGACCTCTAGTTCTAGCTTCTCCCACAGGAGAAAACATTTTGACAGGTTGGATGTGGAGAACCACCTCTCAGGCTCTTTAAGATTTCATTCAAGTCTCCTCTAACTCTTACAAACTCCAGCGGCTACAAGCCTAACATGTCCAACCTTTCCACATAAGACCATCTGCCCATTCCTGGTGTTAGTCTAGTGAACCTTCTCTGAACTTCTTCTAATGCATTTGCATGATTCCTCAAATAAAAAGACCAAGACTGTACACAGCAATCATTTTGAATATAATTAAAGAGCTTCCCAGCCATATGATTCCCATCACAATTCATAATCACATCAGTGAGGTTTACAACAGCCTTATAAAAATGGAAATAAGTCAAGGGGGACCTGCCAGGGCTGCCAAGGTAACTATAGTCCCTAGGGTAGAGGGACATGCGGTTACTGCCCCCAGCACAGGTTGACACTGCTGCCAGTTTCCTTTCTGAATAAAAAAGTTACATTGGCTTAACCTCCAAACAAGTTCGAAGTGACAGTTAAAATCTAAAATACAATCAATAAATTGTTGATAACTCTCCAGACCAAGCAGAGCAACAACAGTTAACGTTTTGAATTGGTGACTTTTCAACAGAACTGCTATCGAGGAGACACAGTTCAGGATCAACCCTGCGTAAGAGCCAGTAATAGTCTCTGTACACATCTCCAGACATTCTGTCAATATATCCATTAGTCAATCGTCTCACTTTACTGAGTTTACAGCAAGGTCATAATTATTTCTAAACTTCACAGTGTTGTTGGTTTAGCTTAGATTGGCCAACTCGCTCCAGGCTAGGGGTCAATGCAGGCAGTTTTTCTGTCTCTGTGGTACATTTCCATTGCTTTGTTGGAGAGTTAGAATGAGCCATTACCGCACCAAATAAGGTTTAAAGTGGATTTTGACACCATTTAGAACAAACTCTGATTTCAATCTGAACCCGTTCAGCAAATCTGCCAGCCCAAATCAGGGGAATCTCATTCAGTGGCATTGCAATCAGTGAATCATTCTCCATCATCAACATCTTGGGAGTTGATCATTGACCAGAAACTGAACAGGTCTAGTCAAACAAATACTATGGCTACCAGAGTAGGTCGAAGGCCAGGAATCCTGCAGCGAGTAACTCACCTCTGGACCCCTTCCCCACCCCAGCCCCCAAGCCCGTCCACCTTCTACAATCTTAATTCGGGGATGTAATGGGATACTGCTTCAATAAGTTCAGCAAAACTCAACACTATCCAGGACAAAGCAGCTACCACTCCCACAAACATTCAATCCTCTTGCAACTGACAAACCGTGGCAGCCATGTGTACCATCTACACGATGCACTGCAGGAATTCATCAATGTTCATTAGGCAACATTTTTCAAACCCACTAACACCTAGAAGGACAAGGGCAGCAGATGTGTGGGAATGCCATCACCTGCGAAATTCCCCTCCAAGCCATTCACCATCCTGACTTGGAAATATATCTTCGCAATCACTGGGTCAATATCCTGGAACTCCCTCCCTAACAGCTTTGCGGGTGTCGCTACAGCTCAGGGACTGCCGGAGTTCAAGAAGGTAACTCACCACCACCTTCTCAAAGGCAACTTGGGGTGGGCAATAAAATGTCCTAGGCAGCGGCACCCACATCCTTTAAATGAATTTTTTAAAAAATTATTATAACTGTATGATCATCAAACCGGCTTCAGCAGGCGTTTTCTGAGGAAATTAGGACCTGGGTCTGTAATTAAGCAGAATTTTCTTTAACTTTAAGAATAAAAACAGCTATTGAAATTTTCTGAAATCAAACTGAATAGCCCAAGGTGGATCACTAACCTGAAACATTAACTCAATTTCTCTCTCCTCAGGTGCTGTCAGATTTGCTGAGTATTTTCAGCTTGTTGTATTTTTGTTATAGCCCATGGTCTGTCTTTGATTGTAGTACTAAAGCCTATTTTTCACAAAGAAAGGGAAATATATTGGTGCTAGGAGCAATTAACATTGATTTAAAATCATTTTTGCATTCAGAATGTTTAAATTTCTTGTTTGTTTCCTAACTTTGCAGGTGAAAAGTTATTTTGCGGTGGTGAGTTACAAGCACTAAGTATTGAAGCCTACAACTTCTTCATCTTTATCAAGTTTTTAATTACTGTACTGTACTTCTGGAGCTTGGAAGGCAAATGGTCTCATTAAGCCACAGTGAGCCACTGTGTATTACCGATCTGCTGATACCTTCGGGGAGTAACTGTAGTGTGCAACATGGCGAGTCGGCACCGAGTTCTTCATTGCTTGAAGACGGTGGCAGTGATGGATGCAGCCCTCGTTCTTGCTCCAGCCCAGACTCCCAGGATACCAACTACAGCAGTGTCAGCCCCAGTCCCCTGGAGAAATGTAGCGTGATGGGGATGCTGGTGTCAAAACTTGACAGCCGACAAGCCACAGGTGCCGAAGCCTGCTCGGGGGTGTTCGAAGCTCAGGTGAAGATGCCCGATTTCTGCTCCACTCTGCCCGGGGACTTCATCCCCACCCTGGAGGAAATTGAGGAATTCCTGAAAGAGAAAATGGGAACGGTCAAAGACGGACTTTCGGAAAACAGCGCCGCCGCGGGAATCAAGGTGGAGGTGAAATCGGAAACTTCGGGCGACTCTTCGCTGGATTCCAGCGGATGTTTTATGTCATCGTCGGAGGACAGCGGACTTGAACCTGCTCCAGAGGCGACTGTAACAGCTGCGAGTGGGAGCGTTCCTGTGATTCTTCAGCTTCAGCCTCTCCAGCTGTCAAGTCCGCAGCCAACGACACAAACTCCAAGCAGCACGAAACTGGCTCAGCTGGTTGTGAATGTCCAGGGTCAGACCTTTGCCTTGGTGCCTCAGCGGGTCCAGGCTCCAGCAAACGGTGCAACCCGCCAGTTTGTTAAAATTGCTCCCCTGCCCATAGCCACGAGGTCTGTGGCTGTTGGTAGCCTGGTGAATGTCGTCGAGGCCACCCAGAAGCTCCAGAAATCATCGTCCCCCGATGTAATCAGAGTGCACAAGTGCTCGTTTCCAGGTTGCAACAAGATGTACACCAAAAGCAGCCACTTAAAGGCACACTACAGGCGGCACACAGGGGAGAAACCTTACTCCTGCACGTGGCCAGATTGTGGCTGGCGGTAAGTCGATTATACATTCATTAACATACTCAATATTTGTGCCCCTACATAGCTTGTGCCTGTGAAATTTTCTTTTCCTTCTCGTGTTTTTCTATCATCTTATCATTTTAAAACAATTCCTACGCCTGCATTTACGAGGAAAACTACTGTGCAAATCTCTTCAGCTTTACACCTCCCTGTGTCTTCCAGCCTTCGGGTTTTATTGCAAGGAAATGCCCTGAACAGCTCTGCATCCCAAATCATTTCTACTTAACCATAAAAACCAATGTACTGTTATGTAAAAAAAAAAGACAAAATTACATGATAGTGTTATGATATTGTCACTGGACTGGTAACATGGTGGCATTGCAATAATGTGACTGGACGAGTAATCCAGAAGCCCAGGCTAATTGCCCTGGGGAACAAGGGTTCACATCTCACCACAGCAGCTGGTGGAATGAATAAATTTGCAAGTAAAAGCTGATCTTGTTAACAGTGACCGTCAAACCATTGTCGGTTACCCCAAAAGCCCATCTGGTTCACTAATGCTCTTTAGAAAAAGAAATCCGCTGTGCTTAACTGGTCCATGGCCCCAGACTCTCAGCCATGTGATTGACTGTCCTCTTAAATGGCCTAGCAAGCCCCTTGATCTTGCCAAAAAAAACCTTAGTGGGGATGCAATTATATCAAAATGGGGAAGGAATTACACCAGTCCAATCCTTTTCCTCCTGTCCTCTGACTCCATTTGTCTTAACCTCTCCTGTGCACCAACATTTCTTTCTGCAGTTAAGAGATGGAGGAGAGTCAGTACAGACTCAATGGACCAAATGGTCTGCTTCTGCACTGTAGGGATGGTATGAAATTAAGTTGTTGCTAATTTGAAGATTATAAAAAGTCAGCCTTTGTTGGAACTTGCTCCTCAAGCACAAGGTGATCATTTATTTAATGGATGACAATGAGCCTCAAAGTTTGTCTTGTGATGTTATCATCACAATGCACTGACCCGAACAGGTGCCAGAAAGTGGTGACCACGGGAATTTCACAGTAAGTTCATCGCAGTGTTAATGTATGCCTTACTTCTGACTAATAATAAAAAATAAACTTCTTACTTTTTGACTGTCTGATTCTTTCTAAAATCTCTGAAATGATTTTCTTTTAATCCTGCAACTTTCCATCTGTTGTTTTTTTCCCTCTCTTTAGCCACAGGGTAAGTACAAATAGGCCAATTATTTGGCCAGTAATCAGGTAGAAATGATACTGGTGTCAACTGCAAGCAAACCTGCGTGATAATTATAGAATCCCTACTGTGCGGAAGGAGGCCGTTTGGCCCATCAAGCCTGCACTGACCACAATCCCACTAAAGCCTGTCCCTATAACCCCGCCTGTTTACCCTGCTAATACCTCTGACACTAAAGGTCAATTTAGCATGGCCAATCTGCCAAACCCGCATATCTTTGGGGTGTGGGAGGAAACTGTGGCACCCGAAGGAAACTCGTGGGGCAAACATGCAAACGCCACACAGACAGTCACCCGAGGCAAGAATCGAACCCAGGTCCCTGGTGCTGTGAGGTAGCATTGCTAACCTCTGTGCCAGCATGCTGCCTCTTTGACATCCTTTTGGAAAATATTTCTTCACCACATGTTCCAATGAAGTAGAAAAATTTTCTGTCCCTGGAACAACAGTGCCCGATTGTCTTTTCACCACCTTTTCTTAGATGGAAAATTGAGAATAGCCTGAGCGATTACCTATGCATGATTCTTTTAATCGTATTAGAATTATAACTACCTAGTCATGTGTAACCTTAGAGTTGTGTGTAGGAGGTGATTTTATGTTTTTGTTGAGCTGCTAATAGTCCAATTTTTGTTTCTTAAAAAAAATTTGCCATGATTTGCTGATGGCCTGAAGTTTTTGACATGTTGAGTTTGTGACGACAGCCAGGCAATGTGAAGCTATATTTCGTTGAAATGTTGGCACTGCATGGACCTCTGACTCAGTTGTGGATTTAAAACTAGAAAGGAACACTCATTCCTCTAGTGACATAACTCACCAGCTCAAGAGATGGTTGAATGGGGAAAGAAGGTCTACCCATTGGAACCAAACGCTAACTTCCATTTGCTACTTTTCCTCTGGTCATGGCAGCCCACCTGATCAGACTAGGAATCAGATTTCCCATTGTTCATTTGTGCAGGCTTCTCCTGACATTGAAGAATCGCCCAAGACTAGAAACTTCGGGTGGAATTTTCCAGCCGTTTTTGCTGGTGGGATTTTCCGGTCCCACTGCAGTAAATGGAGATTTAGCTACATGCCAAATTCTCGAGGCAGGAAGAGGGCAGGCAGCCTGTCCTGTAAGCTTGGATCTATAATGTCTTGCTGGCTGAAACTTTGATTGGATACAACCTTTTTAAAAACTTGGGATAGACAAATGCTGGTCCCAAATCACTTGGAGCAACAGCGGGGAGCCGGGGGGGGGGTGGTGAACAGCCAAAAAAATTCCTGTCTTTGTGTCAAAATTGCTCCTCTTTGTGCAAACTGGGTGGATCTCCCATCACCATGATTCATGTTATAGAACTATGTCAGGAAGTAATCCTACAATATGAGGCAGTGTTGCAAGGAATATGCTGGTGACAGTAAAAGCAAGTATTAAATCCATTTGAAGCAGCGGAACTCTAGAATCTTTATTATGTTGAAGACACATGGTTTCATAGATCCAATGATCTTAACTTTTTCTTGCTAAGCCTTTTTATTTAAGGAATGGTAGCACCATTAAACATGGAACAGGCTGACAGAGAGTGGTTATCTTAGTGGATTAGTTAACATCAAGATCGGGACCACTAATCCAGAGAACGTAAGAATCCTGCATTGCCAGTTTGGAGATTTGAATGAAGTTTGTTTTTAAAAATGTATAAATAAAGGATAATCAGTGAGTAACTGTGAAGCTGCTGGATTGTGACAGAAATCGAGCTGGTTCACTATGTCCTTGAAGGAAGGAAAGATGCTACTTTTACCCACCTTGGTTTTTTTGATCTACTCCCACACTGATGTGGCTGCGTTAACTGCCCTTTGGCTTGCTGGAGCAGTTCAATCAGTTAAACCAGGGCAACTAGGGATAGATAGAGGAGAGCCAGTGGATGTGGTCTTTCTGGATTTTCAGAAGGCGTTTGACAAGGTACCTCACAGGAGGTTATTGCAGAAGGTCAGGGGACAGGGAGTTGGGGGTAGGGTGTTAGCATGGATAGAGGATTGGTTGTCAAATAGGAGGCAGAGAGTGGGGGTCAATGGGTGCTATTCGGATTGGCGGATGGTGACTAGTGGAGTGCCTCAGGGGTCGGTGCTGGGGCCTCAGCTATTTACCATTTATATAGATGATCTGGAGGAGGGAACCGAGTGTAGGGTGTCGAAATTTGCTGATGACACCAAGATTGGAGGAAAGGCAAATTGTGCGGAGGGTGTGGAGAGTCTACAGAAGGATCTAGATAGGCTGGGCGAATGGGCCAGGAAATGGCAAATGGAATTTAATGTTGGCAAGTGCGAGGTGGTCCACTTTGGTAGGAATAATGGTAGGAAGGATTATCACTTACATGGCGAAAAACTGCAGCAGGCAACGGTGCAGAGGGACCTTGGGGTCCTTGTGCATGAGTCGCAAAAACCCAGCTTGCAGGTGCAGCAGGTGATCAGGAAGGCGAATGGGATGCTGGCCTTCATAGCGAGGGGGATTGAATATAAAAGTAGGGAGGTCTTGCTGCGGCTGTATAGGGCATTGGTGAGGCCGCAGCTGGAGTACTGTGTGCAGTTTTGGGCACCGTACTTACGCAAGGATATTTTGGCCTTGGAGGGAGTGCAGAGGAGGTTTACTAGGCTGATGCCGGAGTTGAGGGGGTTGAGCTACGAGGGGAGGCTGAATAAACTAGGCTTGTACTCGTTAGAGTTTAGAAGAATGAGGGGAGATCTCATTGAGACGTATAAGATGATGAATGGGATGGATAGGATAGAGGTGGAGAGACTCTTCCCGCTCAGAAAGGACAATAGGACTAGGGGGCACAGCCTCAAGATAAAGGGGGGGGCGGTTTAGAACGGAGTTGAGGAGGAACTTCTTCACTCAAAGGGTGGTGAATCTCTGGAATTCTCTGCCTGTTGAAGTGGTGGAGGCTGCCTCGCTAAATATTTTTAAGACGCGGGTTGATGGGTTTTTGATAAGAGAGGGGATTAAGGGTTATGGGGAGAGGGTGGGAATGTGGAACTGAGCCACGACAGATCAGCCGTGATCTTATTGAATGGCGGGGCAGGCTCGAAGGGCTGGATGGCCTACTCCTGCTCCTATTTCTTATGTTCTTATGTTATAGGCCTTTTGGCTAAGATGCAAATGACATCAAGCCTGGGAGAAGGTGCAACACCTGCTCCAATCAGCTTGGATCACGTAGATCAAGCCCAAGACACAAAGTGGGATGCCTGTTACCAGTCACAATTTGCAAGGATTGTTCCTGCTCTGTATCTCTACTGATCTGTTTACAGGTATATCTCATACACAGTCCTAAGAGTGTGGTACTCAAAGTAATTTTTAAAAGATCATTCTTAAGGTATACTCAAGGCCAGCTTGGATCTGGAAAGTCTCACTTGCTGAGACTTTGAATTGGACTTCGATTGGATTGAATTGGATATTTTTTAAAAACTGGGCATAGACCTTTTGGCCTTTTCCAGCCTTTAGGCTAAGATCAAGCGTAGTTTTTAATCCTGCACTTGTTAGAAGTCAATGAGGTTACACTGAGCTTCAAGTGAAGCAGTTTTTTTAAACTGGGCCTTTTTTTCCATAGAAATCATAAAAACCCTACAGTACAGAAAGAGGCCATTCAGCCCATCGAGTCTGCACTGACCACAGTCCCACCCAGGCCCTACCCCCATATCCCTACACATTTACTCACTAATCCCTCTAACCTACACATCTCAGGACACTAAGGGCAATTTTTTTTAGCATGGCCAATTAACCTATTCCGCACATCTTTGGACTGTGGGAGAAAACCGGAGCACCCGGAGGAAACCCACACAGACACGAGGAGAATGTGCAAATTCCACACAGACAGTGACCGGAACCGGGAATCGAACCCAGGTCCCTGGAGCTGTGAGGCAGCAGTGCTAACCACTGCTAACGTGCCGCCCTAAGATGCAAGTGAGATCAAGCACTGGAGGGGATGCAATGCCTGCTCCTATCAAATTGGATCATGTAAATCGAGCAAGACAGGAAGAGGGCAGCATGTCTTGTCAGCTTGGATCTGTAATATCTCACTGGTCGAGACTTAGAGTTGGATATAACTTTAGAAAAAACTTGGGATTGACAAAAGATGCTGGCCTTGAGTATATCCTAAGAAAGAATTTTTAAAATTACTTTTGAGTACCACACCCTTAGGACTGTGTATGAAATATAACTGTAAATAGACCAGTAGAGTTACAGAGCAGAATCAATCGTTGCAAGTTATGACTAGTGACAGACCATGATCAATGGCAGTCAAAGAATTGGCATGCGACAACGGGCGAATGAGAATTCTTCAAAAGATTAAAAAGATAAATCCTTTGTAGAGGAGGCAGCGGGGTTAGAAACCTGAAGTGATCAATCCTCAACGTGGTTGGGCACGTCCAGAGAGTTTTGATTCCTGACATATATAGATTGCTTGTCACCTAGTTGGCCTTTGTGATTGGAAGCTGAGACCACACTGGGAATTTTCCAGCGTGTTTCCACTTCGGTCAACATCCGTTTGCAATGTATTCCAACAAAAGGCAGAGTTTGAATCGGTTAGTGATGGTGGAGGATATCCACTTGATGATGACCTGCCATGTGGCCTTCCACCTGTTGCAGATTTGTTGCGTGACTTTCTGTTGCCCACCCTATAATGTCAGATCAGCAGTGACGCAACACTGATTTAAGAGTTGTTACCGTAAATAGTAACTGGAGCAGCAGAATTAACATGTCATTGTTCCAAAATGATAAAAGTGGCCCATTATGAACTGTAAAATTGTCACCTGTTTTGGTTTGTTCTTGCAAATTACCCAACCCCTGCTGTTTCTGTGATGCTTCAGAAGTGTAATCTTCTTTGTGGGTCTGTTTATCATCCCTGCTTCAAATCAGTGCTGTGAGTTAGATCCTTAAAATAAACATACGTGCCTGGATCACAAGAGTACTGTGTAATTGCTGCTGTATATCATCTGAAACTTTGGTATTAATGAGGACAGATTTTCTCCCCTGCTGGCTGGGTTATACAGTTGGTTCTTAAATGATTCCAGGGTTTTCACTTGCACTCCTCTGACTAGAAATCCATCCCATTTATTAAACATTCTATGGTGAAGCATCTCAGTATCAATGTTAATTTTTTGTTTTATAGGTTAAACTCGTGATTTATCCCACTCTATTTAATTTGGAAGTAATTTTCTAAATTCCTGTTCTTGAAATTGTTTACAATCTTATCGGCTTTCAGGTTGAAAATCCAGTTTCTCCTAGGTTTCTTTATAACTTGAGGCTTTATGAATGTCTCACTGTTTTAAGGTGTTGTCTAAGCCAATGCTAGAAAATTTGATTTTTTTACTTCCTCTGACATACTCAACTATTTTTGCAATGTTGATTGCTGCTCTGTATTGGTTGGACGTTTTGAGTCTCCAAAAGCTCCAGAGGTTATTTCGGTTTCATCCATAGCCATTTAAATTCTCTCTTTCTTTTTTTCCTCTCTTTCTTTTTTTTTCTTTTTTTTGCTTTTTTTCTTTTTCTCTCTTTTTTTCTTTTTCTCTCTTTTTTTCTTTTTCTCTCTTTTTTTCTTTTTCTCTCTTTTTTTCTTTTTCTCTCTTTTCTTTTTCTCTCTTTTTTTCTTTTTCTCTCTTTTTCTAATTTTTCCTCTCTGTCTCATCTCTCTCCCCTTGCCCTGCCCTCTCCTCTCCTTGCCCTGTCTTTCCCCCGCCTCAGTCTGTCTGCTGTCTGAAGCTCCAACCATATGATCTCATAAGAACATAAGAACCAGGAGCACGAGTAGGCCATCTGGCCCCTCAAGCCAGCTCTGCCATTCAATAGATCATAGCTGACCTCTTCGTGGACTTGAGCTCCACTTAACTGCCCACTCACCATAACCCTTAATTCCTTTATTATTCAAAAATTTATCTATCCTTGCCTTAAAAACATTCAATGAGGTAGCCTCAACTGCTTCACTGGATAGGGAATTCCATGTGTGAAGAAGTTTCCTCATCAACTCAGTCCTAAATCCGTTCCCCCTTATTTTGAAGCCATGCCCCATAGTTCTAGTTTCTCCTGCCAGTTGAAACAACCTCCTGGCCTCTATCTAGTCTATAAGAGCTTTGCACTCCTTCAATTCTGGCCTGCCTCTTGTGCAACATTCACTCCCTATACCCTCCCACCATACTTTCTGTTGCCCAGATGCCAAGCTCTGCAATTCCCTCCCTGAATCCCTCCAATCCTCCCTCTCTCGCTCGCGCTCACTCTCATTCGCTCTCTCCTCAGAACCTGCTCGTGTGACCTGTCTTTGGCTTGGTGTCAAATTTGGTCTGACACTTTTCTGAAAGGCTTTGTGGGACATTTTGCTACCTTGCAATCTGTTATTTGAGATGTTTCAGAGAGAGTACATTGTCGTGACTTCTGACTACACATTGATTTCATGCTCACTTGTAGTCAATTGACTCAACTCAGTTGGGGTGAGTGTGGTGGTCCTGCAGTTGACCTCAAGATATGCAGGTTAGGTTGATTGGCCATGCCAAATTGCCCCTTTAGTATCAGGAGGGATTAGCAGGGTAAATACAGGGATATGATCTGAGTGGGATTGTTGCAAGTGCAGCCTCAATGGGCCGAATGGCCTTATGCACTGTAGAGATTCGATGAGTTCTATGATCTTGACAATTCAGGTTTTTTATAGTAATGGATGGGGTGGGGAAGATTGGTTAATGTTCCTGGTTGCTCCCCAGCAGTTCCCAGTGACAACAAAGAGGGCAAAACTGTTGAAAGGAATGTTGAAAGTTTGTATTATTAAGTTAAGTATTTATCAGACTCTTTAGCAGCCTCCTATTCTCTCCATATGATAGATGCAGTATGATTTGGAACACACTTAATACAAGCTTTTTGTTTCCCCACCCACATACACTGCAGCAACAGTTCAAAAGGCCAAACATATATTCTTATAATAACAGAAAATGCTGGAATCATACAGCAAGTCAGGATGGATCTGTGGAGAGGGAAACAGTTAACCTTTCATCAGAATTGTAAGACATTAGATATTTAACCATCTGACAGCTAGTACAGAGCCAGGGAAAAGTGTGTCATCTGGCATTTCAACAAATACCTTAATCTCCACGCACTAATAGGTTGTGCTGCATATGTATATATAAAAGTCAGATGATAGTTTTGTCACTGTAATTGGCAGTCGAGCACCAAGGCACTGTTGAAAAATCTGTCCTATTCCAAGGCTAATATTAACAGCAGCATGCATTTATATGTTTTGAGTGTTTGTTGCTCCTGTTGTCCCAATGAATGGACCTTTTAGAAAGACAACAAGCGCTTTGTAACAGAATAATCTCCAGGCGCACAGCAATCACAGTCCACTTCTTCTGAGTAGGGCTTGCAAATCATTCTGCCATGTCTCATTTCACGGGACTGCAGGGATATAACGGTCTCCCATTCGCTGGTAAATGGTTCCTCTTGTTGCATACGGTTCAGTAACAGGACGCTATAATGCTGTTGGTTTTTTCTTTACTCGTGCACGCACTTCTGCATGGCGAGGTGTGCGCCCTTGTGCCGTGGAACTTTTCCCCCACTACCCCCCCCCCCCCCCCCACCCCCACCCCCCCATCCCCATGATCTCTATGGTAATTTGTATCTTTTTGAAATCCTCCAGGTTTTCTCGTTCAGATGAGTTGTCCAGGCACAAACGCTCCCACTCAGGAGTGAAGCCATACCAGTGTCACATCTGTGAGAAGAAATTTGCCCGCAGCGATCACTTGTCCAAGCATGTGAAAGTGCACCGGGGACTAAGAAACAGCAGAATAACCAGAACAGCCAGTTAACACTCGGCTGCCCTTCTCCTTTATAGCAAAGCGTACCAGGGCTGTCGAACTTGTAAATGGAATGTACAAAATACGTCAAAATGTGTTCATGTGTGTCGGTAATCTTTGGACGTGGGTGGGAACGGGTTTTAACAGCTCTTAGTTTGAAAACTTATTTCTCTAAGTGAAGTTTAAAAAGTTATTTCTCTAAGTGATAAAATCTATTGCATTTCTAATGTATATTTTATTCATCTTTACTTTATGAGTACAGGAAGGTTGGTTGGTTCACATTTATCATTGTAATATTGACCCTATCTGGATCTTTGGTCAGTTTGTTGTGATTTTGTTGGGGAAAAGAGATGTCTGTGCAAATCTAACACGATAGATAAAAGAAGCAGAGGGAGGAGGTAAGAGCGTTTTTAATCCAGTAAGTTTTTATGATCCAGAATTCCTGAATTTGTGGTGAACGCAGATTCACTAGTAGCTTTCAGAAGGGAATGGATAAGTACCTGAAGAGGAAATATTTATGGCAAAAGGGTAAGTGAGTGAGAATAAGTTGGATAACCCTTGCAAAGAGATGGTAAAGGCATAATAATTTGAATGGCTCCCTCTGTGCTGTAAGGTTCCGTAATAGGTTCAATAGTCTGTCGGTTATAGGAACCAACCTGGACACAGCTGTGCAGCAATTGTGAAGATACCGCACAGCCCACTGACGGGCCCCTATGTATGATTACTGCAAGCAACTCCCCCGATAGGTTAGAGTTGAAACTCCAACACAAATTCACACTATTGGAGAGGATAATAAGTCATGAAATTGAATTCGCTCTGCCGGCTAATCTGTGGCTGGAATCTAAAAACAGCGAGCATTCCAGCCTACACATGACTCTGGTTTCACAATATGTGGTTGATTTTTAATGTGGTATAGCCTCGATTGGTTAATGTCAGTCACAGGGCAGCTAAGATTGAGCAATAAATATGGCCTTGCCAATGTGCTGAGCATGTTTTAGAAAGGGCTGCTGAGTAAGGCTTCCGCATACGTCCGATTTGAGCTGCAACCTTTTTTTTTGAAGAAAGTGCCCATCTTTCAGGGATGTTGCCACCTTATGCCAGTCACTCTGTGAGCCCCTCTTGATTTGATTTTTGTCATGGATGTGAGTCCATTTGGAATTGTGGTAAGAGTTTCTACAGTGGCTGGCACTGCTGTCTCACAGCGCCAGGGACCTGGGTTCGATTCCTAGTTCGGGGTGACTGTCTGCTTGCAGTTTGCACATTCTCCCCATTCCTGCCTGCGTGGGTTTCCTCCAGGTGCTCCGGTTTTCTCCCACACTCCAAAGATGTGCGGATTAGGTTGATTGGCCATGCCAGATTGCCCCTTGGGGTGTCAGGGCGATTAGCAGGGTAAATATGTGGGGTTACGGGGATAGGGCCTGGGTGGGATTGTTGTCGGAGCGCACTCGATGGGCTAAATTATCTCTTCTTTGCACTGTCGGGATTCTGAGATTCTACGTTCTCTTCGCTAACACAGGGGAATAGTCTGATGCCAGATGCCATGTAACAGCTGTCTAATCCAGTTCTGCTTCCAGCTTTTCCCAACTCCAGTGCTGTTTCCAGTGCCAAGGAAAAAACTGATTTGGTCCGCTAAAGCTCTTCTCCATGGAACCTTCTCTTTACTGCCATCTGGCTAAAATCTGAATGATGTGATGACTTTGCTATGACAGCCCTAGATGGAAGGTTATCTACGCGTTCATTGTTTTTAAAAAGAAGTATTCTTTCCAATGTGCATTTCCTATTTGGTGGCGGTGTATTGCAAATTCACTCAGCGTTCAAATTGTGGTGGCAACATGCACTTTCACGTGCGTGTTGTACTCTAGAGCTATGGATAGTGATGGTAGATGTTCCAATTTTCTTGCTGTCACATGGCTGGCTGGCAATCTTGTCTGCTGTTACTGCCTACCATGGGCATGTGTTGGAAAGATTTTCGGGTTAATACTCAACCTGTTTGGCTGCGTTATGAACACCTTCTTTGGCTATCAAGTCCTGGGCTAGGACTTGAACCTTAGAGCTTCTGGCTCGGGGACAACAATGCTGCCCGTTGCACCACAAGACTCTCATTTTCAGTTCACCTTTTATTTATGTAATTTTGCCACCTGGTCTTAACCATGGAAATAATTTGCCTTTTCTACCAATAAATAAGTTCTGCAGCTACCGTGCCAAAATCTATTTATTTCATTCTCAAATCCCAGTCACTTCCCTCAAATGAAAAATGTGCATCTTAAACACCAACGTGAGAGAAACTTCTCAAAGGCAACCTGTAGTCATTCACCAGGTTCTGAAAAATAATTGTCTTTGTGTATCTCACAGGCTCATCCAGTTCTCTGAATGCATACAATGTGGCTGTTATTTCCTTTACTACTTATATTGGACGGCACAGTGGTTAGCACTGCTATCTCACAGCGCCAGGGACCTGAGTTCAATTCCGGCCTCAGATCACCGTCTGCATGCAGTTTGCACCTTCTCAGTGTGTCTGCGTGGGTTTCCTTTGGGTGCTGTGGTTTCCTGCCACAGTCCAAAGAGATGTGGGTTAGGTTGATTGGCCAAGTTAAATTGACCCCAGTGTCAGGGCATTAGCAGGGCAAATATGTGGGGTTCTGGGAATAGGGACTGGGTGGGATTGTGGCCGGTACAGCCTCAAAGGGTCAAATGGCCCCCTTTTGCACTGTTGGGATTCTATGATTGTACTGTTTCTTCAGCAGTTACTTACTCTTTTCGAAACTGTGGAACTCCTCATTTCAGTCTTTTTTCCTACAGCCTTCAAGTGCTTCTAAACCAGTTTGTTAAGCCTCTCAAGCCTGTTCCACAACTCAAGTACATATTGGCTGATCTGTACCTTGACTCTACCCACCTTGGTTCCAGACTTCTCCATGCCCTGGGCTAAAAGAAAATCAATCAATCAGTTTTGCAAATTTCCAACCCTTTTTTTGTTGGGGTGGTTAAGGGGGGGGAGGGGGGGAGTAGAGAGTTGTAGATTTGCACAACATTTGATGTGAAGTGCCTCCCAACGTCGTCCCTGAACAGCTTAACTCTAATTTTAAGGTTATGGCCTTGGATTTCTTTTAAACCTATCAAATCCTTTAATCCTAAACATCTCAATTAGATTGCACCTTAATATTCTGTTCTGAAGAAAGTTGCCTGATTTATGTTGTCTCTGTCCCTGGTTGCTTTAAATTCTGCTGCTGTCCTGAACTATGGGGTCTTTAGTTAAGCTTTTTACTAATTGTATTGTGTGGTAAAGGTGAAACTCACTGAGGATGCAATTGCTGACCTGATGGATTGAAAGCTTTTCTTTCGTAGTCCAGTGTAGAGATATGTAAACTGCAGAAAAGGGCATGGAGGGTCTTAGAGTGCACTGTTCCTGTGGGAAGATAAATTATGTCATGGGTGTAACTTGAAACTGCAGGCTGCGTAATGTCTGTTTTTGTCAGGGAGAAAAATCCCAAGAATAATGCTATCAACAAAAAAATTCATCGAGCCATAGAATCCTGCAGTGCAGAAGGAGGCCATTTGGCCCATCGACTCTGCACTGATCACAGTCCCACTCGGGCCCTATCCCCATAACCCCATGCATTTACCCTAGCTAGTCACCCTGACACTAGGGGACTATTAAGCAAGGCCAATCCACCTAATCTGCACATTTTTGGACTGTGGGAGGAAATCCACGTAGACACGCGGAGAACGTGCAAACTCCACCCAGCCAGTGACCCAAGCCGGGAATCGAATCCAGGTCCCTGGCGCTGTGAGGCAGCAGTGCTAAGCACTGTGCCCCACCCATGCCGCCCTTGCCCCTGCTCCTTTAACCACTGAAAAGGTCATTCTCAGCCCACTGCATCATCGACAGGATGATTTCTAAATCAGAACATGATTCGTTCACGTCAACCCCAAAATTAATAGAAACACAAATTTAAATTGTAAAGAGGCCATCCCACACGCTGCAAATCCACCTCCCTCCACCCCCTGCCCCAAGCTCCCTGAAAAATGTGTGAACTCTATTCTGTAGCAGTTGTTAGGATGGCTCCCAAACAGTTAATAGCTGTCAGCGACCACATACTTACGCACACTTAAGGTATCAGATGACCGACGGTGCCTATGGAAAGGTCCTATAATTTGCTGCCTCCACGAGGGAAACCGAACATTTGGTTGGGATAAGTTTTAGGCAGAAGTCAATGTGAACCTTAATAAAAGTGCGACAACCCACAGAAAACCAGTAATGAGCAAAGCCTTGAAGTGAAAGCACTTGCAGGTTTGAGGCAGGCCACTGATTTGTTCATTTTTAGCTAAGTCATAAAATCTTAAAAATGGAGAACTCGACTTGGAAACTATTCAAGTCATTCTTGTGTATTTTGATATGATTCCCATCAATCACAACCCCACTTTGCAATAATACTCCAAAATTACTAACATAGATTTTGGTTTCACGTGGTGATGTTGTAGGGACATCTACAGTTTCGCTACAAGTCTAGTAAATGAAGACAATCTTGTCCAGAATTAAAGTTCCAATGTTGGCTGTGTTACTATGTGTTGGAAAATACACTGGTCGCTGAGGCATCAAATTTATAAACACATTGAAATAACCAATTCTCAATGTAGACAGCGCTCAGATTGGTATAAAGTGAAAAGTTTTGTAATGTGGAAGCTACTTTTGTAGCAAATACTTCACTGAGTACAATATAGTTGCAGTGCAAGAGGCCATTTGGCCCATTGAGTCTGCAATAGCTTTTTCAAAGAGCAATCCAATTATTCCCACTCGCCCACTTTTCGTCAGGTATTCATACAATTCCCCTTTGACAGCTGCTGTTAAATCTGAATTCATCATCCCCTCAGCCAATGCATTCCAAATCCTAACCACTCACTGCATTTAAAAAAAAGTTTTTCAAAACGTTGAAAAAAGAGGCAGGAGTAAACGATTCGGCCCTTTGAGCTGTTCCGCCATTCGTTTTGATCATTGTTGATTCAATATCCAAATTCTGCCTTTCCCCACTACCTCCAAAATCACTTAATCCCTTTAGCTCCAAGAGCTATAACTAATTTCTTGAAATCGCAACGCTTTTGCCTCACCTACATTCTGTGCTAGTGAATTCCACAGATTCACCACTCTCTAGGTGAAGAAATTTCTCCTCCCTTCAATCCTAAAAGATTTACCCCTGATCCTCAAACTATGACCCCTCGTTTTAGACTCCCCCACCATTGGGAACATTGTTTCTGAATCCACATTGTCTAATCCTGTTAGAATTTTATAACTTCCTATGAGATTCCCCTCTCGCTCTCCTAATCGCCAATGAATATAATTTTAACCGACTTAGCCTCTCCTCATATGATGGATGTACCATCCCAAGATGTTGACATTTGCCTCCTTCATGTTGCCTCTCGTTATTTTGCCAGTCACCTTGATTTTGTATAATTTTCCAAACATGTTACTGGATGATGATCAGGAGTGTAACCTGATTTATTTGTTTCTCCTTAGCCAAGGAGCTTTGAAGCCAAATGCATTGACCCAAGGTCTTCCCTGCATGAGCTCCTCTAACACGGCAAAAAACAGGGATAAACCGTAGGGCATTTGTAGTCTTAAGGGTGGGATTTTCTGGATTTTCCCACCCGCCGGTAGCAGATGGGTGAGCCACCCATAGATGTTGGTAGGACTGGAAGATCCTGCCCCATACTTCTCAATACCACACTGGGGTAAACATTTACCCACAGAGCTACTGAAAATGCTAATTCTTTTCATATATGTTTAGCTTAGTATCATCTTCCCCCAATCCTAACCTCTAGTCTTTCTCTGTTCTCTCTCCTATCTCTCCCCGTGTTCTCTCCAAGCTCATCTTGTCCATGAGATCCACCTCCAGTTCCCTAAACCCTAATCTTACGAGTTCTGAACATGCAACTTCACTTCCTAACCTCACATTAGCTGACGTTACTAATGGCACTGTCTCTGCTCAGATTCTGTACCCTCCCCTTCAAAACTGCCATCATCACCTTTGCCAGCAAAAACAATCTTGTCACCCTTCCATTAATTACAAACCACCATCTCCAAACTCTCATTCCTCTCCAAAGCGCTTAAACTTGCCTCCTTAAACACAATGTAAAAACAAGGAGCAGGAGTAGGCAATTCAGCCCCTCCAGCCTGTTCCACTATTCAATAGGATCATAACTGATCTCACATCAGCCTCATCTCCACCTCCTTGCCGGCTCCCCATTACCCTTGATCCTGCTACTAATTTAGAACCTATCCATCTCCTCAAATTTGCTTAGTGTTCCGGCGCTCACTGCACTCTGGCATAGAGAGTTCCACAGAATCATAATATAGAATATTACAGCGCAGTACAGGCCCTTCGGCCCTCAATGTTGCACTGATGTGAAACCAATCTAAAGCCCATCTAACCTATACTATTCCAATATCATCCATATGTTTATCATTTGAATCAAGTAATTCCTCTTCATTTCTATGTTAAATCTGTCATCCCTTAGCCTAAATCTATGGCCTTTCATTCTAAAATGTCCAGTAAGGGGAAACATCCACTCTGTATCTCCTTGAGCACCTTCAATACTGAAACCGATGCCCATCTTTCCAGGAGCACCATGTTTGAATTCCCGTGATCAAGATTCTGCTACGATCATCGCCCTGAAATGACACTCCAAGTTGAATCTGAATCCCTTGTGGTTCATCTCACCCCATGTCTTATAATGCATTTAATTGTACAGATTAGTCATTGGATACATAGATTTAATCCAAATTTTATTATTGGAGTGTGTATAATGTTTAATGAATAAGCAAATGATTTTAACCCTGCAGCATTGAATGAAGTAATGGTATACTGTTAAAATATTGTAAAACAGAAGTCTGATAAATAGTGTGAATACTGCTAGTATAGTCTCTTCTTTTTTCTTGCTGTTTAAATTTTTCACCGTGAAGGTGATGACCTTTAGAAATATATTTTGTCTTCTGCTCGGCCATCTAAACCAACAGAGAGATGCCTTGTACAATAGGAGTTCACTTGAATGAAACAACTTCTCTTGAAAATTGTTTTCCCAGCCACTGACTTTGCTGCTGAACATTTGATGGAGCGTTTGTGCCAGAGGAGATCCTGCTGCAGTCATTGCGAGCTTCTTCCCATTAAACATCTTTGCATCATGATGTTTGCTTTGGTTTGGAACAGCAAGAAAGTTGCGTTGTAGCAATGTGTTTATGTGTATGTATTTATTTAAATTGATCGGTGGATCCATTGAGGCTGAAGGTGATGAGGTGTCTGGGTTGTTTATCGACCATTTAGATACCAAATGTTGGATTGTTGTATCTGTCCAATTCAGATATCCCAACCAGCTTCTTAATCAAAGTTTTACCCAGGTGTGCCTTTATTTATGAGAAGAACAAAGTATGGACACAGCTATATGAGTGCAAAAAACTTTATTAAATATGGTTAACCCATAAATTACCCACTATGCATGCACGAAACATCCAGGATTCAGCTATACTACCCGTAAAAATAATTCGGTCACCTGTAGATCCGGTCTGAGTCCCTCTGGCTCACCTTAGCAAAGGTGATTCTCGCTGACCATTTCTCCCATGATTACTTCCTTACTTACTTCTTTCCTTCCTCCTCTGCTCTGAACCGGTCTCGGTCACCTCCAGCTTCAAATCTTCGCTCCCAAGATGTCGGGAATGCCTATTTTATCCCGCTGTGGCCTTGCCTTTTGCCAATGGGGTCTCTGGACGGGGTGGGTGAAGAGGCGGGGGGAGAGTTTCAGCACCCAAGATCTAGTTGATAACCAGTTGATAGCACACCCGAGCTCGCCCCGGCCACCTTGGAGTCTGGTCCCGTCTAGGCTGCGGATAATAGGCCAGTGCACGTAAAATAGGCGCAACGATCACTTGATGGGTTATCGATAGGTTGGATCCAGATATGTCCCGACAGCCTGTATGAGTTCTGTATATTCAAACTTTGGCCAGGCCCAATTTTCTGGAGCTGATTGTAGTTTAGAGTGCCCAATTCTTTAATTTTAAATGTCCAATTTTATTTTGGGCTCAGCACCATAGATTATCCAGATTTAAACTTTGGATTAAAATGGGTACATGTGTGCTTAAAAGTGCACTGGAAAACTGTAGCAGCTGTTGTGATTTTGTAATGTGCAGATACTACAACAATGGATGAATGGACACCACCTGACAATCATCAGACAAGAATGTTCTCTTCCTGTCAAGGACATTCAGCCTCTAATCTTCGGGTAAGCGTTCTCCAAGGATGACGCATGACAACTCAGAATTGCAGAGCAGAAGCCATGTTCCACACACATGAGGGTGGCGTCAACCTGGATCTTGGGTTCATGTCACACTATCTGTAACCTCCATGACTTGCCTGCACTTGCAAAATCTCACTAACTGTCCTGGCTTGAGACAATTCATACCTCTTTATCCTGTGCTTAATCCTCTCTCCACTCGCATTGTCTGTACCGTTAGAGACATGATTACCTGTAAAGACTTACATTCCAATCATAATCTTGTAAATTGAGTTTGTGTCTGTGTATGCCCTATTTGTGAACACGACTCTTCACTCACCTAAAGAAGGAGCAACACTCTGAAAGCTCGTGCTACCCAATAAACCTGTTGGACTTTAACCTGGTGTTGAGAGACTTCTTACTGTGATTTCACAGTGTGTTGGTGTTTTGACTCCATTTGTTAGATAGTCATCTATTGATAATTGAAAGTAGATTTTTTCATACTAAAAATTTTAAACATTATCATCTGAGTATTATAAATATTTATTCTTGGCGGCAGGACTGGGATTTATTTCCTGTTCCTGGTTGTCCTTGCGTCATTAAACAACATGCCGGATGACTTCAGAATAAATAAGGAAAGAAAACTTGTGTTCGTGCAGCGATTTTCAGGACCACCAGATGTCTCAGAACACTTTATGAAGTACTTTGGAAGTGTAGTCACTGTTGTAATGAAGGAAACCTGGAAGTCAAGAGCAGTGTAATCATCCACAACTTGACAATCCCTGGTTGTATAGCCAAGAAACCCAAAGCAACATATACTATGTATTCATGTCCATCATATCAATATGACAAGACTTCCTTGTTCCAGAAACAGTTACATTTCCGAGTCAAAGTTAGATCATTTTTTGCTGTCCTTAAAATGAGTCAAGGCCACAGACTGGTGGATTTTACGAGGAAAACAATGTAATCTTGGAATGTTATCCCTAAAACTTTGCTACAATCTGTTAATAACAGAATCAAATGCAGTCACAGTAAATAAATGAACCTTTATTAATTAATTTAGGAAAATTGGGCATTTTTTATTCATTTTTGGGACAAAGGGCATCGCTAGGTGGCTGGTATTTATTGCCCATCCCTCGTCGGCCTTGAACTGAGTGGTTGCTAGGCCAGTTCAGAGAGTGGTTGAGAGTCAACCACGTTGCTGTGGATCTGGAGTCACATGTAGGCCAGCAGATCTCCTTTCTGAAAGGACATTAGTCAATCATTTCATGGTCAGCAATAGATTCTTAATTTCAGATTTTTTTATCAAATTCAAATTTTACCATCTGCCGTGGCAGGATTTGAACCCAAGTGCCCAGAAACATTAGCTGAGTTTCCTGGATTAGTAGGCAAACGATGATACCACTGGGACGTTGCCTCCCCTCATATATCACAGGTGCAGATTATGGGTCAGCAGTAGACATTATATTGGGTCTACTACCATTCGTCACTTCAGTAACTGCACCGGTTATCCGTATAAACTTTCAGATACATTTCTCCAACATCCACTTAAACAGTGGAGTGGGCTGGATACCATAAAAGTAAGAATCCTCATTGTGTGTACTGGTCATTGTGATCCAGAACTTGCTGCATCCAGGACTAACCTAGTTTTCAGAGTGCAGATTGATGAGCACCTTCCAGGAAAGGTTAACTGTAATCCGATCAATTGGCTTATTTCATGTGAAATGTATGAATGAACGAAGTCTGGTTGTCAGTATGATGCAATCAATCTTCAGACACTCCTTGTGATATTCATAAACCAATAAAATTACATTGCTTCACTCTTCCACATGGGCCTAATTTGCTGTAGGAGACAAAATTCCTGTCCAAAACCAGTGAACCTGTCAGATTATCCATCCCACCTGCTGTGATTCCCATAGCAGGTACAACAGAAAACTCTAGGCCATTAGCAATCTCTCAAGTGGAACATAGCAAAGTAAACCAACATCTCTCACCCAGGCTCCTCGATACTCAAACTAACTAACTGAATAAAAAAAGACACAGTTTTGATCTCTGATCTCTTTTTCAGATCTCTGTGTTGAGGTCCTACTTGCCAAGCTGCCAATCAAAGTCATTGCTTTCAATCCCCTTTCCCTTGGTGTAGGAGTTATGACACTCACATTAGAACATAGAAAAACTACAGCACAAACAGGCCCTTCAGCCCAAAAGTTGCGCCAATGATATTAGTACTTACTAGGTTTACCTATAACCCTCAATTCTATTAAGTCCCATGTACTCATCCAGAAGTCTCTTGAAAAACCCTATCAAATTTGCCTCCACCACCACTGACGGCAGTTGATTCCACTCACTCACCACCCTCTGAGTGAAAAACTTACCCCTGATATCTCCTCTGTACCTACTCCCCAGCACCTTAAACCTGCGTCCTCTCGTAGCAACCATTCCAGCCCTTGGAAAAAGCCTCTGAGAATCCAGCCGATCTATACCTCTCAACATCTTATACACTTCTATCAGGTCACCTCTCATCCTTCATCTCTCTAAAGAGAAAAGACCGAGCTCCCTCAACCTATCCTCATAAGGCATGCCACCCAATCCAGGCAACATCCTTGTAAATCTCCTCTGCACCCTTTCAATAGCTTCCACATCCTTCCTGTAATGAGGCGACCAGAACTGAGCACAGTATTCCAAGAGAGGTCTGACTAGGGTCTTATAAAGCTGCAACATTATCTCCCGACTCCTAAACTCAATCCCTAAATTGATGAAGGCCAGAACACCATACGCCTTCTTAACCACATCCTCTACCTGCGAGGCCGATTTAAGAGTCCTTTGGACCCGGACCCAAGGTCCTTCTGACCCTCTACACTGCTATGAGTCTTACCCTTGACATTATACTCCTTTACCCCATTTGACCTGCCAAAATGGACCACTGCATGTTTATCCGGGTTGAAGTCCATCTGCCACTTCTCCACCCAGCCTTCCATCCTATGTCATGCTGCAACTTCTGACATCCCTCCAAACTATCCACAACACCACCAACCTTCGTGTTGTCAGCAAACTTACCAACCCATCCCTCCACTGCCTCATCCAGGTAATTTATGAAAATTATAAACAGCAAGGGTCCCAGAACAGATCCCTGGGGCACTCCACTGGTGACTGACATCCATGCAGAAAAAGACCCATCTACAACCACTCTCTGCCTTCTGCAGGCAAGCCAGTTCTAGATCCACAAGGCAACAGTCCCTTGGATCCCATGCCCTCTCACTTTCTCAAGAAGTTTTGCATGGGGAACCTTAACAAACAGCTTGCTGAGTCCATATAAATCACCTCTACTGCTCTTCCTTTGTCAATGTATTTAGTCACATTTTCAAAAAACTCAATCAGGCTCATAAGGCAAGATCTGCCTTTGACAAAGCTGTGCTGTCTACTATTGAGCATATTAAACTTCTCTAAATGTTCATAAATCCTGTCCCTCAGAATCTTCTCCATCACCTTACCAACCACTGAGGTTAGACTCACCAGTAGGTAATTTCCTGGGCTATCCCTATTCCCTTTCTTGAATATAGGAACCACATTCGCAATCCTCCAATCCTCTGGAACCTCTCCCATCTCCATCGACGACACAAAGATCGTCGCCAGAGGTTCTGCAATCTCTTCCCTGGCCTCCCATAGTAACCTGGGGTACATCCCATCCGGTCCCAGCGATTTATCTATCTTGATTCTATTCAAAACTTCCAACACATCCTCTTTCTTAATGTCCACATACTCAATCTTTTCAGTCCGCCACAAGCCTACAGTACAACCACCCAGATCTTTTTCAACCATGAATAGCGAGGTAAAGTATTCATTAAGCACCTCTGCTATTTCTATCAGTTCTGTACAAACTTTCCCACCTTCACATTTTATAGTTCCTATTCCTTCACATCTCATCCTTTTACTCTTCACATATTTGTAGAACGCCTTAGGATTCTTCTTAATCTTACCTTTTAAGGCCTTCTCATGACCCCTTCTGGCTCTCCTAATTTCCTTCTTAAGTTCCTTTCTGTAAGCCGTATACTCCTCTAGATCCCTCACAGCTCTCTGAACCTTTTGTACGCTTTACTTTTCTTTTTGACTAGGTTCATTACAACTTTCATGCACCATGGTTCCCGTAACCTACCAAAACCTCCCTGTCTCATCGGAATGTTCTCGTACAGAACTCTAGACAAACATTCCTTGAAAATCTGCCACCTTTCTTTGGTACTTTTTCCCGAGAACATCTCCTTCCAATTTACTCATCTAATTTCCTTCCTGATGGCTTCATATTTCCCCTTACTCCAGATAAACAATTTCCTAACTTGCCTGATCCTATCTCTTTCCAATGCTAGCGTAAAGGAGGTAGAGTTATGATCACTATCCCCAAGATGTTCTCCCACTGAGAGATTCGACAACACCTGTCTAGGTTCATTAGCCAATACCAGATCAAGTACAGCTTCTCCTCTTGTAGGCTTATCCACATACTGTGTCAGGAAACCCTCCTGAACACACCTAACAAACTCCTCCCCATCCAAACCCCTTACCCTAGGGATATTCCAATCAATGTTTGGGAAATTAAAGTCTCCCATCACGACAACTCTGTTATTACTACATCTCTCCAGGATCTGTTTCCCTATCTGCTCCTCAACATCCCTGTTTATTTTAAACTTTATTCCAATCCAATCAAGTCAAATTAAAGCCAATTCAGACTCCCAACAAGTTGGGACATTCCCGATCCAGGCTGACAAGACAGGGCTCTCACCTCCTGTCTTGGGCTTGATCTACATGATCCAAGCTGTTTGGAGTAGGTGTGGCTCCTCCTCCAAGGCTTGATCTAATTTGCATCTTAGCCAAAAGGCCAAGATACCACTTTAAAAAATTGCTTCAAATGAAGCTGAAATGTAACCTATTGACTTCAACCAAGTGCAGCATGTCAATACTACACTTGATCTTAGCCAAAACACCCAGCAAAGTTATCGACATTGTCAGTTAAGCTAAAATTTTTATGGTATGTAATGCATGGCAAGCCACTTTTGCAATATAGTTTCCAATATTTCTGAAATATGTAATGACGTGTCTATCTCCCACACACACCCCACTCTCTCTCATCCCATATGGATAATGATTTTAATGCCTCACTCATTTTCTCCTGGCGAGGGTGGGTCAAAATTCTTAAGTATCCTTTGTTTAGCATCTACAGGCTTTTTGCTATCGGGTCAAAAAGTATGCTGGAACCATATAATTAACCCTTTGTAACTTGATCCTGGCTCTCATAAACATAATATAAATTTAACCAGGCATCTGTACCCAACCAAACAGGTTTACATCCTGGAAATGTTTAAACAGCTTATTGAAGGAGCTAGTCTGAAGTGTAGTCATTGTTATGTAGGCAAGAGCAAACACAAAATACTCCCTGGCCTGTGCTTTGTGGCTATGTTAACCTCTGATTCTATGTGCTATAAACTGCAGGTTTGCCGGATAAGTTTTTTTTTGTTCATTCATGGGACACGGGTGTCACTGGTTGGCCAGCATTTATTGCCTATCCCTAGTCCCCTTGAACTGAATGGCTTGCCAGGCCATTTCAGAGAACAGTGGAGAGTCAACCACATTGCTGTGGCTCTGGAGTCACATGTAGGCCAGACCAGGTAAGGACGACAGATTTCCTTCCCTAAAGGACTTTATTGAACCAGATTTTTTTTTTCCTGACAATCAACAATGGCTTTATGGTCATCAGTAGATTCTTAGTTCCAGAATTTTTTTTATTGAATTCAAATTCCACCATCTGCTGTGGCAGGATTCAAACCCGGGTCCCTAGAACATTAGTTGAGTTTCTGGATTAATGGTCTACCGGTAATATCACTAGGTCATCGCTTTCCCTTAATAAGTTAATATTTACCTGAATGTGGTTGACTCTCAACTGCCCTCCTAGGGATGGGCAATAAACACTGACCAGCCAACAATACCTATGTCCCACGAATGAATTTTAAAAAATATATTCATCCGATATGATGTGGAAACCATGATTGCATTTTTCAGTGAAATCTTGTACCTTCCCAACAGTGACCAACCTGCAATCCTTTCTGTTTCTCTTTCAAGTGTTTCTTCTTCCCTCGATTCATTTTCATTGTGTACCATTTCTAACATGAACCTGGCTGAAAATCTTCTGCTACTAGCAGCCTGCAACATACCTTGTGCAATTCCGATGCAGTTAGTGTTCCTACGAGCTAGAGCAAGAAAGGTGATAATGTCACCTGCAGCCCAAACATATAAGTCTTGTGTTGTAATGCCATTAAAAGACCCTTGTAATTTCGAACAGGCAACCCGTGATCAGGCACAATATCCTTTTTTTTGATTTGAAAGCACAATGTATTTTTTTGTTTGGAATAATTGCTGAATAATTTAAAGCTTCCTCTTGTACCGTCAGCATTATAATAACTAACAGACCTATCCAGGCTCCACAGCTTTATGGGTGAGCAGTTTCTGTGATGTGGCATGCTGTTTCATAATGGAGATCATTGTTGATTATCTACACACTCAGTCTGAAATGGAGGGAGGGAATGGAGGATACACAATTTTTAAATGCCTTTCCTTCGCCTCTCCCCTTTTATCCTTTTATCAACTTGACATTAAATACTTCATTGTTTACCAGTTTTTGCCCACGATTCTCAAATGAATTTCTGCACCAATGTTTTATTTACTGGAATGTTATTTCTAGTTTTATGCCTCTCTGAGTTGAACAATAAATCAGCATAAGATGGTGCTGAAGAGCAATGGATGAATTATAGAATCCCTACTGAAGGGTGGATTCTCAGAGGTTTTTTCCCAGGGCTGAAATGGCTGCCACAAGAAGACACCAGTTTAGGGTGCTGGGGAATAGGTACAGAGGAGATGTCAGGGGTAAGTTTTTCACTCAGAGGGTGGTGGGTGCGTGGAATCAGCTGCTGGAGATGGTGGTGGAGGCAGATTCGATAGGGTCTTTTAAGAGACTTCTGGATGAGTACATTTGATTTAGTAGGATTGAGGGTTATAGGTAAGCCTGGTAGGTAGAGATGTTCGACACAGCTTGTGGGCTGAAAGGCCTGTTTGTGCTCTAGCCTTTCTATGTTCTTTGTTCTAAGGTGCTATTTGGCCCATCAACTCGGCACCTACTCTCCCCTGCCCTAGACCTGTAACTCCACACATTTTACGATGGCTAATCCATCTAACCAATACATCTTGGAACATTAAGGGGCAGCTTAGCATGGCCAATCCACCTAACCTGCATATCTTTGGACTGTGGGAGGAAACCAGGACACCTGGAGGAAACGCACGCAGACATGGGAAGAATGTGTAAACTCCACACAGACCAGTGACCCAAAGCTGGAATTGAACTTTGGTCTGTGGCGCTATGAGGCAGCAGTGCTAACCAAATGTTCCACCCTGCTGCCCAATCAGAAGTCCTAAATTTACTTGTGAGCCAATGTTTGGCAGGTGTGTGTTGCAATAAGGAATGTGAGTGTGATGGGCCAAGAAATTCCTCAGGATCTGCTGTCCACATCGCTGCGGCAGTGTGTTGACCTTGTCTGCCCAATCCCCAAGCTGTATACCATGTTCCCAATCCCAGGAAAAAGGTACCTTATGTGGCTGGGGTGAACCATATGCACCTGAAGATGTAACAGTACGTAACCACTGTGCTTGAGGTACCCAGAGGCACAACAGAAAATACAGCAACTTTGTGCTTATGTTACCGGAGAAATATTATCAGGAAATGTACCTTCAAATTTCACCATAGCAGCTGGGAAATTTAAATTTAATTAAATAAATGAGTAAAAATAAAGTCGCCATAGTCCAAAGTGACCATAGGTACTGACTGATGGTGATTTAACTGAGGGTCACCACAGCTCAGATGAGGGGCAAAGTTGTGAATATGGACCTTCATGAATAATTTAATTAAAACGCTAATGGTAACCATGAAATTGTCAGCTTCATTAATGTTCTTAGGGAAGGTGATCTGCCACTCTTAACCAGACTGGCTTATCTGTGACTCCAGATGCACCATCGTTGACTCTTAAACTGCTTTCTGTAATGGTGTGGCCAGTTGTGTAGGGGTAGGTGTGGCACAGTGGCTGGCACTCCTGCCTCACAGCATCAGGGACCCATGTGCAATTCCCTGCTTGGGTCTCTAAATGGAGTTTGCATGTTCTCCATGTGCCTAGATGGGTTTCCCCCGGGTGCTCTGGTTTCCTCCCACAATCCGAAAGATGTGCTGTTCAGGTGCATTAGCTGTGCTAAATTCTCCCTCGGTGTACCCAAACAGGCACCGGAGCGTGACGACTAGGGGATTTTCACAGTAACTTCATTGCAGTGTTAATGTAAACCACTTGTAACACTAACAAATAAGCATTAAAATTTAAAAACTTTAAATGATAATCTTGCCAGCATATCCTGTGAATAAATCAAAATATCTCGTTTGCGCAGAAATATCATTCTTGTTTGTCTTCTCTTTGTGTCTTTAATGGTTTCTCAGTCTGGCGACTGCAAACTATTTTAATACATTAGTGAACATGTACCTGTGCCTGCATGATGCAAGCTGTACTCTGTAACCACAGCTCAGCTCAAATGATCAGCTGTTGTTGCTGTTGTACTGCATTCCACAGAATGATGAAATTAACATCACCCTGTTTTTTCACCCGCCTTTGATTTGATTCTGCGTTAAGAATTTCAAACCTCCTGAGTGTTTTTAATTCTTCCACGGGACGTGGGAGCGGCTGACTAGGCTGACTTCTTTTTACTGTCCATCGGTGATTGCCCTTGAGAAGATGGTGGTGAGCTACCTTCTTGGACCGCTGCTGCAGTCGTGGGGTGTAGGTAGGTGTGGTGAGGGAGGGAATTCCAGGATTTTGACCCAGCGATATATTCCCTAGTCAGGATGGTGAGTGGCTTGGAAGGGGAACATGCAGGATGTGGTCTTCTAACGCGTCTGCTGCTCTTGTCCTCAATGGTAGAGGTTGTGGATTTGGAAGGTGCTGCCTAAGGAAGCATGGTGAGTTGCTGCAGTGCATCCTGTCGATGGTGCACACTGCTGCCGCTGTTTGTCGGTGGTGGAGGAAATGGTAGATAGGTGCCAATCAAGCCGGTGGCTTTATCCTGGATTGTGTTGAGCAAGATTGTTGTTGGGGCTGCACTCATCTGGGCAAGTATTTTCATTGAAATAATTTCTTATGTGTAAATGAATGCTTGCAGCTGAAGGAATGTGGGGACAGACCTGCAAGGTGGGGTATGTATGTTTCAGGGAGCAAGATAAAGACACACTATTATCAGTATGACAGGGTCAGTATAATAATGTGGATTAATAATACAATTAGCATAGCGCAATTAAAATGAATAGTTAGAATTTACTTAAACCATATTTACTAACTAGATTCTAAGAGAAAATCAAGGTTACTTAGATCATGGAGAGGCAGCTGAGACTTGGTTGCTTGCAATTCCTATTCTATGTCAGTTCTTCAGGAAACTTTGTGTCTTTGGCAGATTGTCAGTTGATGATGTCTGAGCTTGCTGGGAAGCGGAAGTCACTGCCAAGAATGAGATAGGGTTGCTGTTTCTGAGAATTTATGTTTCAGGGAAATGATTGTCCCACAGGCAGTAAAGGTTCATGATAATAGATGGATGGGCATGTGAAAAAGTGGGGAGAGATGGGAAGTGCATGATTCCTCAAACTGATACTCAGCATTTGCCTCTGCATGGTCCTGACAAAGCCTTTTGATGTATTCAGTTCCTTCCTGGATAAGCCTTCTCCTTTTTGTTCAATGATAAGTGAGGGACTCTTACAAGTTTGTGAGGCTGCTTGATCTCTTCAGGGATGCTTTGCGGACATCACCAGAGCATTTCTGCTGTCCGTCTGGGAGTCTCCTATTGAGACCAAGTTCGTAGGAGAGCAGTTGCTTCAAGAGTCTGAGTGTCAAGCATACAAACTACTTGTCCCATCTTGTAGAGCTGGTTTTGAGTGATTGAGAACCTCGATGCTGGGCAAGGTGGATTGGAAAAAGTCGCTGCTATTGGACTGCTTTTCTTGCCGCCAGATTTGAAGGATCTTACAAAGGCACTGCTCGTGGTACTTCCATGGTTATCAAGTCCTAAAACTGGTCTTGAACCTGGAGCATATGGCCCAGACTTTGGGATGCCATGATAAGACATCCCTCAGGAGAGATAGGGAATGGAAAAAGATGGGTGGGATGGGCAGCTCTGATTAGGGAAGATATTGAGGTGTTGGAATGCTAGGATGCCTTAGAAGGGGCAAGGATAGAATCTATTTGATTAGAGCTGTAAAGCAAAAAATATATGATCATGCTATAAGAGATCATTTATTGGTCTACAAAGCCTGAGAGAGAGAGGAGGAAACAGAGAATATGAGAACAAATCTTCAGTTAATATAAAAGGGAACCTAAAACCTTCTACCAGCATGTAAATAGTACACGGGTAACAAGAGATAGGTGGGTTCTACTGGGGATAAAAAAGCACAGGGCAAGAATTAATGAGTACTTTGCATAGGTGTGCACTAAGGAAGTGAGTGCTGTCAAGGTGGCACTAGAAGCAAAGATGGTAGAGATAATGGATGGGGTGAAAATTGCTGGGCACGCTATGCTGAAAAGGCTGGCAATGTGCAGACTAGATAAATTGCCTGGTCATGATGACTTGCATCACACATTGTTAAAGTTTAAAATATTTGTTAGTGTCACAGGTAGGCTTACAGTAATACTGCAATAAAGTTACTGTGAAAATTCCCTAGTTGCTACACTCCAGCACGTGTTCAGGTACACTGAGGGAGAATTTAGCATGGCCAATGGGAGGAAACCAGAACACGCAGAGGAAACCCATGCAGATATGGGGAGAATGTGCAAACTCAGCACAGGCAATGACCCAAGCCAGGAATCGAACCCAGGTCCCTGACACTGCAAGGCAGCAGTGCTAAACACTGTGCCACCATGCTGCCCTTGGAGAGGTTTGAATTATTTAAGGAGAACCAGCAGAGATTTGTAAATGCCAAATGATGGTTAATTGATCTAATTGACTTTTTTAATGAAGTAACAGGGAAGGTTGATTAAAAAGGGAACATAATGCTTCTTATCTACATGGATAAAGCTGTTTGAAAAAGTGCTACATAAAAAGCTAGTTAACAAAATTCAGCCTCATGGAGTACGACAGTCACTGTCAGCTGGGATTTTTAAAATATCAGTAAAGGGACACCATCCCCTGAGAGTTCCCAGTCAATCAGATGCCAGCAGCTCTGTTGAATGGCAGTGCCACTGGGAATGCAGTGGCTGCTGCTGGTATAACACCCACCGAAGGCTGAGTATCATCACTGGATCTTAGACCACGCCTGAGCATTGGAGAGAGCGAACTCACAGAGTGGAATCACAAAGGTGGGGCCTGCCAACAGGTTCAGGGGGGTGCTGGCACTCAACACTCCCCCCTCCCATTCCACTTCTGATGGCGCATCCACTGATCAGGCACCGAGTGCCTTTGAACAGGGAACCCCATTCCTCTTCCGACCCCACCACCTTCACCCCCCCCACCCCAGAAACCTGCAAGCAACCCCACTTGCCCTGCTGCTGGATTAATACCAGTAGTAGTGGAATGAAGCCATTAAGTGGGCAATAATTACCCACTTGAAGGGCCTCAGCTGTGCTAGGTTGTCCACTGGCCTTTCCATTATGGACTTAAGTAGGGCTACCACCCGTCACCTTCCCACCTGATTGGATACCTGCCTCTCCCCACAAACCAAAATCACCACGGGACGGGGCATTAAATTCACTCCATGACACTGAATGTTTATTTGTCGTAATTGACTGATTATTGACAATGTAATTTCGAATACATTTATATCTGCATGTTGAATGGAAATGACCTTTTCTTTGCAATTTGCTTCATAGGATAGAATAGAATTCTACATAGCTCCACAGGGATCATAGAATCATCACATCCCTACAGTGCAGAAGGAGGCCCTTTGGCCCATCGAGTCTGCATTGGCCACAATCCTACCCAGGCCCTATCCCCATAACCCCATGCATTTGCCCTAGTTAGTCCCCCTGACACTAAGGTTCAATTTAGAATGGGCAATCCACCTAACCCACACATTGTTGGGAAGAAACCGGAACATCTGGAGAAAACCCATGCAGACACAGGGAGAACGTGCAAACTCCACACAGACAGTGACGCAAGCCTGGAATCAAACCCGGGTGCCTGGCGCTGTGAGGCAGCAATGCTAACCACTATGGTTAACTTCATCTGGTATGTGGAACATATGTGGTTTGGATATTCTGATTAATAGAAACTTCCACACAGGTTCTATGGAATTTGATACGGACTCAAAACGTTAACTCAGTTTCGGTCGCCACAGATGCTGCCAGACTTGCTGAGTTTATCCAGCATTTTCTGGTTTTGTTTTGATGCGGGTAGGATGTTGAATGATTGTAAGTATGTCTATTGCAAGAGTGTACGTGCTGTTACTGTTGAATTTGGGGATGCGCTTTGAATTGGGTGCTGGGACAGGATTTACAATGGTAGCATCTGTCCCAGAAATTCCTGCTGTTATCAGGCTAGAACAGAGTACTGCTGGGGGATCGCACACAGTGCTGTTCTGCAGTTGGCTGCTTGGGGAGTTGTGTGACAGCAACCAGTTGTCGAAGTCGGAAGGGAAGTCACGGAGCTCAATTACATTGAATGCATAGGAATTGACATCACGTGCTAGCACTCCACATTAACATTACTAAAATCAGCACTTCTAAGCCAATGCAGAATAATATCTCCACATAAGAGAGGCTTGGTGCCAGAGTGGTCAGCACTGCTGTCTCACAGAGCCAGGGACCCAGGTTTGATTCCTGGCTTGGGTCACTGTCTGTGTGGAGTTTGCACATTCTCCCAGTGTCTGCGTGAGTTTCCTCCGGATGCTCCAGTTTCCTCCCACAGTCCGAAAGACATATTGGTTAGGTGCATTGGCCGTGCTAAATTTTCCTTCAGTGTACCAGAACAGGCACCCGAGTTTGGCGACTAGGGGTTTTCACATTAACTTAATTGCAGTGTTAATTTAAGCTGCTTGTGACACTAATAAATTAGGTGGATTGGCCGTACTAAATTGTCCCTTAGTGCCAGGGGAGCTAGCTAGGTTAAATGCATGAGGTTATGGAGATTGTGGGATTGTGGTCAGTGCAGACTCAATGGACTGAATGGCCTCCTTTTGCACTGTAGGTATTCTATGATTTGCAGAAATTCCAACAGCTTTGAGATTCTCCCTCCTGATTTTTCCACGTATGTACATATTTGTTCTTTGTTTAGCTCCACCCAGTGGTAGCAAGATTGAAACAAGACATTGGCTAGTCAAGAAAACAGCCCAGCTGCTACAGCAATTTGGAATTCCTTTGTGTAACGCCTTCCCCTTATACTAAGGAATTGTTGTCAGTACACAATGTCCAGAGTCAAATTCGCAACAAAAGGTGTGTTTCTATTTTGGAGCAATTATCCTAATTCTGCTTTAAAATGTTCTGAAGCAGTTCCTCAGGATCAAGGAAGATTTGCTTCCACTCTGGTTTCGTGCGTGCTGATAAATCCATTGGGTGATTTGCGTGATGCTTAAAGGGTTGCGTAGATGGGTTTCACCCACCAGTGGAAACAACTTCCCTGCTTCTATCTTATCTATTCCCTTCATAATCTTATATGTTTCTATAAGATTCCCCTCATTCTCCTGAATTCCAATGAATATAGCCCCAATCTACTCAGTCTCTCCTCATAAGCCAACCCTCTCAACTCCGGAATTAATCTAGTGAATCTCCTTTGTACCCTCTCCAGTGCCAGTATATTCTTTCTCAAGTAAGGAAACCAAAACTGTACACAGTACTCCAGGTGTGGCCTCACCAGCACCTTATACAGCTGCAACATAATCTCACTGTTTTTAAGTTCCATCCCTCTAGCAATGAAGGACAAAATTCCATTTGCCTTCTTGATTACCTGCTGCATCTGCAAACAAACTCCCTGAGATTCCTGCATAAGGACATCCAGGTCCCTCTGCACAGCAGCATGCTGCAATTTTTTACTATAGAAGTAATAGTCCAATTTCTACCAAAATGGATGACCTCACATTTACCAACATTGTACCCCATCTGCCAAACACTCGCCCACTCACTTAGATTATCTATATCCCTTTGCAGACTTTCAGCATCCTCTGCACACTTTGCTCTTCCACCCATCTTAGTGTCATCTGTGAATTTTGATCTCTTGGTAGGGGTAGCTAGGAACAGGAGCAGCAGACTGAACATGCTGCTTTTTATTCATTTGTGGGACAATGGTGTCACTGGCTGGCCAGCATTTATTGCCCATCCCTAGTTGCCCTAGAACTGAGTGGCTGACTAAGCCATTTAAGAGAGCAGTTAAAAGTCAACCACATTGCTTTGGCTTTGGAGTCACATGTAGGAGACCAGGTCAGGCCTATATGTGATTTCACAAGTATATTTCCTGCTGCTCTCCATGTGCCGGGTGGACAGATAGATTGATATATTGTTATTCAGCATACGCAGTGCAACAGTGAACGTGACGTGACAGGACAAACAATCTGACAATAAATGGCCACAACTTCCTCAGAGTGGCAATCACCTTCAGTACAACTTACCCATGCTACAGTTCTAAAGCGCCTGACTTAGATTCAAACAGCACAGCAGCTACCTGGCTCCAGTCTCAAAGTCCAAAAAAATCACAATGAAGGTGGACACGCCTTTTTTTTACAGCAAACTATCTGCTTTAAACATGGTGAGTTTAAATGTCCCATTAAAAATAACAGGCCCAGAGGAAGAAGGGAAGTGTCTAAGATAAGCAAGTAGGATTTGAAGGCTGGGGGTTCGGCCGTGCACATGGGGGGTGGGGGAGGATGCTGAGAGCCAGACAATAGTCATGGTGTGGAGATGCCAGTGTTGGACTGGGGTAAACACAGTAAGAAGTCTCACAACATCAGGTTAAAGTCCAACAGGTTTCTTTGGTAGCAAACTGATGCTTGCTACCAAATAAACCTGTTCAATTTTAACCTGGTGTTTGTGGAATCATAGAACCCTACAGTACAGAAAGAGGCTCTTCGGCCCATCGAGTCTGCACCAAGCACAACTCCACCCAGGCCCTATATATTTTACCCACTAATCCCTCTAACCTACGCATCTCAGGACATTAAGGAGCAATTTTTTAGCATGGCCAATCAACCTAACCCACACATCTTTAGACTGTGGGAGAAAACCAGAATACTCAGAGGAAACGCACACAGACACGTGGAGAATGTGCAAATTCCACATAGACAGTGACCCAAGCTGGGAATTGGACCCAGGTCCCTGGAACTGTGAAGCAGCAGCGCTGACCACTGTGCTACCGTGCCACCCTTCATCAGGGTGAAGGGAGTTGGACATGGAGGGAATGTGGGTTGGAGGGGCAAGTTTAGGGATTGTGGAGAATCAAATGGGACTGGGGAGTGCTGTGGAGGTTGGAGTGCTTAGTTGTCGGGATGTGGGGGTTGAGGGACGTCCTTGGGAAGGATCAGAGATCCCTGGGAGCGTTGGGAGAGCCCTGGGGGGAAAGAGGGTCAGCGGTGTCCCTCTGGGGCTTGGTCTGGGTGTTTAAAGTAGTTACACTGACGTTAAAAGTGGTTTTATTTCTTCTCAAACTCAATCAGAGTAACTGGATGGTGGAACCATCCAAAATTAGTGAATTAAATCACTACAGGGCGGCACAGTGGTTAGCACTGTTGCCCCACAGCACCAGGGATCTGGGTTTGATTCCTGATTTGGGTCACTGTCTGTGCAGAGTCTGCACATTCTCCCCATGTCTGCATGGGTTTCCTCCCACAGTCTAAGAAGATGTGCTGGTTAGGTGCATCAGCAATGCTAAATTCTCCCTCAGTGCACCCGAACAGGCGGTGGAGTGTGGATACTAGGGGATTTTCACAGTAACTAATGGTAAGCCTACAACTTGTGACGCTAGTAAATAAACTTTAAAAAACTTTAAACTTTTAAATCAGATGATTCCCAGGGTGTTCAATTATCCTGGGGAAGTCAGCACTTCTGGATAAATTCCCCCTAATCCCAAAGCTGGGAACTTCCCAGAGGGATTCCCCAGCGCATCTTTGTGGTTACCCCACCCAAGATCTGAGGCTGGGGGAAGCCCGGAAGTTGGGGGACAGACTATGTTCCAGTTCACAAGTTGCTGATTCAGTAATAGAGGATGTTTCCAATTCTTTCATAACGTGCTGGTAGCTTTTCTCCTCGGGATCACAATTACATGCTTTGGAGGGCGAGCACTGATTTGTGACCAGTTTAATGTTTAATGGATGTATTTCTCAGTACGTCAGAAGCATGATGTTCAAGGAAACGGAAGAGGGAAAAGCGAACGGTTTCCGTCAGTCTCCCCCTCTGACCGCTATACAGAGTGTAGGAGTTGTTTAAACGGCTGCTGGTGTTATATTGTCCCTGTTCAGGATCCTGTTTTATTATTTTTCGTGCATTAAGTGCGAAGTTTTAATATTTTAACGTTTTTAGAGGCTGCAAGTTAATCGTGGGCAACTTCCCAGAGTTTTGTTTTGCTGTTAGCTGGTTTGCCCGTGGCTGAAGCTTCCACGATGTCTACAGGTGAGTGAGACTTCCAGAGCTCCGGAAGGCTTCTCAGGTAACCTGTCCACCCGGTTAGGAGCGGCACCACGCCCGTACTCACTTCTTTTGTTGAGATTTGTAAACTTTAACAGCACCGAAGAGAAGTGGGACCGGTGCCAAGAGGAAGTTCTGCTGTTTTAATGGGCGAGAGAGAGAAACGTGAAAGTTTCTGAGTCCCAGTTATTTCCAGAGGGATTTCACAAGGTGCTCCAATTCATTTACAGTTCCAGAATGTTTGGGGCAAGTCGTAGATTAAAGTCAGTATTCTGTCAAAAGTGCTTACATCATCACAATGGGCTTTCTTTCACCTCTGTAGTTTGTTTTTAAATGATTTTTTTCCATAAACCATGATGTGGAGATGCCAGCGTTGGACAGGGGTGGGCACAGTAAGAAGTCTCTCAACAACGAAGTTAAAGTCCAACAGGTTTATTTGGAATCACGAGCTTTCGGAGTGCTGCTCCTCCTGTAGGAAGGACTGATTCAATTCTTAGTGCCAGTTACCATTGTTCCAAATCCAAATGGCCATTCTTTCCTGTAAAGCGATTAATTTTTAAAATTTTATTTAGTTTATTTGTGTCACAAGTAGGCTTACATTAACACTGCAATGAGGTTACTGTGAAAATCCTCTAGTCACACTCTGGCACCTGTTTGGGTACAGTGGGGGAGAATTTAGCACAGCCACTGCACCTAACTGTGGGAGGAAACCCATGCAGACATGAGGAGAATGTGCAGATTATGCACAGACAGTGACCCAAGCCAGGAATTGAACCCGAGTCCCTGACACTGTGAGGCAGCAGTGCTAACCACTGTGCGTCCCGTTGAGAATGGACAGATGGAATTTTCCCAAAGTGTTTCTAAGTGTCATAGCAGCATGGAAACAAGAGTCCACCCTGCAAGTCTTTCAGATGAGTTCAGTAACGCAATCTTCCCACATTCTGTTTCTCCAACAGCTGGGAGCTTTGCGTTGGCAGGGCAGGGGATACGGAGCCTAAGTATGCCAGGGAAGTTGGCTGCATAGAACCCGAGCACCATTGTGTAGGGTGTCCTGATCGGCCATTAAATCGGGAGATCTTTGCCCAGCTTTCCCCCCACCCTCCATGGACTTTGGATTTCCCCCACTATCATCGGCAGCATTGTCACTTCCCCATCCCCCCCACCCCACCCACACCAACTCGGGACGCCAGCATCAGGACCCTGCCGATGAGTCCCCTGGCGGATCCCTGAGATTCCACATCCTGTCATGACCTCTGCATGACCCCACCCCTTGCATAGCCACTTGTACCTCCCCCTTGTATGACCAGCCCCCTTTAGGAGATCCCCTCCTTGCATGACCAGACACCTTTGCGTAGGCCCCCTCTGCATAAACCCCCTGAAATTGTGCAAAGCCCCCTCTGTCATAGCCCCACAACACTCAAGCACACCCCACCTCAGGCCCCACACCCTTGGTATTGCTCCTGGCTCACTAGGGCTGCAGGATGGCACAGTGGTTAGCACTGCTGCCTCACAGCGCCAAGGACCCAGTTTCAATTCCCGGCTTGGGTCACTGTCTGTATGGAGTTTGCAAGTTCTCCCCACGTCTGCATGGGTTTCCTCCGGGTGCTCTGGTTTCCTCTCTCAATCTGAGTTAGGTGCATCGGCCATGCTAAATTCTCCCTCAGTGTACCCGAACAGGTGCCCAGAGTGTGGCAACTAGGGGATTTTCACAGTAACTTCATTGCAGTGTTAGTGTAAGCCTACTTATGACACTAATAAATAAACTTCACGGTGCCAAACCGGTCACTGCCCAACCATTCCCCGATCACCCAGGGGCCTCAATGCCTTCTGATACCCCCTGGCGTTCCTGCTAATGCAGAGCAGTAGTGATTGTTGCCGGCGTGATGTCTCACCGATGAGAAGGGAAGCATTCCAGAGGACAAAAGCATTAGAGGAGGACCAGAGGACAATTATTTTGATTGAGTTTCTGGAATGGGACTTGAACGCATAACTTTCTGACTCGGAGATGAGAGTGCTAGCCACTGAGCCATGGAGGTCTGGAGTGTATTGCAAGTGCGAAAAGCTGATGGACTTTGTATTTAGCATCAGGCCTGTATGCACACTTGCGTGTGATAGGTTGCTCTGCCTTGTTTACTTCATAGCTCTTTCTCCTATCATTTTTCCCTGATCTTCTCCACACATCTCTCCATGAATCCAACCACCCACTCTCTATCCTGCTCTGCGAGTTGCACTTAATCATCCCCTCCCTCACACTGTTGCTGTTCTTGCCCCTAACCTCAAGAAGTTCAGTCTTAGTCCCTCCATTTTCTCCAAAAGACACATGGGGCGGGATTTTCCAGTCGCGCTCAGCCCAAAACTGGAAAATCCCGCCCAAGGTCATCGGACCTTTCCATGGTCCGCTACGATTCCGCTATGGTGGGTGGAATTGGAAAATTTGCATCTTAATCTCTGACTTATCTTTTCCGTGATGAATTGCAGTCATGCAACAACGTGACAACTCTCCACAATGCATGATCTGCCAATCCAAATTCCAATCGACCTGTACCACTGTGATTGTGTAGGTCAGAGTCCATTCTTATCTCCTTGACTCCTCAGCTTTCCTGAGAGTCTCGTTTGCCAATCAACAACCATAAACCTATTAGTCAGATTTAGCCAGTGATTACTGTTAGAGTCCTGAACCTGAACCCCAAGCTATATTATGAAGCCAGATTAGATTGCAACGGTTTTTTTCTATTTTAGCGTAAATGTGATGAAAGATGCTTCCTCCCAGGAATGATTCCACTGAGAAGTATGGATCTTTTGTAGTAAAACAAACTTTATTTAATAACACAGTTTAAAAACAAATGAAGCAACTTAACTATTAACACTTGAACAATATTTAAACATGAAAGGAAACAACTTTACTTTTTAGCTTATGACTGTTCCAGTTTACAAAATACATGGCAGTTGATTTACTTGTGCAAACAAAATCATTTTAATAGCACCCTACCATTTCATGATGTCCAAATAAATCCTTTGTAGCCTCCTTATGTCCTCTTTGCAACTTACTTTTCTAGTTGTATTTGTGTCAACAGCAAATTGAGCAACCATGCCATCAGTCCCTTCATCCAATTGATTTGTATAAATTGTAAAAAGTTTAGGCTCTGGCACTAATGTCTGTAGCATACCACTTATAAGAACATAAGAAATAGGAGCAGGAGTAGGCCATCTAGCCCTTCGAGCCTGCCCCGCCATTCAATAAGATCATGGCTGATCTGTCGTGGCTCAGTTCCACATTCCCGCCCTCTCCCCATAACCCTTAATCCCCTCTCTTATCAAAAACCCATCAACCCGCGTCTTAAAAATATTTAGCGAGGTAGCCTCCACCACTTCAACGGGCCGAGAATTCCAGAGATTCACCACCCTTTGAGTGAAGAAGTTCCTCCTCAACTCCGTTCTAAACCGCACCCCCCCTTTATCTTGAGGCTGTGCCCCCTAGTCCTATTATCCTTTCTGAGTGGGAAGAGTCTCTCCACCTCTATCCTATCCATCCCATTCATCATCATATACGTCTCAATGAGAGCTCCCCTCATTCTTCTAAACTCTAACGAGTACAAGCCTAGGTTATTCAGCCTCTCCTCATAGCTCAACCCCCTCAACTCCAGCATCAGCCTAGTAAACCTCCTCTGCACTCCCTCCAAGGCCAAAATATCCTTGCGTAAGTACGGCGCCCAAAACTGCACACAGTACTCCAGCTGCGGCCTCAAATTTTGCCAACTAGAAAAAGACCCATTTATGCCAAGTCTGTTTCCTGTTAGCTAGCCAATCTTGTATCAATGCCAACATGTTACCACCTACACCATAATTTTCTGCAATAACCTTTTATTAAAAAGAACAAAGAAAATTACAGCACAGGAACAGGCCCTTCAGCCCTCGAAACCTGCACCGACCATGCTGCCCATCTGAACTAAAACCTGCTATCCTTCCAGGGACCATATCCTTCTATTCCCGTCCTCTTCATTGTATTTGTCAAGATGCCCCTTATGTGGCGCCTTATCAAATGCCTTCTGGAAATATGAGTACAGTACACCCACCTTTATCCACAGCATATGTTAATTCATCAAATAATTCCAATATGTGGAATAAACATGATTTCCCACTCATCCAAACCATGATGACTCTGCCTGATTACCTTGAATTTATCTAAATGCTCTGCTATAGTAATAGCTTCTAACATGTTCCATTTCACAGTTGTTAAGCTAACTGGCTTGTAGCTTCCTGCTTTCTGTCTCCCTGCCTTTTTGAATAATGGGGTTACATTCACAATTTACTAATCTAATTGAATCCTCCCCAAATCTTATGGAATTTGGCAAAATTAAAACCAAAGCATCAACTAGCCATTTCTATTATGAAGTCTACTAGTAACCAGGGTCTTGTCAGCCCACAGCTCTAACAATTTGGTCAGTACCACTTTCCTGGTGATTGTGATTTTCTTCCTTCTATTTCCTGATTTAAAGTCTTTTCCGGGATATTAAGACTAATGCAAAATGCCTGTCCAATTCATTTGTCATCTCTTTATTTTCCATTATTAATTTCCCAGACTAACTTTCTATAGGACCAATGCACACTTTAACTATTTTAAAAATATTTATAGAAATTCTTACTATCTGTCTTCATATAACCTTCTCACAGTCTGATTTTCCTTTCTTATTGATCTAGTCATTGTTTGCTGTTGTTATATTTTGTCCAATATCTATCATTGTACAATTATATGCATTTTTTAAAAAGTTTGCTATCTTCATCTTTTTAGATTAACTATAGATGGTGGATCCTCCCTTTGGCATTTTTCCTTCTTGTTGGAATGTATTTATTCTATGTATTCTGAAATACCTCTTCATATCTACCACTGTATCCCTATTGACCTATGCCTTGATCTAATTTGTCAGTTCACTTTAGCAATTCTGCTTTCACGCCTTCATAATTTCCCCTATTTAAGTTTAAAAATCAAGAACTTTGATTGGGTCAATGATGAAGTGTTGGTTAAATCCTATTTATTGCAATAGGTTCTCTCCTGGAGGGAAGGATATACAAAAGAAAAATAAAATAATACCAATGCCGTTGAAAGATTTTCTTTGAATTATGTTGTTTTTTTGATATGCTTCAGTATTTAACAGAGGGCTGAAGGGGGAGTTGTATTTTTGAATGTGCCATTTTCGTAACAGAAGTCCCATTTATTCTCTCAAGTAGATGTAGAATATTGTACAGTGTCAGAGTTCTCCCGATTGACCTGGCCAATATTTATCTCCTTTCTAGTTATTTATGTTAGTGCAGTTTTGCGACCTTGCTGTGAACAAATTGGCTTCCTTTTCCTACATTGCAAGTGACTAGACTTGAGAAGTGCTTCATCATAAAGCAGTTTTTGACATCCTGAGGTTACGAAAGGAGCAATGTAAATTCTTAAAATGTGAGCTATTTTCCGCCATTTTAGGGTTGGCCAAGTTCAACCTACTAGTATATTTCAGCAACACGACATTGCTAGTCCGACTGGGATCTTTCACAATGTCACAAATGTGACTTTCTGCCATCCTTATTGGCACAATGGCTTTAAAGTTGCATTTTTCAATTTTGGAGCAATCGCACACGGATTGAAATGCAAAACTGTGATCTGGAATATAAGTGGGGTTGTGACTGTTAATGACTGTAAACGTTTATTATGCATTGACTTTTGAGAAACATTCAATGCTCCTTATGGGATTAACAAAGGAAGATTAATGCTCCAAATTTTCGCAATAGGCAGGTAGTAATTTTATAGTTACTGTGTCTTTCAATAACATTGTAATTAGATTGAGAAATTACAATGTTTATTATTATCTTCCAGGTACTACAAGTGGACACCACTTAATTCAGTTGTTAGCGTTGTAAATTGATAATATTTAAGTGGGCAGCTCAGAATTGTTGCAGGGCTGTCAACACTAGAGGCAAATTGATGATGCTGAATGAGACAGATTGCAGATTCATTCAGACAAGTGGAGATGTTTATTTTTAGAAGTAACCTGATTCATAATAGGTTACTTAAACCAAAATGTGTGACTTTTGTGGGAGCAAGTCACTGTCATTTCTATTAGAGAAACTCTTTTATAGCACCTTATACTTTGAGCAGTGAACTCAAGTTGCAAAACCAATTTGTGACTAATGATTCAGTCAATTAGAGGCCTTTGCATTTATATTTTGAGTCCAGTAATTGTTTAAATGTCAATTATATAATGAACAAGTATGGCAAATAGCATTATTCATATCTGGCTCTCCGGGAAAATGCAAAGTAATTAAACTACATGTAATGATAAAGTCAGAAATTAGTTCTGGACAAAATACTTTGAAAACAATGTTCTTAATTGTGCAGAACTCTGATGTACACAGCAATTCTAATCTACTCCATCTTTACTGTTTGTATTTCATGGGGTGTTATTACGAAAGTATTGTCATCTATTGGGCAACATCACATGAATTGTACCATAGAGATATATAGCACAGAAACAGGCCCTTCGCACAACTTGTCCATGCCAACCAAGGTTTCCTAAACTAAACTAGTCCCATTTGTCTGCATATGGTTCATATCCCTCTGAAATTTTCCTCTTCATGTACCTGTCCAAATGTCTTTTAAATGTTGTAATTGTACCTGCCTCAACCACTCCTCTGGCAGCTCATTCCTCTGTGTGAAAAAGTTGCCCCTCAGGTCTCTCTTAAATCTTTTTCCTCTCGCCTTAAAACTTATCGTTTTGGATTCACTTACCCTGGAGAAAAGACCTTGGCTATTTATTCACCTCTTCTATGTCCCCTGGGTTATGTTGTCTTCTAGAAAAGTTAACGTGAAACAAGATGTTGTTCAAGAGGTGGGGGAACATGAATCTTATATTTTCTCGTTTGTAGAGCTGGCAAAAATAGTGAGGATGGCAAAATATATTTTTAAAGAAAAATGTTGTTGCTTTCAGTTAAAGTGGATGAATCATTGGAAAGCTAACTCATTGCACAATGGGACACAGCAAGATTGTGATAATTGCTTAGATTGAGCCAATCTATTGCCATAGAAACAATGTCAATGTAATGCTCTATATTTACTTCAGAGAGGCAGAGAGAAATGTGTGTAGGGATTTTTTTTGTGTGTGACAGACATTTTAACAGTTCTAAATTACAGTCTTTCTACAAGATGTTTTATTTTTCTCCACCTTCACCACTTCAATGCACCATTTACCAGGCTGATTTCAGAATGGTAAAATGGGAGCATTGCACAAGAATTATGCAAAAGGAAAGTAATTGCATTAACACACTTTATCTTGTCTAAGAATGCAAACAGGACTTGAAGCTAGTCTTCCAATTTGGAGATAATAGCTGAGCCAAGCAGACATTAATGGAAGTTCCTTCTGATGACTCAAAGCAAAAGCATTTTGTAGCACAGTAGAAGGCCACTATGCTCTAAATCAACTGTCCACTGGATACCAAAACCTTGCCCTTCCCCAATTTATTTTTAAAATCCAATTTTCAAGTACTTATCAATTTCTCTCTTAAAAGTATGATTGATTCTTCTTCCACCATAGAATCCTGACAGTGCAGAAGGAAGCCATTCAGCCCCTCAATTCTGCACTGACCACAATTCCACTCAGGCCCCATTCCCACATCCCCACATATTTATCCTGCTAATCCCCCTGGCACTAGGGTCAATTGAGCATGGCCAATCACCCTAACCTGCACATCTTTGGATTATGGGAGGAAACTGGTGCACCTGGAGTAAACCCACACAGACAGTGACCTGAGGTTGGAATTGAACCAGGTCCTCTGAGGCAGCAGTGCTAAGCATTGGGTAGAGTGGTGGCACAATGACCATCTACGTTTTTAGAAGTCCTCATATCTTCTTCATCCCTGTTTTTTCTGAATTTATCAAAACTTTCTATAATTTTGAAAACATCAGTTGGATCTCCTCTTAACCTTTGATCTAATGGAAAGGCTGCTGTTTTCCCTAGTTTCAGTTACAGGCCTCGTGTGAGGAGTCTTGGCACGAACCTAAAAATCAATTAGTGCAGCAGTGCACTGGCAAACTTCCAGGGTTACCTTTCCTGCAAAAATTGTTTGAACAATTGTACTTCCAATTCTGACCAAACATTATCTTGGGGAAAATCATAGTTGAACTGCATTTTTTTGCAACCTTTTGTGATTATAAGGTTTATTGGTAGTGCAACACTGCACTTTTTAAAGCTTTTACCTAATGATTCTTTCACTCTGTCCATTATTTGAAATGGACCACACTTGCAATATCACACATGAGGCAGTTTAATATCACCGGTGATGTGGGACTTTGCCAGTGAGAAGCACTACTTACAAAAAGTGAAGGGGTGGGGCTATAGTGCCAAGTCACTATCATGCAACACAAAGTCTTTTTGTTTGATCTGGTATATAGGAAACTCTGTCATCTGTTACAGCCATACAAACAGGAAAGTCTCATTTAACCTAATATGCTACACTGAAATTATCTCAAATTGTTCAAACCATGTAACAAACCTGATGTACTATGAATATTTGATCTTAAATATTATACAACTCAAAGACACTTGCAGCACCACAAAAAATTTGGAAGGACATGTTCTACACTTGACACACCTCTGGTTATTTTAAAAAGTTTATTTATTAGTGTCACAAGTAGGCTTACATTTACATGCAGTGAAGTTACTGTGAAAATTCCCTAGTTGCCAAACTCCGGTGCCTATTCGGGTACAATGAGGGAGAATTTATCATGGCTTATGCAATTAACCAGGACGTCTTTTGAACTATGGGAAGGAACTGGTGCATCCGGATGAAACCCATTGCAGACACAGGGAGAATGTGCAGACTCCACACAGTGACCCAGGCTGGGAATCGAACCCGGGTCTCTGGTACTGTGAGGTAGTGGTGCTAACCACTGTGCCACCATGTATTTTTCATACACTAAATGAACATAGAATACAAATTTCACTTTCTTACTCTGGTGCTTTTCTGAAATCTTCATGATTATAGGCATAATGTGACCACATGAAAATTTGATCAGCATTTTATGCTGTAGTGAAATCCTAGTCCCAACATGGAAGTATATTCATAAGAACATAAGAAATAGGAGCAGGAGTAGGCCATCTGGCCCTTCGAGCCTGCCCCGCCATTCAATAAGATCATGGCTGATCTGTCGTGGCTCAGTTCCACTTTCCGGCCCTCTCCCCATAACCCTTAATCCCCTCTCTTATCAAAAACCCATCAACCTGCTTCTTGAAAATACTTAGCGAGGCAGCCTCCACCACTTCAATGGGTAGAGAATTCCAGAGATTCACCACCCTTTGAGTGAAGAAGTTCCTCCTCAACTCCGTTCTAAAACGCCCCCCCTTTATCTTGAGGCTGTGCCCCCTAGTCCTACTGTCTTTTTTCAGTGGGAAGAGTCTCTCCACCTCTATCCTATCCATCCCATTCATCATCTTATACGTCTCAATGAGATCTCCCCTCATTCTTCTAAACTCCAATGAGTACAAGCCTAGTTTATTCAGCCTCTCCTCATAGTTCAACCCCCTCAACTCCGGTATCAGCCTAGTAAACCTCCTCTGCACTCCCTCCAAGGCCAAAATATCTTTGCGCAGGTGCGGCGCCCAAAACTGCACACAGTTCATTATTCCATTATTAAATTATCACAAGTCTGTTATTTCAAAGTGAACTATTTTAGAAATAAATCACAAGTTTTAAACCAATATTATAATGCATGGAAATGAAATTATTTTGAATATAAAATGAAATTGGGTACCAGAAGCAGATTTTTAAAGTAATATTTGTTTTGTAATAAAAATATTTATGAATGGGTAATATTGACAGGCACGGACAATACAAAAATTGCATGTACAGAAAACCTAAACTAAAAAACAGAAAATGATTGAAGTATGCAGCAGGTCCATGTATAGCTGAAAAGAGAAAAATCAACATTTTACAATAATTGAGTTCTGGCAACATAAAATAGTAAATGTATCATTTTTCTCTATGTGCCGGTATTTCCTGTTGTACAAATGCTCATGGGGTTGTTGTACAGGCATTGAGTCATAATGTTTGACATTTACAGTCTTGCACTCCCAAGGTGAACATTTTGAGGACAAAGCTTAACTAAGTCCTGGTGAATAGTCAAACCTGCTTTAGAGTTTTCTTAACTTTTATATTATTGTTTTATATTATTGCCTTTCATTCTCGTTTTGAGACAAAAACTGATAATTCCACTATGTTTTCTTTCTCAACTAATGAACAAAAATTCTGAAGTAATTTATTTCATCTGTTGATGTGCACAAAATGGTTACTTTTTAATCCCAAAACAGCAGGGACACTAATCAGAGGTAATTTATTGATTATGAAGCACCTTGAATATGTGAAATCCATCATAAAAATTCAAGCTTATCGTAAAAAATGAGCAATCAACACTGGGAGGGATTGGCATATCTTTAACTCAACCACGTGTTATTTGATCTTCATTGATGTGCACATCTTTCTATAATCTCAATGAAAATGTCAACACTGCAACTTTGGAGAATTTACTGCCAGGACTTTTTTTTAGCATTTTAATTTTAGCCATTGTTTTTTTTAAACAATTATTAAAGCTGTAATACTACACTTTGGATTGTCGTGCCCAGAGAGCTTTTTAGCTTGTTAGTGAACTATTTTAAGAAACTAGTATCCTATTTTTCCCCATCTATTTCTGAGAGTCACATCAAAAGAAATATTGACCTTTTTGCTGGCAACTTGGCTGCCAGTCTCCAGAAATCCCTCCAGTAATATTATTATTAGCTGTGTCAACTCACTCATTTAGCTGGTAGATTGAACAGCCAAATAAATGAGTTGAAAGACAGGACTATTAGATCCAGCTTCCATTCAAAGCAGTCTTCTGGGCAATTGAGTACCAACTGCTTTCCCATTCCCTTTTACACTTATTGGTAATACAATACAGAGAAATATTTTTGGCAAGGGCAACGTTTGCCAAAATAGGAGTGCTTTTATCTTTCCAAAACATGTTGTTAGCACTCTAGGATTGCCTGTCACCATGTTTACTGAGTGAGGGTTTATTTTTAATATGGTATTTGAAGACTTGCAGCAGCAAATAAAAGTCAGAAGAATAGAGTAGGTCTTTCAAAACAGTTCCTCCAACAGTGTGTATTGTTTAATATAAAAGCAAAATACTGCGGATGCTGGAATCTGAAACACAAAACATTTTCTGTTTTTGTTTGTGAATGTATGTTTGTTTTTTTTTATATAAAGATTGGTGTTGGTAAATAATGAGTTTTTTAGTGGTTCCCAGCTTCTGGGGCATGAGCTGTGTGCCCAGGAGGGCCTGGGCCTGGGCCCCGTTGCTAGGGGCAGCGGCCCGGCGGCCTTCCCGCCCGGGCCTCGAGCTCGCGGCCCGGCCGCCCGTTGGCCCGCCACCCCGGGCGGCTCGGGGCGGAAATCTGAGGGGAAGTTGCTCCGTTCTGGTCTGCTCGATCAATTCGCGTCAAAGAGCGGCGGCGGCGGCGGCGTCGTCGTCCTCTTCTTCTTCTTCCTCCTCCTCCTCCTCCTCTTTCCGCCGCTGCTGCCGCTCTTCCTCTCAGTCGTCCGACTCCCCGGGTGAAGACAACATGTCCGACCCCATCCCCATCAGAGCCAAGAAGCTGCGACCCAGGCTGCACGGCAGGAGCAGCCTCCAAAACGCTGAGCCCACCACCACAGGTGAGTCCCCAAGGAGGGAGGCAAAAAAAAACACTTTTGGGGGGAAAAAAAAATCAACGGTCTTTATTTGCTTGTTGATCTGACAGCATTTTATGAAGTGCTTCTCAAATTCCCTGAATATGTATTTATTGCCAACTCTTTCCTTCTCAAATGTACTCTTTTTAAAAAATCTGCATAATTCCAACAATTTAATTTTAATCATGATCAAACCTGTTTTATTTGCTAGATCTCAGTTCAGTGGTGATGGTGCCTGTTACTATGCAGTCCCCACCAAAAATACAGCAACTGGTCCACGATTTAATGCATGAGGTGCCTCCTGGCTCCTCTTCTTCTCCATGCGTTTGTTTATGTTATTGTGAGCTTATATCAATTAAATGGGCAGCGCGGGAAGGCTCGGTGATTTCAGCCGTAGGTTGGTATGTTTCTCGCCCTTGAGTGGAATCTGTTGTTCTTCTGTTTTGGTTTTTCCACACTGAGATATGTTTTAGTTGAGGATTGAGCAGCGGACGTGGCTTAAACATTGTCATCTCTACACATTTGTGAGTGGAATTTGAAATTCAATGTGAATATTGTAGAATAGTTTTATCAATAAATGTATTAAAGATGATGATCTCAATTAACATTGCACCACTATCTAGCCACTTAGTAAAAATAACAATAGATATGAATAGATTTTTAAAGTTACAGATGTGTTACGGATCAAAGTAAAATTACTTCTTGTGAATACTGTATTAATAATAAATATTGAAGTACAAAATTAAAATGTTCAAAAAATTGTGGCAGAGAGAGTTGTATGATTGGAAATCTATCACTAGATTGGATGCAAAAGCAAAATAGCGTTGATGCTGAAAATCTGAAATAAAGTGCTGGAGCATTCGGCGCAGGTGGAGAGAAAACCAGTTAACATTTCAGGTTATTTTATATGATTTTGCATTGTGAAATGCATTCCTGGATGCCAGATCATATTTATTTAAACAACATTTATACAGCACTTTTAAGCTGTAAAGTACCTCAACAAGAGTATTATCAAACAGTTGACACTATGCCAGCTGAAGCGTTATTAGGACAGATGTCCAAAAGTTTGGTTAAAGAAATAGGTTTTGGGGCGTGCGTTGGAGAGAGGAGAAAAAAAGAGATGTGAGGAGGGAATTTTAGATCTTAGGGCCTAGGCAGCTGAAAGCACTGCCACCAATTCTGGAACAGTTAAAATTACAAGGGAATCAGAGAAGGTTCATGAGTTTGATTTCTAGGATGAAGGAGTTTTTTTTTATTCATTCGTGAGACATGGACGTCACTGGCTGGCCAGCATTTATTGCCCATCCCTAAATGTCCTTGAGAAGGTGGTGGTGAGCTGCCATCTTGAATCGCTGCAATTTGTGTGCTGTGGGTTGCTATCCGGTTTCATTTCTTTGTTGAGACTTTGTAACGGTTGATACAACTGAGTGTTTGCTAGGCCATTTCGGAGGGCAATTGAGACTCAACCACATTGCTGCGGCCCTGGAGTCACGTGTAGGCCAGACCAGGTAAGAGCGGCAGATTTCCTTCCCTAAATGACATTAGTGAACCAGATGAGTTTTTCCGACAATCAACAATGGTTTCATGGTCATCAGTAGATTCTTAATTCCAGATTTTTTTTATTGAATTCAGATTTCACCACCAGCCATGGCAGGATTCAAATCCAGGTCCCCAGAACATTATCTGGATTTCTGGATTAATAGTTAAAATTATACCAATAGGCTGTCGCCTTCCCATCATGTCACGCAAGGAAAAGTTGAGCAGGTTGGACCTATAGTCATTGGAATTTAGTAGAGTGGGATGTGTTCCTGTCGAGATGTACAAGATTCTGGGAGGGCTTGACGTAGTTGATGCTGAGAGAATGTTTTCCTGGTGAGGAAATTTAGAACTAGGGGGCGCAGTTTCAGTACTAAGGGTCTCCCCAAATTAAGACAGCGATGAGGTGTAATTTATTTTCTCAAGGTTGGCATTGTTTTGAATTCTCTACCCCAGTGACTGAGTCATTGAATGTGTTCAAGGTTGAATTAGTATATTGATCAACAAGAGGGTCAAGGGTTATGAGAGGCAGGCAGGAAAATGGAGATGATAGGACGGCAACAATTTTATTGAATGAAGTAGCAGGTGTGAGGGGCTGAATGGCTGGCTCCTACTATGCTGAGTTTCTTCTAGTCAGCCACACATAGAACTGACCACTTGTCACATAATTCTTTTGCCATAATCACTTTCTATAAACAGTTTCTAGAATGATCTATAACAAATGCTTGCTGCACACAGCTACGAGTTGCAATGAATGTTACTAATGCTGCCTATTTGAGATAACGCTTGATTCAAAAAGGTATCTTTGTTTATCTGCCAACTACAGTTTTTGTTCACAAAAGATGCCTTATATTTTCCATTCTACAAGATGCAAATTGTTTCTTTAGACCCAAATAAGCAACATGTGAAAATTAATCCCAACACCTCGCAATTTCTGGCTTGTGATCTATCATGATTATTATTGTGGCTTAATTTAGTTTCAAGAATACTTACATTTTGCACAAGGATACATGGATCTAAATGTACCATTCTGGTAACAAAATCTTGCCAATGTTCTAATATGTGCAAATTGCAATCAAGCCAGTTGTGTTCTCCTACAGCTCAGGGGATTATTAGCAAATTTGTCTATAAGCAGCCTGCAGGATTCTGCTGTGCCATATTTAAATCAGCTGCCATACAACGTGGCATATGGCCTTACACAAAATCCCAAGCACTCCCAGTCTTAAGCAGTTATAATTTTTCACAACACCCAATAATATGGTTCTAAGTAGCTTTGCTGTTTGTCCTATCAATTTGACTTTTTCTCATCCGAAGTGATTCACCAAAGAGGTATTACTTAGTGGGCTCAACGTCTGACACTATGATGTATAGTAATTATTATATATAACAATTCAGATGAGAAACAAGTTTAATCTTCAGATGTGGGTTGTTAACAGGGTAGTGTTAAAAGTACTGAAATCACATCACCTTCCATATCTGGGTTAAGTGTCAAGCCTTTACCCAGGGTTCCTGACCTTAGTGATTATGCAGTGACCTTTGATGCAAAGTGTGTATGTGTGGGAAGAACTGGGCTCAGCTGTGAAGACCAAATAAATGAACAGCCTACTGACATTTATCCGGGGGCGTACTTGGAATGATTATTTGGCTAAGGTTTCAGCATGCTGTGATTGCAACACAACATGTACCAATCTAGGAAGGAAAGAAAGGAGGGTTAAAAGGTTACAAATGTCATGGCAGCATGATTACATCTAACTAATCCACGGGAAAACAACTCATCAGGTCAACAGTGAATTATGATTTATGTGATCTAAAACAAGATCAATATGCATGCAACTTGAAAAAGTGCTAGTAATTTAATTTTCTGAACATACCTAGAAATAGATCAAAATGTTGGTAATTATATTATAACAAATATTTAAGTGGCATAGTGGTAATGTCAGTGGACTTGTTCTGCACAGACCTGGGCTAATGTTCTGGGGACAAGTGTTCACATCCCACCATGATGGAATTTAAATCCAATTGACAATCTGGGATTGAAAGTAAGTCTTAATAATGACTTAACTGATGAAGGAGCAGTGCTCTGAAAGCTCATGATTCCAAATAAACCTGTTGGATTTTAACCTGGTGTTGTGAGACTTCGTACTGTGACCACCCCAGTCCAATGCTGGCATCTCCACATCATTAATAATGATAACCATGAAACAATGGTCCTAAAATCCCATCTGGTTCACTAATGTCCTTTAGGGAAGGAAATCTGCAGTCCTTACCCAGTTTACCCTACATGTGGTTGACTCTTAAATGTCTTCTGAAACAGCAAGCCAGTCAGTTGTACCAAACCACAACAAAGTCTACCACCTAGAGGGACAAGGGCAGCAGATGCGGTGGATTACCATCACCAGCAAGTTTCTTTTCAAGCTGCACTCCACCCTGACTTGGAATTATATCACCGTTCCTTCACTGTCACTAGATCAAAATCCAGAGGCTCGCTCCCTAATAGCACTGTGAATGTACCATGAACTGCAACAGTTCAAGAATGTGGATCACCACCACCTTCTTGAGGGCAATTAGCAATGGTCAATAAATGCTGCCCTAGCCAGTGAAGCTCATATCCCACGAACAAATAAAAAAAATCAACCATTTTTGTTGCAAATTTAAGTTTGATTAATCAGGAAAATTGGAGAGTGAGATCATAATGATAAACATGAATTTTAAAATACTTTAAATCACTAACCTGCCACAGCCCTCCTGTGCTCCTTCAATTTTGATCTCTTGTACAAAGGGAAGCTTCCTCTCAGCACCTACCCTGTCAAGCCCCCTCAGAATTTTGTATGTTTCAATAAGATCATTTCTCATTCTCCTGAATGTTAATGAGTGTAAGCTGAACTTTTTAATCGACCCAGTGAACCTTCTTTGAACTGCTGTCACTGCAAGTATGTCACTCTCTAAATAAGAGTTCTAGATGAGGTTTCAGCCTGCGCAAACGAAGCAAGACTCCCCTAATTTTATATTCCATCAAGCAATAAAGGCCATCATTCTATTTACCTTCCAAGTTACTTACATCTGCATGCTCACTTGTTTCGTCATTCACACACAAGGTCACCAGATTCCTGTATACCCCAGCATTCTGTAGTCTCACTTCACTCAAACAATATTTTGGTTTCCTGTTCTTAAAGTGGGACCTGAAGAAAGGTTTTTGATCTGAGACATTAGTTCTGTTTCTCTTTCCACAGATGCTGCCTGAGTATTTCCAGACATTTCTGTTTCTGTTTCAGATTTAAGTTTTAAGTTTATTTAGTGTCACAAGTAGGCTTACATTAACACTGCAATGAAGCTACTGTGAAAATCCTCCAGTGACAACACTCTGATGCCTGTTCGGGCACACGCTGAGGGAGAATTTAGCATGGTCAGTGCATCTAACCAACACGTCTGCCTTTCCTTTAATATGAGGTTCTCCTATAATATTTTCAGTATTGCATAAGCCAAGGCCACAGGATATCAAAAGATTTAACAGTGCAGGATTGGGTTGATTGAATTATCAGCATACGAATCATTTTGAGTAGGCTGCTCAAAGTTGTTTACAGAAATATCATTCTTCACGTGAATAAGGATCTTGTATATAATATTGTATTTTGGTGGTAGGATGCTACATAGCAGAGATCAAGGTGTTAATTTTAATTTTCTTCAAGTTCCTTGTGGCCGCAAATGCCCTTTTACTGAAGTATCATGGTATGATGAACATGATGTTTCTGTGAAACCCTACAAATTTTATATACTTGAGAATTGGAAGGACCACTCCAACTGACTCTTCACTAACTTCTTTCTTTAGTCCTACTGACTGTGTCTGAAGGTGGGAGGAAAAAAAAATCATACAGCACAGAAGGTGGCCAGTCAGCCCATCACAAATGTGCCAGCTCTTTGGAAGCGCAATCCCCATAGCCTTGCAACTCTTTCCATTCTTTTCAATTGTATATCCAAGACCCTTTTGGAGACTTGATGTTGGTAACCAGATCTTTGAAAGAAAAGAATGTGTCTACTTTATGACATTTCCTTTACACAATGCTGAGCACCACATACTTTTGGCCTATTGGCATCTGTGGAGAGGAAGAGAGCAAATGATTTGGAGCTAAAGGATCCATCTACAGATCTGCTGCCAGACCTGCTGAGTTTAACCAGCATTTTCTGTTTTTATTTCAGATTTCCAGCACCTGCAGTATTTTGCTCTTACATATATTTGGCCATCAAGTTTGTCTGGTTTGGTAGAGTCTGGGTTATTTCCCTTTTTATGGAGAGTGATCTCAAAAATATTGGGTGATTGCCCAGTGGTTTGAATGTTCCTTGGATGCAGACAGTGGGCAGCAAAGCTTTGGTACATTGTCTCTTGTGCATAACGTGAGGCACATTTATTTAGTAAGCATATAACTAACTATAGATTAGATGTCAAAAGGATTTTCTCTTTGCAGAGGGTCATTGACTTTTAGAAAAATTTGCCAGGTAATGTAGAGGCTGCAGTTTTGCTGCAAGTGTTCAAAAGAGAGCTGGGAAAATTCCTGAGTGTCCACATGTACTGTGTGCACCGTATGGGATGTCAGACAATCTGTCTTGGAGTTAATTTTTGCTCACACCTACAGTCGGAGCATTAGTTTTTTTACGTCTTTCCAGGGTATCAAATGGCTGATGTTGGATGGGGATGATTTAAAAGTCATATTGCCTAATTGTCGCATGGCTGCATGGGATGGATCAGCTGGTTACATGCTTTTAATATCTACTCTGTCTTTTTGAACAATATATCTCTCTCCAGAAGTTTCTTAGTTCAGTATTGATGAGAACATGCTGAAATTGCTTAGCTATAATAAAGTGGGCTTCAGTAAATAAATGTATTGCCAAGTGTGGTACTGAGCAATATTCAGAGGGAGTAACAAGTCTTGATTGGTAATTTGGGATTAGTTTTCTAGTCCTGGCCAGATGGTTATGACTGGGTTAGCAAGGGTTCCAGCTCTAGATCACTGATCAGTAGCCTCACTGGAAAGTGCATGTATGTGGTGATAGAATCCAATCCAATCCAACCATTGTTAGTGGTCAGTTAGTGCAGCTGTGCTCACTTGAACTCATGCATGTGATAGATGGCCACTCTAGCAAGATATTGTAGGGAAAATTACACCCATGGGACAATATCTAAATGTATACTGTCGATGCTGGAAATCTGGATAAATCCAGCGGATCTGGCAGCATCTCTGAAGCGAGAAACAGAGTTAATATTTCAAGTCTGTGTGATTATGCTTCAGAGCCAAAGAGGAGTAAAAATGTGATGGATTATATAGTTGGAAATGTGGATGGAGAAGGTGGAACAGAATAGAAGGTCAGGGGTAAATCAGAGCTCAGGAGAGATTTACAAATATGTTATGGACACAAGACGTGATGGCATTATGGATTAACGGTGCTGATAGTGGCATAAAGGTAAGATAGCAGAATGGGTTGATAGGAGAGCAAAAGTGACTGCTCAGTGAAAACAGAACTAAAGAATAAATGACATGTGAGTGACAATGGATGAGAAAGTTCATAGTCTACAGTTGTTGAACTCAAATGTTGAATCCAGAAGGCTGTTGCATACCTAATTGGAAGATCTGTTGTTCCTCCAGTTTGTGTTGAATTTCACTGGAACATTGCAGTAGGCCAAAGGCAGATATGTGGGCACGAGAGCAAGATGGTGAGTTGAAATGGCAAGTGACGAGAAGGCTGTGGGGTCAGAGTGAACAACGTGTTCAGTAAAATGATCATCCAGTCTACATTTAATCTCCCCAATGTGGAAGAGACCGCATTGGGAACAGCAAATACAGGAGACCAAATTGAAGAAAGTGCAAGTGGAATGCTGCATCACCTGAAAGGAATGTTTGGGTCTTGGACAATGAGGAGCAAGAAGGTGAAAGGGAGATGTTACACTTTCTGCGATTGAATGGGAAAAGGAGGAAAGATTGGGGTGATAGAGGAGTGTCACAAAGGGAATAGTCTCTGTGGAATGCTGACGGGTGGGGAGGGGCATGAAAAGAGGACGTGTTTTGTGGTGGCATTATGCTGGAGTTGACAGAAATGGCAGAGGATGATCCTTTGATTGTGAAGGCTCGTGGAGTGAAAAGTGAGGGCAGAGAAGGAAACTCATGGTGAGGAGACATTTCTTCACCCAAAGACTGATGAATCTGTGAAATTTATTACCGCAGGAAGTAATTGATGTCAAACCATTGAATGTATTCAAGAGGCGGCTGGATATAGCATTTGGGGCGAATGGGATCAAAGGTTATGGGGAGAAAGCAGGATTAGGCAATTGAGTTGGATGATCAGCCATAATCCTAATAAATGGTGGAGCAGGCTTAAAGGGCCAAATGGCCTCCTCCAGCTTTTCTATGTTTTCTGGGAGAGAAGGGAAGCAGTGAGGGCCTGAGAATGCTGGACTTGGTTAAGTGCACAACCACAGTAGGGGGCGGGGAGGGACCGCAGTTGAGGAAAAAGGCAGATGTACGTCACTGTTAAAGAGGGGCAAATGAAAGAGAGGAGAACTGGTACTCTTGTTTCTTGTTCTTACGTATTTGTCACAAGAAACATAAATACTAGCAGTTTGTGTGAATCTAAAGCAGTTGATAAAATTTAAGTTCAAGTGATTTGGGCTCGCATGATCCTGCAAAGTTTTATGCTTACATATGTAGTGTGGTTTGCTGACTAGACACCACAATTTTGCAGAAAAGGAAAATGTTAACTTCAGCAATAATTCATTTGCCTTAATTGTTTTTATATTCATTCATGGGTGTCACTGGCTGAGCCAGCATTATTGATTTGATTTTGATTTTATTTATTATTGTCATATGTAATAACATACAGTGAAAAGTATTGTTTCTTGTGCGCTATACAGACAAAACATGCTGTTCATAGAGAAGGAAACAAGACAGTGCAGAATGTAGTGTTACAGTCATAGCTAGGATGTAGAGAAAGGTCAACTTAATGCAAGGTAAGTCCATTCAAAAGTCTGACAGCAGCAGGGAAGAAGCTGTTCTTGAGTCAGTTGGTACATGACCTCAGACTTTTGTATCTTTTTCCCGACAGAACAAGGTGAAAGAGAGAATGTCCATGGTGTGGGGTCCTTAATTATGCTGGCTGCTTTGCTGAGTCAGCGGGAAGTGTAGACAGAGTCAATGGGTGGGAGGCTGGTTTGTGTGATGCATCCACAATCTTTTGTAGTTCCTTGTGGTCTTGGGCAGAATAGGAGCCCATACCAAGCTGTGAGACAACCAGAATGAATGCTTTCTATGGTGCATTTGCAAAAGTAACAGTGTATAGTTGCCCATCCCTGAGGACATTTAAGAGTCAACTAAGCTGCTGTGGCTCACATGTAGGCCAGACCAAGTAGGAATGATAGATTTCCTTCCCTAAAGGACAATAGTGAACCAGGTGGGTTTTTACAACACTCGGCGGTGGTTTCATAGTCATCATCAGACTATTTGTTCCAGATTTTTTAAATTGAATTCAAATGTCACTATCTACCATGGTGGGATCTAAACCTGGGTACCCAGAGCATTACCCTGGTCTCTGGATTACTAGTTCAGTGACAGTACCACTATACCACTGCTTCCCCTTGCCATGAAGCTGTTAAATGTTTGGTATTTAGTTGGCAATAATCCATTTACTATGTTAGTCTAATAGTTATGGTACTAGCAGCCTATATCCAAGACTTCAAATCCTGCCATAGTAAGTTGTGAAATTGAATTCGATATATCTGGCTGTGTTGTGGGACGGCACCAGAAAATAGCCAAGAGGGCTCCTGCTTTTGTTAAGAACCGATGATGCGGACATGCCGGTGTTGGATTGGGATAAACACATTGAGAAGTCTCTCAACACTGTTGTGAGACTTCTTACTTTGTTAAGAACCAACAAATTCACTGATATCCTTCATCTGACCTGGTCTATAAATAATGAAATTATTGCCTTACAGTGTAGCTCACAGGAATAAAATATTAAAATTAAAGACATTTGTGATGAATAGGGTCTGGAGGTTTGAAATTAGGTGCCAAAACAGGATTGTTTCCATAGTATTTGCACTGAGCATCAACTACGTTTAACAGAGCCCAGATTAATGTCACAGTTGTTAAAGACCCCTGATTCTTTTCTTCATATAGAAATGCTCTCCCTGGCTAATGGAATAAAACTTAAATTTGTTTAGCACCTTTCGCAACCACTGGACATCTCACCGTATGTTAAAAGCAAAATATTGCGGATGTTGGAATCTGAAGCAAAAACAGAAAATGCTAGAAAATCCCAGCAGGTCTGACAGCATCTGTGGAGAGAGGGGTCATCCAGACTCGAAATGTTGGCCCTGTTCTCTCTCCATAGGTGCTGTCAGACTTGCTGAGATTTTCCAGCATTTTCTGTGACTGGCCATCTTAGGGTGCTTTAAAGCCAATGAAGTACTTGTTGAAGGGTTGTCAGTGTTGATTGTTACTTGTTTGGAGTTAGCTCTGCAGAAATTTTCTAACAACATAAAAAAGACCAGATAATGTGTTTTGTGACATTGATTGAGGGGTGAATTTTGGCCAGGACACTACCAGTACTTGCTACTCCTCTTCAAAGTAGTGTCAAAGAATCTTTTATATCCACTTGAATAGGGCAAATAGGACCTCAGTTTAACATGTCATCTGAAAGACTTCACTTCTGACAATGCAGCACTCCCTCACTATTACGTGGAATGCCGGCCTTAACTTTTGTTGCTCAAACTTTTGAGTGGAACTTGAACAATGAATCTTACAACTCTGAGGCAAGAGGGCTACCAACTGAGCCATGACTGAAATTAAATTGTCTTTCTGTGCTATTGAAGACTTTTTTTTGTTCGAGGAAGATTAAAATCTGAATTATGTTCTCCTGGTTTAAAACTTACACTGCCTATGAACATGGAACTTTGAAGAAAGCACAAAATGCAAGATAACCTTTAATGTCCTTTTAACATGCTATTCTGTTGTTCATGGCTCTTAATAGTAAGGTTAAAGGACTCTCCACATCTAAACAGGAGTTTTTAAATCCTAACCACATTGAATGTCGAGGAGAGCAACAAGATCCATCGGTTTGCTTAATAAAGACTGAAAATGTTTAGGCTGTAGATTTCCATTTTGCTGAGAATGGTATCAAAGTGAGCACAAACTTGTGTTGCCACTAGAAGTCACTGTCGAGTAGAAAGGATGTTCGAGACTGACAAAATGTGTCCCTTGTACATATTTTGGTTTTTGCAACATAAGCTTCCTTTGATCTTAATTTTCAACAGTTCGTTCTCACCCACGCAATAGTTTCCCCATCTCCACACTCACTTTAACTTAAAAATGCAGGAAAGGTGGAATATTTCACTTGTGATGAAGCTGTTCGCGTTTATTCCCACAGTGCAAGTGTGTAACTTTTAACAAAAAGCTTCTTCTCGATGGTTAAAGTATGCTGGCCTGTGAGCAATTGAAAAAGTTAAAAAAATTTCCATGTATGTCCATCATCTATGGAAGATGATAGAGATGTAGTAAACAAATCCAATTCAGATGGGGTGTCTTCATATGATGCACCTTTGCTGATGGCTGAAGGGGCTGCCAATCCTTGAGGAACTTCCCGTTGCGGGTGTTGTTGTGGTTTGTTGTTATTGATGTTGGCATCAGTTGCCAAGATGGTGTCACCAGAAAGTCCTTGGATATGCTCAAGTCAATTAATCTGTTTCTGTTTGATGAGGGCTGACAAATTTTGGGAGCTATGCCTCCTTTGTGAGGACTGTTGCATTTGTGATTTTGTCCACAAAAACAAAGATGAAAATTGTTGAGCTTCTTTTCTTGATAGCTGTTAGTCGTCCATTTTACACAACGATGCAACAGACCTTATAAACCATCAGTTTGGTTCAAACACTGCAGTGAAATGAAGTTACTGTGAAAATTCTCTAGTCGCCACACTCCAGTGCCTGTTCGGGTACACAGAGAGAATTTAGCATGGCCAGTGCACCTAACCAGCACATCTTTTGGACTGTGGGAGGAAACTGGAGCACCTGAAGGAAACAGTAACATGTGAAATGTGTTAATTTTCTGGTTGTGACAATTAGTTCCTATCCCCATGTAGATAACTAATGGACTATGACCATCTCAGCAGTCCAACATTCAATACTTTTGCAAGAAACAGTGAAATACATATGACATTTTTCTCCCTGTAGCTTTCCTGGTGATATGACATTCGTGCTATTTTCTATAGGATTGGAAATTACATGTCAGCTATGGCTAAATTTTAGTACTCTCAGCTTGTGGATTTAAATCCCATTTTAGAAACTTATTACACTGGAGAGTCAGTTTGTGCTTATGAGGGAGTGCTCCACTGGAGATGTTGCCTTAAACTGAAGCACTGTCTGCTCTTTTCAATGGATTTGAAAGATCCCATGGCACCATGGTGGCACAGTGGTTAGCATAGCTGCCTCACAGCGTCAGGGACCCGGGTTCAGTTCCAGTCTTGGATGACTGTGTGGAGTTTGCACATTCTCCCCGTGTCTGCGTGGGTTTCCTCCATATGCTCCGGTTTCTTCCCAAAGTCCAAAGATGTGCGGATTAGGTTGATCGGCCATGCTAAAGTGACAGGGTATGGGCACAGGGCCTGAGTGGGATTGTGGTCCGAATGGCCTCTTTCTGCACTGTAGGGATTCTATGATTTTTCATAGATAGTTGTGTTTATCCCGCACCCAACATCACTAACAGACTATACCTGGCCATTATCATTGCAGATTATGGAAGCTTGCCTTATGGAAATTGGCTGCTGTGTTTCCTATAATGTAACAGTGACTGTACTTAAACAAATTCAGTCTTTCTCTGTTAATTTTCTGGTTTCCAAGTTAACTTGTGATGATCTGATTTTCATATGCAGTATCATTACTTCCTATGAAGTACCTGTGTGTCTATATTAATTTTCTGGAAGGAAGCTTTTCAGGTTCATCATTGTCATTGCATGTAATAAAAGGGTTGTTTTATGGCAGTTTGTCTTTAGCGACCTCTGTGTATCAATTGCTTTCAATTATGCATCCATCAATTGACCAGCTATTGAGAAATGACATTCTGCAAAGGAATGTAAGTGAATGATATGCTGTAAATTGTTTCAAATGTACGATTAGATTGAAATGACGTAGGATGTGCAGCATGAAAATGGACCGTTTGGCCCAGTCAGTATATGTTAGTCTTTATGTTGCACTCGAGCCTTTTTCCTTCTCCTTTCTTCTTTCCTTATCTAAAGGGGAGGTGATAGCCGAGATCACTGGACTATTAATCCAGAAACTCAGCTAATGTTCTGGAGACCTGAGTTTGAATTCACACCACGGCAGATGGTGAAATTTGAATTCAATAAAAAAAATCTGGAATTAAGAATCTACTCTTGACCATTTGTCAATTTGTTGGAAAAACCCATCTGGTTCACTGATGTCTCCTAGGGAAGGAAATCTGCCATCTATACCTAGTCTGGCCTCCATGTGACTGCAGAACCCACTGCAATGTGGTTGATTCTCAAATGCCCTCGTGCAACTAGGGATGGACAATAAATGCTGCCCAGCAGCAACACCCAAGTCCCACAGATGAATTTAAAAAATCTTCCACTGTAACCATCTATTTCCATCTCCCTCAAATGCTTTCCTTGCTTCTCCTTAAGTGCAACAATACTGTTCATTTCAACCACTCCCAGTGGTCTCCAGTAATGCTCTTCCCCACAACAGAAAACATTCTCTCTGTATCCATTGTATCAAAATCTTTTGTAGTTTTAAAGACTACCAGTCAGACTGCTTTTTATGGAGAAAGAGACCAGCCTTTCAGTTCTTTCTTCATATGAATACCTATCCATTTCTTGCATTGATCGACCTTATAAATCTTCTCTGCATTCTGACAATGCCTTCATATCAGTTTTATAATATGGCGACCTGACTGCATGCAGTACACTTTTTAAACCAAGGTTCAATACAGGTTTAGCGTAACTTCCCTACTTTTCAATTCCATCCCCTAGAAATAAAGTCTATGTTTGTCTTGCTCTTTATATGGCCTTGCTAACCAGTGGAACAGCTTTTACAGATTGATGTATTTGTAGTCTGAGATCCTTTTGTTCCTCTACCCTACCCAGACTCGCACCTTCCACTTAATCAATTATCTTCCTATTCCTCCTCCAAAAATGTATTATCTCAGAATGAGCTCAACTTTATTTGTAAATTATTTGTCCATTCTGCAAGTTTATTAATGTCCTGTGATTTGTTGCAATCCATCTCATGTTTGATTTCACATCACCAATCCCCCATCGGGTGCACAGTGGTTAGTATCACAGCGATAGGTTCGATTCCCTGCTAGGGTCATTGTCTGTGTGGAGACTGAATGTTCTCCACCGTGACTGCATGGGTTTCCTCCCACAGTCTGAAAGTCATGTTGGTTAGGTGCATTGGCCATGCCAAATTCTCCCTCAGTGTATCCAAACTTACGCTGGAGTGTTGTGCCTAGGGGATTTTCACAGTAACATTTTTGTTAATATAAGCCTACTTGTGACACAAAAACTTTAAATCCTTTTTTTCCCCACTCTCTGCTTTCTGCCTTGAAATCAGCGAGCAATCTATTCTACCACTTGTCCCTTATTCCACTTTCTCTGACTTCATTAATCTGTTATGGGGCACCTTATTGAAGATGTTTTGAAAATCCAGATAAATTACATTTCCTGTTTCATTATCTACATTCTCTGTTACTGAGGGCCCCCCCACCCCAGCTTACTCCTGGCAAATGTCCAATCCGAAATTGCCTGGATCCATTACAGTTCGCCTACTGCCGCAACAGGTCCACAGTAGACAGTGTCTTGTTGGCCCTGCACTCAACCCTGGAACATCTTGATAACAAAGACACCAATGTCAGGTTCAATTTATCGACTACAACTCAGCCTTCAACATCATCTCCAAACCCCGTGGCCTGGGGCTCGACTTCTCCCTCTGTGACTGAATCCTGAACTTCCTAACCCACAGACCAGGCAACAATGTGTCCACGATCATTCTCAACACCGGTGCCTCACAAGGCTGTGTCCTCAGCCCCTTACTATCCTCCTTGTATATTTATCACAGTGTAGCCAAATTTCCCTCTAACTCAAATATTCAAGTTTGCTCTGACACCACTGTAGTTGGTCAGATTTCAAACAATAATGAGACGGAGTACGGGAAAGAGATAGAAATTCTGGTGAACTGGTGTGACAACAACAATCACTCCCTCAATGTCAACAAAATGAAGGAGTGAATCATCCACTTCAGGAAGCGTGGTGGAGGACATGTCCCTGTTTACATCAATGGGGATGAAGAAGAAATGGTTGAGAACTTTAAGTTTTTAGGTGTCCAGATCACCAACAACCTGTTCCGGTCCCCCCATGCCAACACTATAGTTAAGAAACCCCACCAATGCCTCTACTTTCTCAAAAGACTAAGAAAATTTAGTATGTCCATACAACTCTCACCAGTTTTTACAGATGCACCGTAGAAAGCGTTCTTTCTGTTTGTATTACAGCTTGATATGGCTTCTGCTCTGCCAAGACCGCAGTAAATTACAAAGGGTCATGAATGAAGCCCAGTCCATTGCTCAAACCAGCCTTCCACCCATTGAAACTGTCTACACTTCCCACGGTCTCGGATAAACAGCCCACATAATTCAAGACCCCTACACCCAGGACATACTCTCTTCCACCTCCTTCTATCGGGCGAAAAGATACAAAACTCTGTTCGCGTACCAATCGACTGAAGCACAGCTTCTTCCCTGCTGCCATCAGACTTTTGAATGGACCTACCTCATATTAAGTTCATCTTTCTCGACACCCTAGCTATGACTGTAACACTACATTCTGCATTTTCTCCCTCCTCATTTATTGCCCATCCCTAGTTACATTAGGGATTTGTCTGTATAGCGCACAAAAACCAATATTTTTCACTGTATACCAATACATGTGATAGTATCAAATCAAAACCTCTTCATAAAGCTCTTAAGGTTAGTCAATCAAGGTTTTTCATTTTAAAATTCACGTTGACTATTAATATTTTTAGATGTTCTTTGTGTCGCTCCTTTAACAAAATGATTTTATTTTTCCAACCACTGGTGTTAACCTGAGTGGTCTATAATTCCCTGGTCATATTCTGTCTCCCTTTCTAAATTTAAGGAATTGCATTAGCCATCCACCAATCTTTTAGCATAGCAGCTTTATCGAAAAAATTATTAAAATGAGCAGTAAAGCCTCTGCTATCTCTTCATTAGATGCTTTTAAAATATGAATATACAGTCCATTGAATTTGAAGCTTTATCCTATTTAGGTTATTTATTACACTCCCTTTATTTCAAATGCATTTATATATTAGTTATCTCATCATTCAATATCATGGCTACCCGTTTTACTCTCCTGGTAAATAATGAAGCAAAATAATTGTTTAATATTTTTGCCATCTCTCTATTGTTACTTTTGTTAACCTGTTTATCCTTCAATGTTCCTAATCTCTTCACAGCCTCCCTGTTTTCATTGATGTACCAGTAAACTATTTACTGTTTTGATTTGTTTTGCTTCTTAATAATTTGATTTCATTGTTCCTCTTTATCATTCCTAATTATTTTCATAACATGTCTCCTAATTACTTTGTACTTTCTCTTATCATGCAGTCCCTGCTGTCTCCTTTAATGCATACCTCTTTCCTAATCATCAAATGTTCCCTTATGCCTTTATTAATCCATAGAGTGCCACTTGATTTTAGTCATATGTCCTCTCTAGCGTTGTCTTAAAATATAGTTTGCAATGGTAATTATTGCTCAGATAATCTCCTACTTTTACTTCTCCTATCTGTTCTGGTTCATTCTCATTATGAAATAAAATTTTCTCTTGTAAGGCTTTTTTTCATATCGAGTTAATAAGGAGTCCTGCACGGATTGTAGGAACTCTATTCCTCTACTGACCTGTTCTGTCCCATATCAGAATAGTTAAAACTTCCATGATTGTTATTCTATGTTTCTTACTCAATTCACTTATATATTTAACCGTCATTTTAGACCCCTTTTCTAGTCAAAAATACCCACCTTTACTTTATTTCCTATGTTTTCCTAATATGTTCTGTTTACATTTAGGTTGCTTGCATTTTTTTGTAGATCTCTTCCCACCCCCACCCAGTTGCTAGTTTAAAACCTTTTTTCCACTTCCTTATTTACCCTTTCCACCAGAAAATTGATTCCATCCTGGTTCAGGTGGAGCATCCTACAGCTCCTTCCTGTACCTTTTCTAGTGCTGATTTCCCATGAAAATAAACTCCTCTTTCCCACACTTGTTAATTTACTTGATCTGTCTAACCCAATGCCAGTTTGCACACGACATGGACAATAATTGAGAAATGAGTACCGTTGAGGACCGACTTTTTAATTTGGAGCCTAACTCCTGATGCTCTTACAGCAAGACCTTCTCTCTGTTTTTAGCTATATCATTTGTTCCAACATAGACTATGTCAGCTAGATTTTCCCCTTTCCTTTCCAAGTTCCTCTGCAGCCAGTAGACAACGCACTACTAAAGCCGGTAGGCAATGCACCCTTCTGAATTCTCATTGTTTTTGCTCCAGAGGACATTATCAGTGTCGAAGTTCTTTATTAATAGCATGTTTCTATACAGTTTTAAACAAGTAAAAGTGATGGTTGAAGAGCGTGCTATGGCATTCTCTTGATTTTTGAAAGGATTTGATTGGGAGATGGAATAACTTCCAGTTTTGGCAAAGGTGATGAATTGTAAATACAGTAAGATGAAAATAAAAACAGAAAATGGTGGAAAAACACAGCAGGTCTGTAGGCATCAGAAAAGGGAAAAGCCAGAGTGTGGACTCATCATTGTCTAGAATTTTCAACACTTGTCCACCTTTTAAAAAAACTTCATTATTGACCCTGATTGAAAAGTCACAGTTGTGATTTTATACTAGCTGTGAATTTTATCTTCATTTGCTATTCTTCTCAGCATAATGGCTTAGTAGTATCCCATCTGGTAAATACAAAAGCAGCACAGCTTTTTTAGGATTCAGCATAGTCTGAACATGACAGTTAGTGCAATTTCCTGGAGAAGACTTGACCCGTTCACGGAAAAATGCTGATCAGGAAAATGCTTTCTGAATAAAGCTTCATTCTGTTTTTGTTCAGTTTTTTTTTGTGGTTCTCATACTATTTTACTTCATAAATTTATTTTTCTTTTGTTAATGTTGCTAAAATGTTTATTCACAAAATATTAATCAGTCATGAGTTTTTTATATCTTGAGGGCATTGTTATCAAATAGTGTTTGGTGAATCTTCTTCGGTGAATGTTGACATATTCTGCTTTGACATTTTTATCACTGTTCATAAAATGTGGTGGCTCTTTTAAATAGTAAGGAATACAGGTCAATTTAGTCCTATAGAGTCAGTATATTCTCAAGCCAAAAACTCCTATTCAAGGATGAATCTAGTGGGTAACAATTGCTGAAATATTGTTCTGAGTCCAAGTGGTTACGATGATTGCTTTGAAATGGTAGCTAGCTGATCTCCTGTTATGATGTCCACAGATAATCTGTATTATGTTCTGGGTTACATGATTTTTCTCCCCCTCTTTTAAAATTATTTTGGAATGTGTTTGTGCATTTTAAAAAAAAAATGATTTTTGTACTGGTTCACAAAGGCACAGGCTGGAGCTATTAAAATTGAAAAATGTACTTATTCATGGACCAGGCATTAAAGCTAGAGAAACCAGTTTGTGGAATTCTGTAAATGTGTCTGCTTCAAACTGCGTTCAATCCAGTCTTCTTATCAGAATAGTTCCTGTTAAGTTTTTAAGAATGGCACGAGATGGTTTTATTTTAACCTATGCACTGAGGGCAGCATGGTGGCACAGCAGTTAGTACTACTGCCTCACAACATCAGGAACACGGTTTCGATTCTGGCCTCGGGTCACTGTCTGTGCGGAGACTGCATGTTCTCCCTGTGTCTGCATGGGTTTCCTCTGGGTGCTCCAGTTTCCTCCCACCCCAAGGTATGCCGGTTAGGTTGCTTGGCTTTACTAAATTGACCCTAGTGCCAGGGGATTAGCAAGGTAATTAAGTTACAGGAATGGGGCCTGGTGGGTTTGTGGTCCATGCAGACTCAATGGGCCGAATGGCGGCCTCCTGCACTGTAGAGATTCTGTGAGGGAGAGAAGAGGTAGCATGTTATTGACCAACATACAGGTGCATCACTCAATTAGTACTAATTGAGAGCACAGAACGAAAAACAAAAGTGAAATATGATTAAAAGTTAGCCATGCCTCAGTCACGAATGCATAACAGCGCCTATCTTGATAGACCCAATCGTTCCCATGTGTCATTGTTAATGGTTTGTTCATATTAGGTCTGTTAAGCTGACTTGGATTGAGATTTTGTAAATGGTAAATCATATCTAGATATGGGTCTTAGGGTGACTTGAAATTTCTTTTGTGGTTTATCTGTAAAAATACACCAAAATTATTCAGTGAGCTTATTCAGAGATTAGCTGAACAGTGCAGGACACTTTGAAGTTTGATCTATCGCCTGTGAAAATCAGCTGATTTCTGAGAGGGCATTTTCCATGCTGCTTAAGTTAGTCTCAACACTCCATATCAGGTGAAGGAAGATAGTATCACCCAAAGTACTTGCTTTTCACATTCTCTCAATAACCATTACTGGAAGAGCACATGAACATTTTAGTTAGGGACAGGATCAAGTTTGGTTGTTTTCTCTGTCTACATCCTCCCTGGCATGTTGAAGAGTCTCACAGATATTAAGGGCTGTTTCACGCAGAACAGCAACTTGTACTGGTAGGTGTTTTACCTCTGAAGCCAAACCACAGCTTACAGTAAAGATGAGAATAGTGCAAATGAGGGGAAAAATAGGAGAGGGTTGTGGGGAAATAAAATAATGCACTGGATTAATGTGTTGTCCTTTCACGCTCAGAATATGGATGTGAACTCTGTTCAGAATAATCGTGTGAAAGTCTTATCATTCTGACTATTGAATGAGTCCTGTTTGAAACGAGACTGGGATAATCTCAACCTATAGTTGGGATTGTATGCAAAGGAAATACTTGACTGTGAATTGGAAATCTGACAAGCTGATCCCAACAGGAAAGTGCTAATATTTAGTGTTTGCAGCTGTTTTTCTGAGGTTGGACTGAGTATTGCTTTTAATATGTAGCTTCAACCTAACCTCAATCTGACAGTTTAGACTTTGGGTGACTGAGAATTAGAGTTTTTGAGGAACAGGATCTCAAACCTGAGATTGCGGTCATGCTTTACTGAGCAGTAATGATCTCTGGGCTCCTATGTGCTTCGAAAAATAGGGCAACTGAAGCAGCAACTTCAAAGCACCAGAGACATACCATCAGCAGTGGAGAGTCAAGATTCTCCAAAGCTATTGGCAACAAAGGCTATCCAACAGCAGCATCACACCCAAGCCGACATATCCAGCATTGGAACATTGATCACTCAAAATCAGCTCCGCAAGTCAGGTTATTCAATTCATGTACCTGACCTTAAAGCATCCCTGAAGAGATCAAGCATTCTGCCAACTCACAAGAGTCCCTGCTTTCTGATCGGCCAAAATGACAAAGGTTTATTCAAGAAGGCACCAAATACATCTGGAGACTTCGTGGAGAGCGTGTAGAAGTCACATCAAAGCATCAGAACACACTTACCTCTAAATGCCTCATCTGCCTGACCCTTCCCCCACGTGTCAGGGTCTTCAGGTCATGTATTGGATCTGGCAGCCACCTCCGAACCCGTCGAACTGTAGTGAAAGCAAATCATCCTTGGTCCTGAGGGACAACCTCTGAAGAAAAATTCCTGAAAGGCCACATTACTTGATGCTGATGCTCATCAGGTGCTCAAAAATAGGAAACTGTTCCTTCCTCCAGCACATTTAGCTGTTAACTAATTCCTCTTGAACTGAGTGACTTCTGAGGCCATTTCAGAGGGCAGTTAAGAGTCAACTACATTGCAGTGGCTCTGGAGTCACATGGGCACTACAATTCACCAATATATTGTAACTATTGCCGAATTAAGGAATGTATAGACTCAGACCAACTATTATTATCCAATTTATTGCCTTTTGAAAAATCAATTTCAGTTTGTAAGAACATAGTTTAAACTTGTTATAGAGTTTTTTTGTAGTTTTTAACCTAGTGATTAAGGCATGGATTTTAATTGAAAATTGCATCTAGGTCTGCCCTTCAAAAGTAACTCATTTGGTGAAGCATTTTGAAATGCTTCAACATAAGGTATTAAGATTTATGATCCTGTGGAAAAGCAAAAGTGAATAACTGACATTCAGTATGAACAGTGTTCATTGCTAATGGACCCAGCATGATTGCTTGGAGGGACTTGTCGTGACATCAGTTGAAAGTTATTTAATGTGGTTCACATGTGTTCCAGACAATTTGTGATGCAGGATGTTCTGTCTTGCAAACAGATTGTTAGTCCCATCATGCTGAGTTCAAATTGGTTTACATTTTCACTGGACATTCTGCAGTCTGAGGTTCATAGAATCCCTATGGTGCTGAAGGAGGCCACTTGGCCTATTAAGTCTGCACCGACCACCATCCCACCCAGCCCCTATTCCCATAGCCCCACATATTTACCCTACTAATCCTGACCCTAAGGGGCAATTTACCATGGCCAAAAAACCTAACCTGCACATCTTTGGATTGTGGGAGGAAACCCACGCTGACACAAGGAGAATCATACCTGGTCCCTGGCGTTGTGAGGCAGCAGTGGTAACCACTGTGCCACCATGCCACTCCAGTTAATACTGTTCTCCAAAGAAAAAGACAACATGAAAAGAAAGTGATTGTATGATTTTTGAATGTTGACAATATTTTATGAAGATTAAAGTAAGTGGACAACATTGACCTTCAGTCTTAAATAAAATGCTTTGTTTCTCAAGCTTTCCAGTCCTTGATAGAGATGCATGGTGAATTTTCACTGGATTAGTAATCTGGAGTCCCAGGGTAATGCTCTAGGGATCAAGGTTCAAATCCTGCCACGGTGGATGATAAAATTTGAATTCAGTAAAAATTTGGAATTAAAATTCTATTGATAACCATGTTGTAAAGCCCATCTGGTTCATTAATATCCTTTAGAGAAGAGTCTGCTCTCCTTACCCAGTCTGACCTATGTGTGACTCCAAATGCACAGCAATGTAGTTGACTCTTCAATCTTCTCTAAAATGGCCTAACATGTCATTCAGTTTGAGGGCACTTAGGGCTGGGTAATGCTGGCCCAGCCACATCCAGCCCAAATCCCATAAAAGATTATTTTCAAGAAGTGACTTTCTCCCAGACTTCTCCCTCAATGATTGTGGAGTCATGAGTCATACAGCACAGAAAGAGGTCCTTTGGCCCATCGTGTTTCACCGGCCATCAGACTCCTATCTATTCTAATCTCATTTTCTAGCAGTTGGTCCATAGTCTTCTATGCTATGGCATTTTAAGTGCTCATTGAAATGCTTCTTGTATGTTGCAAGGGTTCCAGCCTCTACCACCCTTTCAAACAAAGTTCTAGCTTCCCAGTATCCTTTGGGTAAAAACGTTGACCCTCAAATCCCCTCTGACTCTCTTACCCCTAACCTTGAACTTATGCCCCCTTTGTTATTTATCTCTCTACTCAGGGGAAAGGCTTCTTTCTATCTACCCTCTATGTCATTCATAATTTTGTATACCTCAGTCAGGTCCTCCTCGGTCTTCTCTGCTCCAAGGAAAATAACCCAGCCTAACCAGCCTTCTTTCATCATTGAAACACTCCAGTCCAGGCAACATCCTGGTAAATTTTCTCTGCATCCTTTCTGGTGCAATCCCATCCTTCTAATAGTGTGGTGATCAGAACTGCCCACAGTAATCTAGTTGTGACCTAACAAGCATTTTATAGAGCTCCATCATAACCTTTCTGTTCTTGTATTCTATACCTTGGCTAATAAAGGCATGTATTCCGTATTCCTTAACCATCTTCTTTACCTGTCCTGCTGCCTTCAGTGATCTTTGGACATGCACCTCAAGATCCCTCTGAACTTCCATACTTTCTGGTGTCCTGCAGTCCATTGTGATTTCCCTTGCCTTGCTAAGTACTCTCAAAATGTATTACCTCACATTTTTCAGGGTTAAACTCCATTTGCCACAGTTCTGCCCCTTTGATCAGTAAGTGTATATCATTCTGTAACCTAAAGCTTCCCTCCTCACTGTTTACGAAACCACCAATTTTCATGTCATCTGCAAACTTACTGATCATACCCCCCTACATTCACATCTAGATCATTAATGTACACACAAACAGCAAGCAACCCAGCACCAGTCCCTATGGTACAGCATTAGACGCAGGTTTCCTGTCACAAAAACAAGCTTCATTAGTCTTGCCACTAGCCAATTTTGGATCCAATTAGCCAAATTGCTCTGGATCCCATGGGCTCTTACTGTTTTGATCATGTGGTGCACACTTAATGGGTCTCTACTATATGAGTCTATGATCTTGTCAAAATCCTTACAGAAATCCATGTAGACTACATAGCTGCACTGCTCTCATTTACATCCCTTCTAGCCATCTCCTTGAAAAATTCAATCAAAATTGTTAGTTAGGATCTCCCCCAATAAAGCCATGCTGTCTTCTTGATTAATTCTGTCCCTCAGAATTTTTCAGATAATTTCCCTACTGCTGATGATTAGACTCACTGACCTGTAATTACCTGCTTTTTTTTCCCCCCTACTTCCCTTCTTGAATAAAGGTGTTACTTTAGCTGTCCTCCATTCCTTTAGCATCACTCCTGTGGCCAGAGAGGATTTGAAAATTAGTGTCCCTGCAATTCTCCTACAGCAGCTTCAGATACATCTCATCTGGTCCTGTGGATTTATTTCCTTTCAAGCCTGTTAAATTGGTTAAAACCAGCTCCCTCTCAATGCTCGTCTGTTCAATTATTATCACAGTCCTCTCCCTGCTTTCTATACGAATGTCATCCTTCTCCATGTAAGAAGTCTCACAACACCAGGTTAAAGTCCAGCAAGTTTATTTGTTTGCTACCAAATAAACCTGTTGGACTTTAACCTCGTGTTGTGAGACTTCTTACTGTGTTTACCCCAGTCCAATGCCGGCATCTCCACATCCTTGTCCATAGCAAACACAGATGCAGAAAACTCATTCACTACCTCACCTACATCTTTCAGCTCCACACACACACACACTGCCAACCAACACAAAGAATGCCTTGCGCTTTCACTGAGAAGATAGCTTAGCTTTATTCAACATTCACAGAATAGCCAAGATTTTGTTGCTTTATGTTAAAAACCCATGTACCATTCCTCAACAATTATCAAGAAACAGTAGCTATTTCTTCACTGCTTCCATTGTGGCACCACCAAATTTGCCCATGCAAATGGGAAATCTTATTTTCTCTCATCTGTTGATTCACAAGTTGAAACACAATTAAACAACATGATACTGTTTTAGATAGTGTTAAGATAGCTCTCCTTTAGAAGACCTTGCAATGAATCACCATTCCAACCACGTATTAGTGATTCACACTTGAATGTCTATCAGGAAATTACAGCTTATTAATTGTGCTCTGAAATTCAGAGGTGATCATTCTGTAGATTGACTTTGCTGTAGAACACAAAGCTTATCAAAATTGTGGTCTTGATATCTTTTGCATCCCCCTAAGGGGGCAAATAGAGTCTGTGTAATGCCTGATAAAGATATGTTGTGTCAGGTGAGAAAAGCTGTGTGAACCTCGCCAGCTTCACAGTCGCCTTTTCTTGCCTGATATTACAGCACTCTGCAATTTCAAAGAGCTGACAGAGATCACACTGGAGATCACACTCACCTGACGAAGGGTCAGAGGCCCGAAAGCCAGTGGCTCTTGCTATCAAATAAACTGTTGGACTTTAACCTGGTGCTGTGAGCCTTCTTATGGAGATCACACAGCCAGCTGGAGGGGCTTAAAGTTCATTTATTAGTCACAAGTAAGGCTTACATTAACACTGAAATGAAGTTACTGTGAAATTCCCCTAGCTTGGCCTAAATACTCTAGTAAAGCCAGGATTTTGAGATCTTTAAAAAGGGTGCCCCAATCTCAAAGTTAAATTTGAGATCTTGTTTAATCCTCTTAATTCTGTGATCAGTTATATTATTGTGCATTGCCTGTATGGGCCATCATAATCAGCGGTCTCAGCCACTCCCAGTTTTGGGCTGGTGATAAACTTGTTTTCAAGCTGCTAACTTAATCTCTTAAAGTAATCAGGCCCTTTGTCCTCTGCTAACTTAATCTATTGTGAGATAATCAAGACCTTTGCTGACTTAATCATGCACAAAAAAACATATATCCCAAATGTTCTTTTTGCTTATTTTCAACTTAACCCATTCCTTGCCATGTCCCAACACATAGGTGCTCATTTTCCTTTTTGAAGTGAAGGGAATTGATGGTATTTAAGGGAAAAGATGGAAGTTATAATCGTACTGGAGCTTCTATTGGTAAACTTTGCTCCACTTCCTTTCCAAGTGTTTGTGTATAAGTTGTTATAACATTGGATGGCCAAATTTCTGTTTTATAATAGACAATCACTTGAAAAATGTAGTCAGTCTTGAATACAGTTGACACTACACAAATTAAGGAGTACCGTGCTGAATTATGAAGTGTTAATTTGTCAGTTTAGCAAATCATTATCAACCTTGTGTAATCCTAACAGACTGTAAAATGGCTGCCCGTTTCAGCAGAAGCCTGCTAATTAACACTGTGTAACAATATCTCTGCATCTCCCTGAATATACATTAGTTTATATAATACGATCTATTTAGTCTGAATTGAAACCAGCAGTACACTAGAAATATTTTTTATTTGCTTACACAGAACATCAGCTGTTGCCTTCTCTGGATAATATTTGATTTGCTTTTGCATAGAATACTGCAGTATTTCAGACATACTTCTGTTATTGTAGAGTGTAATTCAGTATTTTGACATAATTAAAGATGTTCTTTATTAAAAATATACCATCTGTGTGAACATCCTGTTAACATTTTCATTTATAGGTTCTAGTTCATATTTTGTAATGGAACCCAGATATTTTAAAATATATTGGACTGTTATTGTACCCCTCCTTAAACATCCTCTCCCCTCCTTCATGGTGGAGGCAATATAGCACCACCACTGGAAACCATCCCTTCAGTCCCCTAGCTCTCTGCTGTGGTGTTCCCTCCCTAAATCCCACTACATCTCCCCCTTCCTCGTCTCCTTTTTTTTTAAGGCATCAACCTTCTCTCAGTTGTGGCACACTCTCTTCTGATTGAGAAGATAGTGTATTCGGGCTCGGTCAAATGACTTCAACACTTGGGCTAAACTGACACTTTAGTGCAGTACATAGGGTGTACCGCATTATTCAGAGTTCTGTCTTTTGGATAAGATGCTAATCCATGACCCTGCCAAATCCCTCAATAGGATTTAAAAGATCATGTAGTTGAAGTATTTTTGGAACCACCTAAGAAGCCTCCAATATAGAACTTAAACAAATATGCTTACAGATTGAATGATGTGTCAAGAGTATGGTATTTTTCCTTCAGGTCGATCTTGTTGTAAGTGGGTTGTTTTCCATTAAAGGCAGACCCTTGTGATGTTCTCTTGGTATAACAAGGAGAGACTAGCAGGAATTTTTATTATGAATAGGGACTTTTTTTGTGGGTTTGATATCATATGAACAGTGGGTGATTGATAAAATCACGGTTGGAAGCCACGTATCGGGGTATTATATACTTAGGTCTAAATATTAAGCAGAACAAGTCAGGAGTGACATTGAACCAACAATTCTACCCAGAAAATATTAGTTGCATTCCAATAAATCGGATCAGATCTCCTCAAAAAGAGGAGCCAGCATCCAAGGATGAAACTAATCAATTGAGAAGTTTTAATAGGGCAGTTGAACTGGTTAAGTACTCAGATTATAGCATTTTGGAGCATGCCATGGTAGAGGAAGTTTTGAGAGCAAACAAAACATTAAAGAAATTTAACTTGGGAGAAATGCATGGTCAAGTTCCCAGCTCTGGGTGAACCTGATGATATGAGATTAATAATGTCTTCTAGATAAATTTTCACACACTGCAGTGTCATCATATTGTTTGGTAAGAAACAATGATAAATGTTGCCCTTTGGCTTGGGCAGCCAGGAGAAGTAAGAGTAGTGAAAAGCATTTTAGCTGCAGAAACCCTTGAGTTGGTTGTACAAGGGCAAGATGAGAAAAGTCTGAACCTAGAGTACTAAGTTGATAACCAGCCCCTTCGGGACAATATCCATTCAACAGACTGAATAAAGGCTAAGAATAGACCTAGCTAGCATAAGAGAATTGAGAGAGAAAAGGGAGATTTCTAATATACGATGGAAAAGAAATGCCTGCTCCAAGAAATTGTTGAATATATTTGAAGAGGATTGTCTTGTATTATAACAAAAGAAAGGAAAATTAATCTTTGCTTCATAATTGTGTATATAAATTTGGTAAAAAGAATTGTGTTATCTATAATGTTAAAGCACATAATTTTGTTTCCGTTTGTTTGAATTGTAAAATGCATTCTTGAATTTTTTTCTAAAGCTTTAAAAGAAAGAGAGGGGAATCTGTCAATGCATCAGTAAGTGCATGCTTTGGGAATTTGCATTTTTGTCTTGTTACCTTGTAAAAGACAGGTGATGGTAATTGGTTCAGCCTCCAAAAAAGTGTAAATGAACTCAGCTAGAACAATTGAGGTAGGGATTTTATATGGAGTTTGCAAGTCTGTTAAGTTGAATGCACAATAGACTTGCTGAAGGTTAAACACAGGCTGCTTATTGTTCCTGGTAAGTTGCCCCATAGCGTCAAGGGAAATAGCAGGGTAAATATGTGAGGTTATGGGAATAGGGCCCAGGTTGGACTGTGGCCAGTGCAGACCGAATGGTCCGAATAGCCTCCTTCTGGCCGTATGGATTCAATGATTCACCTTTTGGTAATAACTTCTACTTCTCTTCAAACATTTCCCCAGTAAACATAGTACTACCAGTATAGCATTACCTGTTAGAAAAGATATCTCGTTGTTACGTTGGTAATTATTAAACAACTCTCCTATTTCAAAAGTCAGCATACTTTTAATGCATCAAAACATGTTTTAGCTATTCATTTTGCAGATCTGTGAGTAGAAAAATAACAAAAAAAATGCTGGACCTGGTGTAGCATTACCAAGACCAGAAGATATTTTTATATAAATGATTTCAGCAGCTAAGAATGTATCATTGACCTCAGAAGATATTATGAACAGAAGCTAATTGCATCACTGCAGGTCGCCATGTTTGACAAAAAGATTATCAATCATCAACATTAAATCCATCTGCCTCTTTCCATAAATGCTATCTGATCTGCTGATTTTTTTTTTCCCCAGTATTTTTAACTTTGATAGAGAAGTTCCCCATGTCTGTTCACTGCTTGCTGAAAAACATTGCTTCACCCTTACTTGAAAGTTAATGTTGGGCATAACAACAGCACATGAGTTTCAATAGTTGCCTATCATAGAATCATAGAATCCCTGCGGTGCAGAATGAGTAAGAAGTCTGACAACACCAGGTTTACATCATGCAGAAGGAGGGCAGTCGGTCCATCGAGTCTGCACCAACAACAATCCCACCCAGGCCCTATCCCCACTATCCCCTTAAACCCACATATTTATCCTGCTTGTCACCCTGACACTAAGGAGCAATTTATGTTACAGCAGTTGGAGCTACAAGTGTCATTGCATTGACATTTGTTGAGCTAGTGGGTATTTGCACTGCTGGAATTGCAATATCAATAGTGAATAATGATTCTCCTAGAGCCACACAGAAAAATCTTTGCCACCAGCAAGTCCAACCCCGACATGTAACCCCTTTTTCTTCAGAACTCCAAGTATAGAGAACTGGATAATATCATTAATGTTTTATGAAGCAACTGCTGGGTTCTGAAAATGTTAGATTAGACGGCTTAAATGGTTATATCAACACTCCTTTTTCCTGTGCTTGAAGCAAAGCTGTGCCTTTGCTTTGACAATCACCAACCTTATAAATACTATACTAACAGTATTTGTTACCACATCTGGCTTTGCCACTTCAATTATACGTGTGCAGCAATCAGCAGCCATCACATTCATCAATAATCTGGCTAAAATTTACAATTATCCACACTTTTTCTTCCTCATCTCTTCAATGTACCACAGAAGGTCTGCAATCATTGGTATTAGTTGTTGGCACTGAGTGAGCAGGTCACATACCGCAATGAGCATGCATCACAAGACTAAATTCCATAAATCCCAATTGTTCCAGTTTATTTGAAGAACTTCTTTGTAATTGTATCGTGACTTCCTCAATTCCATTTTTTGGAATCGTGACATCTTAGGATTTTAAATTGGCTGTGATTGCAATTCTTAAAGAGCTGGCACAGCAGTACTTTGTCCATTTAGCTCCGGAATCTGGGTTCAAGTCCAGTGCAGATTGATGGAATGAAAATGTCTTCACTACTGCTTCAGTAGAGGTAAGTAATTGCCCCATTTGTTGCAGGCAGAACAAATTGGCTGTGTCACCTAGACCATAAAGATTGCTAGTTTTGGAAATAGAAATGTCACCACAGAATTGCTGGGATAGGGGATGGTTAGAGGTGTGGTTCTCTTTCACGTCTGCTTTTAGCCATTATATTGGGGCAGAATAGGGAGGTTTGATCTATGGCTGACTGGGTTTGAAGGACAAAATTGGTAATATGTTCTATTCCCCACCTTGGACACACTGAATTTTATTCATGGCTTAAGTGCACACTTCATTTTTGCTGAGAGAAGAACAAAGTTTGTCTCCCCAACTCTGTTTTGTAGCTCTAAACTCTACAACTTGCCCATTTTATCCATTTTAACTGGAAATAACCTTTCCAGTTGGGAGACAAACTGAAGGATCCTATGCATTAATATTCTACAGGACAGCCTATCAATGAAGCATGTGCTGAAAATTGTTTGTCCACAAGTTGAATATCTGTAATCTAAATATCATTTCTTTGTATGAATGGTCCACTGGAAATGTTCCTTTTCATCTTCTCACGGTTGATTTAATAACATAAGAACTGTCTGGATAAGATGAAAGCTACTCTGAGTGTGGTACAATTCCATGATGCTGTACTGACAGGCTGCTGCTTAGTAACCAGATAAAATAGTTTGAAGTGCATGACCATTAAAGCTAAAATCTTTACTGAAGAATAGATTAAAAAACATCAGTTGTGCATTACTGATGATGGGATGCAGATAACTTCAGTGGAAAGAGTTCTATCCTTGCGCAAGAGATTTACAAGACTGATTTAATTACTTACTTGCATTTCTCCCACGTAACCCATTACATAGTCGATAATTATTGCCCTGTTGTGTTTTTGTTGTTACCTACACTAGTCCAAACCAACTAATATCTTTATTTCCAACAATATCACCGCCGTTCATCTTTTTTACTTCCTATCCTTTTTTTATTCCATTCTTTTATTCTTTGAGACCTGGCTTGCCCATGTTTCTTTTCTGTGCATACACTCACCACTAGCAACTACCAATGAATTCTAGTGATGGATCCATTCAACTTTATAACTTATCACCCATTGTAATACATATTCATGGATTCTATTCTACCATTATCACTTTTGCCCTATTAATCAATGATTTACCATGAGAGATGCCACAAGCAGCCTACTAGTCCTAAAAGATGAAGCGTTTTTCAGTGAAGATACTCATTTCCTTTGAGTATTTGACATGACGTTCAGAAGTTAGAACAGGAGGAGGTCCTGGAGTATGTCGGAATATCCAAAGGTCTTGACAGTTTTTATTAGCAGCCTTGACAAGGAGTAGATTGAAAATCACTCCTCTTAACTCAACTAAAGCAAACATTTTGTGGAGTTGCTCATGCAAGGACCATTGAAAACTGTATGATGTCAACCTGAGATTATTAAAGGTCTAATAATGCATTGATTTTCAATGGGCCATAAAATTATAACCAGCTGTCAGTTCAATAGAGTTTGTAGTCTGAACCCTATGTACAGCTGGATAAGCATCAACTTATCTCTGATAAGGATGTGCTGGAAACATCGCACAATTGCAGGACATTTGTTTAATTTCTTGAATTTGTTTAGTTCATTGGGCGTGCTTGACACGTGTGCTTAAAGTATGATTTTTAGGAAGCATCTGTTCAGCATAAAATATTAAAATTCCAGGTAAACCACACTTGTTATAGATTCGGAGAGTTTTACAACTCAGAAAGAACCTCTTGGCCCATCGTGTCTGTGCCAGCCAACAAACACCTATCCATTCTAATCCCAATTTCCAGCACTTTGTCCATAGCTTTGTGTGCAGTGGTGTTTCAAGTGCTCATCTGAAATGTGAAGGTTCCTGCTTCTTTCAGGCAGTGAGTTTGAGATTCCCACCACCCCCTGGATGAAAAAACTTTCCCTCAAATCCCCGATAAATCTCCTTCTCCTTCCCTTAAATCTACGTTATTGACCCCTCTACTATGGGGAAAAGATTCTTCCTCTATATCCTATCTATATCCCTCATAATTTTGTATACCTTGATAAGGTAATCTTACATTTTGAGGGAAGTAATGTAATTCCATTAATTGCAATCCAATCACATTAGAAATATTTAGTTATATTTCACAGATGTCTCTGATGTCTTAAACCATTCTAAAGCATAGCTTGGTTTATTTTGTTTGCTGCTCCACTCCAATCCCTGTGTGAAAAATTACCCTTGGTGTATGCTCTTGGATGGATAAGTTATTCCTAGGCATCACTCACATTGCAAATGTGAAATTTTCTGAAGGGCCTGTGTAAGAGCAGCATAGTAATAATGTTAGGTTTCTTCTCATAGTGGAACAGCCAATCTTGTAATGTCGTACTATACCATGACACTCCATATTGCTGCTCCAATGTTTTGTATTCAGTGACAGCATTGGTAGATAGCTGACAACAGGTCACTTGCCAGCCATCTGGTCACATGTGTGTATGCCATGGTCACATGACGTGTAATAATTATTGCAAGTACAGTCAGTCATTATTTCACAGTAATCTTTGCTAACTGGGGTGTTCGGAATGGGTGTTAGCAATTTGATTTGATTTATTATTGTCACATGTATTAGCATACAGTGAAAAGTATTGTTTCTTGCATCCTATACAGACAAAACATACTGTTCATAGAGAAGGAAACGAGAGAGAGCAGAATATAGTGTTACAGTCATAGTTAGGGTGTGAAGAAAGATCAAGTTAATGCAAAGGTACTCCCTTTAAAAATCTGACAGCAGCAGGGAAGAAGCTGTTCTTGAGTTGGTTGGTACGTGACCTCAGACTTTTGTATCTTTTTCATGAAGGAAGAAGGTGAGAGAGAGAGAATGTCCGGGGTTCATGGAGTCCTTAATTATGCTGGCTGCTTTGCCGAGGCAGCGGGAAGTGTAGACGGAGTCAATGGATGGGAGGCTGGTTTGCATGATGGATTGGGCTACATTCATGACCTTTTGTAGTTCCTTGCGGTCTTGAGCAGAGCAGGAGCCATACCAACTTGTGATACAACCAGAAAAAATGCTTTCTATGGTGCATCTGTAAAAGTTGGTGAGAGTCTTAGTGGACATGCCAAATTTCCTCAGTCTTCTGAGAAAGTAGAGATGTTGGTGGGCTTTCTTAACCATAGTGTCGGCATGGGGGTCCAGGACAGATTGTTGGTGATCTGGACACTTAAAAACTTGTAAAAGCAATGTAACTTTCTTTAGTTATTTATAGAAATTGTACAGAAAGTTGATTTTTGTTTCAGTAATTTGGATGTATTGTCTATCAACCAGGTTAAAAGTAACTTTATCAGATAGGTTTAATGAAAAAAATCATTCCGAGAATTAACACAATTGATGAGTTCAGGAAATTAATTTTAAATAAGTCTGTGAGCAATACCACACAAGATTCAGTTTTTTATAATTAATTTGCTATAGGTATGAAATTTATAAGATTATGTTTTGGGATTGACTTGTTAATTTACGATAAAATGAAAGATTGAAGGCCATAGAATAGAATTGAATCGAATCCCTACAGTGCAGAAAGAGGCCATTTTGGCCCATCAAGTCTGCAATGACAACAATTCCACCCAGGCCCTATCTCCATAACCTCATGTATTTACCCTGTTAATTTTCCTGACACTAACGGGGCAATTTACCATGACCAATCAACCTAACCCGCACATCTTCAGATTGTGGGAGGAAACCAGAGCGTCCAGAGGAAACCCACACAGACACAGGGAGAACATGCAAACTCCATTTGACCTGTTCTCAATTCTGGCTGACGACAAGGTTGTGTGGCTTGGTTGTTAAAGGGGGCCTCAGTTGTCTTACTAGAAAGAAGGTGTGAGATGATCAAACCTGTAAACAATGGCCAGAGCAGCAGTGCTGACAGTAGATAGACTATTGGGACGGTGATAGGAATGTCTCTGAGTTTGAGTGGTTATACTTTAAGTGATCTATTTAATTACAAGATTAGTTATTATTAACTAATAATAACTGATCTTTAAATCTTTACAAACGATCTATTTAATTACAAGATGGAATGGAATTGGGGGGGGGGGGCTGTAAAACTCTGTGGGATTTTATGTCCTCCCTCATCTCGGAACTGAAAAATCCCACCGGAGGTCAACAGACTTTTCCGTGGTCTACCTCTTGCACGTCCTGTTGTGGGCGTGATGGAAAATTCCAGCCTATGAATCTATAACAGATGAGGGTCACCTGGAATTTTACTACTTAATTCTGCACAGATGCTTTCTGAAAATAGAGGATAGCTAATTATCACTTCTACTTGGATACAGGGTCCAGGTGATTCATGTTGCTATGGAGATGGGCTTTATGAATGGAAGAATCCATAGCAATTCTTTAAATATCATTAGACCTTGCAAGTTAAGTCTGCATTGATCTGAGAGAGAGACCTGAGAGTTAGAGGCAGCCAATCTTTATTGTTCACCATGCCAAATACAGGGGAGCTTGTGCTTGGATGAAAAGGACCAAGTTTACAAGGATTGAAATAAAAGATTTGCCTAGCCTTGGCTTGAGAGTGGAATTTTCAAGAGTAACTCACACTGTGGAATTCATTTCAGAGATTATAAATTGTGCAGCTGGAAAAGGTAAAAATAACCCATTTGTTGAGAGTGGAGCATAGCTTTGGATTGGTTCTTGGAGAATACCACTTAAGAAACATCGAAATGCAGAAAATAGCAGGAGGAGGCCATTTGGCCCTTTGAATCTGCTCCACCATTCATTATTATCATGGCTGATCATGCACCTCAATAGCCTGATCCCACCTCCACTCTGCCCCAATATATTTTGATCCCCTTTGCACCCCCCACACCACCTCTCCCCTCCCCCACCTAAGTCTTAACATGTATTTTGGCCTCAAGTACTTTATGTGGTAGTGAATTGCTCTTTAGCGCTATTATTGTCAGAGGCCAGAATTCTACAAGTTAGTCAAGCTGACATTTTAGATTAGTCATCTATGGTACGGAACTGGTCTAAATATTACGGCAGTCTTTTTTATACAGAGAATGATTCTTTCCTACTTCGATTGTTGTCCAGGTATTGGGTGACACCAATAGACCACAGAGAGAAAATGGGATCAATTAACAGTCCTGTGCTAGATGAAAATAATATTACAGTGCCTAATGTTGGTGTTGAATCACGCATAAGGAAGCATCAGGGATGATTGAGTGGTTTGTGTTCAAATTGACAATGTGGCATTGATGCAGTGCAGTTGAAAATATGACTAATTGTGCCAAATGATGATCAACTGAATTTAACAGAAAAACAAGAAAGTAAATTTGACTAAACGTCTGATAATCAAAAGAAGAGAATAAAAATCACATATTTCTCCAAAAGATCAAAAGGTGCATTGGATAGCTAGGTTACAACATGCATGTAAAGGTATATGTATGTTGCCACAGCAACCCAAACTCCTTGTGGGGCCGCATGGCTCAGTTGGCTGAGCATCCATTTATGAATTAGATTGGTACCAACAACACAGGGTTCGATCTCCATTCTGGCTGGGATTGATTTGAGACTTGCCTCCTTGCCCTACCTGTGGTGGAGGTCGTGGCACTGTGGATTGGACCTGCCCTTGCGCAAAGTACTCAAGATTATTTCACCCTGATGTGCATATTTAGGACTGTAGTTTCAGTAACCAGAGCAGAAACATTTTGAAGTGATGAAACAGATCCAAACTTGTACTACATTTACCTCATTAATAACATTCCCCAAGAAGAAGCCACACTCATATTGAGTGTAGTCTTTACCCTATCACCTACAGTTCATTGCAAATTTTAGTCACCAGTCAATTCAGCACAATATTTCCACACTAGTGTCCGCTAACTAGGACACTGGTGGTGCAACTTTGTTCTACAGTTGTTACGATCCCCATACAGACCAAAAGGTATCTGAATTTCTAATGACCGAGTAAAATGATCATATGGAAAAAAATCAAGTTTTAAAATTTTAACTGTAACAATAATGAAATGCAACGTTGATTAACAGTAGAAATGTATCCACTAAGCTACAGAAGAATTTCCAGATTTAACTTATCCAAAATTCCCCCTCTAAGGTTTACTTTACTTTGTCCCTTAGAAGGGAAATTAGATTCAAGGGAGAGGCATACAAATTGGCCAAGAAAAGGAACAGACCTGAGGGTATGGAGCAGTTTAGAATTCGGCAAAGGAGGACCATGGGACTGATTAGGAATGGGAAAATAGAGCATGAGAGTAAGTTTGCATGGAACATAAACTGACTGCAAAGGTCTGAACAGGTTATATGAGGAGAAAAAGATTGATGAAAGCAAATGCAAGTCCCTGACAATCAGAAACGGGAATTTATAAATGCAAACAAAGAAATGGCCGACCAACTGAATACATACTTTTGGTTTTGTCTTCACAAAGGAGGACACAATGAGATGCCAGAAATGTTGGTGAACACTGTGAGAGGAAGAAGTGAAGGAGATCAGTATTAGTAGAGAAATGGTGTTGGGAAAACTGATGGGATTGAAGGCTGATAAATCTCCATGGTCTAATCATCTACATCTCAGAGTAATTAAGTAAGTGGTCCAAGGAATAGTGGATGTATTGATGGTCAGCTTCCAAGATTTTATAGACTCTGGAACAGTTCCCACAGATTGGAGGCTAGCTAATGTATCATCACTATTTAAAAAGGGAGGTGGAGAGAAAACAGGGAATTGTAGATCAGTAAGCCTGATATTAGTAGTGGGGAAAATTCAAGACTCCATTATCAAAGATTTTATGGCAAAACACTTGGAAAAGAGTGGCATGATTGGACAGAGTCAGCATGGATTTATAAAAGGGAAATTTTGCTTGACAAATCTACTGGAATTCTTCAAGGATGTAACTAGTAGAGTTGATGAGGGGGAGTCAGTGGATGTGGTTTATTTGGACTTTCAGAAGGCTTTTGACAAAGTCAACTTAAATGATTAGTGTGTAAAATTAAAGCGTATGGGATTGGGGGTAGTGTACTGAAATCTGGTAGAAAACTGGTTGGCAGACAGGAAACAAAAGAGTAGAAATAAACGGGTCTTTTTCCAAATGGCAGGCAGTGACTAGTGTTGTACCACAGGGATCATTTCTGGGACCCCAGCTATTCACTATTATTGATTTAGATGAGGGAGTTAAATGTAATATCTCCAAATTTGCAGATAGCACTAGTGATTTGGACTAGTTCAGTTTGTAACAGCTGCAGTATAATTTGGATAAATGTGAGGCCAAAACATTGTATGTTTTCAAGAAGGAGTTAGATATAGCTCTTGGGGTGAAACAAATCAAAGGGTATTGCAGGGTATGGGAAGGGGGTGGGTGGTGGATCAGGCTATTGAATTGTATGACCAGCCATGATCATAATGAAAAGCAGACTTGAAGGGCCGAATGACCTACTTCTCCTATTTTCTATGTTTCCATTAATTTATTTCATAAAAATTTCACCTGCTGCCATGGTAGGATTTAAATGCATGTCTCCAGAACAAGACATTACTAGTGTGATATTACCGCTATGCCGCCATGTTACTTGATGTTCATTTTTATATATCTATAAGCTATTTATTATTATTTGATGTGTAGGATACTAACCTATAGACGTGATTCTGAATTGTATTTTGGTAGATTCTCCCTGAGGACAAATTTCTGATTTTACAGTTTGTATTACCAAGCTCAACAACAGTGATAACCATGGACTTCTGCCGTAGTATTTTGCAGAGAACCATTTTAATGAAACATCAACATTGATAAGTAAAAGTCTAGTTCCCAGGGCCAGTTATGTTGGGAGTTTGATGGTTCCAGAGTTCCCAGAAAACGTCAGTAACTTATTTTGGGTTTTTATCAGCTACCCTTATTCCCTGATCTGAAATATTTTTCCACCAGAATAAAATATTTTTCACACTAACACTGCAGTGCTAAAGTTTGCCTGAACAACTAAACAGCAATGTGTTGTTTTCAGTGTAACAACGTTGCAGGATTTTAGACCACCACATTCAAATATTTCATAAGTCTACTTTTTGTCAAATAACTGTAGGTGATTTTATTAATTTTGTTAATGTGCAATGTTACACATTTCTGTATTGGTGTGGTTGCATATTTTGGCTGAATGGTATTTTTAAGCGTGAACTTTGACATTAGTTTCCCTATAGTTAATTTTACATAATAGAGTATTATCAGGATTAGGATGTATTGGAGGCAGCCATAGAACAGATAATTGCATCCTCTCAGGAAAAAAAACTTCTAAGGGCCAGTGAAGGCTCCGTTGTTCAGCATACCAAGACTATTCTATTTATCCCAGTACCAAAAACAAGTTGCAATATACAGTATGCAGAGTATTAACTCTTATTTCTGTGCAGATAGGCAGCTCCTGCCTGGAATGTTTTCGCGGGAAAATTAATCAGACACTCTATACAACTGTGAAAGGAAATGAGCAAAAAATAAAACTTTGTTGGGCTGAAAACAGAACTTATAGAATTCCATAGATCTATTTTCTTTAACTTCCTAACTGTGTTGAGTTTGAATGTGGGTGAAATGTGCTTCAAAAATTAGACCTTCATATTTCACCTAGCTTTTAAAAATTAATAATTTTTCAAGATGGGTTAAACCCATGAATAGCTAAAGCATGCAGAAAAGAAAGTTACAGGTTGAGGGGAGATCAAATTGACATACATAAGATGATAAAAGGTATGGATAAAATAGATACGGAGTTGAATGCTTCCTCTTACAGGGCATTCTAGGACTAGAGGTCATAGTCTTAGGATAAGGGATAGCAAATTTAAAACAGAGGAGAAACTACTTCTCCCAAAGGGTTGAGAATCTGTGGAATTCGCTACCCCACAGCGCAGTGGATGTTGGGACAGTGAGTAAATTTGAGGAGTTAAACAGATTTTTAATTGGTAATGGGTTGAAAGGTTATGGGGAGAAGGCAGGAAAATGGGGATGAGGAACATATCAGCCATAATCGAATGGTGGAGCAGATTCAATGGGCCAAATGGCCTAATTCTGCTCCTTTATCATATGAACTAGGTTCTATTTCTGGCGCTGAATTAGCTGACCTCAGCATTCTAGTTCAGCAAATGGTTAAAATGATCAGGGTTCCCATTCCTCGTCAGAATTCCATTTTGGAACTACTCTCCAACTTTGATTGTCTGCCTCCATTTCCATAGTTGTGTCTTATTCCTGAGGAATAACCACTTTTAAGTGCTAGAAGGCCACTTCCACCCATGGATTCACCATGGAGTTACCACCTTCAGGGCACAGAAAACGTTATGTTGATGTATTTTGAATAAAACCATGATTTAAAATTTAACATGCAAATTTGTTATGGCTTCTGAATAAAATTGATCAACTGTATTGGTGCCCATGCTTCTGTGTAGAATGTAAAATTAAGTGAAGATGCTACAAAACTTAAAACAGAAGGCTGATTCCCCCTGTTCCCATATAAATCTTTGTGCAGCTTAACATAGGGGTGGCACAGTGGTTAATATTGCTGCCTCACAACACCAGGGACCCGGGTTCAATTCCCAGCCTGGGTCACTACCTGTGCAGCGTCTGCATGTTCTCGCCATGACTGCATGGGTTTCCTCTGGGTGCTCCAGTTTTCTCCGACAGTCCAAAAGACGTGCTGGTTAAATGCATCGGCCATACTAAATTCTCCCTCAGTGTACCCAAACAGGCTCAACAGTGTGGCAACTAGGGGATTTTCACAGTAACTTTTTTGCAGTGTTAATGTAAGCCTACTTGTGACACAAATAAATTTAAACATATGCCACAGCAACTGAAGGGAGTTGCTGCTCTAAATATAGATTAGGTGATGGGCTAAGTGCTCTCTGGTGGAAGGCAATAGCTTGAATGTAGGAATTCTGATGAAACAAATAAAAACATACTGATATTAGATCCTTCCTCGGGTTTAAAGTATTGTAGGCTATAGCATAAAGAACAGGCTGAATGAAGTCATGATGAGCAATTGTTACTTTCACACCGAGATTGGTCGCCATAGGGTCATCTGGACTTGAAACGTCAGCTCTTTCCTCACGGATGCGGCCAGACCTGCTGAGAATTTCCCACATTTTCTCTTTTGGTGACCGTAGTGGTGAGCATAGCTGTAGCTGCAAGTTCTTTGTTGGCGAGGTCAGTAGACCGCCGTATGCTTTCCATGTTTCTGATCTGCAGTGTTGGCACTTGTGAAGAGTTGGGCCCTGGATGCCTAGAGAGTTGTGCAACTCAGCTCATTTCTGTTCAAGTGTGGCATTGAAACTCTGGCTGCTGTTGCAGAAGGTTCAGTGTCGATGCAAAGCTCAGCATTGCAGTTGGAGATGGCAGGGATTAAGAATGTGTAAGATGTTGGAGATTGAGGAGGAAAGAGATGGAGAATATTTGGAAAAGTACTTGTTCGGGGGGACTTGGAGAAGCACATCGTCACCAGGTGCCTTGTTGTTTTGTCCCCGTCTGTCTTTGATCTGCTGACACTCAACTATGTAATCAGCACTCCTGTCAAACACAGCAGTGAAAGGGGAGAACATTAGCTTGAGAAACCGCGGTGAGAAGGGAAGAGATTATTATTCTGACCACTCACTTCAGAGATGGTTGGTCGCCGAAGGTGCTGTCAAGTTTAAGGGTATCACTTCCTAACTTGTCCCGGATCTGTTCCGGTCCGGGTCCCGTTCTGTGCTTCGGACTTTCCTTGGGAGCGATTTGCATTTGTTAACCCCTCCTCCTCCTGCTGGCGGTGGCAGGGGCTGTCAAACGGGGCTATTTAAAGATGTTTCGGCGCTGAGGCTTGCGACGATTGAATGAGCTTGGCAGTGGACCGAGCGCATTCGTTTTAGCTGTGGAAAAGAAGCTCGAGCTCTCCCTCTGGGCTGCGGCAGACATCCCCATGTATCTCTGCGGCCCCGTCTTGAATCTGTATTTGCTCTTGGCAAGCCGGGTAGACGAGGCGAGTCAGTTGAAAATCTAGCCTTGCAAATCTCCCCCTCCCCCATCTCTCTTCCTCTGCTTTCAATTGCCTGGTAAGTAGCAATCGCACGACGCAGTTATGTTTTTTTAGGAAGTTACAATCTTCTGTTGTGGCCGAAATTAATTTAATAATTTCAGGGTTTTTGTTTCAGTGCCTGGTAATGCTGAGCTGGCATGTTATTTCCGAGTAATTTTACCGTGCCCCGCAAAGGAACCAGGATACCCTTTTAGTCAAACTGCTACTTCCTCTCCGTGTGTTGCAATGTATTAACTGTGAAGGTAAGTAGTAATGCAACTAAATTCCCCCGTATTTCCTGCTGCCAGCATTTTTGACCAGGTTATGCAATGATGTTAGCGGCGATTGCAGCATTTGTTTTAAAGGTTGCATTTGCTGTAGTTGTCCGCTTGTCTGAGGAAGGATCTACAGTCGCGCCTTCCATTCTTAGTCTCAGCTCCGAAAGCCAGCCCATTTTGCAAAGATACTGCTTCTAAACGGGCATCTAAGGGCAGAGCCTGTCATTTCTTCTGCATTCAGCTGGCGTAACCTATGCAAAATGCTGCATCGATCTAGTCTTTTGTGAAAATAACGGACTGCTGACACTCGTAAGAATTTTCACCTAATACCCGTGTTGACTAAAGTTTCAGTAACTGATGGCTAAATAGGGACCTACTGATATTTGTGGAGGATTCCCAAATTAGCACTCATGTGACTCAAAAAATTGGTACAAAATTGAGCACATTTCAAATGTGCAATTTTTTTGGTTAGTTTTCTGAATTTCTGTCATAAAACATATTTGAAAATGTGGTTTCTTTGTATCAAATTCATATATAAACTCTCAGTGTTACTCATACAGTGTTATTATGTGGTAGACAAGTCATTATAAAGAATTTGAGGTTCAAGTGTGTGTATTCATTTTTTTCAAGGTATTCGTTAGCAAGCATATTCAAACCAAACTATTTTTTACACTACTCAGTGTGTGTAGTGGTGGTTGGGGGGGAGGGTAGTAGCAACTGAATCTTCTAGAAATACTCAACAGCCAAGCAGCACTCATGGGGACAGAGGTAGTTAATACTGCAGAACAATGGCCTTTTGTCAGAATTAAAATTTGGAGGGGTAGTAGTTTTTCACAAATACAAAAGGGGCAAAAAAAGGTTGGGAGGAGAGGAAGAACCAACAAGAGGCACGTCTGTGATCAAATGGATTAAATGATGAGGATAATCCTACAATGCAAAAAAAGGGTAGATAGTGGGACAAGTAAAGAAACAAAAAGTGAGTTCAGAGATTCCCAACACCACTTCTCTCACAAAACGGGACCCTGATTATGACCTGAAACGGTTGAACTCAGAATCTCAGTCTGGAAGAATATATAGTCCCTAAGGCGTGGGATGTGCATAAGGGACCATCCATTTCACAGTGCTCTACTTCTAAAATGTTACAGATGTTTAGGAATGTATTATTGTAAATGTTGAGTGAGTAGTAGTCCCCTCCATCCTAGAATAATCTGGTGAAAGTAATTAAAATGCTTTCTTTTTACATAAATTAATCTTAATTTTTGTCTTGAATTGTGCACATTATTAACTTGATGTGCAGAATTGTTTTCATTCAGTCACAGTAGGTCATTTACCCTGATGTGTTATGCATCAGATGGCACAGCACTCTTTAATACTCAATAGTAACTCAGGGGTTCGATTAATCTCCTCTATGCTGCAAAGAGGAAGACCAACCTCTGTAATTCTCAGATATGTACTGGAGAAAATGAGGAAGGGGGTGGGAGAAAGAGGAGGACTTAAGGTTCTAATTTCTGAAGTTGCATCGAATTAACTTTTTGTGCTGTTGGTGAGAACACGTGGATGGAAATTAAGACAGCCAGCTCCAGCTTGACGGGAGATTAAGTTTGCAATCATGCCTGCTTATGGCTTTTGGTGAACAATACAAACCTTACATTGTTATGAATGCATAATTGGAGTGAGCTGACCTTTTTCCTCCTTCATTTTTCTCTTTCAATTTGGGATTTGTTGAGAGATATACAGAAAAATGTATCACCCGCATTTACAGGTATATCTGCAGTAAAACAGAGTAAAAATTAACATTGCACGAACATTTTTGAGTCCCTTTGTTATGTGATTTTGACTTGGTGTTTAGAAATATGGTTGCTAATTTGAAATTTAAATAATACTCTGATAATGGAAATGCTCATGACTCTTTCTGTGTGCTATTTTAAATGCATTTGACCATCAGTAATGTCTGGTTCATCTGCGTTTGTTTCTAAAGGTGAAGTTTGTGCATTAATTACCGCAGAAGTAACTGAGTTTAAGCTTTTGGTTGGGTTAGCAAATGTTCCTACATTCCTACAATCTTTTTTCCCTGTATCACCTTTTCAAAAATGATTCCTAAATGTTGCACACTGCTTTGTGGATCTTCTCGTTGCAACACTTGCCTACAGCCGTGAGTCCAAGTGACACAACATGGTGTTAACCACAGGTGCACAGTCCAACATAAAAATAAAAGTTACTATAAATTTACAAGTCTTATGAAGTACAATGATGTGGCTTTGATAAATCTTTGCAGAATATTGGCCTGCAGTACATCCCCAGGCAATCCATATATTAAAACTCAGAAGCTAAGAGAGCTAAAGAAAATGTTGGAAATTAAATAACCTGTTGAAGGTGCACAGTTCATCAGTTTCTACAAGTAGGTAGGTTAAATGATTGGATGTGCAACCTTGCATTAGTATTATTTTTGAAAATTGGTGTTCAAGGGTCATTATTGGATAATTATTTAACAGGACAACAATCAATGTTGTAATAATTATCAATGGTGCTTCACATTATGCGGCTGCAGCCAGCTGAATCTTGCAGACTATGTAGTTCTGGGACATCTGTAAATGGTTTCAATCCATGGGTTTTATTAGGATAAAAATGTTCATGATCAGGAAGGGCTCAAGCAGTTTCTTTTTCATCTTTTCTACGTATCTGCCCGTTGATCATATTCCTTCTCTGACTGGAAACCCAATATAGTTCTATTATGATTAGTTAAATTAATACATGTTTTTGAGATAGTACCCCAGCATCTCCACAGACCTTGGGCAGCACAGTAGTTAGAACTGCTGCCTCATAGCACTGGGGACCCCAGGTTCAATTCTGGTCTCAGGGACTGTGTGGAGTTTGCATGTTCTCCCCATGTCTGCCTGGGTTTCCTCCCAGGTGTTCCGGTTTCCTCTTGCATTCCAGAGGTGGATTGGCCATGCCAAATTGCTCCTTAGTGTCGGGAATTAAAGGGATACAAGAATAGGGCCGGGGTGGGATTGTTGACAGTGCAGACTCTTTGGACTCTTTTGCATGTTGGGATTCTATGATTAACATTGCTGAATTTGCTTTCTTATCCTAGTGGAAGACTTGCAGATGCTGGTCTTTTGGAGCCCCGTAAGATCATTGTAATAAGGAGCCAGATTTAGCAACATAAAATTCCAGGAGCCAAATTACAGTTCCAACATAAAACCACATTATTATTTCTTTAATTCATTTATACCATATTTGTCAATGGCAACCCTCCCCATTAACTCTGTTACTTTTATTGAGCTGGAAAAATTGTACCTGATGACTTTTTCCCCTTGCCTCATAACTAAAATGGTGCATAATTCTAGACGAGCTCAAAATGAAAGTGTGTGAAAACAGTGGAATTTAACATTCAGTATTTTAAATATTTTGCTATTCTATTGGTTGAAAACATAAGAATACAAACAAATCAGAGCAGGAAAAGACCATATGGCCCCTTGAATCTGTTCCACCATTCAATAAGATCATGGTCTCAAATCTACTTTCTTGTCAGCTTTCCATCGTCTGCCTTGACTACCCAGTAGATTATAAATTTGCCTCTCTCGTCCCCTGAATATCCTCAATGACTCAGCCCTACAAGCTCACTGAGGATGGCAAGCTTTGGGCTGCTGTGCAGGATACACAATGGAGAGGTTGCACAACTTGTTGATTTCTACCAGCTAACAACCCTTGTGGGTTGTTTTACTTATGATAGTAAGATGTTAGTCATTCACTAAAGTGGGCAGCCTTCAGTCTCATAAGATGATTGTTTTTGCCATCGTGGCCTACTCTATTGAGCATTGCCTGATGTGGCACAGAGCTTCATTCTGACATGGTAGTCACTGCTGCAGAGGAGGACATTGAACTGAGAAGATGCATCATTCACTGGCCCCTGTTTTCTCTGAACCGTATTCTTGGCTAGCTGAGAATCAGAGTATTATGCTTGAGCTCGTACTCTTTGCCTTCTACATTTAAATAATCAGTGTATGTTCGTGGACAAATTGGTCCCTTTTGATGTGTTGACAGTCATTGTAAATGGAGAGAATTCTGCTCACAGTGGTTTCAGTGGGCTGTTTTAAATGTTAAACAGACTCTGATTATTGATTATTGAACTATATTGAGGGCTTTTCACAGGTTCCATCACTGAAGAAGTTTGTAAGCTTAAGCTTTGACTGACTGTAGTATTGTACCGGTCCAAAACATTTGATGTGTCGAGTGAAAAGTGATCTTAATAAGATACAGCAACGGAAACATCTCAATTCATTCCAAATACTTTTTTTCTGTTTGAAAATGAACGTGGTTGTAAATACATTTAAAAATACTTAATCTGTTATCTTCCCATCTACATAACCTTATTTCCTGTTACAACACACTTGTATTTTTCACAGTTATAAATTCCTTGCCCACATTTACAATGAAACTACATAGAGTTGCCACTTTATAATTACAATCTCTTTGAAGTGGCTGATGTATAGTGTCTCATTTTTCTACTGGAGAGGGACTATTATGCTCCAATCAAGTCTTCAAATTGATTTAACAATGCTATTTAGCTATAAATATTATCATAATGAAGCTTTACATAAAAATAAGGCCCAAATGTGTGACTTTAAAATGTGGACTGAATTATTTCTGCATCTCATGAGCAAATGATCTCCCATTTTATAATTGTGCTTCACCTGAAGATGATACTTGGTTTTGATTCCCTGTATCCAATATCATGTGATATCAGCTAAATAATATATAAAACCAACTGGTAGATAAAAATACAGACACGCTATTTAAATCTTAAAATGGGGATTTAATTATGTTGTTGTGCTGTACCCCACTTACCCATTGTCCTCTCGTCCCACATCACATGGACTTGGTTTTGACTTTCCAAGCAGCATGTTGTGAATTGAATCATAATTCATATGAAGTAGCATAATGGTAGATAGGAGCAAATAGAAAAATGGCAGGATTCAAATGAACGGATAACAGTTGAAGTTATGTAGCTTGCTGATCTTTTTAGGTTACTAGGAGATAGTACCAAATATCAATTAACGTTTTGCACTTTGTATAAATGTTTTAAAGTAAATCTTGAAATCACTTCAACCATGTAAAGGATCGGGGTATCAACAGCAAACAGATTTAAATTAGTTGTGGCCTACGTGTTCTATTCCTGATTTACACAATGTGAGATTCTACTGGGGGATTCAACTCAATGTTGACATGTTTTCATACAAAAGTGAAGAGATATATTTTTTTTATCCTTTGTACCAAGTTGTGTTTAGGGACATTTGTCTTGAATCATTGTGGAACTCTTATCAATCTTTTTTGTTATATTCCATTCAGTTAAAGGTTATTTATGGCAGAGGTTCAAATGTTTTATTACATTTGGTTCTTCAAAAGTTTGGCATGAGTGGTTTTGGTGAAAGACTGCTATCTATTGGGATAAAATGTTTCCCCTTTGAGCACCTGGCTACCGGTTTCAGATAATGTAAGTGTGATGATAACCTTAGCATACACAGTCTTTTGCAACAGCTATCATTTTAAATTCACCTTAGTAATATTTCTGTTCTTCTGTGAATGCAGTGATCAGTTCAAGTGACAGACAAAATACAAAACAGCGAGTCATTTTTGTTACCTTTTGTAAAACTTAGTGCCTTCTTCCTTGAAAATACATCTGAATTTGCACAACCCTGAACACACACTTGTATCACATGATGTTTATAAGTTTGAATTTATTGTTGTTCTTTCTTTAGTTCTTAAAATGGAAGTTATTTGGTGTGGTGCTATTGTGTTTTGGCTTGTGCTGATCTTTATTTTTCCAGCCTACAAATGCTGGTCTATATTTTTAATCTCATGACAATATTGTACAAACTCTGGGCTGTAACTGATCTATGGAAAAAAGTAGAAGCAGTCCAGATCCTGGGGATACTCTTCAGTGCAGGGTGATTAGTTTTAGGCCATTAAAATAAATAACAGTGGACATATTGCCCAGCAAGCTGATGACTGATAGGTTTTGTTACATTTTTGCTCATGGTGAGTAGATTTTTTTAAAAATGCAGCTGTCTACTTTCTTCACACTCGGCTGTTTTAAAATGTTTTGAATCGCAAACCAATCTTGACATTTTGGCATAATAGCCACAATGGTCTTCAGAACATTTGCCTTCGTTTACTGACTAAAAGGGCAGTGTGCCTGAAGAAGTGGCTCAGAAATATTGGAGTGTGCGGCACAGTCGTTAGCATTGCTGTCTCACAGCACCAGGGACCCGAACTCAATTCCCGGAGTGGGTCATTGTTTGCGCAGATTTTGCGTGTTCTCTCCGTGTCTGTGGGTTTCTTCCAGGTGCTCTGGTTTCACCTCAGTCCGAAAGACGTGCTGGTTAGGTGTATTGCCATGCCAAATTCTCCCTCAGTGTATCCAAACAGGAACCAAGTGTGGCAGCTAGGGGATTTCACAGTAACTTCATTGCAGTGTTAATGTAACTCTATTTGTGACACTAACAAAATTGATCAAGGCAGATCAACAGCAGAAGAAACATGTTCAAGGCTAGTGACATCCCACTAAGGATGGAAAAAGAAGCATTTTTCTTGCTGCCATGAATAGTGTTGTAAGGAGCTAAGAATGAAGCAGAAAGAGATCCAAATCTTGACAATCTGCTAAGCAACAAATGCAGTGAAGCAATGAACAAAGCCAATAGAATATTGAATGTAATGGTAGAACAGAAGCCAGAGCAAGCCATCTAACTGTCAACGAAGCCTCAATTGGACCATGTTTTGAGCTACAATTTTTAATTGCAGATTAACTCGCAAATCCTCAAATACAAAAGTTCCTGCTTGTCAACCTTGATGCAAAGAGATTCATCACTGGGCTGCTCATCTGCATCTCAAAATGGTTCATTCCTGATGTGCAGGTGAAGATCTAGAAGTAGGTGCAGCCTGATAAGTAGAGGAGATGGGGGAAAATTATTATAATTAAGGGCCTTGAAATTATGCTGGGATACTTTGGTTATGTTTTGTCTCCTATATAGCAAACAAAAAAAGCAACTACCTGCTTTATCATTTTAAAATATTTTGAATCACTGACAAATCTAGTCATGGGACATAATAGTCGTCATGATTTTTAAGCTGCAAGAGGTTGACCTCTGATGTCTGATTTAAGAGAAAAGGATAGACTTTTGAATTTAGAGAACAGGTGTGATATTTGGGAGGCGAACTTAGAGCAGTAGAAAAGCAAAATGTGAAATCTCACTTTAAATTAAATGGGAACTGAGAACATAAGTTCAAACTAAAAAGTAACTTTAGGACTGATATTGGCAAGTAGTTCTTCATCTGGAGAGTGGTCAACATTTGGAATGGACTTCTTGATAGAATGCAGTGCATTTTGGAAACATTTTAGACATTGCAATTTTTAAAATTCATTCATGGGATGTGGGTGTTGCTGACTGGGCCAGCATTTATTGTCCATCCCTTACTTACTCTCACCAAAGTCAATTCACAGGGTGTTTAAAAATCAGCCACATTGCTGTGGATCTAGACTCAAACGCCAGACGAGGTGAGAATGGCAGATTTTCATCCCTGAAGGACGTTAGAGAATCGGATGATTTTTATTTGCGACAATTGGACTTCTAATTTCAAATTTGGTCTCTGGATCACTGTCCAGTGACAAAGACTATGCCACCACCTCCCTGGGGGGACATTGCAAGATGATTCTGGTCCCAATCAGCTTGACTCTTGGTGGGTGGATGGGATAGTCAGGAGGGCGGCAAAAGAGACAAAGAAAAAAGCCTCCTTTGTAAGGTGTGTTGAAAGGTCCTGCAATGGTCTTCCTCATCTTCTTCTGTCTCTCGCTTTCTTCCCCGGCCCCTGCTGCCCTACTCTTTGAACAATGTTCCAACATTCACTGGGGTCGTATGTAATGAGTGGGTATTTGGGGTAAGGGATGCTGTTACACAAGGAACAATACCTTTTGGTTTGCTGCTTTTGTAAAGAGGGAGAATTCGATGAATAATTGGACGATAAAATGTTGGAGAGTTTATATAATTTAGTTAGTGATACCTTTTTAGAATTGTTTTACTGAAATTGCTACTTTTCTTTCTTGAAATGCAGTCAAATATAATAAAATATCTTGTTTCTGATTTTATTGCTGTTAAATGTTTTCACCTTGCTACCATGTGGTATGTATTTGATTCATGGTGGGTCATTCTGTTAGATAATGACTATAACATGCATAAATGTATAGCAAACTTGATATTTATAGCTACTTTTGAGATTGAGGATGTGAAAACCTATGTTTCCTTTAATTCTAGCAATATTTATTACAGCTACTCTGCTATCGTTCTGCAGTTATGCCAACTTTTTTGAGTGTCCCATTTAATTGTATGAAACTTCTGACTGGAGTACAATATTCCACCAGTCACTTAGGGTGTCTGTAATTCCAATCTGATCTTTACATTTTTAACATTTCATTTTACGTAAGTAATTTATAAAACAACAGATGGCATTTCAAATTACTAACTCCACACAATATATTTTCATCTCCTGATATGAGAGCTACTGTGAATTAGGAATGAAAATGTCCTTAAGCCTGTAAATTTATTTTTTTTTACATATTGACATTTAATTCTTTATAAAGAAACCTGTTTCAAGAAAAGAAAATATTTCCAGCCAAGCCATCCATATGGAGCACAGCTAATTTATTGTGACTCATGTTAGCTGCTAAATGAACATTTTTGGGTGCAAAGACAACAATATAAGCACTTTAACAAATAAAATATAGGCAAAAAATGAAACGTAACAGTCATCTGTCAATTTAGCTTGGATATCTGGAGGTATTAGGATCTACTGATGAAGCATAATTTCCATCTGCAAATCGTTTGAAAACCTGTATGGTTTTTATATCATTTAACAATTCCATTTTAAAAATTGCACACCCCTTCCATCCAACCTTGGACTATAACCTCCCTGCCCACCAACATTCCTAGTATTTTTATGATTTGTTAATTTAATCCGTAAAACTAGCAATCAGACGCAAAGTTTATGAATCATTATTGTGGCTTGAAATATTCACTTTTGAAATTGTAGTTTATGTTTTAAGTTGGCTGTTGAACACCTGCGGTGCTGAACAGTGATTTGCTGCATGGAGCCGTAAGGTATTGGCTCAGGGCTAAGTAAATGATCATGAAATTGTGATCCTGTCAGACTGAGCAGATTGCCGGTGAGATTGGAGTAATGTTTCAAAACTGCTCGTTTTGTAATGGGAATAGTTTTCCATGATGTGGAAACTATTTAATCAAATAGAACAGATCCAACTAGGGTCATCTGGACTTGAAACGTCAGCTCTTCTCTCTCCTTACAGATGCTGAGATTTTCTATCGTTTTCTCTTTTGATTTCAGTTTCCAGCATCTGCAGTAATTTGCTTTTATCCAGTATTAGAACAGATTCAAGTCTGTCTCAGACTCTGAATACAATTCTCCTAATTTTGAAGCTCCAATTTATCAGGAGAGGAAAAGTTAGAAATTATGAATAAATACAGTACTACTGAATATTGCATACTGTATCAGGAGATTCTGAAATAATATTCAATAGTTGCAAGCTTTCTTTTTCAATCTTTGTGATAATTTGTCATCCAGGCTAGCAGGATAACATAACCTATTTTCACAGAAAGTGATCAAATTACTGGACTGTATTGGTTACAGTATTTGCTACATACCTGTGTTTTGAAATTTTATCTGTACTGAATGAAACTGTAGCTTGGTAACCCAGATAAATTGGCTAGATTGACAGAACATCCCCATTTTAGAAGGAAGCAGATTTGTCTGTGGTCAGTTTACCTGTTAAGCCATGTTAGAGGCATTGTTTCCAGGTGCACTGGAGATCTGGTAGTCTCTGCATGAGAGTTAATAGAAAGATTGCATGAGGAGGTGATCCCCAATTGGTTGTAGTGCTTGGTAAATACGAGGGAGCTTGTTTGCGATTTAAGAAACCACTGGACTTTTATTCAACTCAGGAACATAACCAATTTGAATCGAGGGAGGAGGTTTCATTAATTGCAACACCCATTTGTCAGCCTAATTCATTGCAGGTAATTTGAACTCTCAATTCTTCAAATACTTCAGTTCCTGAAGTTGGCAACCTTGATGTGAATTGTCACTGGGCTGCCTGAGATACCTTGAGGATGCAAAAGGTGCAAGAGACTGACCACTTTGAGAATGTTAAAAATATTATGGTGTGATAATTTGATGAAAGGAAATATTTAATTTCCCACACACACAACTTCGACAGTGATACCACACAGGAAGAACATTTTGTCCTATTGTGCTGTGCTGGCTCTTAGAAGGACTTAATCCTGCTGCTTCTCTGCTCTTTTCCCCTAACTTGACAAATCTTTCTCTCTAAGAAAAAGGAACGGGATATGAACTAAAGTTACCTTTGTATCTGCTGTGACGATACTGTACCTTTTAAGAAATGTATTTGACATGTTTCTTATGTAGAATTTGTTTTAGCAATTTTTTTTATTATTGGTGCTGCTGGGTCTATAATCAGTATCCTCTATTGTAACTGCAGCAGCATAATTACCCCTAGTTGCTAGAATGTTTGTTTGTTTGTTTGTTTTAATCTGAATGAATGCTATTCTGATGATTTTAGCGATTTTCCCCTAGGGATTTGCAGAGCAGGACTTGATTATGTTAATTGACAGTAATATCAGGTGGCTGGGTAGAATTGGCTTTCATAGAGAACTCAAGCTTAGTTCTGTTTAGATTTGAAAATAGCAGAAATATGTTTGTCTCTGAAGTCTAAAGGCTGGATCTGCCAGAGACTAGGTTTGTTTCTCTGAGATTCTGCTGCATGAGAGTCAGAAGACAGGTGGCTGTCTGGATCTCCTTCCAGAGGTGTTAAAAGGCTGAAAATCTAGCATCCACATATGCATATCTGCTTTTGGTGCTAACTAGTTCTGAAGAAGAGATTATGTCTGTGGGGGATACTGCTAAATTGCAACAATAGAGATGGATAGCTGTTAAACATGACAAAGTACAATTCTTAAGTATTTTAATTGGTAAAAGTTGTATTCTAACTGTGTTCTTAAATAAAGTTTTGAACAAAGTTTCCTCGTGGATCATTACCTGGAATGAATCGTACCTGGACGTGCTCTCCCTAAAGTCAAAGTAAAAGTTGGGGTCTAGGCTAACCTCAAAATATATCTTGGAGTTCCTGGGCTGGTACCTAACACTGCTTACACCACTCTTTCAGGAAGTGCATTGAGTATTGTATTTTCCACACCACATAAATAAATCAATTTATCTTTTCTCTTGTTCCTTAACCGATTGAAGTGAACTGCTGGTTCCATTTTGAAAATGGAAAAATCATCTTGTAAAATTGACCTTGAAATCTTAGAGAAAACTCTGCATTGTATATGGTATTGGATTACGATCTGCAGCATGGCTGTCCTTAGTATCTTATGGTTTGGATGTTTATTTTTAATAAGACTGAAAACTTTTGTAAGCCTATGGTCAGGAATTGCTTCTGTGAGCAAAGAAGAAATATCTGTGCCTTGCTTTGCACAATTTGGATGTCTATATCAAGATGTGTACTATTCTTACTTGCCACCTTTTTACCTTTTGTGGGTTCATTTCCCCTGGTGTTACTCAATGAATCAGACAAGATGTTGTTCATTTGGGTAGAAGTGATAAATGTTGAAACATTAAACATATTGACCCAGATGAAAGCTGATTTCCATTCAGTGGTTGATTGCTAGAGAAAGTTCCAGATATGTATGACATGGTTGGCGATGGTGCCTGAAGTCTGTCTTGTTGCCAATAATGAAAAAGCAATGAGTTTTGTGGGCAGGCAAGCTGAAAATGTTTTCAATGATCATGGAAACATTTGTGAAATAACTTAAAGCAATTTAGTCTTTTGAACTGAGAATTTTCAGTAAATTATTGATGCACAATTTCAGTCCTGCCAACACAAACATAAAAATACTTATATATCCTATGATATGAGTCAAACAAGTTTACAAATACTTCTCGATTGCTTGTCCCTTCCCCCCCCCCACCTTTTTTTTCTCTCTCTTTTCCCCCCCCCACCTCCCTCTTTCTCTCCCCTTCTCTCTCTCTCTCTCTCACAAGCATGCTGTCTTTCACCAGCCTTTCCTCCTTGTGCTCTTCTTGTCTACACCCTCTTTCCACCATTTTCCTGTAACTGTCATACTGTAATTTTATATTTTAAGTTTAGTAAAGGCTAGGTTATGGGCGCCAAGTGGAGTTGGTGTGCTAAGGCACAACAACAGAAAGATAGCATTCTGTTGTTTGCTTGCACTCGGGTAGAGGAGTAGATCTTGTCAGTGCCACCAATCATGCATGTTGTATGGACTGCATTAGTAAGAGCAGGAATCCAAGGTCTTTTGAGAGGGTACCTGGAATCTTGCAGCATCTGAGATAATATCTGGTATTTGAATAACCGATACTTAGTCTGTGGCTGGTGTTAAGAAATGAGGTGGGTCTGTGATTTAAGCAACACTCAATCTGTTGGCAGCAATCAGCAGGGTTTGGCATTATGCTGAGGATTCTGGCAGTGTTTGAGGAGGTGGTACTTTAGAGTAGTAGAATTGGGGACTGGGACATTGTGTCTCTCCGTGTGGTCCCCCTCAGGACAGACTGACAAGAGTTGAGCTCAGGCTAGAGTGTACCCAGTCAGAGTATGGAATGGGAAGGTAGAGGGAAAGTGCACAGCTTCAGTCACAGCTCAAAAGAGTCCTGTAATGGACTATGCAGAATTATCTCTAAGGCTGGGACAAATCAGAGGTGCAGCATTTTTGGGAGGTATATTGTAGACTTGTATAAGTGAATTGTTTAAGTTCTTAATGTAAAATTTGAGAACTCCTGACTTCATTTTCTAATGAGGAGATCCTAGTTACCCTGAGATTGAAGGTATGATACTGTGCTATTCATTTTTATTCACATGGCTGGGGAAGCAGTTCTCATTTGGTGCCAAGGTTAACGATCCATTCAACAGCTTCAGCTGATGCAGTGTGAATGATTGTGATATTGTCAGGGATTCGATATGTAGGCAGTAGTCTGACTTGGGTGACCACAGTCACAACTTTATCTGTTCCTTGTGTTCCGCTAATGGAGCAAGTGGCCACATCTTCGCTGGCCTATCCTCAAGGGTTTGAAGGTTATCCAGATTTTCCGCGAAAGGTTAAAATCTAGGATTTCACCACTTGGGTCACTTATGGATCTCCCTCAAAATAAACCCTACGTGCTCCCCTGAAATCCCGATGGTCCCTACTGGAAGAAGTCTTGCAACACCAGGTTAAAGTCCAACAGGTTTATTTGGTAGAAAAAGTCACTACCTTTAACGCCGGATCGCCACATCAGTCCCAGCTGGAACATACTCCACACTCTACAAACTGACACCAGCCCCACTTCTTAATGGTGCACTTCCTGGTTGATTGCAAACATCACCAACTAGAATCTAGTAATTGTAAAAATTTATTCACAATTTTAAAGTTACATTTTAACATAGAAAACCCAGGTTTTATTAATAAGGAGCTGTTATTTAATGGGGACAAGTGCTATAAATCAAAACTTTGGAAATCCCAATTAGATAAGGGATTAAGGCATTTTGATGTGGAAAATGGCAAGGGAACCAACAGGATTGTCAGTTGACATCTGTGATATATTATCAATTTTGTGCTTACAGTATCTTCTCGCTTCCCTTTGCTTTGTGTTTAAATATATATCAGAGATCATGAGCACAGCTGCTGGCTTTTCTTGCACTCTACATTACCCCCATTGCATTTCAGTTTATTTTGGTTTAATTCAATGTATTATATTTTCTCAATTTTCCTATAATTACATCTAGTAGTTGTACTAGCCAAAATCTAATAATACTGTGAGCTTATCTGAGATGATGGGACAAATTTTGTTGGTTGTGTGACTTTTTGTTTTAATTTACTTGATGAAACTATTTTAAAAGCTATGTTTTTCATATGCTGTATTTGATGTCAGTTGTGAAAGTATGAATCACTCTCATTCCCTTGTTGGTGGGCACGCTTTGTGCAGACAGGACAATGGGTTGCTCTGCCTATCCCATACCTTTTGCTAGTGCTGTTTTCCTGATGGTCGCAATAGTACCAAAAACTAATTCGACAATGTCACTCAACCAGTTTCCCCTCCTTTTTTAATAGAACAGTTTCTCCAAGTGGGGAATTTGGCAGACTTGGAGTTGAGTCATTGGTACAGTTCAGTGAAACCATTTGAAAATCTCCTTGGTGATGGTTTGTGGTTATGATATTGGGTGGTCTGTAGGAAGCACTTTGCCTGTGAAATATTACTTGAACGATGAGAAGTCTTTCTGTTCCAAGACCATAGATTATAGAAGTAGTCTGCCTATCAAAGCATGAGCTAGTCTCAGCCTGTACCTTTGATTTGTTTGCTTTGTAAAAAAGCTGATGAGAAGTGGCTGGACATTCAACAATGTATTGCAAGAGATATCTTCCCAAAAAATGTGTCAGACAGCCTGGTTTCTTTTTCGGCAAGTACCTCAGCTATTTTCAAATCTATTTCAGTGCTATTTATGACAGAAGCTTTTATGAACAATCTTATCCAATTAATAGCCCAGATTTTGTCAATATAAAGGCAAATTTAAAGCTCTCACTATTATTAAGATGCCAATCACCCAACAACTTGTGGCGAGGAATATCCCATAAATTGATAATCACCAAGTTACTGAAAACGTGCAAAAGCATCAGCTCTTCCTCAGTTTCCTCCTGAGTTTTATGAAATTGCTGCTTTTGCACATTAATTGTTCATTAACTTAGCCTGGTAAGTACTAGTTGTAACTTTCTTTGACATTTACACATGGCTGTAACTCAACTCAGCTTCATGTGCCTTGACAGTTTGTCTTGATTGCACCAGGATCTCAGACACGTGGCTTTGCTGAAGACTTGTAAGAATTCTCTTGCTAAATATAGTCAGTTGGATCAATAATAAATGATTGCAGCTGCTGAATTGTGCCACTGCAGCAGTATAATGGCAGATGGTCTGTAGAGAGAGAAAGCAGAGCAACATTTGTGTCTTTTTTGTTGGCTCGCAGCCCTTCTACCCTCATGGCACCCTTTTCCCACAGTTGCAGCCACATGTAAATGTAATTCAAAAGGTTGGCTGAAGTGTTGATGGGAATCATTTTTTCATGAATGTATTTTGGTCATGAAGAATAAATTTATGTTGGAGGACAAAATGCTGATGAGTAAATAGACTACTGGGCAAACAAATTATCTGGGTGGAGATTTTTCAGTGGCATGGCTTTGGAGAATGTTGAACATAAGTTTTCAAGCACATCAAATACCTGTTATCGTGCAACATGGAAAGAAGCCACTCAGCATTTCCTCCCTATGCCAGTTGTTTGAAAAAGCTATCCAGTTAGACCCACTATGCTTTCTCTCCAGGTCCCTGCAATTTTTTCCCCTTCTAAATATTTACCTCCTTCCTTGTAGAAAGTTTCTATTCAGCCTTGAGTGCTTCCACAAAATCAGAGTATCCATCAGTTGAAACTGAAGGAACACGGGGTGCTGTGAAGCACTTTCATATCAAAGTCGTAACCAGTGGTCATGTCAGTTTCCCTACTACTTCTCCTGGCTTCAGCATCCAAGGGATGTTTATGACCATACTTCTATCTGATTATCCAAATATTTTAATCTTTTTGAATTGAAGAATTTTTTTTTCCTGGGCTGAAACTTTTGACCCCAGAGGTTTTTGGCAACTGGCCTATTCATCTTAAGATAATGGAGAAATCTACACCAAACCATTTCAAGGAGTAATTCTGATCTATCTCCTCCACTGTAATGATTCCAAATGGCGAGTTCTTATTGTGTTAAAAGTTTTATTTAAAAAAATGTATTATTTTTGTAAAGTTACAAAACCAGTGTGCAGAGTGGACAGGACAAGCCCTTAATCCATATCCTTTTTGCCTCAGAAAAAGTTTAAATTGAATCTAATTCATGTCCCCTCAAGAAAAACATGCAAAATTCAAGCTGATTAAGAAAAGGCATTGCACCTCATCTTGGGCTTGATCTGAAGCTTGATCACTTATTCTTTAGGGAGGTGGTTAAAACTTGAGTCCGGATTCTGGCTGGCGGAAACCCAAGCTGCTGCTACTACCTTATAAGAGTCTATGTATGATATCCTATCAGTGCAACAGGAGGATATATTTTGGGGAAAGATGACACATTTTCAAAATGTTAGCATTATTTTTAATTTTTTTTTTCATAAAGGTTAACTAAATAAATGCTTGACAATTTGCATCAGCAATGTTACTCAACAGCAGAAAAATATCTACTTCCTCAGATGTTTTCAGTCACTATTTTCTAGCTTTTATGTATCCCAAACAGCAGCTGAAGATCTCTACTCGGTGTAATATAAAAACAAACAAGCATTTTTAATTGCATGTTTGGTATTTATCGCATCAGTAAATACATTTCTAAGAACTCATTGAGTCCTTGTGAAGTTAGAGTTTAAGCTGCTCTTTGATATGTGATGAACATATCTGCATGAATTCCTTTGTACTCTCTCTTTTAATGCATTTATTAACTCTTTTTTGATTAATTAATGTCTTAAGGCAGCATGCAATTTCATAAAGAATACATTTAACTCAATTAGTAGCAAGTATTGCTGACAGCAGTTGCAGCCAACAAGTAGGATCAAGTTCATGAGAGAGAGGTTGCATATGGTGACTAGAATGAATAGGCTGGTGAGCTGATCACCAAGTCCACTTGTAATACTCGTCATTAGTCATGGTTATGACTGAATGTAAGACTTGGAAGAATTCTCATAATCCAACTTACAGAATCATGGCTTTAAACCTGGGCTTCAGCCCCTGCTGCTGTACAGGAGATTAATTAACATTGGCAGTGAAATAAATAAAACCTATTTAGAAAATATTCACCAGTGATATTATCTTGCCTCCACTGGGGACTTAGATGTGGGTCATGCTTTTAAAAATAAGTCCCATGTCTTTCATTTGGAATACTTGATAATGCATGAATCTTTTTCTACCTTTTAATGTTTAAAAGAAAGACTTCTATTTACATAGTGCCTTTTATGACCACCAGATGATGAGAGAGAGAGAGTAATTATTTGTGCTGTATGTAGTTCATGGGTAACAGTCAGCCATCCTTTAACAAGGATAAGTCCAGACAATGAATGTTGGCATGATGTTAAGGATGGGGCTGGGATCAGGAAATCAGGATAGATCGTGTTCATATCCACAGATGTGTGTGTACCAGCAGAATTCAATAGATATACTAGATTACCGTTTCCCTGCTTCATGTATCGCAGGGGCAATGAGGCCAGTTTTGGTACTATTTCTGTCATGTTGAATAGATCTATTTTTTCATGAAGTCCCACCTTATTCATTGCATTCATCAACTGACCTTATTTAAAGTCTTGCATATCTATTTACTAATGCCATTTCTGCTCCTAAATTCTGACAACAAAGTGTGATAAGACACATCAGATTCAGGCCATTGTATGTGAGCTGAGGAATCGTGAAATAGCATTGCTGGGAAAGATAAGATGATGTGGATATGCCGGCGTTGGACTGGGGTAAACACAGTAAAAAGTCTGTAAAAAAAAAACCTGGTGCTGTCAGACTTTTTACAAAGATAAGATGCCCTTTTTGTTAAGAGATTTATTGACAGAACTTTGGTCATAGTAGTTTATTTCTGTCAATCATTAAGCATATGTTTGAAAAATATTTCACTTTTTCATTTTAGAATATTTGGTAATGCATGAATCTTTTTCAACCTTAATGGTCGAAAGAAAGACTTTTATTTACACAGTGCCTTCTCATGACCACCAGATGACTCAAAAGTGCTTTACAAGTAAAGAAGTGTAGACACTACTGTTGTACTGAAATACAGTTTATTTGTGCACAGTAAGCTCCGACAAACAACAATGCAATAATAATCAGCTCATCTGTTTTAATGTGTTGATTGAGAGAGAAACTTTGCCACCAAGGATGATAATTCTGCAAAATTATGCTATGGGACATTTTAAGTCTATTTGAGAGGGCAAGCAGGTCCTCTCTTTATCATTTCATCCGAAAGATGGCACCTCTGACCGTGCATAACTCTGTCAGTGTTGCACTGGAGTATCAGCTATGATTTTTGTGCACAACTCCATTGGGATTTGAATCTACAGCATTGTGATTCAGAGGGTAGCGTGCAACTGAAAGATGCACCACTTTGTCCAGAGATCGGTAAATGGTAATTATTTATCATTTACTGACGTGAAATTTGACTATTGGAGGCTATTTTGAAGTCACTAAAATTTATGATTTTTCATTAGCTCTGCTAGAGGAAGTGGTTACCTAGACAATTTGAATGAATGATGAGATATATTGTGTTTTATTCATATTTCATTCTAATTATATCCTTTTAATTTGTTTTGGAGATGAGAGACAACTACAAACCTTTGATCAAAATCTCTTTGCTCACACAGATGTGCACAACAAGACAGGGACTCTGAAGCAAATCCATTGCTCTCAGTCACTTCCTGGAACCCCACTCTCACTCAAATCTTTTCCTATTCATCTTCCCACATCCATGGATGGAAAGTATAAGGAGATCGCAGAGGTGAGTGATACCTTTCAGCAACCAAGACTTCTCTAATTTTATTGTATGCTGCTTTCTGCCTCCACCATTTAAAGGTGGCTGAAGATAATGTTTTCACCTCTGTCAATCTGTCTGCTAACAATATATTTCAAAAACTAATTACAGAATCCCTACTGTGCAGAAGGTCATTCAGCCCATTGAGCTTGCATCAACAACAATCCCACTCAAGTCCTATCCCCAGAACTTCATGTGTTTGCCCTGCTGACCTGCATGACACTAAGGTCCATTTGGCATGGCCAATCAACCTAACCCACACACCTTTGGACTGTGGGAGGAACCGAAGCACCTGGAGGAAACTCATGCAGACACGGAGAATGTGCAAACTCCACACAGATGGGGACCCAAGCCGGGATTTGAACCCAGGTCCCTGGTGCTGTGAGGCAGCGGTGCTAACCACTGTGTCACTGTGCTGCTCTTAAAAAGTCCCTATGGTCGGCAAACTTTGTAGCTCCCTGTCAGGAATGAGCCCTGCTCTCCCATATGACAGTAAAAAGTCTGACAACACCAGGTTTTAGTCCAACCGATTTATTTGATAATAGACTCACAAGCTTTCGGGGTTAGTCCCTTCGTCAGGTGAATGGAGAGTTCTGGCCTCAGACAGAACATATAAAGCACAGAATTAGAATTCTAATCAGTAATCTCTAAACTGTCTGTGCTTTATATGCTCTGTCTGAGGCCAGAACTCTCCATTCACCTGACGAAGGGACTAACCCCGAAAGCTTGTGAGTCTATTATCAAATAAATCGGTTGGACTAAAACCTGGTGTTGTCAGACTTTTTACTGTGTTTACGCCAGTCCAACGCTGGCATACCCACATCATGACTCCCATATGACAGACAGAGATAGCAACAAGGAGCTGTCTTGTGTTACTGCAAATGGAAAGATTTCAACAAAACTTGGTGCACAGCATATAGACCAAGGAGGAACTCATTAATTTTTCTCAACTATGTGGATCTTGTTCCTGGAATCTTTTTAGAGGATCTGTTGGCATTGTGAGCTAGAATAGTTTGACTATTTTAAGAATGTTGTGAGTTGTTTTAGTGTGTTGTGAATTGTCTCAGCCACTTAGAACATAGAACACTACAGCACAAACAGGCCCTTCGGCCCACGAGTTGCGCCGATCACATCAACACCTATCTATAACCCCCAATCCCATAAAACCCCATATACTCATCCAGAAGTCTTTTAAAAGACCCCAGCGAGTTCACCTCCACCACCACTGACGGCAGCCGATTCCATTCACTCACCACCCTCTGAGTGAAAAACTTACCCCTAACATCACTTCTGTACTTTCCTCCCCGCACCTTAAACCTGTGTCCTCTCGTAGCGACCATTTCAACCCGGGAAAATAGCCTCTGAGAATCCACCCTATCTATTCCTCTCAACATTTTATAAACCTCTATCAGGTCGCCTCTCAACCTACGTCTCTCCAGGGAAAAGAGACCCAGTTCCCTCAACCTAACTCCCAGTCCAGGCAACATCCTTGTAAATCTCCTCTGTACCCTTTCAATAGCTTCTACGTCTTTCCTATAGTGAGGCGACCAGAACTGTGCACAGTACTCCAAATGAGGCCTGACAAGGGTCTTATAAAGTTGCAGCATTACCTCCCGACTCCTAAACTCAATCCCTCGATTTATGAAGGCCAGTACACCATACGCCTTCTTGACCACCTCCTCCACCTGCGAGGCCACTTGGGGAACTTTTCACAATGCTATCAAAATATGTGCAGAGTTTTCGGGGCAGATTGTTGGATGTAAAACCTCCTCTGTGAGATGAAATTCTCAGCATTTTTGTTACAGACCTGGTTGAAAAACCTCAAGAGCTGTAATTCTAAAATATGTTGAGAGGGTGGCAGATATATGCAGTCTACTGAGTGCTCTCTTGTTTGTTTACATTTTCAGAACTAACGCTCTGACTTTTATTCCATCAATAGCAAAACCTAAATCTGCTTTTAAAATATTTTTTTAATTTTTAAGTACTCCATGCTATTTGTTTTGTGCCCATCTTTTCTGAACCTCCATGTGTGAATCCCTTAAGTCAGATTTCTACCTGTGTCAAAATACTGGAAGGTTTCTTATCAAAGTCACAAATCACGGCCTGTCCAATTGTAACAGTGGTAAGTTATCTATTCTTGTCCTTTTTTACTTGAATATATCATTTTATTCAGTTGATCGCTCTTGAAAGTTCTCTAGCATCGTCAGGTAGAGTTGCACCTCATCGTCTTCCATTCTTATCTATGCTGGAGAATCTCCTGCAATGGCCTTTTTCCCCGCTCTTGTGCTGTTCTCTCTGGAGTCCCCCAGGTATCTGTTTTTGGTCCCCTCCTCTTTCTCAACCATATACTTTGCCATAGAGACATCTTCTTAAAGTTCTGTGTAACTTTCCACGTGCCGATGATACCAGCTCTTTCACCACTGTCTGTCTCAATCCCTCTACTACCTGTATTGTCTAACTATTTTTCCAACATCCACTAATAAATGAGCTGAAATTTATTTAACTAATTTATCTTAATTTAGTTTATCCAGCTGTTGTCTTTGGTCTTTACCGCAAATTCCATTCCCTCGCTAACAACTCTATCCTTCCATCAGTTGCCAGAGGTGGAACCAGACTGTCCATAACCTTGGTGTGTCACTCTGAGATGAGCTTCCATTCATGTATCAATTACATCATTAAGGTTGCCTGTTTCCACATCTATAACTCCGCCCTTGACCTGTTGAAATCCTCATCCAGCCCTTAGTTTACCTCCAGATTTGATGATTCCAAAGAACTCATGGGTCTCCAATCCCCATCCTCCATAAACTTAAACTTATCCAAAACCCTGTTGGCCCAATGGGATGGGTGGCCCGGTGGCACACTGCTGCCTCACAGCACCAGAGACCTGGGTTCGATTTCCGACTTGGGTCAATGTCTGTGTGGAGTTTGCAGATTCTCCCTGTGTTTGCGTGGGTTTCCTCCGGTTTCCTCCCACAGTCCAAAGATGTGCAGGTTAGATTGATTGGATGTGCTAAATTAATCCTTTGTTTCCTGGGATGTGATAGGCTGGAGGGATTAGCAGGATAACTAAGCGGGGATACGGCCTAGGTGGGATTGTTGTCGGTGCAGACTCGATGGACCGAATGGCCCCCTTCTGCAGTGTAAGGTTTCTAGATCCTACCTTGTACCATTCCTTGTTAAATCATCTTCCCAGTGCTTGCTGTCCTACATCGGTAACTGGTCGAGCAGTGCCTCAGTTTTAAAATTCACATTCTAGTTACCAAATCCTCCAAGGTACTAGTCCTCCCTGTCTCCCTAATCACCTTCAGTCCTTGCAAAATATCTGCTTTCCTCAAACTTTGACCTATTTGTACATCTCTGATTTTAATTGCATCATCATTGGCACCCCTGTTTGCAGCTGCCAAGGTCACTAAGTCTAGAATTCATATCCTAAACTGCTCTACCTCCCCCTCTCTCCTAAAAATCTGCCTGTGTGATCTTTCTCATACACCTGGATGGGGTGACAAGATCTCTGTTTAATATTTTATCTAATCAACCTCACTCCTGTCAATGTCATCACTGGGTTCACAGAAATTTAATCTGTTCCTCAAGGAACAGTTCAGTAACTGCACAAATGCAATGATATCTTTCACAGGCAATTGGGGTGGTCCTGTTTTCTTTCACCACCTACCCCCCCGCCCCCATTCCCTCAGCCTTTTTATTAAATGACATAATGCTTTCCTGTCTTCTCACTGTGTCCTTTCGATTTCAAGACAGCCATCATCCACCCTCTCCCCAAAAGAATCCTCCTTGTGATCCCTCTATCTTCTTCCAGTAACTGTCCCATCTCTAGCTCGTCGCTATCTCCAGTCTTTAAACTTGTCATCTCAGTGTTTTACCTTACTCCATTACTTTGATTCCCTACAGTCAGATCTCTGCCTAGCCTGTAGCACCAACATTTCCCTTGTTTATCACAAGTTCTTTGTAGCTATCTCCCCATGTGTCCTCTTTAACCTCAGATATGGCGTTGGACACTTACGACATCCAGCTGTACCCCTCTGCAACTTTTCCTAATCCCTTTACCTCTGCATTACTTCTCAGACAATTAATTTTTATAACAGTTCAAAGACTGGAGACGGCGACAAGCAAGAGATGGGACAGTTACTGGAAGAAGATAGAGGGATCACAAGGAGGATTCTTTTGGGGAGAGGGTGGATGATGGCTGTCTTGAAATTGAAAGGACACAGTAAGAAGACAGGAAAGCATTATGTAATTTAGTAAAAAGGCTGAGGGAACCCTTTACCTCTGCATTACTTCTCAGACAATTAATTTTTATAACAGGGAAAGCAAATGAGTTGTTAACCTTTACTTCAAAGGATATGGAGTATAAAATTGGGGAAATCTTGCTAAAACGATACAAAGCACTAGTTAGACTACACCTACATTAATCACCTTATGTGAGGAAGGATAAACTGGCATTGGAGGCAGTCCAGAGAAGGTTTGCTAAGTTGATCCTGTGTATGGAAGCATTTTCTTATGAGAAGAGGTTGGGACTGTACAGTTATCAATTTGCACTCCTAGCATTGCCCTTTCTATACAAAGGTTAAGGAGAAACAGCTACCTATCTATGCGTGCTGTAAGATGTCTCACTCCAACTAATTCTGAGCCATTGGCAGCAAAAACCCGTGCAAGGAAAAACCGAATCAAGGAAAAACTTCTATTGCATCAAACTCAATCTGTATCTGAGATGTTTTGTAAAGGAGCCTGAGAAATTTTAGCACCAAAGTAATAAGTTATGGAGAAAACACATTGTAATTTACTCATCAAATAATGTTCATGTTTTGTCTTCCATCTGACCAAAGGTTATAAATACCACTGAACTGTATAATACTGTATGAATTTGTATAATAGTGAGAGTATCAGTTTTGATTTCCATATCACTGAATTCCCTGGTTCCATTATTCTTTCTATTGTCCAACAATTAACTTACTTAAAACCTGAGTTTGACCACCATTAACACCTCCTATTCTTCTTGTGCATGGGTTTCCTGGGACAAGCTTTGATCCTTCCATAGTTAGATGTATAATTTTTAAAATATGTTCCTGTTTCAGAAATGAAATATTGTCCCTAAACATAAATTTGTTGGCTTCAATTCAATGAAGTCAACATTGCATTCTACGTCTGTTCTGACCCTTTTTGATGTGTGCACAAATATGAAGGTCTAATATATCCACATTTTCTAATATATCCACACCCTTCCAAAATTATTCATGTCCTGTATGAATAATTATTATCCTTCTAATTTCAGGTGCATCTAATTTAGGATGAAGAATTATTTTAATTTCTTTCTCATCCCATTTTTATTGCCTCAGGAGCTGTTTACCCGATCTCTGACAGAAAGTGACATGAGAACTGCTCCTTATGAATTTCCAGAGGAGAGTCCCATCGAACAGTTGGAGGAGAGACGGCAACGTTTGGAACGCCAAATCAGCCAGGATGTGAGGTAAACTGAACTATTGTACAAAACCTGAGGCTTCAGGCTTTTTTAATTAGTTTGCTCCAACAGAAAACATGAACAGCAAGAGTGTTGTCCAGTTTGTTTCAACTGGGAGATGGGTATGGATACGCCCCAGGAAACCCATGCTCGAAGAATAGGAGGTGATAATGGTGATCAAACTCAGGTTTTAAGAAAGTTAATTGTTAGATAAGGGAGAATGGGTATGGAAAATATACATGTTTTAATAGTTCAGACATCAGGATTAAAACAGGGCAGAGCGGAAGGAATGTTTCACTATGCCTTTGTCTGCTCTTTAGTTGTTCTATGACTGCTTACATGTTAGTGGATATTTCATGCGAAAGAATTGCATGAAATATGAGTAAAATCCAGGTCCACTTTGCTTGACACCTATTAGTTGATATGTTGTACCAGTTAGTCGTTGGAGTTAATTGGCACAGCCCGACTAATTAATTCTGTTTTTCATTTTCCCTTTATTTATGGATCACCGGAATGACTTTGATTTCTCACTGGATTTTCACGAAGTGTTAATGTCTTGTCACTTACATTATTAAGCTTTGTTATTGTCAATTACATTGTTACAGCCAAGGGAAACAGGTGGTTGGCATTAATCATCTTTGAGCATATTTGATAGGGGATGGCTGGACACTGGGTTGTATGCGAAGAGAGCTGAGACTGAACAAATCAATAAACTCAAAAAAGGTTCTGGCTTCACCAACTAACTTTGATCCTATTAACATATTCCCTCTTGGAAAAGAATCAAGTCATTAAGGAATGATTTTGGAATATTTTTCCAAGTTTTCATTTAATAATGGCTATTAATTTTTTAAAGTTTATTGATTTATTAGTCACAAGTAAGGCTTACATTAACACTGCAATGAAGTTACTACGAAATTCCCCTAGTCATTACAGTCCACCATCTCTTCGGGTCAATGCACCTAACCAGCAAGCCATTCAGAATGTGGGAGGAAACTGGAGCACCCGGAGGAAACCCGTGCAGACACAGGAAAAATGCGCAAACTCCACACAGACAGTGACCCAAGCCGGGAATTGAACCTGGGTCCCTGCCATTGTGAAGCAGCAGTACTTGCTTCTATGCCACCCCATGTGAATGTGAAGTATACCTTTATCAGTCAGGTGCTAATATTAAATGGAAGAGCAAAAACTGACCAACTTCATCTTATCTCATTGACAACTAGTGAATTAGTTTACTTGTACTTTTGAACTTTTCAGACGAAAAGTGCTGATTATAATAGAAGTTGTGCACTTTTCATATTAGTTGAAAAATCTAGTGTGATAAACTGTGTGGAGGTTTGACTGGAAATAATACTCAGCTGACAGCACTGAAATTAAAAATCACATTTGTTGTTTCAATATTTATTGCACAAGCTGACGTGTGTTGAAAGTAACTTGATTTTTTTTTTAATGTTACTGATCCTACTTACTACTTGTTTGCTTACCAAATGCATACTCAGTAAGATGGTATATGTGAGCTACAACAAGTGTAACAAATTGAAAATCCAAATCAATTTTTTTTAAAAATGCCTTGTTTGTTGAAAGCAAGCCTTGGACAAAGAATAAGATAACTGCAATTGGAGGAGTAAGGTTCTGCTCTAGATCTATACCATCTCTACATGCTTTTCCTTAATTTTGTATTCATTTTTCAGGCTCCCTTTTCTAATAAAATGCCATTGTGGGTGGAACCGAATTCTCAGCACTGAAAACTTTTTTGATTTCTTTTTAGGTGACCTTCTTCAGGTGGCCCTTTACTGCTAAGATAGGGTATTCCTGCCAGAGTTATGGGTTCAAGTCTCAGGACTGCCTGTTGCTCAAAAATGTCTCTTAGCTGGAAGATTCTATCAGGTCACAGGGGGGAAGCTAGGTTGACAGCAGAAGGAAAATCACGATGTGCTGTGTCTCGAGGACAAAACTGACAATGCCAAATGTTCTTGTATTGCTGCACCACAAAGCAGTATAATTGATATTGGCATGGAAAAATAACAGAGAGCAGCTGTTTTGATACGAGACTAAAGAGTTTGAAAATATGTTGATGGAGGATTAAAATAAAACTCTGCTTATGAATGGTTTAGAAAAAGCATTGATCTTTGCGTCATTGAAATTACCCTAAAACCACTTGGCTGTTAATCAAAACACAATATTTATGGAACCATCATTTGTGGCCCTTTTTTTTGTAATTTGGGTACTGTTTCCTTCTGGTTATTTAGGCTTAAGGCATGTGGCCAGTACTACTGTTGGTGCAAGAAGTAAGCTCTAAATGCATGTCAGAGACTAGCAATGTTTTAATAGTGTTTATGCATTGAAATCTAAGCTATACAAGTTCCTATCTTAAGAGAACTTAATGCTTAGATTTATATTTAGAACCAGGGTTTTCTTGTCTCATGCCAGTTGTATTCTTGTTGCTGTGCATTCCTGATGCAAAGCTCCCCAGTATTTTCACAGTAAGGATGGTGCTTTCACAGCATTGGTGATGAGTGACATGGAACTGAAGGTCCCATTTTTGTTCAAAATCGTGTTTTGATCACTTGTTTCTTTGTATGGCTGCCTTTAAACCTCTGCCAAATTGTTTAAGAGTTGATAATCTGAAGAAAAGTTGTCTATATTTTTGTTTATGATGAAAAACTGTCCCATCTGTCACCAACCACTTTGTACTGTAGTCTACACAAACAACTAAAATGATTAGAACAGTTGTGCAAATACTTTGGAAATACTGAGCATGCAAACTTTAAAAAGTTTGCAGGGGTTTGGTGGAGGGAGTGGTGAGGTGGGGGAGCAGTCAATACTTTGAATTTTGGCATAGCTAATAAACTGCAGTTAGAAAATATGTTTCCTAATATCGCGATTAACTGGCTTGTTTTCTCTCTCTCTCTCTTCTATTTCCCCTTTTCTCTCTTTGTATCTTTGCCTTGCTTCTGCCTGCCGTCCTCAGACTAGAACCAGAAATTTTACTCAGAGCCAAACAGGACTTCATGAAAATTGACAGCGCTACAGATCTACAGTGAGTCTTCCCGCACTCGCCAAAGGAGTGCATCTTCCGCATGGTACCAGTCGTGTGTCTACAGAACTGTCTTGGATGGTCTCTGCTTTCTGTTACTTTTTTTGCTCTTTCACAGGTTTCGATAAGTGGATTATTTGTGCACTTATGTGACCAACCAGACTGATCATTGAGCACTGTCTTCATATCATTGACCTAATACAGGATCTGTTGAACAGAGTCTTCAATGACAGATACAATTAAAACATTTTTTCAGAGATTTTGTTTTTAATGACCATCCATATCATGCCTTGGATTTTTCTTTTTACTGGGCCCAATTTTTTTTCTGAAGCTCCAAGTATTTTTCAGTACTGTGTTTTGAATTTTGACACGGTCTTCAGCTTTGTTCTTTAACTATGTAGATTAGAACTTTAAAAAAATAATTATAGCAAATATTGGTCTTGTGACAATTGGGAGTTTAGTCTTAATTTTGTTCAGTTCTGCCTTGTGAAAGTAATGTACCATAGAGACAAAACTGGTTATTGTATAAGTGAGAAAGAGAGAGCAAAAGCAGGTCGAAAACTGATGGGGAGCACTGCATTCTTCTAGGCTGACGATGTTAACAAATTCTTCAGCCTTGAAGATGAGCTCAGGTAACAATTAGTCACAGTTGGATCTGTACAGTAATCAGATCTGAACAGCTGTTGCTGGATTTTCTGAGATACTGATTAATCAGTTCATAACTGCGAGATCTACCATTCTGCGAAGCTAATTTTAGAATAGGAAAAGATTAGGACGTTTCAGCCCTCTAGCCTATTCTGCCTCATAATTAGATCATGGTTGAATGAAAAAGTGAAAAAATAGACAAAATGAAGTTTGGGAAAGATTGATATTGAGAGGAGTTTTATTGATGCCTTCAACATTATGAAGGAGTTTGAAAGGGTAGCCATGGTGAAACTATGGTATAGCCCATAATAAGGGAACATAAATGTAAGATAGCTGCTAGTTGACACTATAAATTTGGAAATTATAAGGTGTTTCTTTATCTAGAGTAGTAAGAACGTGGAAGTCACTGTCATCTGGAATGATTGAGGCAGATAACATCGATTGATTTTAAAGTAGGACTTGAAGCATTTAGGAAGCTTGAAGGAAGAGGGAAAAAGGGGTAGATGGGTCAGGGGTAGAAGAGGTAATTATGATTGGAAGAAGCTAGTGGAATATAATAACCACCACAGGCAAATTTGGTTTTAATGAATATGAGCTGTAGTAACTCTATGGACCACTTGCCATTTGGGAAAGCTCACCATAATTGATTCCTGATATGAGGATATTTCAGCCAGGTAAACCAAGATGCAGGCAATGTGAAGTAGTGGTTTGAAATGTTTTATAGGTCTTTAGAAATATGAATTGGTGAAATGTTCATTTTGTGAAAATTCTGATCCTTAACTTTTAACACTAAAGCTTGCAGTTTTAAGCAATTGGCAGCGCTTTGAGAGTTAGTAGGTTTACCAAGCTGGTATTCAGATTGGAATTAGTGTGGATATTGATAAGTTTCTACCATATTATTGTAATTACTTTCACACTTCAAATTCCAGAGATTGTGAATTCCTAGCTTTAGCGTAAGTGGTCCCCAATTTTGCATTAGTTTGGTTACATTTGACAAAGAATTTTCTCTAATGAATGCAAATACTTCAACATGTAACCATGCAATGAACCCAAGTGTTCCGACCACGTACATAATGTAAGCGATGTGTTTTATGACCTACCTTTTGAATGCTTTCCTTAGATACTACAAGGACCAAATTGATGCTACAACAGAGAAGTATCCTGAGGAGCAGGAAAATGATCTTGATCAGGAGTTCCAGCGAGTTCGTATATCTGGAGAGGAGAAATGTGGGGTATGGCAGATTTGATGTATGGTATTTGGGAGCTGATGAGCATAGCTTCTAGAATAGATGCACTTAACTGTCCATTCAGCATGTTAAAAGATTTGGGGGTGGGGGGGGGGGGGGGGGGGTGCGAAGGGTTTGTCACATGCTATTTTTTATTTAACATGGTATAGTGAGTCTTAAGAGGCGACTGGACAAATACATGAATAGGATGGGTATAGAGGGATATGGTCCTTGGAAGGGTAGGGGGTTTTATTTCATTTGGGCAACATGGTCAGTGCAGGCTTGGAGGGCCAAGGGCCTATTCCTGTGCTGTAATTTTCTTTGTTCTTTATGATGGGTTTCTTTTAATTAGTCACAACCAGTTAAGAGGAGTTTTCAAAATTTCAACAACTATTTTAATTGAGGTATTTCTCTCTCTCTTCCCCCTACCCCCACACCCCCCCCACCCCCACTTGTTCTTCAATGCCCTCCCTTCACCATACATTACCTGCAGAGGACATGGTGGGTTGCCTACCTCCATTTATACCAGGTTAACTGACATTGGTAAATCTTTGTGCAAGGCATGGATGTCACCCTGTGACTTATCATTCTATAGCACTTCTTAGTGTGATTGCTGTCTTTCAAAGTGGATATTGGGCACTGAATAGTACTGCTTCCTCACAACGCCAAGAGCCCGGGTTCAATTCTGGCCTTGGGTGACTGTGTGAAGTATGCATGTTCTCCCTGCATCTGCGTGAGTTTCCTCTGGATGCTCTGGTCTCCTCCCACAGTCCAAAGATTTGCAGGTTGGGTGAATTGGTCATGCTAAATTGCCCCTCAGTGTCCAAAGATCTGTAGGTTAGGGGGATAAATGCTTGAATCCGTAATTAAGGAGAAAATAGCGAGGCATCTTGAGGAGAATTGTTTGATAGAGCAGACGCAGTACGGTTTCGTTAAGGGGAAGTCGTGTTTGACAAATTTATTGGAATTCTGTGAGGATGTGTCTAGTGCGGTGGATAGAGGGGAACCGGTGGATGTGGTGTTTCTTGATTTTCAGAAGGCGTTTGATAAGGTGCCACACAAGAGGTTGTTACAGAAGGTTAGGGGACATGGAGTTGGGGGTAGGGTGTTAGCGTGGATAGGGGATTGGCTGTCAAATAGGAGGCAGAGAGTGGGTGTCAATGGGTGCAATTCGGATTGGCGGTTGGTGACTAGTGGAGTGCCCCAGGGATCGGTGCTGGGGCCTCAGCTATTTACCATTTATATAGATGATCTGGAGGAGGGAACCAAGTGTAAGGTGTCGAAGTTTGCTGATGACACCAAGATTGGTGGAACGGCAAATTGTGCGGAGGGTGTGGAAAGTCTGCAGAGGGATCTAGATAGGCTGAGCGAATGGGCGAGGAACTGGCAAATGGAACTTAATGTTGGCAAGTGTGAGGTTGTCCACTTTGGTAAGAATAATGGTAGGAAGGACTACTACTTACATGGCGAAAAGCTGCAGCATGCTACGGTGCAGAGGGACCTGGGGGTCCTTGTGCATGAGTCGCAAAAACCCAGCTTGCAGGTGCAGCAGGTGGTCAGGAAGGCGAATGGGATGCTGGCCTTCATAGCGAGGGGGATTGAATATAAAAGTAGGGAGGTCTTGCTGAAACTGTACAGGGCACTGGTGAGGCCGCAGCTGGAGTACTGTGTGCAGTTTTGGTCGCTGCACTTGCGCAAGGATATTTTGGCCTTGGAGGGAGTGCAGAGGAGGTTCACTAGGCTGACACCGGAGTAGAGGGGGTTGAGCTATGAGGAGAGGCTGAATAAACTAGGCTTGTACTCGTTAGAGTTTAGAAGGATGAGGGGAGATCTCATTGAGACGTACAAGATGATGAATGGGATGGATAGGGTAGAGGTGGAGAGGTTCTTCCCGCTCAGAAAGGACAGTAGGACTAGAGAGCACAGCCTCAAGATAAGGGAGGGGGGGGGGGCAGTTTAGAACGGAGTTGAGGAGGAACTTCTTCACTCAAAGGGTGGTGAATCTCTGGAATTCTCTGCCCATTGAAGTGGTGGAGGCTGCCTCGCTAAATATATTTAAGACGCGGGTAGATAGGTTTTTGGTAGGCAAGGGGATTAAGGGTTATGGGGAGAAGGCGGGAAAGTGGAACTGAGCCACTTCAGATCAGCCATGATCTTATTGAATGGCGGGGCAGGCTCAAAGGGCTAGATGGCCTACTCCTGCTCCTACTTCTTATGTTCTTAAGCAGGATAAATGTATGGAGTTACAGGAACAGGCCATGGAGTGGGCCTGGGTAAGATGCTGTTTCGGAGAGTCAACGCAGACGTGATGGACTAAATGGCCACCTTCTGCACTTTAGGGATTCCGTGATTTGAAGATATTTCAAAACTGGGCATCTTGTTGCTCAATCTAACATACTTTCGGTTGCTTCTTCAGATTGAAGTTTGTCAAGCACACTTAACTGTTGATACCCATGTCAGACAGTCACGTTGGTTTGTAACCATACTGCTCCATCTAGCAGTAAAACAATTACGTAGGTCCTTGAATGCAGTTGTGAAATGGGCTCTGTTAGGGAGCTTTTGGAGGTGGGAGTTGGCATTTCCCACATGGAGGAAGGAAGAATTTCATGGTGTACTAGTGTGGGTCACATGTTGGAGATTAGTTTACAGAATACCATTACAAAGGCAATGGAAAATTCCACTTGCCTATCCTCTACTGGTGTGTGGTACTTAATGAAATGAAAAGGAGTAAAATAATTGACATTATGTAATATAAAGTCATCCTATCTTATACTTAACAATCTACTAGAAGCTACACGTGGAAGCCCCAGCATTCTGCCCTAGGTAATTGGTCAGATTCCATTATGGAGCATTACCTTCACAAGTGGGGGACAGAATTAAAGGCAAAATTGCTGTGTGCCTTTTGTATATGGTTCTTGGAGGCAGCTTTCAATATCAAGTTTTCTGTCTGTTTTCTTCAGGAGATTATAACTAGTACAAAATGGCAGAAGAAAATGTAATACAAGAGAAAATACTTTCAGAACACCAGAAAACACTGATGATCAAGGAAATACCATCATTGTGTTAATCATTTAAGCAAGCTCTAAAGCAAAATAAATTAGAAAACTGGGGAATACCAAGATAATGGGATTCTACATTGTGATAAGATAACCCGCCAAGTTTTTTTTAGAAAGGTGAATCTCATAGAATAATAGAATCCCTGCAGTGCAGAAAGAGGCCATTTGGCCCATCAGGTCTGCATTGACTCTTATCCAGACATACACTGTAACTCCACACATTTACCCCACCGATCCCTCTAATCTATATATCTTAGGACAGTAAGGACAAATTTGGCGTGGCCAATTAACCTAACATGCACATTTTTGTGAGGAAATCAGAGCACCCAGAGGAAACTCCACGCAGCCATCCAAAGCCAAAATTGAACCCAGGTTCCTGGAGCTATGGGGCACCAGTGCAAACCATTGCGCCACTGAAGACAAAGTAGATCTGTGGAGTCTTCCTGATATCTTGTTTCTTACTAGGAATCTGTAAGCCATTAGTAATTTCTAATGAGAGCATCACTCCACAATAATACATTCTACTATTTCTAAACATATTCTACTATTTCTAAACATATTCATTGTAGGTCCCTTTCACAGACCTTCTGGATGCTGCTAAATGTGTTGTCAAAAGCCTGTTTGTTCGTGAGAAGTACATGGCTCTGTCCTTGCAGAGCTTCTGTAAGACAACAAAGAGGTTTCTGGAGCAGCTGGGGGACAGGCAATGTCAAGCAAACTTGCATGAAGAAATGCTGGAAGTGCCCATGTCACCAGGTGAGACTAGACATAAAATTGTCAGCAGCAGGCAGTGATGTTGGAAACTTCAGCTGACAGATGGCAATTGTTGTTGGCAATCAAATAAAAATAGTCTGATTGGCAGACTGGAAATGCTTTCTGTCGATATAAAGGGAACTGGGATGTACTGTGTTAATGAGATTACATCAAATGTTGGTTCAAGCTGGGTTTTTTTTAGAAATGTTATCCATTGAATCAGAATTGTGCCAATACTTGTCAGGCTGTGAAAGGCCAAGATTTAGCAGTAGAACTGGTCTGTGCCAACACTTCAAAATGGGTCATCATGCCAGTTTTCATTTTTCCATTAACTCAGAAAATATTGCCAAGATTTTAAATTTCCAACCACGTACAAGCAACAGTGAGAATATGAAATGAGTCTTCAAAACTAATTTAAAGTAATTTCAACTGTGTACCATTCTGGTCACTCTATTACAGAAAGGATATTATTAAATTAGAAAGAGTGCAGAAAAGATTTACTAGGATACTACCGGGACTTGATGGTTTGAGTTATAAGGAGAGGCTAGATAGACAGGGACTTTTTTCTCTGGAGCATAGAAGGCTGAGGGGTGATTTTATAGAGGGCTTTAAAATAATGAGGGGTATAGATCAGCTAGATAGTCAACATCTTTTCCCAAAGGTAGGGGAGTCTAAAACTAGAGGGCGTAAGTTTAAGGTGAGAAGGGGGAGATTAAAAATAAAGGGTCCGGGGGCAATTTTTTCAGAGGGTGGTGAGTGTTTGGAACAAGCTGCCAGAGGATAGTAGTGGCGACAGATACAATTTTATCTTTTAAGAAGCGTTTAGACAGTTACATGGGTAAGATGGGTATAGAGGGATATGGGCCAAACGCGGGCAATTGCAACTAGCTTAAGGGCTTAAAAAAAGGAGCGGCATGGACTAGTTGGGCCAAAGGGCCTGTTTCCGTGCTGTAAACCTCTGTGACTGTCTAATTTGAACTATTGTTAAAATTAGTTTTGAAGTGAAATCAAGACAGGGCATGGTGAAAGATCAAATGCTCACTTGTTACAAGCCTGTTTTGCATTGCACCAGTAGAGCTAATTTCACCCCCTTTAATCTCTGCAGCAATGGACAAAACTTAAAAAATGAGACTGTTCCAAATTCCAGTTGTTACATACGATGTTCCTCTAGATTCAACAAATTAATGTAAGACATAAATTTCAAGCTGAATATATTCCACATACCAGAGGCATCCTTTATTCTATAAAAATTACACCACATTGCTTGCTACTGCTGGTTAAATACATAGAGAAACTGTGGGTCAAATTTGATGAGGGTGGCATAGGGCCCAATATCTGCCACCAAAATTGGAGGCACTTTTGCTGCCTCGATTTCAGGAAGCCTTGAGGGAACTAAATTCCTAATTGCAAACAGGACTCCTGTGCCAGAGCTACTGGTTGCATGGGGGATATTTAATGCTTCCCTCATTAGGGCTGCTGCCAGTAACGCACTTGATCCCTGGAGAAAGGCAATTGAGGGAGGGATGGGGATTATGTGAGGGGGGTCACCGGCAAGAGTTGGGTGTAGGGGTTTAGGGGAATGTGCAAGAATGGTCCTTGTTGGGCACCCCACTACCCACTCCCTTGATCAAGTGCTGAGTGCCTTTGTGTGAATGAACACCCTTCCCTCTCCCTGTAGGCCACGTGGCTTTGGTTGTTGGTTTCCCTGTGTGGCAAGTCCCTTGTTGATTGAAGATGTGCAGCAGCAGGATGAGGCCCTTGAGCAGGCACTAATAGCCATTTAAGAGCCCCCACTGACATTCAGGAAGGCAGTTCTTCCCACTCTGGGCCTTAACCAAGGAGAAGACGTAGGATCCCCGCCTACCCCCTTCTGCCTGATCAAAAGTCCTTCCTTTCTACCAGTGTTGTGAGATGATAGAACATAGAACACTACAGCACAAACAGGCCCTTCGGCCCACAAGTTGCGCCGATTACATCCATAATTACCAGGCCATAGAACAATCTGTAACTCCCAACCCCATTTAAATCCCACATATTCATCCAGAAGTCTTTTAAAAGACCCCAGCAAGTTCACCTGTACCACCACCGACAGCAGCCGATTCCACTCACTCACCACCCTCTGAGTGAAAAACTTACCCCCAACATCTCCTCTGTACTTTAAACCTGTGTCCTCTCGTAGCAATCATTTCAGACCTGGGAAATAGCATCCGAGAATCCACCCTATCTATTTCTCTCAACGTTTTATGAACCTCTGTCAGGTCGCCTCTCAACCTTCGTCTCTCCAGGGAGGAGACCTAGCTCCCTCAACCTATCTTCATAAGGCATGCCTTCCAATCCAGGCAACATTGTTGTAAATCTCCTCTGCAACCTCTCAATAGCATCCACATCCTTCCTGTAGTGAGGCGACCAGAACTGCACACAGTACTCCAAGTGGGGTGTGACAAGGGCCTTATAAAGTTGCAGCATTACCTCCCGACTCCTAAACTCAATCCCTCGATTAATGAAGGCCAGTACACCCTACGCCTTCTTGACACATCCTCCACCTGCGAGGCCGATTTAAGAGTCCTATGGACCCGGACCCCAAGATCCTTCTGCTCCTCAACTCTGCTAAGACTCCTACTCTTGATACTGTACTCCTTCATCCCATTGGTCCTGCCAACATGGACCACATTGAAGTCCATCTACCACTTCTCCACCCAGTCTTGCATCCTATGTCACACTGCAACTTCTGACATCCCTCCAGACTATCCACAACACCATACCTAAAGAAAGAATCTTTAGGTATTAAACACAAAAGTTTTCTATATAACCACATGATATGCTCCTCACAATGGCACCCCATTCAAATAATTAGTTCACTAAGTTATCTTCTGGATGCAACTGTTAATCATCAGGAGAGGCATTGATAGATGGAGATTTCTTAAATATCTTGGTTGCTTTGCTTTTTGGTTTTGCTGTCCATTGTAAAGAGTGGAAAAACTTGCTTTGTAAAAATCCTTTCTTAGTAAACACAACTATAGTTGCTGGAATTAGCCCACAGACAGAAGTTCCTTCCCTTTCTTTAGTGTTCATGTTACCACATGCTTACGGCATCCAGAGTTATCCTGAATACTGTATTGTGTCACATTCAGGTAGAAATTGTTTTGAGAGTCTAACTATCTATTGATTTATTTTACAGATGCGTCTTTCCATTCACCATTTGCTGAGGAGCATCCATACGAAAATTGTGATCCAAGTATAATGCCTGAGGATGTTGGGTTTGGCTGCAAAATGATTGATGGCGTCACCCATGTGTACTCTAAATCAAATATTATGGACAAGTAATCAAAACTCTTATGATATTAATGTAAAGAACTCTTGCAATCGTTATATGTTAATTAGTTTCTTTAATATTAATCATATTGGTTATCCAGTACTAAATGAGTAGAAATTTCCTCCAATTAAATGTTGGGAAGACTGAAACCATTGTTTTCGGTTTCCACTCTAAACTCCATTCCGTAGTTACAGACTCCGTCCATCTCATGAACAACTGTCTAAGATTAAACCAGTCTATTTATAACCTTGGTGTCATGCTTGCTCCTGAAATCAGCTTCCGCATTCCTATTTGTACTATCTCTAACGCTGTCTGTTTCCACTGACGTACGTCATCTGAATTCACCCCTTGCTCAGCTCATCTGCTGCTGAAACACTCATTTATGCTTTCATTACCTCTATACTCCTATATTTCAACATGCGCCTGACTGATCTCCTACATTCTACCCTCTGTAAACTTGAGATCATTCTGCTGTCTTTGTCTTAACTTGCACCAAGTCCTGCTTCACAGTCACCCCTTTACTCACTCATCTGCATTGGCTGCTGGTCAAATAATGTCTTGATTTTAACACTTGTACCATTCTTTTCAAATCTCTCCTTGGCTTTGCCCCTTCATATCTCTGAAACCTCCAAAGCCACAACCCTCTGAGATATCTACACTCCTCTAGTTCTGGCTTCTTCTGAATTCCCAAGTTTTAATTGCTGCACCACTGGCAGCAAGCTGTGAAATATCTTCCCTGCACATCTCCACTTCATTTTCCTCCCTTAAGGCGCTCCTTGAAGCTTACTGCTTTGACTAAGCTTTTGATCATCTGATCTAGTATCTATTTATCTGGCTCAATGTCATACTTTGTCCTCTAATATTCTGTGAAGCATCTTGGGACATTTCATTATGTCAAGGGCACTACTGTTGTCATTTCAATCTTTGTAAATACTGAATGCCTTGGATAATTTTCGACTGCTGGGCCAGTTCTAATATCTTCAAGTATTAATATGCCCTTACCGACATCCAAAGAGGTTTTATGCTGCTAAGTCGGAAGCTCCAGGTTCAAGTCCTACCTCAGGGCTTGATGACCAAGGAATAGTGCAGTCAAAACAGGTAGTGAGAATGGGAATCAGCCATGTGATGAAAACAATGTTGGAGCCTTAATCATCACTATCAATAACTTCAAACTACACTGTGCACATAGAAGTGCATATTGCTCTAGCAATTCTGACTTTGAGTGAACTGTAATACGCCATCACTACTGACATCCAAGACAAGAAATTTCATTGCCTATATTTCAGATCCATAACTTTTAAGGGACAGCACAGTGGTTAGCACTGCTGCCTCGCAGCTTCAGGGACCTGGGTTCGATTCCTGGCTTGGGTGACTGTGGGGGAAACCGGTCACTGTCTGTGTGAAGTTTGCATATTCTCCCTGTGTCTACGTGGATTTTCTCTGGCTGCTCCGGTTTCCTGCCACAGCCCAAAAATATGCAGGTTAGATTGATTGGCCCTGCTAAATTGCCCTTTAGTGTTCCGGAACGTACAAGTTACAGGGATTAGCAGGGTAGATGTGTGGTGTTATGGGGACAGGGCCTGGGTGAGACAGTTGCCGGTGCAGACTCAATAGGCCGAATGGCTCCTTCTGCCCTGTAAGGATTCTATGACTCGATGAAATTGGGATGCTTTTAGAGTTATTTTCATATTTCATTAGATTGTGACACTTAGTTTTTTTAATTTGGAGTTTGCATCCCTTTTAGGATGATGTAGAGTGTGATAGTATCTTGATAATGTTGCTGGACTGAAATTGAATGATTGTAGAAAAACCCAATCGCCACCAAATCTGCTATCCTTACTTAACCTCGCCTATACGTGACTCCACTCCTGTTCTTGATAAAAACAGAAAATGATAGAAATATTCAGAAGATCAGGTAACATCTGTGGAGTGAAAACAGAATTAACATCTCAGGTTCTTAACATTTTGTCAGAAACTTTCATGGTGATAGGTTAGCGACCTGCAAAGTTATCCCTGTTTCTCTCTACAGATGCTGCCTGACCAGCTAAGCATTTGCAACATTTTCTGTTTATATTTCAGATTTTGCTATTGGATGGCTCTGAAGTGCTGTAGCAAACAAGTCAGTTGTATCAAATTGCTATGTTACAGTGGTTCAAGTAGCAGGACTACAACAGCCTTCTCGATGGCTAACGTGGATGGGCAACAAATGGTGCCTTGCCAGTGACATCCACATCCCCGCAATGCAGTTTTAAAAATAGCCAAGCTGCCCTTCTGCCTCAGTACTTCATTTTTATTTGATGAAGTGCTGCATGCTTGATGGAAGAGACACAGTGAAGATGAATGTCCTGTTATCTTCTGATGGCTATTAAGTGGAGACTATGTTATCGCTCAAGCTCAAGTGTAAAAGCTCTATTACTTACTTGGATTGCAGGCCTGATATGTGACAAAAAAACAGGTGTGTGGCAGAGGATATGTTTAAAAATACTGGCAGGCTTTTAAATTTCTCTCAACACCCCTGAAGGACAAAGCACCAAGAATAGGAACTAAATGATGGATCATATCAACATTAACAGCATATTTCCTTGACTGAGTTGATATTCTAGTAGGCTGCTTTCCTGTTTCCTTCTTGGTAACCAATCTGTAAAAAAATGGATTTAAAGGGGCCTTTGTGTCACCATCTGTAGATTTGTGGTTTAACTGAATTTGGTAACCAAACACCTGGTAAATGAATGGCATAAAATCCACATCTTACTATTTCATGCTTTCATGCATGGTTGTGGCCGTAATCTGCATAACAGGTTTGAGGTTCTTGCTTCCAGGCTGGACGAGAACGAGGCAGGTGAGGTTGGTGAGCGAACTGCACACGGTACAGTGCTGCAGCAGGACATAGGCAATGAGAAAGGGAAAAGGAACGTAGTAGTGATTGGGGATAGTGGGGTGAAGGGTATTGACACTGTCCTTTGTCACAATGACAAAGTGCACAGAAGGGTGTGTTGTCTGCCTGGTGCTCGGGTCCGGGATGTCGCAGCTGGGCTGCAGAGGAACCTGGAGTGGGAGGGTGAGAATCCGGTCGCTGTGGTTCATGTGGGTGTCGGCGACGTAAGCAAAATGCAGACTGAGGATCTGGGGAGGGAGTATGAAAAGCTGGGAATGGAATTAAAAAGTAGAACCGACAAGGTGGTTATCTCTGGGCTACTGCCTGAACCGTGTGCAGATGGGCGTAGGGTTGACAGGATTAAGGAAGTGAATGGGTGGCTCAGGGATTGGTGTGGGAGGAATGGGTTTGAATTTATGGGGCATTGGCACCAGTATTGGGGTAGGTGGACCTGTTCGGGCGGGATGGGGTTGGTCTGAACCGTGCTGGGACCAGAGTGCTGGCGAATCGAGCAAAGAGGACTGTAGACAGGGCTTTAAACTAATTAGGGGGGGGGAGGGTGCGAGGGTAGGTGACCTTACGAGGTCTAAAGTTAAGGAGTGTACATGTAAGGGAAGAGGCTGAGGATGTCCCAATAATAGAGGGAGTAGGGGGCGTGAGTATAGTTGGTGGTGTTGCGGCAAATAGGGTCCAGGTGAAGGCTGGGATGAAAGCACTTTATCTGAATGCACGAAGCATTCGGAATAAAGTGGATGAGCTGACGGCGCAGATCGACACAAATGGATACGATCTGGTGGCCATTACAGAGACGTGGCTGCAGGGTGACAGGGACTGGGAGCTGAATGTACAGGGCTATCAAGTGTTTAGGAAGGATAGGCAGGAGGGAAAAGGGGGGGGCGTAGCTCTGCTGATTAAGGATAGCATCACGGTGGTAGCAAGGGATGATATTGGAGCCAAGGAGCAGAGGGTGGAATCGTTGTGGGTGGAGATTAGGAACAGCAAAGGGAGGAAGACGCTGGTGGGTGTCGTCTATAGGCCCCCGAATAATGATCTGGAGATGGGGCAGGCTGTTAACGCGCAAATAAGTGCGGCGTGCAGGAATGGGACGGCCGTAGTTATGGGGGATTTCAATCTGCATATTGATTGGTCGACCCATGTTGGACGTGGGGGGCTCGAGGAAGAGTTCTTGGAATGCTGCCAGGATAGTTTCCTCGAACAGTGTGTGTTGGAGCCGACGAGGGAGCGAGCTATCTTGGATCTGGTGCTATGTAATGAAGCGGGTAGAATTAGGGACCTTGTGGTGAAGGATCCTCTTGGGGAGAGTGATCATTGTATGGTGGAGTTTCTGGTGCAGATGGAGGAGGAGAAAGTGGGTTCCCGGACACGCGTCCTTTGTTTGAATAGAGGGGAGTACGGTAGGATGAGAGAAGAATTGGCGAATGTGGACTGGGAGAGCGTGTTGGAGGGAGGGTCTGTTGAGGAGCAATGGAGGATCTTTAAGGAGATCTTTCTTGGTGCTCAACGGAAATTTATTCCGATGGTCAAAAAGGATAGTAGGAGGAGAGGTAATAAGCCGTGGATAACGAAGGAGGTGAAGGAAAGTGTTAAACTAAAAGCGGAGGAATTTAGAGTAGCTAAGAGTAGTGGGCGAGAAGAGGATTGGGAGAGTTTTAAATGTCAACAAAGATTGACAAAGAAGTTGATAAGGAAGGGTAGGAGAAACTATGAAGTTGGGCTAGCACTTAATATAAAAAAGGATAGCAAGAGTTTTTATAAATATATAAAAAGGAAGAGGCTGGCTAGGGTGAATGTTGGTCCTTCAGAGGATGAGAAAGGGGACCTAGTGGTAGGGGATGGGGATATGGCTAAGGTATTGAATAACTTTTTTTTGTTTCTGTCTTCACGGAGGAGGACGTGAATAATTTGCCGGGTGTTAGCGATGGAAAGGTGGTAGGACTGGAGGGTCTTAATGACATTACTGTTACTAGAAAGGCGGTGCTCGACAGACTGGAAGGGCTGATTGTGGACAAGTCCCCAGGACCGGATGGAATGCATCCGAGGGTTCTGAAAGAAATGGCGGAGGTGATAGTGGATGCCTTGGTGGTTATTTTCCAAACGTCGCTGGATTCCGGGGAAGTGCCGGATGATTGGAAAACGGCTAATGTTACGCCGTTGTTTAAGAAGGGTGCCAGGCAAAAGGCGGGGAATTATAGGCCGGTTAGTTTAACGTCTGCGGTAGGTAAAATGTTAGAATCTGTCATTAAGGAGGAAATTGCGAGGCATCTTGAAGGGAATTGCTTGATAGAGCAGACGCAGCACGGTTTCATTAAAGGGAAGTCGTGTCTGACAAATTTACTGGAGTTCTATGAGGATGTGTCTAGGGCGGTGGATAGAGGAGAGCCGGTGGATGTGGTCTTTCTAGATTTTCAGAAGGCGTTTGACAAAGTGCCTCACAAGAGGTTATTGCAGAAGATCGAGGGACATGGAGTTGGGGGTAGGGTGTTAGCGTGGTTAGAGGATTGGTTGTCAAATAGGAGGCAGAGAGTGGGGGTCAGCGGGTGCTATTCAGATTGGCGGATGGTGACTAGTGGAGTGCCCCAGGGGTCGGTGCTGGGGCCTCAGCTTTTTACCATTTATATAGATGATCTGGAGGAGGGAACCGAGTGTAGAGTGTCGAAATTTGCTGATGACACCAAGATTGGTGGAACGGTAAATTGTGCGGAGGGTGTGGAGAGTCTACAGAAGGATCTAGATAGGCTGGGCGAATGGGCCAGGAAATGGCAAATGGAATTTAATGTTGGCAAGTGTGAGGTGGTCCACTTTGGTAGGAAGAATGGTAGGAAGGACGATTACTTACGGGGCGAAAAACTGCAGCAGGCGACAGTGCAGAGGGACCTCGGGGTCCTTGTGCATGAGTCGCAAAAACCCAGCTTGCAGGTGCAACAGGTGGTCAGGAAGGCGAATGGGATGCTGGCCTTCATAGCGAGGGGGATTGAATATAAAAGTAGGGAGGTCTTGCTGCAGCTGTATAGGGCATTGGTGAGGCCGCAACTGGAGTACTGTGTGCATTTTTGGGCGCCGCACCTGCGCAAAGATATTTTGGCCTTGGAGGGAGTGCAGAGGAGGTTTACTAGGCTGATACCGGAGTTGAGGGGGTTGAGCTATGAGGAGAGGCTGAATAAACTGGGCTTGTACTCATTAGAGTTTAGAAGAATGAGAGGAGATCTCATTGAGACGTATAAGATGATGAATGGGATGGATAGGATGGAGGTGGAAAGACTCTTCCCGCTCAAAAAAAGACAGTAGGACTAGGGGGCACAGCCTCAAGATAAAAGGGGGGCAGTTTAGAACGGAGTTGAAGAGGAACTTCTTCACTCAAAGGGTGGTGAATCTCTGGAATTCTCTGCCCGTTGAAGTGGTGGAGGCTGCCTCGCTAAATATTTTTAAAACGCGGGTTGATGGGTTTTTGATAGGAGAGGGGATTAAGGGTTATGGGGAGAGGGCAGGAAAGTGGAACTGAGCAGCGACAGATCAGCCATGATCTTATTGAATGGCGGGGCAGGCTCGAAGGGCTGGATGGCCTACTCCTGCTCCTATTTCTTATGTTCTTATGTAACCGGTTTCAACAAGCGTCAATATAATTGTGAACCAGAGGATAATTTGCTATTTTGTTTTCATTTGGAGATCCCCAAGATGGTTCCAACTATGTGTTTTCATTCGCATAAAGCTGATCATTTATTTCATCCCTAGGAAGAGCAGGTTATTCACAGGGATCCTGTGTAACATCATGTAAGTAATTCCCCTATCAATTGACGGTAGGATTGCATCAATAGCAACCTTTAGCTGTGTCCTCTCAGTTATAGTGGAATAATGATTGGAGAAATGTAGATCTAAGCACAAAGCAACAAATATTATCTTTGATCACCTTGGTGGGAAATTTGTCCCCATCACCAAACCACAGTAGTTACACTACATGCATCTACTAGTGTTCCTATTGAGCCAGCTGCTTGGAGTTGGCTCATTGTGGTCCTAACTTTTAAATATGTGCGTGGCAGAATAATTTGTAAATGAACCTGGTGTCTGAGCTTAGATCTGTTTGTTTAGGTCAACAGAACTGGACCTACCTTGCCCAGATCTTCAAGAGTTCACTGCAGATATGAACGTTTTAATGGCCTTAATAATTAATGGACCAGTGTAAGTATAAATTAATTTGAGTGCTGTAGTATTCATTGACCTTTACTTTTGACAACACCCAGTTCTAACTCAGCACTGCTTTGTTATACCACACCCAACCGTACATCACCACTGTCTCCATTGAACTGTGTTGCTTTGTTGACAAAATTGTAAAATGTGTGGTTATTGTAATTTGCTTCTTTTTTGTGTAGCTGAGCGACATTACTCCTATGGTACAAGTTAGAATTTTATTTTGACGAGAAACTTACAATGGGAACCAAATATTTCAAGTACGTTACTTTAATAGGACTGATTTTATTCTTGTAGGTTATGTGACTAGATGAGCAGTTAGCAGAACTATTTTCTTTTTGACTCAACAGGAAATCCTTCTGCTATCGACGGCTGCAGTATCTGAGTTCTAAGTTCCAGATGCATGTTTTACTGAATGAAATGAAGGAGCTGGCTGCTCAGAAGAAAGTACCACATCGAGACTTCTACAATATTCGTAAGGTAGGAAGACCTGAGAACGTGCGTTTTACTCTCACTCTCATATTTTACACTTACTGCGCTCCAGTATTTGTGACTTCCCTCTTGGTATCTTTTATCCTCACTATAACAGCTTCTTTGTGAAATAAACTGGTTATGACATTGAGCACAGCCTGACTGTCATGATAATCTCCCAATGTTGGTCATGCGCTGCAAGCAGTGTACTGAAAACCTGCATCTAGGATCATTTCTGTAAGAGAGGTTTTAGTTATCAATAAAAATCTCTTTAGGACTATATTTATTGCTGCTTGCAAGGATGTTTTGTAAGTAGTGCAACTTAAATGAACGCGTTGTTGCTAGGAGTACATCTAGCAAACAAGCGATAAGAATAACCATACGGCATGGTAGCACAGTTGCTAACACTGCTGCTTCACAGCTCCAGGGACCTGGGTTCGATTCCGGGCTTAGGTCGCTGTGTGGAGTTTGCACATTCTCCTTGTGTCTATGTGGGTTTTCTCTGGGTGCTCCAGTTTCCTTCCACAGTCCAAAGATGTGCGGGTTAGGTTGATTGGCCATGCTAAAATTGCCCCTTAGTGTCCTGAGATGTGTAGGTTAGAGGGATTACTGGGTAAAAATATGTAAGGATATGTGGGTAGGGCCTGGGTGGGATTGTGATCGGTGCAGGCTCGATGGCCGAATGGCTTCTTTCTGTGCTGTAGGGTTTTCATGATTCTAGAATTCCTGCAGTGCAGAAAGAGGTCATTTGGTCCATTTGAGTCACAATGCGTGAAAGCCATGGCTCAATTGATGTAGCACTCTCACTCTGATTCACAATATGCCTGATCAAATTCCACTCCAGGGCACAACACCAAAAATCAAGGCTGGCACGCAAGTGCAGTGCAGAGGGAGCACTGCACTGTCAGAGGATTGCCATCTATCAAATGAAACGTTAAACCGTGATCCTATCTGCCAGTTTGGATCAATGTAAAAGATTCCATGACACTATTTTTGAAGGGCAGGGGAGTCATCTCCATTCCTGATCAATATTTATCCCTCCATCAATGCTGCAAAAAAAACGATGATCAAGTTATTATCACATGGCCGTTTGCAGGAGTTTTCTCTGTGCTAATTGGTTGCTGTGTTTACTACATTATGGCAGCCACTACATTTCAAAAAGTACTTCGTTAGCTGTAAAGTGACTTGAGATGCCTGATGGTCATGAAAAGCGATATATAAATGCAAGCCATGCTTTCTTTTATTCTTGAATGAGTTAAGCAATATTGGGCCTCATACTAACTAATCTTCATGCAATATGATTTCATTTAAATTTTCTAAATTTAATGATTTATTCAAATTGTTAAGTAATTTTTTTTATTGCTAAAAGTGAGTGAACTCTCAGGAGTAGACCATTAAGAGAAATAATTGAACTTAACATTGCTTAATAAGCATGAACTCTATACTGATGGGGAAGAATACTCAACAGTTAAACGCATCACCACTCAGCTACCCTATCCAATTTCACCATGTGTTCTGTGCAGCATTGTAAAAGTGGTGCGGAAGCAGGGTCAATATATAGCACACTGTTCAAAAATACCTTGGGTTCTTTTTGGTACTTAATAGAAACAAAGAAGATAGGAGCAGGAGGACGCTATTTGGCCCTTCGAGCCTGCCTTGCCGTTTATCACGGTCTTGGCTGATCATGCAACTCAATTGCTTAATCCTGCTTTCTCCCCATAACTTTTGATCCCCAATAGAATGCATAATGCATATAAGAATGTTTGTGCGAGGAAATGGAACACATTGGGCTGGATTTTCTGTGCCCCCTGCGCTGACAGAGGCAGCCTGCCGTTAGCTGATGGCGAGATTTTCTGATGCCACTGCTGCCAATGGGGTTTCTCATTCTACACACTCCCTTGCAACCTGCAGCGGGGTTGCGCTGTCAGTGAGATTGGAAAGTCCCGTTGGCAAGAACGGCCAGAAAATCTAGCCATTGTATTTCAGTAGATGAATGAACCACTCTTAGGTCAGGTATAATCTAGCTAATGCAAAGAAATGAAATTGAGGTTTTATTCCTCTGGAATTTTGTAATGTTCCTCCTATCCCAGGATGTCATAATCTTAATTTGCTATACTTTCAAGAATTAAGTTTCTTCCTTGCAATAGAAGATTTTTTTTTTATTGCTTTTACATTCATAACTCAGGTACATTTATCAGGATTTCAGTCATTGGTCAGCTAACATTGTGCCTTCCTCTGTGAGCATTTTGTTGATCTACAATACTTCGAAATGGTAGCCCAGAAAGTATAAAGCCCAGTACCAAAAATTGAAACCACTGGTGATGGTGGTGAAGGTGAAGGGTAGAGAAGCAAATCTTTGTTACAATTTATTCACATGGGTGTCCAATTTATTTCTCTTAAGATGTCTTGAGAATAGAACTTAGAACCTAGTTAAGAGTCAACCAGATTGCTGCGGTCTTGACCACATGTTGGCCAAACTAGATAAGCAGCAGATTTTCTTCCTTTTAAAAGAAACCACCATCGAGTAACTAATTAATTAGTGTTCAGTATACATTGTAGGCCAACACTTCATAGAATCTTTCAGTGCTGGAGGTTGCCATTCAGCCCATTGAGTCTGCACTGACCACAATCTCATCCATGCCCTAACCCCATAACCGCATGGGGCTGTGAGGCAGCAGTGCTAACCACAATACCACCGAGCTGCCCAACACTTGTTGAAAATGAAATGAAGCTCTCTCTTACCTCATTTAATGTTGTTGCTTAAAGTGTTTTTTTTAACTCTTTCATGGGATGTGGGCATTGCTGACAAGGCCAGCATTTATTGCTCATCTGTAATAGCCCAGAGGGTAGATTGCAGTGGGTCTGGAATCACATGTAGGCCAAACCATGTAAGGTCAGCAGACTTTCTCCCTAAAGGGCATTAGTGAACCAGATGAGCTTTTACAAAATCCATGATGGGTTCAGTTTCGGATTGATTAATTAATTGAATTTAAGTTCCACCAGCTAGTGTGGTGGGATTTAAATTCATGTCTGCAGAGCATTAACCTGAACCTCTGGCCGACTAGTCACTACCACCACTACACCCAAATCGTGACAGGAATTCTGATTACTTCTGTGCGCACTGGATTTAAACCTGGGGGCTTTGAGTGCTGATTCACAGTGCTACCCAATAATTTTTGAAGTAGCTGTTAATTGCCTGCTTTCCCTCCCCCACTCCCCAATTTTTTTTTAAAAATTGGCAATGTTGTTCAACAAAATGCTTCTGTCTGTGGACAATGTCAATTGGACAATGACTGGATCTTGGGGGATGTGTCAGAGTTCTAAATAAAGGAACTGTTGTTCCTACATCATTGAAAAAAAGTTATATTTATTGTACATCACTGTGCTCTTTGGGTAGGGGCAACATGATGTTTCAGAGCAATTAAAATTTAGTTACATTTTAAGTTTATAATATCCAGGCCATTTTCTTTTTTAGGGGAAAAAAGCCTGAACCCAAATTCTGTGGATCACAAAGTTGAGAATCAGATTACAACATAGTCTCCTTATGTCTCTGTTTTCCTTGTATCTGATCCAGTAATTCAATACAATCCAGTTCATTTCAGGAGACTAATTTTGTGGTTCCTGATGTGCAAATAGAAAATCTGTGCAGAACAGAAGGGGGAAAAAAATCTTCAAAATTTAGCTGGTCAATATAAGCATGGCTTTTGCTTTTATTAAATTTGATTTATTGGGTGGGATTTTCTGGCTGTGCTTGCCCCAAGACTGGAAAATCCTGCCCGAGATCAACAGACTTTTGCATGGTGGTTTCCTCCCGCCCGCTACAATTCCTGTTGTGGGTGGGACGGGAAAATTTCACCCATTGTGTAATTCAATTTGAACATTTTTATAGAAAATTGAGGAAGATTCTTGAAGACGATCAACTATTCCAAAATAACTAATGAAAAACACCATCACAATATTCTCCACTTTGTAGAAAATGCTGCAGTGTTTTTATGTTTTCAGCTATGATGGTTTAAAATTAGCATTAGCCAGACTCCAGTTTACTCAGTCATGCAAATGTCTGCTCTAAACAGCTAGATTAAAAAAACAATGCAAATTGTGAGGATTTCTGTGGCTTTGTTTGTAACCTGTTCCCTTAACCAACAGGTTGATACCCACATTCACGCATCATCCTGCATGAACCAGAAACATCTACTTCGTTTTATCAAGCGTTCAATGAAGAAGAACCCAGATGAAATTATTCATATAGAAAACGGAAAAGGACAGACTCTGAAGGATGTCTTTGAGAGCATGAACCTCACGGCGTACGATCTCAGTGTGGACACATTAGATGTGCACGCGGTACGCACAGAATTTAGTTTGCAAGAGGCAGTAAAACACGCCTGTCACATACATTGCTTCTAGTTTATTCTCCCAATATTTAATGGGATTTAAACAATACTTAGTCCCACTTTTATAGTTCATAGTTATGTCTGGATCAGTCAGGTTTTCTTCTGTGGTTTAATTGGTAAACCAACATATACCACAGCTTGAGAGGAACTTGTGTTTGCCCTGTGATTCCCCACTTGGATTGAAAGAAAAGGGGGAGGGAAAATCAATGAGCAACTAACAAAATATTTGCTGTTGTCCTAGTACAAGAAAATGACTGACTCATACTTTTAAAACATCTAAGGCATTTAAAACTAAATTACATGTTGAATCTCTGCAGCTGTACAAGTACTTTATTTTGTTTGTTGCCAAGATGAAGTATTTGGGGAGCTGAAGTTGAACTGAGCAACTTCCTGTGTGTTGCAATTAAGTAGAGTGCATTTTTCTGGTGTACGATGCAACCCTTTGCCTGAGCGCAAGAAAATTAATTTGGTTAATGGTCTTTCTTTTATCTTTAAATTCCCATCAGTAACACAAAAACAAGGACAGAGGTCCTTTCTCAGATTATGGTTTTGCTCCAAAATTAAGTAATGTTACTGTAAACAAAGAGTTTGTTTTTTGAGAGCGTTTGTCATTTTCTTTTCCCCAAAGATCCTGACGCTTACTAAGAAACGGTTGCACAGACACCCTGTGGTACCATTCCAAGTGGTGAAATGACACACAAGCATCTGGGAATAATGGACAGAATAGGACCAGGTCTGTCAAGCTTGTCCTACGTATGATGCCTGGAATATCATGAGTAGACACTTCCTTTGGCAGAGCCTTCATTCTGCCATCATGTAATCTCTTGGGGCCCTTCTCTGTGATGCTTTCTCTGTCTGGGCACAATCTGAGACAGCTCCCACTTGGGAATCTAACATCTATCCTGTTTTTATGTTTGCGTAGTCTGCACATCCTTGGTTCTCCACAAGCTGCCTAACAAAATATAGGTATACAAAGCAATCCTTTCTTTATCTTGTACTCCTCTAACTGACCAATTCTTAAGTTGGTGATGCTGTAAAGTAAATAGACCCAGCTCTTTATGCCTGTCTGAATAATTAAGGTTCTTTTAAGCTGGGAATCTCTATTGTAGCTCTCTTCTTAACCTTTTTCCAAGGTCAACATATCAGCCACCATCCGAGGAGATTAAGCTGTGAGCAGTTCTCCAATTACTCATGTACTGACAAATGGTCTCCTTTGATTTGATAGTAAATGCATTGTGGCTAAGCCTGATCCTGCTTGTGGTTAACATTCACACCTGTACACTTTGTTATATGGTTTACTGGCTAGACATCTAAAACGGAAGCCTTGGCTGTTTTCTTTCCATCTTCCCTAACTCATGGGGAATGTAACTGATGATTCAACAGATTTCCCAGTTACATGAGAACATAAGAACATAAGAAATAGGAGCAGGAGTAGGCCATCTAGCCCTTCGAGCCTGCCCCGCCATTCAATAAGATCATGGCTGATCTGTCGTGGCTCAGTTCCACATTCCCGCCCTCTCCCCATAACCCTTAACCCCCTCTCTTATCAAAAAGCCATCAACCCGCGTCTTAAAAATATTTAGCGAGGTAGCCTCCACCACTTCAACGGGCAGAGAATTCCAGAGATTCACCACCCTTTGAGTGAAGAAGTTCTTCCTCAACTCTGTTCTGAACCCCCCCCCCCCCCCCCCTTATCTTGAGGCTGTGCCCCCTAGTCCTACTGTCCTTTCTGAGCGGGAAGAGTCTCTCCACCTCTATCCTATCCATCCTATTCATCATCTTATATGTCTCAATGAGATCTCCCCTCATTCTTCTAAACTCTAACGAGTACAAGCCTAGTTTATTCAGCCTCTCCTCATAGCTCAACCCCCTCAACTCTGGCATCAGCCTAGTAAACCTCCTCTGCACTCCCTCCAAGGCCAAAATATCCTTGCGTAAGTACGGCGCTCAAAACTGCACACAGTACTCCAGCTGCGGCCTCACCAATGCCCTATACAGCCGCAGCAAGACGTCCCTACTTTTATATTCAATCCCCCTCGCTATGAAGGCCAGCATCCCATTAGCCTTCCTGACCACCTGCTGCACCTGCAAGCTGGGTGAAATTAGCTAACTTCTCACACACCATGGAGTGAACCTGGAACGTTCACTTTGTACTTTCACATCATCCATTTTACCCACCTAAGTCTTTGAGATAAGCTTTAATTCTTATGAGCAGTTTAAAGTTAATTCCCCATCTAGATTGTAAATGGCATACTTTTCTTTAAATTCTGGCAGGATTTGGATTCTCTGTGAAAAGTGGAGGGGACTCGAACCTCAGTACTTTGAATAGTAAGTACATATCCCTAGATGTGTTCCTGGGTTTTTTTTACTTTAATCATATTTTAAATTTATCTGAGGAGTGACTCCTCCAAGGGGAAAAAAATCCCAGCTGGAACTGTGGGAGGTTGGGAGAGAAGAAAGAGCATCCATGGCGGATCTCAGGAAAGAGTAATCATACTAAGGCTATTGGTAGGTGACCTCTTGTAATGGGATCCCTTAGGCCTACAGAGCCTAGTGTGTTCATTCTAATTGTGATGAATACAAGATTTGGTGGAAAAGCCAAATTAATGGATCAATGGGATTAGTATTCACAAAAAAAACCTGTGTCACATCTAAGGGTAAGTACTTGGCATTCAGAATATTGACCCTTAGTCTTTGCTTCTCCTTTGAAATTTCAGTGTTCAAAATGTCATTGTTATGAGCTAAAAGATGAAAATTCCAATTTTACTGTCAAAATATGTGTTGCCCTTTTGTTCTAATTGAAATGATCTGCTGATATTACACATCAACATCATTTATCTCCTTTTCCACTGCCTGTTTGTTTAACTGCCTCATTGAGTAAAACATTTCCAATAAGATCTTGGATATTCACCCATTTCTGGTCTAAAATACAAGGCACGGTTCAAAATTTTAAAATCTTTAGTACTTTTTTTAACATACGCCCTATCTGTAGCAGTGGTATCTTAAATGTTCGCCTTGAGCCGTAATTAATCATAATTTATCTTTGAGCTGATTGTGCTGGTTAGTGTAGAGGGTGAGTAATTGCTATATGTTAACTTTTCCCTTCAATATAATTATGATCTATGGGGTGCGAATAAAAAAACTTCAACCTATTTTTATCACCCTTTCTCCCTGCTTCCTGTCCCATTGTTTCAATTGTTTTTGAATTCCTTTTATTTTCAGTCCCCTTGACCACATTTGCTTTTTGTTATTTTGTCCAATTGTTTTCCTCTTCATCCCACTCTGCTTCATTGCTGCTTGATTTGTGGCTCAATGGGACAAGTCAGTTTACATTTTGAAGCACACTTAATGCCATGTAGTGATTGGAGGTGAATAAGCATGAGTGATGCAATTGAAAAATGGCACGCAGTGATTGAGTTTGTAAAAGAAAAGGTAATGGAAAAATGGAGGAGGTTGACTGTTGGTTATCAGTTTGGAATCTGTTGTGCCAACAAATTTTTGTGTATCATACTCCTTTTTGGACTGAAGATAATTGGTACCAAACAGAAGTCAGCTGTGGGTGCTATCCCTAATGGCTGAAACAGAACAAGAAAATCAAAACATAAAGCAACCTGCTGCAATATTTAGAATCGATACGTGAATACAGCGCTGTGGTATTTGCTTTAGATTATTCTTTTCCCCACATTATAGATTTTTAACATGGATGCAGCACTGATAATCCTGCTGGTTATTTACTTAGCTCTGGAACTCTGCTCCTGAATTATTTGGTGTATAATTTCTCATTGCATTAGATATCTGTAAAACTTTTAATTTGGTCTGGCAATGTGCATTTTTTTTCATAAAAGCTCATGATCTATTCACACCACCTGAAGGATCTGGAGACTTTGGAGGGGGTACAGAAAACATATACCAAGATGTTCCTGGCTTGGAGGGTATTAGCAATGAGAAGAGATTGCAAGGACAGGTTTGTTTTCACTTGAACGTCAGAGGCTGAGGGGTGACCTGAGAGAAATTTATAAAATTGAGAGGCACGGATAGAATGGATAGTCAAGAGTCTTTTTCCCAGTGTGGAAATGTCAATTGCTAAGGAACACAGGTTTAAGGTAAAAGAGAAAAAATTTAAAGGAGGTGTGAGAGGCATCTCGTGGGTTTTTTAACACAGAATGTGGTAAGTGCTTGGAATGCACTGCCAGAGGAGGTGGTAGAAGCAGATACAATAGCAAAGTTTAATAGGCATCTAGATATACATGAATAGATGGACCGTGCAGAGGCAAAAGGCCTTTAGTTTAGAAATGCATCATATGACAGTGCAGACTTGATGGGCTGAAGGGTCTGTTCCTGTGCTGTGTATGTTCTTTGTTATTTGATGCCCATGGCTGTTTTAAGCATGCTCTTTAATGTTCTGGCATTTCTCTCTTGTTCCAGTAGACATAATTCAAGAAAAAAATTATTTCTCTGATACCTAACCTCGAATCTCTTTCACAATCTATCTGTTTTTTGACTGGTTTATCAATATCAATTTAGTTAATGAACTTAATTCACTTTGAGCTCCAAACTTGCCATTCCTCACTCATTTCCTTCTCAAATTAACAGCATTTTGAAATAATGAGTCATCTCATTCTGTCTCCATCTCACTTTCTCCCAGAACCAGCAAATTAAGTATTCTTTCCCTTCTACTTATAATGTTAAAACTTGAAGGCTTCAAATCAATTACCTACTTATTTCAGAATTGGGAGGGGGGGATTTTCTGCTCCCATTTTGGGGAGGAACCGCAGAGGGGGGGGAGAATCACACGCGAGCTCCAAAACAACTTTTACACCGACATGACTTCCCTGCTCGGTTGTTCACGCCAATGATATATTAGGAATCCCAACTTTTAAAGTCGGGATCCCCGTTTGCGTCAATTTAACAGTGCATGTGAGGGCTTATAGCTAATAGGCTCCACATGTTAAATCATCCACTCACGTCAGCCTGAGGGCACGCTGACGTAAATCACAAGAAATCCTCCCCACACGCACCTGGTAATCAGAACCTGCTTGGAGGCACACAGGTGAGTACAGCCCCTGGGGGGGGACCGGGTGGTGGGGGGGTGGGGTGGGGGGGGGGGGGCGGCGGGAGAGGGATATTCCCAGGCACAGGTGGGATGTGGGGGGTGGCAGCATTCCATGGGGGAGGTGCTGGAGGCTTTGAGTTGGAGTTTCAAACTTTTTTTTCATATTGAAACCTCTTTTTAAAAACAGTGGCCTGACCTTTGAAAAGCCAAGTTGCTGGTGCGCCTGCCTCACTGGTGTAACATCAGGACTCACCCCTTGAATTCTTTTTGTCAAATATTAAAAATATGGCAGAAAAAGCCAGCAGTTCACCTGGACTGTCAAACATTGCACAGGACATCTACTCAGTTTGCAAAGATCCTGGTTTACAGAATTTTACATTAAAGGTGTAAAACGATACTTAATAAGGTAACTTGTAATTTTCTGAATCTCCCGCAAAAGTCACATTTCATGTTAAGTGATAAATCTTATTTGTAAGTCATTAGTTATTGTAGGATCATCTTTTGTTGACCATTCTCACATTCTTAGCCATCTCCATTATTGTCAGAATGAACAAAGTGACTACTGGATAGTACAGATGCTGTTCAGGTTGGATAACTGATGTGCATTTCTAAAAGCACATGATGCACGAGCTATTTGACATTTTTAGTGTTTCTTTTATCCCTTGGAAATGCATAATAGTCGAAATAAAATTGAACCACCAGGTGGTTTGGTAGTAATCTGACACCCTCGCATACTTTTAAGGGGCTCGGTGAAGCTACAGAGATAGTGGTGGCCTTAGATGGATTTTTGAGGATGGTGCCCTCTTTTCACTTGACTCTGTTAACACATGAGAGGATGGAGAGCCTCTGAAATGGAGGTACATGGGCTCAGTGATTCAGTTTGTTGGAGTACTGATGCCAAGGGCTGTTATGTTAAATGCTCCGTCCTCAAAGTATATGTCTTGTATAATATGCCAGACACATGACATTTTAACTGAACTTAATAACAATCCCAGTACCTCAATCTACTGTATGAATTTTGCCTCTTTTCTTAACTTGTGATTATCTAATTTTGCCCTCCAGGGCTGTCATCCCATTGTCATAATGTCAAACTCTTTGCTACAAAATCCCACAGGGTTGTCATTCCAATTATAACTGAAGAGTTTTAAGAGATACTCAGGGGGATTCTAAAAGTAACAGCTCCTGTGTATATTATGTCTGCTGCAAAGAGGAATGCAGTGGAACAGGGACACTCATCCATTTGGAGAACATTGATTGCACAGGGGAACACAAGGGATCAAAGCAGAGGAAACTAACAAACCATGAAGAAATGGATCAGAGAAGAGGAATCTAATTAACAAAACAGTGAAAAAATTGAGATGGAACAAGTTCAGTATAGACCAAAAAAAGTTAATCTATACAGCAGGATTAATGTGCTACAGCTCTTGTGGTTTTGATATGCTTCCCATCCCTGTTTGTAAAGTAATTAGTACTAAAATATTGAGCTCTGTAAATACCTCAGCCTGGCTCACCATTTATCTTGTGCATGAACGATCAGTGGTTCTGCTGGAGTGTCTGCTGATTGTTGACATTGTAAAAACTGCCATCAGTCAGATTCTTCCTTCTTTGTTAGTGCTAACAGTGAGCAACAGCTAATAGAACATAGAACACTACAGCACAAATAGGCCCTTCAGCCCACAAGTTGCACCGATCATATCCCTACCTACCAGGCCTATTTGTAACTCTCAATCCCATTGAATCCCATGTATTCATCCAGAAGTCTCTTAAAAGACCCCAGCAAGTTCGCCTCTACCACCACCGACGGCAGCCGATTCCACTCACTCACCACCTTCTGAGTGAAAAACTTACCCCTGACACCTCCTCTGTATGTCTAATGTTGGTGGCTATTATTGTAACTCCACACATTTGGTGAAGCCATTTTATGCCCCCTTTATAAATTTGAGGAATTTCCTCCTTTGCTGAAAAGTGAGGAGAATAAATGTTGAAGAAAATAAATTTGTGGGGGCAAGGTTTTGCTAGAGCAACATATATATAGATTTTCTTGGTGCCAAGATGGACCGACTGACAGTAGATGTTAAGATAGTGTATATTCACTAGTAACTGAGGTTGGGACTGAAGTTAGATCACAAGTCTGGTAACTTCTCAGCCTTTATTTCTGGATATTAAATACTGATAATGAGAAGAAAATAATCGCAAATATAACATTTTTTGGGTGCAGTGGGATTTTAAAAAATCCTACCTTGTCCATATTTCAGAAGTAAAGATGTCTTGCTGTAATTGTATGGAGCCTTGGTGAGACTGCACCTGGATTGTAGTTTGACCTAAGGAAGGATATATTTGCCATAGAGGTGGAGGTTCACAAATCTGGCACGAGGGGTGTGGGAGACACAGTTTCAGAGTAAGGGGCAGGCTATTTAAGACTGAGATGCAGAGGGATTTCTTTATCATTGTGGTGGTGAATCATTGGAATTCTCCACCCCAAAGGCTGTGGAAGCTCGATGATTGAGTGTGTCCAAGACAGAAATCAATAGATTTCTGGAGACTAATACCTTCAGGGGACATAGGGAGACTAAGAAAAAGTGGTGTAGAAGTAGATGATCAGTCATGATATGTTTGATGAGCAGGACGGGTGCAACAAGCCAAATGGCCTACTCTTGCTCCTATTTCCTACGTTCCTATCTTAAACAGACAGAGACGTGGGAAAACCTGGAAGAGAAATAAGAGAGATGACTGAAAATGGATTCTAAGCGTTAAATAGAAACCCTTAGCATCAGAACACACACATCAAAAAATATCATTATTATTTGTATGGCTTGAAGTTTTGCACATCGGGCACATGCAATTGGCAGGCCTGGAAGTGGGTGCAAAACGTGCTTACGGCTGTGGTCAGCCCCATAACTCAATTTGATGCTGGAAAACCAATTAACAGGCAGCCAGTGTGAATTGCTGAGAGTGGCTCAGCCCTGCTGGACAGGATGGATGCTCTTTTCCTCTTTACAAACTTGCAGAAATGCTTACAATGTTTATATCTTTTTTGCTAATTTATTTTCATATTTTATTTTCTCATTTTTCCACTTCTTGGTCATCCTTTGCTAATTTGGGAAAATTAAGTTGCCCCTCAGGATTGCCAGTTGTCATCCTAAGTTTGCAGATGTATTAAAGCTACCATTTTCCAATGTACTGTGTGTCACCTGAGAACCCAGGACCTGCAGCGAGTGTCCTCTGCACCTATTTTGTATTGTTCTAATAATTTTCTCTTTTTAATTGTTGGGTGAAGCACCATCATTTGTTGGAACGTCTCTTATGTAGTTACTGGTGCTCATCTTATTCTGCGCAGCAACCAATATTATTAATAAATTATACTTTCCAGTCTGCAACTTAATGTGTTTTGAGTGAGTTAAAATCTCACCCAGTATCTTTTTTGCAATCTTTTGAACACGTCACAAAGAGCCATGAAATTAAACCCAAGATACAAAGTGAGTTCTTTCGTCTGGTGGTGAAGTTTCATTGGACTACACCACACACCAGAGTTAAATTCCATAATGTATTTGCTTCTGAACTCCTTGGTTATTTGCTTTTGTTTTAAAACCTGGCTGTGCACTTTTTCAGCTTACTTGCCACTTTTGAGTTGCCCACAAGGCAGTAACAGGAAACAATCAGTGATGATTATTCTGTTGCTAGTTATCTGTATTCCATTCCATGGAGGTACAATGGGATTAAATGTTGATTTGCATTGACTAATGCATCTAAGGTTGGAAACTGTATAGGTGGGTGGGGAGGGGTTACGGAGATGATTGATATCTACGTCCTGCCCTTGGTCAGAGTTTTTTGACTTCCTAAACATTGATTTTCTGTTCTAGGATCGAAACACTTTTCATCGGTTTGATAAGTTCAATGCCAAGTACAACCCAATTGGTGAATCGATTCTTCGTGAGATTTTCATCAAGACTGATAATTGCATTGAGGGCAAATATTTTGGTCACATTATAAAGGTTAGAGTTTTGTGGATTGCGCTTTTCTTTTCCTTGTTTAATTTAACATTTTCTCCCTTGTTAATTAAAGTCAACTCCTTTCTCAATCTTGGTTTGGTGCACATCATCTATGATATCTATGATGGATGTGGGCAAACCATTGACTTTCCTTCTCAAATTGTCACAAGTAGGCTTCCATTAACATTTGCAATGAAGTTACTGTGAAAATCTCCCTATTTGCTACACTTTGGTCCCTGTTCGGATGCACTGAGGGAGAGTTTAGCATGGCCAATACGTCTTTTAGATATGGGAGAAAACCAGAGCATCCAGAGGAAGCCCACACCGACATAGGGAGAATGTGCAGTCCGCACGGGCAGTGACCCAAGCCAGGAATTGAACCCAGGTCCCTGGCGCTGAGAGATAGCCATGCTATTCACTGTGCCAATTATGACTGTGGTTGTGATCAAGAAATTAATATATGAATGATCACAAGATAAACCATTTCCTTGCCATTGTGTAGTATAAGGTGTTTGATTCCAGCAAAATGCTGTCACCAATTATGTTTTCAATTGAAATTAAAAGCACTGCTGTAATGTCATAAATGACATGAATTTTCCAAGTGATGGTGAGGAAACTTTCCATATTCCCGTTGAACAGAGATGTCAAACCTCAATGCATATGCTTAACAGAAATGACAATGATGAACAGTGATAAGTGTGTAGCTTAATTTAAAAAATGAAAAATGAAGATGGATGAGATAACTTGTTTATCCACCAATATTTCTTGCATGTTATTCATTACACAATTTTGCAAAAATGATTTTTCAATTTTGCGTGCTAAATGAAGAATGACAAAGTACGCTCTTTCGATTCTACTGCTGTCAATGAGTTTTTCGCATGTTGACACCCTCTGCTGCTAGAGAATCTCTTTGGGAACACCCCAAAGACTTTGGCCATCATTTTTACGAGTATCAGTGTAGCCTAAGAGTAGATTGGGGTGGTGGATTGTACTCAAAACCCGAGGAAAAAGGGAAAGAAAGACAGCACCTGCCTTGAAAAATATTCATAATTGAAACAAGACAGTTGCCAATGCTTTTCTTGTATCTCACAGGAGGTGATGGAAGATCTTGAAGAAAGTAAATACCAGAATGCTGAGTTGCGCTTGTCTATATATGGACGTTCCCGGGATGAATGGGATCGACTGGCAAAGTGGGCAGTGAAACACAAAGTCTACTCCAACAATGTGTGCTGGCTGGTGCAGGTGCCAAGGCTTTTGTAAGTATTATCGTGCACTGTAAAGTCACAAGTCACTTAAGATTCAGCTTATTTTTCATCTTAATTCAGCCAATGCTCAAACTTGATGGGGGTGAAATGGGATGTGGGCAGGGAACAAGACATTTTAGCAGTGTTATAGAATACACCTGATATTCAGTTCTGTACTTAATCAAACACACTTGTCTTTATTTGAACTTATTGGTTTAGTGACTTAATACAGTCTGTATCTTTGATGTAAAGCAAACCCTGAAGAGCAAATCAATTTCAACTTCCTATTGAGAAAACCACAATTAATAATTTATATTAACTGTTCATAACATGATCTAGGATTTCATCCAGTTTTAAGAATTGCTGTATATGTTTCACCACAAAGGATTGTTTTTAATCAGTTTAGACCCATGAATGAACATGTGATTTTGCAAAACATTTCCTTTTCAGGAATTGTTAGAAATCCATTCTAGTCTGTTGACATAATGGATGCTGTAGAATAACTATAGGAATGAGTTATTCAACTTTATTATTGCTTTCAGTGATGTCTTCCGCACAAAGAAACAGCTGAACAACTTCCAAGACATGTTGGAGAACATTTTCATTCCTATCTTTGAAGCAACAATTAATCCCCGCAATCACCCAGAGCTTCACCTGTTCCTTCAGCACGTGAGTATATTGAAAATGCAACTCAAATGGGATGTTCTAAAGAATCATAGAATCCCAGCAGTGCAGAAGGAGGCCCATTAAGCCTGCACCATCAACAATCTCTACCAGGCCCCAGCCCGTAACCCCACATATTTACCTAAGGACTAAGGGGCAATTTAGCATGGCCAATCAACCTTTGGAGTGTGGGAGGAAACTGGAGCACCCAGAGGAAATCCACACAGGGGCAGAATGTACAAACTCTCCACTGACAGTCACCCAAGACTGGAACTGAACCCGGCTGTCTGGCACTGTGAGGCAGCAGTACTAACCACTGTGCCACCATGCTGATTATAACATTTGAGAAATATTCAAGGAAGTTCAGGAAATATTCAACTGAACTTAGCAACTAATGGGGAAATTAATATGCCATTCTGTGCCCTTAGCAGAATGAGTTAAATATTTTTGGGGAGGGATCATATGCCTTCATCTGTAGATGCTATAATGGATTTTAAAAAAGCAATTTACAGTGTCGGATTTTCAATTCCTCTATCCTTGTATATTATTCCTTGTCAAATGAACAGGAATCAAACTCTTCCACTCCTGCTATATTAACGGTTTCAATGTGGCTGAGAGGAATGCTCACTACAATTTTTAAATTCCCCTCATCATAGAACTCTGACATTAGCTTGGTGCATTCCCCTGTGGCTATGCCTATGATCGGCAAATTAAGGAATAAATTCACAGACATAAAACTGTCTTGCTGTGTGCTGGAGAACTCCCTATGCTACCATGATCTTTTAATAGCTTTTAAGGAGAATGACTTGGAAGAATGTATGTAATGAATAAAATTGTCTGGCTTTTACAGGTTGTAGGCTTTGATAGTGTCGATGATGAGTCCAAACCAGAACATCACATCTTTAAATCAGATAGCCCATTACCTGTGAATTGGACAGAAGATGATAACCCACCATATGCCTATTACCTTTACTACATGTATGCGAACATGACAGTCCTGAATCATCTCCGCAAGTATGGGCTTAATTCAAATTATTTCTGTAGTTTACTTTCTTTAAGTATCTCAAGAACTTAAAAGGAAATTATCTTTAAAGAACATCTCCATACAGTTAATATTATGTTTCTGGGTCAGAAGAAATAAGCTTGGTGATGGATATCATTGTTCTGGCTCTGACAGTCACTTCCTGATTGACACCTTTCCTCTTTTTGCATGATAGAATCATAGAGTCCCTATAGTGCAGAATGAGACCATTCAGCCCATCGAGCCTTTACCAACAACAATCCCACCCAGGCCCTATTCCTGTAACCCTATGTATTTACCCTGCTAGATCAAAACTTGACTCTTAAAATCCTAGAAATCATACAGTGCAGAAGGAGGCCATTCAGCCCATCATGCCCACACCAACAACAATCCTGCCAGGGCCCTATCCCTTAACACCATGTATTTACCCATTTACCCTGCTAATCCCTCTGATGCTAGGGGGCAATTTACATGGCCAGTCCACCTAACCTGCACATCTTTGGACTGTGTGTGGGTGGGGTGGGGGGGGGGGGACCGGAGCACCTGGAGGAAACTCATGTAGACACGGGGAGAACGTGCAAACTCCAGACAGACCGTCATCCAAGGCTGGAATCGAACCTGGGTCCCTGGTGCTATGAGGCAGCAGTGCTGACCATTGTGCCACCGTGCTGCCCTCCACTGTACTCAATTTTTTAAAAAATGCGGAGTTTGAGCTCCTGTTTCATTATTCAAAATGTAACCATTTAGCAAAGCAACAGCCATCTTTCTTGGGGGGAAAAGATCTTACAAGCACTTCTAATTTTCAGAGGTAGATATTCATGTTGTGCATTTCAAATTTGTTGGAAAAAATGTTATTTGTTTCCTAGTTATCAGTCACATGTTCCAGTAGTATTAATTTGAGTTGGAGTTGTGTTCTGTGCAAATTGGCAAAAATAAGGCGGCCACATTATTTGCAAAGGGCCATTTCAGCCCAACGGATCAATACTAATGGTTTTTGCTCCATACCAATGGCTCAAGAACGTAGGAACAGGAGTAGGCCATTTAGCCCTACCGTTTTACCATTCAAATTAGATCATGGCTGTTCTGCGACCCAATTCCATATAACTTAATATAACAAAAAAACTATTAATGTCAGTTTTAAAATTAACTATTGATCTGGCATTCGTTGTGTTTGGAGAAAGAGTTCAAAACTTTTACAACCCTTTATGTGTATAAGTGTTTTCTAATATTACTTCCAAAAGGTTTAATTGCAATTTTTTATATTGTGCCTTCCTAATCGTAGACTTCCCAGCCACCAGAAATAGTTTGCTCTCTACCTGATGTCTTGAGTACCAAGGGATTGCCAAGGAGAGGTTGGAGAAACTTGATTTGTTCTCATTGGAATGACGGAGGTTGAGGGGCGAGCAGAAAGAAGTCTACAAGATTATGAGGGACATGGACCGAGTGGATAGTTAGAAGCTTTTTCCTAGGTTGGAAGAGTCAATTACCAGGGGGCATAGGTTTAAGGTGCAAGGAACAAGATTTAAATGAGATGTGCAAGGCAAGTTTTTTACACAGAGGGTGGTGAGTGACTGAAACTTGCTGCCGGGGAGGTAGTGGAAGCAGATACGATAGTGACTTTTAAGGAGTGTCTTGACAAATACATGAATACGATGAGAATAGAGGGATATAGTCCCCGGAAGGGTCGGGGGTTTTAGTTAAGTCAGGTAGCTGGCTTGGAGGGCCAAAGGGCCTGTTCCTGTGCTGTAATTTTTTTTGTTCTTTGAATATCTTTGAAAATTCAATCAAGCTATTGTTTTATTTTCTAAATCCCCTTGTTTATGTAGCTGTTCTTTGTAGGTCAACTCTTAAAGTCCAGGCTTCTTTCTGGTAAATTGAAAATGCATTCTCTGCAAGGCCAGTGTATCTTTCCCAAAGTGTGGTTCCCACAACTGCTGACAATGTTCAGCTGTGTTCTGAACAGGGCTTCATATAGCTAACGTGTGACTTCTACCCTTCCAATCTTGCATTTTTCTCGCTCTGTATGGCCGGAATTTTCATGCCAGTGGGATTTCCCAACCCCAGCTGCAATGCACCCTGCTGCAGCTTTCCGGTGATGATGACTACATTCACATTGGCAACGGCAGGACCAGAAAATCCTGCCACCAGCCAATGTCGGGCTGACTCTACCACCGCAAAACGTGTAACGGATTGCGTGGAAAATCCCACCCTGTAAACTTGGATGCTCTTGTGAGTTCAAATCTTAAACCATTGAACACATCCCTCATTAAGACTTTGCATTCAATGTGTGAATGTTGGAAGTATGTTGGAACAAAGCTGTGATCATTGTTGCTATTTGCTTCTCCAGAAAGAGGGGATTCAATACATTTGTTTTACGGCCACATTGTGGAGAAGCCGGTCCTATCCACCATCTCATATCTGGATTCATGCTTGCTCAGAATATTTCCCATGGTCTTCTGCTCCGAAAGGTATGAACAAATGCACCACTTGAGATTTATCTAAAGTCTTTTGAAAAGATGTGGGCTGGGATTCTCCCAAAAAAAAAATTCTTAAGTTTCTAATGTGTGGGAAAACGGGAGTGATTCCGCCGTTTTTTTTTAGCTTACTTACTAAAGTGAATCTCCAACATTCTGAGCACTGCAGAGTGCCTCGGGGATTCACGCTGGAAAGTGGTGGGCAGGGCCTGTTCCCACCCGAGAGACTGGCGACATAGCGTTGAGTGGGCCACTGCACGTACACTGATCTGTCAGAGAGGAGATCAGCGCGTGTGCAGTAGCCCTCCCACCCATTGCTGGCCTCCCATTTGCTGGCCAGCCCTGCAAACCCCCTGATCACCAGCCTCCTGGACCTACCTGGTCCAGCCCCAATTTCCATTACATTTCCATATGATAATCAGCTCCGTGCCAATTTCTAGCACGGAGCTGATGATGCTGAAAAACCTACCTTGGGAGACATGCGGAGTCTGTGGCACCCAGCATGAATCTCACAAAATGGCTGCCGCTGATGTGACAGCGGGCTGAATCACCCCGATGACACGTAAACTGGAAAATTTGGTTTTACACTCTACAGCTAATCGACATTTTATAGAAGTTACAAACGTAGATTAACAGTTGAAACCGCTTTTCATGTGGTGACATGTTCAGTCTCTGCTCAGCATCTTCTCATATGCATGTGATCAGGAACTCACCCGATTGTGTAAAGCAAAGTGTTGGAGTATACCTATGTCATTCACGTGTTCAAGACTTAAAAATATACTTCTGTTGCCTCAGCCTTTCCGTGCATTAGAAATTTGTATAATTGGTTATATTGCCTCTGTATTAGGGAAGGCAAAAGTAGCCAAGGCCTGTTGGCCTCAGCACTGTAAAACCTACCAGGCAGTGCCTGGGTAAGTACAAGGTGAAGTCCACTTTTAGTCTGACAATCTGTCTCAACTTGGTTATTAATCTGGGCTCTTGGGATTTTAAATCGGCTGTTTAAGCAAGGCACCATAGTGAGGATAAAAGCAAAATACTGGGGATGCTGGAATCTGAAACCAAAAGAGAAAATGCTAGAAAATCTCAGCAGGTCTGGCAGCATCTGTGAGGAGAGAAAAGAGATCATAGATCATACAGAAAGAGGCCATTCAGCTCATCGAGTCATGACGAATGCCAGCACAGGAGAATTAAACCATTCCACTTTGATTATCCAACGTGCACATCAAGCACAGGGAGATTATACAGTAGAGTTCCCCTAACTGTGCCTCAATGAAAAAAAACACTAATTGTTCCATTTCCCAAACATCTATTTGTCTGGTCTCACTGAAGGGGAAATCAGTGGCAAACTGCAGTCAGTTTTGTGCTGCAGACCTAAGCTAATGACCAAAAATACCATTTAACATCCAGAGAGTGGAAGTGCTCACCACCCCCCCATGTCTCAATTCAAATCTATACCCTGCAATATCCCAAACAACTGTCCCCAGTTCCTTCGATCCACTTGTTTCAAATCAGAACAGTGGCAACGTGTGTATTTTTAGTTTTGCACACTGCAGAATCAAACAGAATCAAAATTGAGTTAAAATTAGGTTGTCATGTTAGTACTGAACAAGTCAAACACGTTTTAGAAATTCACCTGTCTCTTATTTTGAAGAACATGTAAAATAAATAATTAAGGTATGAGATAAAGGATTGTTCATATTGCATTGTGCAAGATCAGTTTATGTTTTACTTTGCTCAATGACTGAAACATCGTTTCATCATAAGGGAGGAGAAGATGAGTGGAATCCCAGAGGAAATAGATTCACGGCAAATAGTCCACCCAATTCTCTTCCCAGTCTTGCTCTCCTGGGTTACTGACTTCGTCACCATGGCTTTGACAAAGGGTCATCTGGACTTGAAACGTCAGCATGGTATTGTAGCACTGTGGTTAGCACTGCTGCTTCACAACTCCAGGGACCTAGGTTCAATTCCCGGCTTGGGTCACTGTCTGTGTGGAGTTTGCACATTTTCCTCGTGTCTGCATGGGTTTCCTCCGGGTGCTCCGGTTTTCTCCCACAGTCCAAACGTGTGGATTGGCCATACTAAAAATTGCCCTTAGTGTCCTGAGATGCGTAGGTTAGCGGGATTAGTGTGTAAATATGTAGCGATATGGGGATAGGGCCTGGGTGGGATTGTGGCCGGTGTAGACTCGATGGGCTGAACTGTTCTGATTTGAAACAAGTGGATCGAAGGAACTGGGGACAGTTGTTTGGGATATTGCAGGGTATAGATTTGAATTGAGACATTGGGGGGTGGTGAGCACTTCCACTCTCTGGATGTTAAATGGTATTTTTGGTCATTAGCGTAGGTCTGCAGCACAAAACTGACTGCAGTTTGCCACTGATTTCCCCTTCAGTGAGACCAGACAAATAGATGTTTGGGAAATGGAACAATTAGTGATTTTTTTTTTCATTGAGGCACAGTTAGGGGAACTCTACTGTATAATCTCCCTGTGCTTGATGTGCACGTTGGATAATCAAAGTGGAATGGTTTAATTCTCCTGTGCTGGCATTCTTCAAGAAATGCGTTCACTTAGAAAATGTAAAGTTTGAAGAAATTTTTGAATTTGATCCCTATGTTGGTGAATTGGGAAATGTTCATTGCTTGTGTCTAATTCGCAGACTCCAGTGTTGCAATATCTGTATTACCTGGATCAGATCGGAATTGCCATGTCCCCTCTGAGCAACAATAGTCTCTTTCTGAGTTATCATAGAAACCCATTGCCAGAGTATCTCTCCCGAGGTCTAATGGTGTCTCTCTCTACTGATGATCCTCTGCAATTTCACTTTACCAAGGTAAGGCAATCAATCATAAACAGAAGCTGCACAATTTTATGTTGTAGTTTCGTCAAGTTGCTCCTGACATGCCCTCCTGCACTCTTCATTGAAACAAGTTTGATACCAGATTGATGATGATGGTAGTATAGAGGTTACAGGTTGAATATAATTCTCCTGATGCTGATAGGCCACAGCACTTCATGGATCCCCACTTTGAGTTGCCAGATGTTTGAAATCTATCCCACCCAGCGTAGCGATAGTTCTAAAGAACACAATAGAGCGTTTCCTCATGCCATAGGAACTTTGCAGTGGTCACTCCCACCAGTAACATCGTGGACTGTGTGACAGGCATAATCAGTGTGGCCGAGGTCAAGTAGGTTTTCCCCTCTTGTTTGTTCCCTCATCACCTGCTGCAAACCCAGGCTAGCAGACTATGTCTTTGAGCTGGTTGAGTCCTAAATCAGTAGTTGCGTTCCCTAGTCAGCCTTAATGGAGATTCGTAAAGTAAAAGTAAAATTTATTTATTAGATACAAGTAGGCTTACATTTACACTGCAATGAAGTTACTGTGACAATCCCCTGGTCGCCGCACTCTGGCACCTCTTCGGGTACACTGAAGGAGAATTTAGCATGGCCAGTGCACCAAGCCAGTACGTCTTTCAGACTGTGGGAGGAAACCGGAGTACCCGGAGAAAACCATGCAGACACGGGGAGAACATGTAAACTCCACACACACAGTAACCCAAGCCAGGAATTGAATCTGAGTCCCTGGCGCTGTGAGGCCGCAGTGCTTGCCACTGTGCTGCCCCTATTGTATTCCTACCCTTACCACTCATATTGCTTCCTGATTAGCTGAGGGGAGGGGTGATGTAGGCATGGTTATCAGCTTTTCTTGTCCCATGTTTGACCTGACGCCATGCAACTTCATGGGATCCAGAATCAATGTTAGGAAGTTCTAGTGCAATTCCCTCCTGACTGACTGTGCCTCCACCTTTGCTGGCTCTGACCTGCCATGGGACATGAACATGCCCAGATTTCATGAATGAAACAATCAACAATAGTTTCTTTGTTACCGTTATTGAGGCTAGTTTTAATTCCGGATTTTATTAATTGAATTTAAATTCCACCAATGCCACAGTGGGATTTGAACGCATATCCTTCGAGCATTAGTCTGGGCCTCTGTATGACTAGTCCAGAAACATTACAGTTACGCTACTACCTCCACAAACTGACTAGAATCAACAGAACCATGGTCATTGGCGTTAAAGAAATGTCAGGGTTAAAAGTTAGAATTAAAAGCGTGAGATAGATCACAAAGCCTTTTAAAGCCATGGAAGTGTGTCTATTTTTAAAAGCCTGAGATCTGGGAAAATAGGTCATGCATTTACTCCAAATGAATGAGATCTGACTGACCTGTCATGTTGTTTCCATCAACTCATGATCAGAAGCTCTAAGCTCCCATGAGTTGCATAAGTCTGGAATTGTTGAGTACTTTTAGTTTAGATTTACAGATTTAAAGCCATGTTAACACTATAGATTACTGTCACTGAAAAACTTCAATTTAGTTTCATTTAATTTCCACTGTAAATATTTGGAATTAAACCAAATTAGTTTAAATCTAGTTTTAGAAAATTGCTTTGCTTATGTTTGGTTCAAGGTTTGTATAATAGCTATATCCACTATTAGAAGTACAAGTACAGAAGGCTGATACATATCTTTCTTGGTGATTGTTGATCTGTTTTGTAGATTTGAAAATTGCTGCACTCCTTATGATCTTAATCTTTTCACTTTTTCCTCAGGAGCCACTGATGGAAGAGTACAGCATTGCTGCCCAAGTATGGAAGTTGAGTTCCTGTGACATGTGCGAACTGGCACGGAACAGTGTATTAATGAGCGGCTTTTCTGACAAGGTAACTGGTATAGTCTGCTGGATTCAGACACATTAGGATTTTGTGGGGTTACCTTTGTTATGCTGAATCAGATGTCAGACATGGCTAAAGCAATCTTCCCCCTTAAGTCAGAAGCTTGTCTGTTCAAATTCCACCTCATAGCCAAGATGTTGTATCTAAGTCTAATATGGAATGCAGCACTGAGGTGGAAGGTGTAAAAGATCACATGGCACTTTGTGAAGAAGAGTATGGGAATTCTTCCCCGGTGTCCTGGTCACTATTTATTCCTCAGCCAACATCACTAACCAGTGGATTATGGTACAATACTACTTCACTACCCCTGTCCCTTAGCTTAACAAATGCACAAAAGGTTGTAAAGATTTTAAGATTCACATAGATTGCAAAGTATATCTTAACCTCCAACAGTCTAAGTAACATAATGTCCCTTTAAACACAAGATGGTTTGGTCAAATATACGCTTCACTCAGAAACTCCAGTGAATGTTTGTGGATTCCTCCTCAGAATCCCCCCAGATGATTGTCACATGAGAGTTTCCAAACTCCACTCCCAAAAAATGCACTTTCAAATTTTCTTTCACAATAATTTCCGTGAGGGGTTTTCATTCCAAAATCCAGTTTTCCAAATGACTCTTTTAGACAAAACATCCATGTCACTTTTAACAATATATCCAGGTTTTAACACTTTACCTTTTTAGGATTTATTTGTTTTGACAGCTATACAAATTGTTCACAATTGTATCAATGATCAATCCCAGACTCTATTTCAATGGCATCAAACTTTTGATTTACCTTTGAAGTCTGCATTCCCACTTTAGCTCTGGTTACGATAGCCATCTCTTTCACTCACAACATTTGTTTTTTTTCTTGAATTCTCATGAACTATACATTGCTTTCTCTTCCCCTTCTGTTCCAGACAATTATCTGGGGGGATTCTGAGGAGGAATCCACAGACATTCACTGGAGGTTCTGAATGAAGCGTACATTTGACCAAACCATCTTGTGTTTAAAGGGACATTATGTTACTTAGACTGTTGTAGCTTAAGATATACTTTGCAATCTATGTGAATCTTAAAATCTTTACAACCTTTTGTGCATTTGTTAAGCTAAGGGAGAGGGGTAGTAAAGTAGTATTGTATCATAATCCAATCTTTTCATGTTGAATAAATGTTTTTTTTCCTTTGGTGTTAAAACTAATTTAGCAGTCTGTTCCTCCATGTTTTAGTAAAAAAGGTCAAAAGCTATAGCCTTTTGAGTTAGAGCTCCATTCTGCAATCTTCCCATCCAGTTATAACATCAACTGGGATTGTAACAGAGACTGCATCTTTGGGAGTCTACCTCTTTGCAGCTCCCTTGTCCTATCCCACTTCTGGCAAAGTTGACAGGTGTCCACTCTCCGGTGTCATGTCTCCAACTGCAAAATAAATCCAAAAGAAACTTTTCTACTTTAAAAGCCCCCAGTTGCTAAGCAACCACTGTTACTTCAGCCAGCCTCCGTTTCCTCTTCATGCCCTGACCTCCTTTAGACGTGATGCACACACTTTTTATATAGCATGAATCTAACTACAGGTTTTACACTTCCAGGCACAGACACATTAAGTTAAACCCTCATAAAATTATACCTAATTTCTACTGTTTCCCAATACAAAATAAAGCTCTTAAAACTAACTTAGTTTTTCTAACAAATATCACATGACTTTGTGCGGAAAACTGTCACAAATTGGCTGCCATGATTCCCACGGGACTGTAAAGTTCCATGGGATGTTGCGAGCTTGTCATCGAGCCTGCACCGACAACAATCCCATCCAGACCGTATCCCCACGCATTTACCCTGACACAAAGGGGCAATTTATCATGGCCAATCAACCTAACCTGAGCATCTTTGGACTGTGGGAGGAAACCCAAGCATCTGGAGGGAACTCCTGCAGAGACAGGGAGAATGTGAAAACTCCACACAGTCAAGGCTGGAATTGAACTCGGGTCCCTGGAGGTGTGAGGCAACTGTGCCACCGTGCTGCCCTAATCCTTGTGAAAGGAGTTAACTAAACGCACATGCTTTAATCCACTATAGTCACAGCGGGAGCATTGGGGTGCAGTCCATGGGTGGCGCTTGTTATTAGTGCAACAATGCCTTGTTGGATAGTCCACAGAAAATTGTGGAGAAAGGAAACGCAAAGGTACCCTCGTGGCTGGCTGGAGACTGAGACTTGGGAGAAGATAACTTCCATACCTGTTGGGGATGGCATTGTGTGGAGACCCTAAGCAATATATGAGGGGATGTGGATAGAAATAACTAATCACATTTCTGGTTTACTGTTCTGGGAAACGTCATTCTCTGCATTTAATTGCAGGACTGAATGGTACAGTTTTGAAATTTGATCAAATATTGATGGAATTGTTGAAAGGACAGTAGACTGACCTAATGCTGACAATAAATATACACATTTTTTCTGAAATAAGAACACAATGTTAGTCTTTGCCTATAAAGGTTGACAGGGACCTGCTTTTTTATTCAGATGCTGGTGAAAGTGCTCTGCATTTCTGGCTTTCCTGATTATAAAAGATATGCACACACTGCTTTACAACAGCCACTAAACTCCATTCTGTGAATAGATGCTGGAAACGAAGTGATTGTTACTCCCCAGAGCTGGGCCTCAGCAGTCAGTCACTTGTTGTATAAAGATGACCATTGAATTAAACAATGATCCTCCAGTTCCCTCAAGTGTTTATTCTGTAATTTTGTGATTGCCATGTCACAAGAGGTTTAGAAGTATAATATTCCTCCTATCCCAGACGATGTCAAATATTTACAGGTTCTGACACAAGTCATTTCCTGTTTAAACTGGGGAGGGGCAGTATTCAAGAGAAACATGGAGAGAAGTACTTCCACATTATTATTGTATTGTTGAGCTTGAGGACTTCTGGAGCATCTATCCCTCTGAGCTAGGCCAGTCACTTCTGGTTGTCATTCAAACAGGCAAGTGAGATGAAGCTCGTGGGGAGTCACACTAGAGAGAAAATGCATCACGACATTCTTCAATCTAACTCTGGTTATTTTAAAATACAGTATATTTATCTTCATGTTCTAAAGGGCTAATCCAAATATAGATACCCACCATTGTCTTGGATACTCCTATCTAACTAGATTATGCAGTGAAAATAGGCACACTGTAAGAATGTTCCCAATGTTGGGAAGCCCAGAACTAGACGTCACAATCTAAGAATAAGGTTTAAGCCATTCAGGGCTGAGACGAGGGAGAACTTCTTCACTCGGAGAGTTGCAAACCTGTGGAATTCTCTACCGTAGGAAACTGTTGGGGCCAGTTCATTAGATATGTTCAAGAGGGACATGGCCCTTGTGGCTAAAGGGATCAAGGGATATAGAGAGAAAGCAGGAGTGGGATACTGAAAGTGCATGATCAGCCATGATCATATTGAATGGTGGTGCAGGCTCAAAGGGCCGAATGACCTGCTTCTGCACCTATTTTCTGTGTTTCTATATTTGTCTCCATTTCAGAACTGCTTACTTTGCGATACATTTGTTTCAGCTGATCTTTTGCATCTGGTAATCCATCTGCAACGTGACTGTAGTGAAATTGTTGTTTTAGTGCTGTATTCAGAGTAGCTGAATAATTGAGGGTTAAATTCATTTTAAAATACCACTGAGTTAGCGTCTATGATAACATGGATCTGTTGATTGGTGTTCGTAACTTCAGTTTCTTCACCTGTGCTTTAAATGCCAGATGTCTTCTGAATTCACTTTATAATTTTCTCAGGAAGTAATTCAATCGTTCACGGAAACTCCCAATTGAGAATAGCTTCCTGCAGGAAACTGTTCAATTCCAAGTCCAGTTTGTTTATACCATGTATGTTTCCTTTAAGGTGAGAAAAAGTGCATTAAGTTAGAATCATAGAATCCTACAATGCAGAAGGAAGCCGTTTGGCCCAACAAGTTTGCATTGACCACAATCTCACCCAGGTCCTAACCCCATGCATTTACCCTAGCTAGCCCACCTGACACTAAGGGGCAATTTAGCATGGCCAAGCAACCTAACCCACACATCTTTTAACTATAGGAGGAAACTGGAGCACCTGGGGGAAACCCACGCAGACACGGGGAGAATGTGCAAACTTCACACAGGTAGTGACCCAAGCCAGGAATCGAACCCTGGTGCTGTATGTCACTGTGCAGCCCTGCTGGGAAGTCAAATACACATTTGAAAATCCTTGAATGCAATTAATATTTCTTTCCTACATCAGATTTTTTAAAAAGTTAAATAGAGTAACAGAAAAGAGTCAACTGCAACACTGATCCATCTTGAATATTCCTGCCCATGTTAAGTGACATGAGGATCATAAAATGCAGAAATATTATTGGACCAAAGTGTTTTCGGTTGATGGGTTCAGAGGCAAAATATGTCAATGTCTTGTAGCTAACTGCTAAGCTTTATTGTTCCATGCAGCTTGGAGCTCTTGTGGGGTAGATAATTTGGGGTTTTTTTTCTGATTTTTCCGTGGGATGTGAATGTCACTGGCAAGGCCAGCATTTGTTGCCGGTCCCTAATTACCCTTGAACTGAGTGGCTTGCTAGATCACTTCAGGGTCAACCACATTACTGTGAGTCACAGTATGGCGACCAGGGGATTTTCACAGTAACTTCATTGCAGTGTGACTGCAAGTCTACTTGTGACAAATAAATAAAAAATAAACAAACATGTAGGCTAGGTAAGGATGGCAGATTTCCTTCCCTAAAAGACATTGATTGTTGTAAAAACCCATCTGATTCATCAATGTAGTTTCATGGTGACCATTATTGAGACTACCTTTCATTTCCAGATGTATTAATCGGATTTGAATTCCAGCAGTCTCCCCTAAAGTCTGTGACTCAGATTGAATGGGCTGCTCCAAATACTGGGCCGACGCATACAGTTGAAATAGTATCAATTTTATTTCCTTTATGCAGTATTTGGTTTCAAACCAATTGGTTACTTCCTTAAATAAAATCCTATGTGCGGTTATCTGCCAAGCAACTGCTGGTTTTTCAAATAACCTGTTAACTTCCAGTCCTTCCCCAATGCAAATAAATTTTCAATGAAGTTGGGCCCGTAAAAATTGGGCACTGTAAGATTGAGCTGTAATAGTTTATCTTGTGTGTCATCTGAACCCCTGTAATTAGGTCACGCCCCTAATAGTTCTTCCTGGGTATTCATCAAATCATAATACATCTCCACAGGTTGATAATGCACAAAGTAAGGGAATCTAGACAAGTGTGTTGATGAGCTTTGAGTTCCCACCCTGTTGCTTTAGGTAAAAGAAGTGAGATACTCCACCTCTAGTTGTAAAATTGGTCTGTTTTATGTTAGGAGATGGATGTCAGGAGCTGAGAACTCTTAATTCCATATTCTCCTACATTTCCAATCAGGCAGCTCGCTCACACATTTAACAATGGGCGTTTTTTTTAAGTGGAAAGTTCATTTGAGAGCCTTAATCATGTCTCTAACTCAGATGACTTAACCAACTGGTAGTAGGAGGAAGGTATAGAACTTTAGGTTTTTATGAAGCAAAGAATTGGGTTTTTGGTGCCTGGTTTTACTTTCATAGAACATAAGAACATAAGAACATAAGAAATAGGAGCAGGAGTAGGCCATCTAGCCCTTCGAGCCTGCCCCGCCATTCAATAAGATCATGGCTGATCTGTCGTGGCTCAGTTCCACTTTCCCGCCCTCTCCCCATAACCCTTAATCCCTTCTCGTATCAAAAACCCATCAACCCGCTTCTTAAAAATATTTAGCGAGGCAGCCTCCACCACTTCAACGGGCAGAGAATTCCAGAGATTCACCACCCTTTGAGTGAAGAAGTTCCTCCTCAACTCCGTTCTAAACCGCCTCCCCTTTATCTTGAGGCTGTGCCCCCTAGTCCTACTGTCTTTTTTGAACATAGAACATAGAACATTACAGCGCAGAACAGGCCCTTCGGCCCACGATGTTGCGCCGACCAGTTACAAAAACAATGACCCACTAGCCTATACCAATCCCTTTTCGTCCATAAACCTATCCAGAGATCTCTTAAACGCCCCCAAACTAGACGCATTTACAACTGCAGCAGGCAGGGCATTCCAATCCCTCACCACCCGCTGGGTAAAGAACCTACCCCTGACATCCGTCCTGTAGCTACCCCCCCTTAATTTAAAGCCATGCCCCCTCGTGCTAGCTTTCTCCATCCGAGGAAAAAGGCTATCACTATCCACCCTATCTAAACCTCTAATCATCTTATATGTTTCAATAAGATCCCCTCTTAGCCGCCTTCTTTCCAACGAAAACAACCCTAAATCCCTCAGTCTCTCCTCATAGGACCTCCCCACCATACCAGGCAACATCCTAGTAAACCTCCTCTGCACCCTCTCCAACGCCTCCACATCCTTCTTGTAATGCGGGGACCAGAACTGCACACAGTACTCCAAGTGCGGCCGCACTAGAGTAGTGTACAGTTGCAACATTACACTGCGACTCCTAAATTCAATCCCCCTACCAATAAACGACAAGACACCGTACGCCTTCTTAACAACCTTATCTACTTGATTCCCAACTTTCAGGGATCTATGTACACACACACCTAGATCCCTCTGTTCATCCACACTATTCAAAGTCCTCCCGTTAGCCCTATACTCGACACATCTGTTGCTCCTACCAAAGTGAATTACCTCACACTTCTCCGCATTAAATTCCATCCGCCACCTCTCGGCCCAGCTCTGCAACCTGTCTAAGTCTCCCTGCAGACTATGACACCCTTCCTCACAATCTACCACACCTCCAACTTTGGTGTCATCAGCAAATTTACTAATCCACCCAACTATACCCTCATCCAGATCATTAATAAAAATTACAAACAACAGTGGCCCCAAAACAGATCCCTGAGGCACACCACTCGTAACTGTACTCCATGATGAATATTTACCATCCACCACCACCCTCTGTCTCCTATCTGATAGCCAATTCCTGATCCAACTTCCTAGATTACCCACAATCCCATACATCTGCATTTTCTGCAGAAGCCTACCATGGTGAACCTTATCGAACGCCTTACTAAAATCCATGTATACCACGTCAACTGCCTTGCCCCCATCCACCTCTTTGGTCACCTTCTCAAAAAACTCAATAAGGTTAGTAAGGCACGACCTACCCGCTACAAAACCATGCTGACTATTTCTAATCAATTCATTACACTCCAAATAACTATAAATCCTATCCCTAATAATTTTTTCTAAAACCTTGCCCACAACAGAAGTAAGACTCACCGGTCTATAATTCCCGGCAATGTTGCTCTGCAGAATTCGATGTTGCTCTGCAGAAATAGCATTTATTTGCCTTCTGCTTTCCCAAATAAATTTTCTGAAAAGAGTTGTCTAGTGGTTAGTCCTACTGCTTTATGGCGCCAGGGACTCAGGTTTGATTCCGACCTTGGGTGACTGTATGGAATTTGCGCGTTCTTCCTGTGCCTTTGTGGGTTTCCTCTGGCTGTTTTGATTTCCTCCCAAAGTCCAAAGATGTGCGGGTTAGGCTGGCTAAATTGCCCCTTAGTGTTGGGGGGATGAGCAGGGTAAATACGTGAAGTTACGGGAGTAGCGTCCAGATGTGATTGTTGTCAGTGCAGGCTCAATGACCCAAGTGGACTCCTTCTGAACTGTAGATTCTATGATTCTTGAAGTTGCTGGGATCTGATCCAAATTGCAGGTGTAAGAATTGAGCCCAAGTGGTTGTTAGACTGTATATCATGGAAACTCTTGTTCCTGTAACTCATTTTTTCTCACTGTTTCGAAACTGGTTGCAGCAATCAGACTTGTTGAAATTTACAGACAAACAGCAGCTGTTTGATTTGTAAAGAACTGATAACTACTGGGAAACACTGCAAGATTTCCAAAAATATTTGACTGCGTGATTCAGCGTAGAGGAACAAAAGATTTTGAATGATAAAGATTATTCCTTTTATACCTTCAGATTTTTAAAAAATGTTTTAAACATGGAACACTTATTATGACAGTGTGGGTCATGTTGACCATTTTGGCTGATCACATTTATGGCTGAAATTACACCTTTAAAAAGACCAGCTCTGAATTTGCCCAAGGGCTAGATTTACGTGGTTAGTTCCAGTATGGTGTTTGACACACGTGCTGTTTGTTTGTTCGAACAGCCTTAAATAATAATCACAGCTATGACAAATCTTGGGCCACTGAATGAGGTACATGGGGCCATATAGTGATGTCTGTTTCAAGAATTATTTTCTTGTTGGAATGCAAAATTCTCCAAAATATGACTAGTACAGGGTAGTTTTGATTGTCAAAGGATTTTTTGGTGGGAAGCGATATTTAGATGGAGGCTTGCAGTTCATTACAGTGCTCAGGATCAACACTGTCCCATCTTTGGGAACCTACGAATGTCAACTACAGGATGAGCCCTGGCTCTTTACTCATGTGGAAGCTGGCTCAACCAAAATACAGTTCCACAAGGCTACAGCAGCTCAACCCAAGTGACCATAGTTCTTGTGTGAATCCAGATAATTGGTGGAGTTAACGAGTGCAGCTGGGTTTTTGTCCAATGGTTACAGAACTGGTGAGAACCCCATGCTTCTTTGCAGGAGGCCCAATGCAATTATAAGGCAATCGGGCATATAACCTGGATAGCGTTGGGCCTCCAATTGATTAAAGTCTCAGCAGGGCAGAAATTCCATTTTTGCTCCAGAAAACAGTGGCCACTACCAGTATTATGTTTGGGCCTGAGGAAGAATCAGGCATGGATCCCCAGACAGAGGTGAGCATGGGCAGAGTGGGATGAGGTTTGTCAGCAAGACAAGGGAATGGCATTCTGAAGGGCGCCCCCTTCCCGTTGTCAGATTCCTTAATTGGACACACACTGACTGTGAATGAGGGATTCTCCACTTGTAGAATACTGTAGGCAAACCCAACAAGGATTTACTGGGCAGCCTTCTCAGATGGCAAGAACCCTGCCTGCCTGTGGTTGAATGCCAGTGATGGTAAGATGAGGCTACTTAAGGGCCTCAATTGACCTCCAAGCAGGAAGGTGCCCTTCCACCCTTCCCACCCTGAGATTGATCAGGAGGGAGTTGGGAAAATGACAGAGTCCCCATTCCACATCCTCCTGTCCATTCAAAGACCCCCTTCCCTGCACCATTCTAAATTCACCTCATTGATGGTAGGGTGGTGGGCAGCACGGTGGCACAGTGTAGCACTGTTGCCTCACTGCACAAGGGACCTGAATTCGATTCCTGGCTTGGGTCACTGTCTGTGTGGACTTTGCATGTTCTCCCCATGTCTGCATGGGTTTCCTCCCACAGAAAGACATGCTGGTTGGGTGCATTGACCCGAACAGGTGCCGGAGTGAGCAACTAGGGGAATTTCACGGTAACTTCATTGCAGTGTTGATGTAAGCCTTACTTGTAACTAATAAATAAGCTTTCAACTTTAAATTCCATCTGATGAGTGTTGGCAAGCTATTTTACTGTCAATTGAACACTGACCCAACATTGACGGGGTTCACTGGATAATTTTCATGGATGAGTATCTAGTGTTTTTTTTCTGTGATTCCCAGCTAAGGTACATGCCAATTAATATACTGTTGTTCCAGCTGAGACCAAATAATCCTGGCCAAACCAAGGACAAAGCCTGTGACCTTAATTCCAGTCTGTGAAATAGTAAAGCAGTTTTATTAATGATTCAAATTGTATAAATTGGCTGTTTTTACCATATTTCTTTCCTTTAGAAAAATATCTATTTTTTGTTTACATTTCAGGTTAAGGGTTACTGGTTGGGACCACACTACCATAAGGAGAGCATCGAGGGCAATGATATCCGTCGTACTAATGTTCCGGATATACGGGTTGGTTACCGTTACGAAACGCTGTGTGAAGAGCTGAACTTGATTACCCAGGCATTGATCACGGCGGAACAATTGGAGAATAATTCCATAAACATGACGCCAGTATCTGAGTCACGATAAGCTGTCTTTACATTAAGTGAATGAAAGGAAAGGCCAGAGTTGTTAAAACCATTGTAAACTGGACACCTGTAGCATGCTAGAACATCTGGCAGTGTTTACCCTCACTATATCTTGTTAATACACGTTATTGTTACTAGGAACATCTGAAATGGAAACAATTTGAAAACCTTACGCTTTAGCGCACACAACAGATTCTACCTTTCATTGTAATTGTTGAATTATTTAAATCTAGTTGCCTGTTCATTTGACTGACATTTTAGCCCAAACATCAGCTTTGTCCACAGTGAGGAAGTAACATACATATGCCGTATTACTTATCACATGACTGTGTCCATTCATTTGGCTTCTTCTCAAAACTTCTACCTCCCTGCATTCCAAGAAGTGCTATGGTTGTACAGTAAAACTTGCCTTAGCAGCCACCCATCTTAGTGACCATTAAAATTCAGGCACTGTTTCGATGTTTCCATTATTTTGCATTAAACAAAAGACATAGCAGCCAGCAGCATGTTAGGTACTCCTATAGGCGTGATGTGACTAAGATATTTAGAAATACAATAGGTTTGATGAGCTGAAACAAGTTCAGCAAACATCCAGATTATATATGCTTTTGTTGAATGGGGAGTCCACATGAGCGCTCTGAGTAATCCTTTTATTTTCTACTTTGCGTCAGCGAGCGACCTGATGATGATAATTTCAGGCAAAGTGTTAGTGCCCTTGGGTCTAAGCCAGACGGTTATGGGTTCAAATCACGCTCCAGGGCTTAAGGGCACATCGTTTTGAATGACCCTTTAATGCAGGATTGAAGGAATGCTGCATTGTCAGGTGCCATTTTCAGGATGAGACATTAAACTGATTTTAATTTCTGTCCATCAGCAGATGGACGTGAAAGGAGGACAGAATATTTCTCCCGTGTCTTGATCAACATTTAATCCTCACCCACCCAACTTCACCAAAGTGAGATTGATTGCTAATTTATCTCTGAGTTTGGCAAGATTCCATGAAAAAGCAATTTAGCTGTGGCGTTTGTCTATAAAATGACAGGGGTTAAACTTCAGAAATAATCTATGAAGTATTTGGGACATCCTTAGGACTTGGAAATATTCTTTAATTGTATTTGGAATTTGGCCTCCTCTTGAAACCTCTCCCTCCCCTTCACAGCTCACCAATTTTTTTAAAGAAGCTAAATTTGATTTGTGAATCCCCTGTGGACAACAGTAACTAATCCAGGGCCAAATTACTGTGGAGCTGGTCAGCCTGTGGTCTCGTATATCCATTACCTTAATGTTTTCCAAGTACCTTTAAACCCACAGAGTTCTAGATCAGTTTTCCTACACATGTTGCATGTGATAGTGTTCACAGAATCAGTCGATTTGCAGTGTTTTGTTAAATAATGCACCTTACGTGTAAAACAAAGTAGAACCCAATTTTATATGTTCATTCATTAATTTGTATATTAAGTCCAGCAATCTGTAGGCTGTTTTTAAATCTGCTGGAAATTTGCCTAGTGTTGCTGAACAAGCTTCTTTGATTAAAAAGTGCTGTTTATATCTTTACTCAGCATTTGAGCCTAGTATTCTGCTTTCTGATGGCCTTGCCAAGGCAAAAATGCTATCAACTTAATTCCAGAAGATGTAGGTATATTTACACTAGGTTAGCTTAACATCTTTGTTGCTCATGCAATTGACGATTATTGGTGAAACAGTGGCTGAGAATCAGTGTCTTATTGTTGCATGGTAAAATACTGCCATCACACCTCTGTGTAATTTCCTGTTAAATGCTGATGTGTGCATTATGTTTAATGATCCTATAATCTACTTACAGTACCTCAGAATGCATATCATGACCATGTTGCATTTGGCAGTGGAAAGCTACATCCCTGACGCCAAAATAACACCTTTTGTTTGTGGCCTTGTTTGGATGGTAATTTTGGTTCAGCTACTTGTGAAAGTGAAGCTCGGACAGCGTAGTGCATGGACACCATGCTCATGTCTGCTGTTCAACTTCCTGATGTTGGAGGACTAATTGCTTAAAGTCCGCGGACAGAAATTTTTTCAGGAAGGGTATCCTGCTTTACTAAGTGGCAGAAAGTAGTGGCCTAACCTTGGTGTAATTGCAACTTGCTTTAAAATCTAGCTGTTACGATAAAGCTTATTTAACATTTGCTTTGGCATGTAGTTTTGTCGTAAGTGGCATATATACGATGTGTGCATATCTCGTATAACATACAATTCCATTCTTTTGCAAAGCTGTGTTTTGTTTGCTAGTAAAATCTGATCTTATGACTAAAATAAGTGGGAGAAACCCAGCATACAACAAATAGTTAGGGCCAGAAAGATAATTGCTTCTGTTGGAAGACAAGATACTTAAGTGAATCCTTAGTGGGTGGATGCTTTGCTTTGTTCTTGTGGTACAGGGTATCAGAACCCTTCAATATTAGTTACATCCTTATGCCATAAATCTTTTATTACCTCTATTACAGGCACCCTGAATAGATATCCTCAAACTGCTCTAAAAGACAATGAAATAGTTGCCTTAGTGTTTGCATGTATGTCTGAATGCTATCACATGAGGAATGTTTTACACCTTTGGACTGTTCTTTTTGTTGGGTATAAAACTAGTTTTTACAAATGTAATTTATTGTAAAAAAAGAAGTAAATGATGTTAGGATACTGTGATTATTTTGGTGTAGGATACAGAATTTTATAAACTAATTGAACTTCAATAATGTGCTTTACATTATTGCCTAAACCTCTTGTCTGTTTTAGCCTTGTAATGCTAATGCTACTTGTTGGTTGTAAATAGTGGGAATAAGCAGTTTCACATCAGTACATCTATAGTGTGACTTATTACTTGAAAGCACAATAGTCAGATTTATGTCTGGGGATGTCAGAAATTTTTGAGCATTACTGTAAGACAGCCAACAATATGAAAACACAGTACACAATGTGGGTCCAGCATTATTCTGTGTACAATCAGTAATTCAATCAGTTATCCCACAATGCTTTTATAATACTGGTTTATGATTACTGACTTACAAAGATCCACAGTCATTAAAGGTCAGAAACAGAGTCTTCATAGATTGTCGCAGACCTCCCCTAGCGTTTATTACGAAGCAACTTGTACTCCAGTGCAATAGATAATGACAAAGGTGTGGTTTAGCAGAAGGGTGGGATTAGATTAGGTGGTTTAGATAGGGAGAAGAAAAGCATTGGCAAGGACTTGATGGCTCCACTGATCTGTCTGTTCTTTAATATTCTGTGATTCTAAGCCATTAAACACTTTTTGTGCATTTGAACTAAGTCAACAGTTGTTCTATACTGATCAAAATTTATATAGGGCCCTTGAATTTTTTTCTGAACGTTGCAAGATTAACTTGTCCCGAATCTAATTTGATGCGTTCGTAAAAGGTTTAAAAGCTTAATTGCCCCCTTCAGATGCCCCGTGCCATTCCCAACTGTTGATTAACAGTCGACCAGCCCAATTTGGGTGATGGTGTCTTATAACCAACCTGTGAGAGGGAAGGAAGAGTTAAATTAACATGAGATTTTACTTGCCCTTTTATTCTCACTGCCTTCTTGCATGGGTATGCCTTACCTCAGCACTGTCTCCAACAGGCTTGTTGATGAGTAACAAATCACAAGCCTAATCCTGGTTTTAATTCCTGGGACTAATTTCTTGCAAAAGCCTGAATCATCTTGATTCAATATCTGCAGGTTTTGAAGATCAGTGTAATATTTTCTCAACCTGAATTACATGCATTTGAAAAAGGCATGGTGAAGCAGTTTGCACATCATTTCATCATGATGACAATGATGTCCTTTTAAATTGGAACTCATTCTGCCTATGCTGCTAGTTTTAAGGGTGTATTCCAATCACTGCTCAACTGACTAGAACTTTAGTTCTATATATTTTACATTATTTACAAGTTCTTTTTAAAAAAAAAAGTGTTACCTATTGTACTGCAGGTCATCACGCAGGCCTTAAAGCCATTTTCACTATGGAATCATATCTACTAATATATTGAAGATTAGAATGTGCTTCCTTTAAGTGTTATTCTTCCCCATTGTATTTTGTTGAGAAGACTTTCCTAGTTAGAAAGTGATGAGTGTTCATCTGGCGGTCTGTTTGTTTGGCAGTAAAATGAAAGTAGAATAGCAGAGCTCATTCACTATATTACTAATATCGTACAATAATGCTTTAAGTGTAGCACTGATGCTTTTAAGAACAGATTAGTCAAATGAACTTTTTTAGACTAAAACCAGATTAATACATGACAAAGTGATTAATGTTTGAAATGACTAATATTTTGGGCTGTAACCCTTTATCAGTACTTTTTTTGGTTTACATATCGTATTTTCAGCATTTAGTTCTATGTCTCTAGTTTTCCTAGATATTCCAGTCAATGTACACTGTGATTTAGTTCAGATCCTGTTTGATCAAGATCTTATCAGTTGAGCAGTTGGTTGTGTATAGCCTGAGACATGTAACCCTTTGCCTCATACTTTGATGTAATGGTGGGTTCCTACTGTAGGCAGGTATAAACAGCCAGGCTAAGAAACTAACACCCTGGCTTTCTATTTCAGTCAGTACTTACCATCCAGAATCCAGACAGAACAAATTCAAGCCTATATTGTATAACACAATAGAATAGAGAGCAAATTAAAACTGTGATATTTGTACACTGATTTTATTTGTCTGGCAATCCCATATAACGAGATTATCAGGTATGGACAGCAAATACATTGAAGAAAATTGCCTTCGCTGTTCAGAAGATAAACAAGGGTGGGAAAAAAATGCTTGATATCAAAAGTTTAATTTCATTACTGGGCAATAAATGCTGACCTAGCCAGTGATGCTGACATTTAAAAAATCCTACAGCTGAGCAGTGCTTCATGAGCTGAACAGATTAGAAATGTTCCAAATTTAATCCCAAATGAGGAGAGATGGAACGACCGTGAGCATTATAGGTGCAGCACCCTTAGATTCAGAAAAGGAGTTATTCTTTCCTGATGACTATACAGTGACCCCTCCTGGCAGTGTTATTTTTCCTCCAACCATTCTCTCCAGTCATCTGCCACAATCAAATCGCCCCAAACATCCAATGATTATGTGTAACTAATGACCCACTTAACGAAAGGTATCAGAACACCTGCTACCTGGGGGAATGCAAGTCCAGTAAGAGAGTCAATGCTTTCAGAGGGGGAAAAAGGGAGATGAGTAAGTGTCAGAGAACAGAAGTAATCTGTGGCACTAGCAGGGAGTGGGAATTGTTTTATTGAAATCAGTGTAGATTTACATAATACTGTTGTGTTTCTCAGTTCTGTGCATAGTTAATTTGAAGAGTTTACTTAACTTCACTGTGCGTTGTTTCATGCTCTTTGTGAAATTCATAGAGTTAATTTGATGGTGAATCATGCCCCTTACTCGCAAAACTTAAAAAATGTACAGTTGGGTGGCCCTGATCAACACATCTCTCAATCCAGTCTTTTAAAAAGTTTAGATAAATTGGTAAATATCTTAAACGTTCATTTTGTTCGTTTAAATAAAACAATCCAAGCCAGTTAATTACCCATGGTTTTCCTTGTAGTCAGAACAGAAGATAGGGATAGTGAGGGCAGATATCTCCACAAAACAACCTTGTGATTAGTGTTTGCAACTATACTTAACATAGCAAAATGTTGACAACAAAGCATGACCAAAATTTGTGACAACAAGTTCATGGGCAAGGAGCGCGTGCCCTACTCATGAACTTAAAAAAAAGTTAATTAAAACATTGTGTGCAATTAATACAGAATAATTGTGGCATTTCTGTTTTGCTGCATATATGTAATGTAAATGAAATCAGAGTACCTTTTAACTGCTGTTGTACAATCAAAATGGAGAGGCGGTCATCCAGGCAGTATAAAGATAATTAATATTTCAAGACAGTTTAACTTGTTTCAAACAAACTAAATTAATAGATTTGCATTGATTGCAAGTTTGCCTTGAGAATTTTAGATATTCAAAATTAAGTTTTTTTCTGCAAAATTACAACTTAATTCTGGAGTTATACTTAATATATGATTTTTTTAAAAAAATCATATATTAAAATTGTTATAGGAGTGACACATGTAACTAAAATTTGAGATGAGAATCATCAGCACGCTGGTGGAGCCTGGGGGTTGATTGAGATGGAAAGAAGACCTGTTTGACAGGATTTGTGCTCGGAATTTTTTTTAATGTTTGTCAGCTAGGTTCTTTCGTGTCAGTTGATGTAAAGTTACAGAGTAAATCCACTGTCTATCACCACCTCTATCAGTAATCAAACCCCCTCAGGAAATTCAGGGTTCAAATCTTAATGATAAATGTTACTATTATTATAAACTTAGCTTGATTCTTTTCAGTCAGAAAGTCCCATTCCGGGAGTATGACAACTTAGGCTATCGCTCAATGCAGTACCATTGAGGTGCTGCATTATTGGAGAAGCCATCTTCCAGATGAAAGCAAGGGCCACCCACCTGGTTAGGGTGATCATTGAAAGCCCATACAAACACTCAAAGGAGAGCAGGAGATTGTACGCATTTCAACCTCATGAAAAACATCTTATTTGCTGTAACGCTTCACAAATTGCCTGTGGCATTTGCTTATAAACCTCAAGCGACTCCAATTTAAAGGTGGTTGTGAAGCACTTCAAGATGTTGAGGGCTTGAAAAAGAACTATAAGAGAAATAACTTGCTTATTTATGATATATTATGCCTAGCTTAAAAAAGATGATGGCAGGAAGTATAGTGTAATTATTTTGGTAGCGCGCAGAGCAGGGGAAGCTGTAGCTTTTTAAAATGTTTTTTAAAAGGAATCAGTGGTCAGTTTTTAAATGTTGCTATATTTAATTTGGTAGGTTAACTTGAGGTTAGAATTTTTATCAAGACTTTTATAAATACTAATTTTAATTTAGTCTTTATATCTGCTGTGCTGTGTTTGACATTGGGCTTCTGTGTTTTTATTGCTTTGTAAATACCTTGTTCCTTCACCGTTTACCTGAAGATCAGCTTAATATCCGAGATGGCTGCTACATGTTTTTGTAAACATGACTAGTTACACTGGAGATAAGCCATAATTTATACTCCACTGTGAATTGCATAGAGGCAGTAGTGACGATTTTGCACGTTTAAACTCTTGGATAGAAAAATGCTATTATTACAAACACTAAATCAGAATATAAACCATTTCTTGGAACAATTCACGGGTGAACAACATGCCTGGCTTGTACTATTCCCACAATAGCTTATTCATATATTTATACTCATTAAATAAACCATAGCTTTTAAAATTCTTCTTTGAGTTGTGATTAGTTGGATTCATTTGGAATTTAGGGTCTGATTTAACTTTAAAATCCTGGTTCCTGATTCAGGCAATTTTAACACATCCCGCCCATCGATTTGAATCTATAAGTAAAGGTAGTTTTAAACTTCATCCAATTTTACTTAGTTTATTGTGCTGTTGGTAAAATTTACATTCTGCCTGATCTCATGAATTTCCAGTTTGGTTAAAATTACCCCTGTTATTTCTAGAAATGTGATATTCATTGAAGTTTGTTTTTTTAACATCATAAATTTTGTTACCTAGTTTTTACAATAGTGAGTTGAACTAGTTTGATGACTTATGTTTAGCAAGGAGGGGTGCTACAATTCTCGCAAAATGCTGTTCTGTATACTGAGGCCAGATTTACGGTTTTATTTCTGTCTCTGATAAATGTTAAACTTGAAACGGCTACAGCACAGAAGAAAGTAGTTGGTTTCCCACTGTTACATAAACTTCTCATTGTCAGGTTTGTTGAGTTGGATCTCAGCTATTCCTTATCATATTTCCTCTTGGTGATTGTGATGTGAACAGGCATTATAACTGCCCATAGGCATACGGCATATCACAATTTCCGTGGAGCACTGCCTGTAGTAGGTGAGCTTAGTGATGACATTACCACGACGGAATTACACTGTTGCCGTGATAGATGTGTGAGTGTTGTACTTCTGATTTGCCTTTCTGTGTAGTGATGTTTGGTCAGTGGAACGCTAAAGGAAATTCAGAATCAAAGTATTTGCCGTTTGTAAGTCTTTGATCTCTCTCTCTTTGAAGCTATGATGGTGGAGGCAGTAGTCAGAAGTCTCTGAAATAGAGACATCAAGTGTTCAGAATGCAGTATTACTTAAATTACACACAGCTTCTTTCTGCATTATCGGGAGCATTACAGTAAATGATTAGATACTGAATATTATGAGATTTGTTGTAGGCTGCAATGGAAGCCTTGACGGTTAAGAGGGGAGATGAAGTATTTCATTTGCTGTTTTTAGCTGCACTGTTGTTCTGTGCAGTTTCCCAGGTACAACACAAGTAATATTTTTGTGGCACTTTATCTGTGGCCTGTGACCCAATTGTTAAAACCGCAGTTGTTGGATTTTTTAATCCAAAAATAATTTGTGGTGTCGCTGTGATTTTTGGGTGACAGGTACTGACAACAGTTTTTAATACTTCTAGAGAAATACTCAGATTCTGTCATACTGTTAAGAGACTTAGATACTTGTTAAATACCAACACTCGTTGATTTAAATATTTTCTGTTAAGTACTGATGGTTAGTTTTTATATTACAAAATACTGGCCTCATTTTTATTTCTTGCTGTTTACTGTTCCACACAACATAGCACTGCATGAGAGTGCTAATTTACACCTGAAAGAATTATGCTGTGTATCAACTGTTTTAACCATAACAGACCCACCTCAATATGCTCTGGCTTGTATTTTGCTACTTTTATAATTGGTTTAAAGTCAATTGTGTATTTTGCTTTTTTTTTTCCTCTTGTTCCTAGATGTTGACCATTAGTTTAACTGCCTAAAAATGCTCATTTACATCAACTGTTCAGACCAAATGTGAATGAAAGGCAAATTTTATAAAAATCTGATTTACCATATCATCAAGCCAATCTCATCTTTAAAAAAAGTAGGAATGCATCTAGAAAGTTTTTGATTGTTATTGAAACCTGTTCACACAAATTGCAATTACGAAATAGTTTGTGATGGACTTTAACCGCGCTAACAAAAAGCCTAGACTTTCCCCTTACTGACCAGTGCATTGCATACTCAGAATTTCAAGCTTGCAACTAGCATAAATCCACTGTTATGGATCCAAAGTTTAACGTGTGCATGGCTGTACAGTATGCGTTGTTACTGTGATCTCTGCAACAAAAAAAAGTGCATCAATTTTAAACCAGATGCAGTTGAAACAATGGTAAAGCTGCCTTGACCGCTGATTGAAACATTTGAGTTTTGGTAACCCATTTTGCACGGAAGCAGATCCCAGCAAATGACTGCCAGACTATTAGCCTGATAATGCAAGATTTTTTAGGCCATTCGAGTAGTGCAGTGCTTTTGTTACTGGATTAGTAATCCAGGAGCTGAGCTCAAATACCAAAACTAATTTAATTTTTTTTAAATACAACTGGCTAATGCATTTTAGGAAGAAAATTTGCCTTCCTTACCCTACCTGGCCTATATGTAACTCTGATGATGAGATTGGCTCAGCAGACTACTCTATCAAACCAGTGATTCACCACAACCACCATATTCTCGTGGCTACTCGAGAACCGCAGCTTTGTCAGAAATGTCCATGTTCATGAATGAATTTAAAAAATATGTACTTAATTTGACAGTATTTGGCTGCTCTGTAACAATATGGTAAATAAGGATTCTGTAATTTGTCTGATCTACTGGATGCCATCTGTTTGGGTATGTTAATGCCAGTTTTGCACTGTAATGCTACCGCTTAATTCTGTTAATTGAAACTGCTGAAAATGTAATTATGCTTAAGTATTGCATTAAAGAATTGTTTAAAAGTTCTGGCATCATGCAGTGTGAAGTCTAATTGTACAACAGAGTGAGAGTTTCTTATCGTTGGATTTTTGTACATTTATTACAAAGCCACTTTTTTGTTTATTTCTAATTGGTTGACTCCTCTATTTTAAAATGACAGAAATAATTCACTAGCAGTGACAACTGGCCACTGCATTTCCTACATTACAATAGTGACTGCACTTTTTTTAAAAAACTTCTTCGACTGTGAAGCGTTTTGGGTCGTTATGACATGGCGAATGGCTCTTTAGAGGTACCAATGTTTGCATTTTGTTTTATTTTGTGTTTCCGTAAAGTTGGATTCATCACACACACACACACTTGTAAGTTATCTCGATACTGCCAATTTAATCCACAGTTCTATGGAAAAATTCGATTTAAGGGTGACTTTCCAAATCCATTATTTTTGTGCATTTTTCGTAATGGGAGTAAAGTTTCTTTGTGACCAGAAATCTAAACCAGGGTCAATGCATTTCCTGCTGCGTTTCTGGGTGGTTGATGGTATATTCAGAAATTAACACGCATCATTTAAAGAGAAAAGGACACCAAGGAGTTACTTCAATATTGCTGAAGAAAGACATTTTGTCAAAGCTTTTTATCTTGCACTCCCTTGACATTAGTATTCTTGCAATTGTCCTGATGAGTACAAGATAAAAAGCTTTGACAGAATGTCTACTGCTGCTCCTAGTTCATATTCATCTTTTTTCAATAAAATTCTTAAGTAATTCAAATATTCATTTGGTAGTACAATGTAAATTATTTCCATCTCTTACATTTTAATACTTTTGTCCTCAATCATAGAAGAACCATAGAATTCTTATAGTGCAGAAGGTCATTCAGCCCATCGAGTCTGCACCAACTCTCTGACAGAGCATCTAACCTAGGCCCACATCTGCCCATTACACGTAACCCCAAATATTCACCCTGCTAATCCCCCGAACCTACACATCTTTGACCACAAAGAGGCAATTTGACCTGGCCAATCCACATAACCCGCACATCTTTGGACTTTAGGAGAAAACTGTTGCACCCGGAGGAAACCCACACAGACACAGGAGAATGTGCAAACTCCACACAGTCATCAACCCAAGGAATTGAATTCTGGAATTGGACCCAGATCCCTGGCACTATGAGGCAGCAGTGCTAACCACTATGCTGCCCATCATCATTACATCATTCATCCTGTAGTAAATATTCTTTCAAACATCATAAAAGTGAAGGTAGCACATTTGACGTAGCCCACTGACATGTATGGATGACGGAAGTATTTGCATAACCCTAATGAATTGGCAATCTTGCACTTCCAAAATAACATTTGACTTTAGCCTATTATCACATATAATTTCAGTGTTAATCACAATTTGTATCCATCAGTGAATAATAATCACAAAAGTGAAAATGCTGGAAGTACACTGCAGGTCAGGCTGTTTCTGCAGATAAAGAAAGTTAACATTCCTACCTAGTGACCTTTCATCAGTGTCAGTTGATGCTTTTTATTTAGTTGAGAATTTTTAGGAACTGGCAAAGATAATTGTGTCCAAACTACATTAGGATAAAATAAAGTCTGCACATGTATGCGTACCTGCACAAATACATTCAGCCTCCAATTGTGTACTCATAAGTCAATGTTAGAAACAGTATCTACTATTGGACAAATATGAGAAACAGATGTCATTTGCATTGAAGTAGCACGTCAAAGTTCTGCTTATTCAATAAATCCAATCCAATGGAACTTTATCATATTGTGTTGCTTTTAGAAGAAACATTGTACACTGATTAACCAATGTGTCAATTGGAAAAGTCCTGGCAGCTTTGAGGACAGCTTTGCTTGCACAGCTGCTCATTTAATATTGAGTCAAGGTGAACCTCCAACATACTTGCCTTTTTATGTCTGCCTTTAGCATAGTGGTGTGTCTCAAAACACTTCACGGACATTATCAATCAAAATTGGATACTGAGCCAAAGTAGATTTTAGGACAGTTGACTAAAAGCTTAATCAAAGAGTTGGGTTCTAAAGACTTTTTTCCCACCTAAAAGTGGATAGTGAGGATTAAGAAAAGGATTCCTGAGGCTGGAGACCAGAAACCTAAATGCATGGCTGCCAATAGTAGATCGATTAAAATCGGGGAGGAGCTAGAGATCAGAATTGGAGGAGTACAGAGGACTGAGGGTTGTGGAGATAGGTTCAGAGATGAGCAGGGGACAAGGCCATTAATGGATTTAAAATAACAGATGAAAATTTTAAAATAGATGCAAAATGGGTGCCCACACACTTCCTTTGACCAGGAATTTGGGGTGAAGCCACCAGAGAATGGCCCAGTAATTTTGGGCCTGAAAATGGCGAGGGCTGTTAGAAATATAGAAGATAGGAGCAGGAGGAGGCCATTTGGCCCTTTCAGCCACTTTGACCTTCAAGTACTTGCTTACAGTGTTGTACTATTATTTCCCCTTTACTTTGAATAACTTGGGTTTTGTAATCTGAAACTGTGAACACTGGCTGCCCAGTAAACAGTAGGAGAAAGTATCATAGTTGAGCCTGACTTTGTCTGCACCCAATATCCACAAATGCATCAGGAGTGACCTGAAGAATGTCAATCCTTGCTGAATTTATTTCATTCCTTGGTGCATGAACACTGAATCCAATTACAGCATTTACTGCTCCAATTGAAACCAATTAACTCAGCTACATATGATTTTGTTTGTTTGATAGAAGACCTTTAATACATGTAATGGATGATATGTGCTACTGATCCCACTGCAATTCACAGAATCATCTTTCTTTAATAGTTGGTAATTCAGAAACACAGTGGAAAAGTACATGGGTGGGGGTGAGGAGTGAAAGATAATGAGGCTGCCCTGATAAGGGTGGGTAAGGAACCTTGTTTACTTGGGCACATTGGGAATTGCTCCAAAAATCACCCTGACTACTTAAATGCAATGACATCAACATGCATCATGGTTCATCTCAACCTGCAACTTGCGTTTGGAACTCCTCCTTCATGTATTTCTCCCATACAACTCCATCCCCTCCTGTTGCAGGGTCCTCTTAACACTTGCTTACACGCACCAGCTGTTTTCTGATACCTTGGAGATATCATTTAGGTGCTCACTGTTAATGACACTCTCGTCCCAGGAATAATGGGGCCAGTAGAGACAGTCCACCTGGAAACAAGTTGATCCTACATAAGGAGCAGGAAGTAGCGTTGCTGGGGAGGCAACCGGCATTACCAGCTGCAGGTGAGTGAGTGCAAAGGCACCTTGTGCTGTCTGGATTCTACGCATCTAACCGAGGCTTATTTTCTGCAAATCAATCACATCATAGGTGTCATGAAGAGAAGAAGAGGAGGGTTTTGATATATAAACAGAAAATTCCATAAGCACTCAGCACATCAGGCAGCATCTGTGGCCAGAGCAAGAGTTAATGTTTCCGGTCAATGCAATTTCACTTTTTTAAATATATATTTCACATTTCCAACATCAGCAATGTTTTCCTTAGTATTAGATAATGACAACGAAGAACATGATCTCTCTACCTCTCGCGACAACTTACCAGTCACCAATACAGGACAGGACAGCACCCTAAGTGATGTTACATAGGTTCCCCATTCAATCTGAAATGAGCCAATGACATAAAAATTGAGACCAACATTCCGAGAGTCAATGACTGAGAGTTGTTTTGCTACTTGACCAGAGCCTCAATTCAGACAGGTCTTTGTTTGTGGAATAAATCTAAGGCAGAATTCCTCACTCAAACGTTCTGTGTCCATAAGTGTAAAGGCAATTTGAGACTTAGACATAAGTTTGCAAGGAATCACATAAAATGTACATAGAAACAGTCCATTCAGCCCGACAGTGGTTACCTTCCACATGAATCTCCTCCCACCCACCTTATCAGCATAATGTAATAAAAAGTTAAAGTTTATTTATTAATCACAAGTAAGGCTTACATTAACATTGCAATGAAGTTACTGTGAAATTCCCCTAGTTGCCACACTCCAGCATCTGTTCGGGTCAATGCACCTAACCAGCACGTCATTTAGACTGTGGGAGGAAACCGGAGCATTTGGAGGAAATCCACGCAGTAATGAGGACACTGCCAGTGTTGAACTTCAATGTTCCTGGTAGTGATTGTAAAGGACTGGACTGCTACTAATAGAGCCATTCTCCACAGGGTTACATTAATAGCATTGTTAGCCATTTATAATTTATCAGTAGCGAGTGCCTACTACTTGGTCCTGGCTATATACAAAGAGGCAGCAGTGACCTGTATTTATTTCAATATAGCTTGGGAGAAGGTGGGGCGATGGAGCCTGGTGTAACACCCTGGAGGAGTCTACACTTACTTCTGTTCAGTGATGGTGCATGGTTGACGTAGAGTCCAACTGAGCAAACGTGGTCGCAGCAACAACCAAAACACACTGCTATCATTACTGGTCACTTCTAGCTAGACACAGTCAAAGAAAACATCTGCATGGTACATAATCTGCCAAGTGGATGTTCACCCAGTTAAAGCATCATAGAATCCCTACAGTGCAAAAACAGTTCAAGAGGATAATTGGAGATTCAAAACATCAGCTTTTTCTATGAGAAAATTCAGTCTAGCTGCCCAAAGTGTAAATAAAATCCTGAGCCTGCACATTTTTTCTTTAATTCGTTCATGGGACATGGGTGTCACTGACCTGCTGGCATTGATTGCCCATCCCTGGTTGCCCGAGGGCAGTTGAGAGTCAACCACATTGCTGTGGCTCTGGAGTCACACGTAGGCCAGACCAAGTAAGGATGGCAGATTTCCTTCCCTAAAGGACATTGGTGAACCAGATGGGTTTTTCCAACAATCGACAATGGTTTCATGGTCACCAGTAGATTCTTAATTCCAGATTTTTTGTTATTGAATTCAAATTTCACCATCTGCCGTGATGGGGTTCAAACGCGGGTCCCCAGAACATTAGTTGAGTTTCTGGATTAATCGTCCAGCAACAATACACGAGGCCATTACCTTCCCCTTAAAAGTAAATGAACACATTGATTTTAGAAGTCATGCAAAACATGCATTATGGGAGTTATTTTAAATTAAACAGTGCCACATGGATCAGCGAGATTACTTTATTGGTGAAATCTAGTGAGTGCATTGGGGAGAGAATATATGATACCATTCTATTATATTATTGTTACGGTACACAAACAGGCCATTCAGCCCAAAACTCTATGTCAGTGCTTATATTCCTCATGTCTCTTTGGACACTTCCTCATCTAACTCCTTGAAGACAATTGCTTTTTCTTTCATGCCATCACGTATTTTTCCACTTAAATACACTTATCCTGGTCATCCCAGGTCCTTACTGCAAGTTCCAGGTTCTATGGAGGACAATGGTAGAGTTGCTGACTCAGGGCTAGAAGTTTTGGGTCCAAGTCCCATGCCAGGACTTGCTAGTCATAGAAGGTGATATAGTCTAACAGGCTGATAATCAACTCAGGAATCCTTCCAACAGCTTCCCACTATTCCCCAAAAGGGGAGGAAAAAGTATGCAGGAAGATGCACTTTAAAAAAAAACCAACTCACTAGAGTAAAGAAATTCTTCCTGAGTTCCTTATTAGATTTATTAGTGACTATCCTGTTGTGAGATTTTCACCTCTGCCTTATGTTATTAATTAATAGGTTTGAGAGTTTAGCTTCAACAATTTTTGACACATTATTGGGGAACATGTGATTCAGAGATCAGGGTTCGATTCCTGGCTTGAGTCACTGTCTGTGCAGAGTTTGCACTTTCTTCCCATGTCTGCGTGGGTTTCCTCCAGCCATGCTAAATTCTCCCTCAGTACCTGAACAGGTGCCGGAGTGTAGTAACTAGGGAATTTTCGCATTAACTACACTACAGTGTTAATGTAAGCCTACTTGTGACACTAAATAAATAAGCTTTAGTAAAATAGAGGTCAATCATAGAAAGCAAGCAAGTGATGGGCACCTACATGATGAATTTGCAAACGATAAAGTCCATTGGCTGACACTTGGATCCTTGAACTTTAGGGTTTAGCCCAAGCTACCCATTAGACGCTAGGATGCCTAAATCTTGATTCTCATGAACAACAATCAGGCCTCTGCTTTCATGATTAATTAATTGAAGGAGTGAGTACGAAGCAGTTGCTATGGCTCTAATCTTATCTATGATTCTAGAGGCTGCAATGCATCCAGCTGAGCTAGGATCCTCAGATTGAAATTGGACATTGATTGCAGATCAGTGGGAGGCCACTCAACCTGTCATGCACATGCTGACTCTCCGCAGGGGTAACTTCGCCAATTTATCCAGTCGGTTTCTGCCCCTGCCTCCCCCAGCATTATCCTTCAGATTTTATCTACTACAGGTGCTTGTCTGATTTACTTCTGAAAGCCACAATTAAATCTGCCTCCACCACTCTTCGAGGAAGTGCATTCAAGGTCCTGGCTGCCTGTTGCATTAAAAAGGTGTTCCATCATTTCCCTTTCGCTTCTTTTGCCGATCAGTTTAAATCAGCGTCCTCCAATTTGTGCTCCCAATGGGAACAGATTCTCTTTATCCACTCCGTTTAGACCCCCTCCATGATTTCTATTCAATTTCGTCTGGATGTACTTTTCTCTAAGGAGAATAACATCATCCCTGGAACCATTCCATAAATCCTTCATTCACCCTCTGTGACACCTTCACATCCTTGCTAAAGTGTGTTGTTCCAAAGTGAACACAAATCTCCAGCTGAGCTGAGGCAGGGTTACGGAAAGGTCCATCATCATTTGTGCTGAAGTATCCTCATTTTCTGTTAATTGTGTTAGCTCTTACACATGATTAAAATTACATGTTTTCATTCTTTCCTCAGCTTTATTTTTGATTAATTATAACCTGTCAGGGCAGTCTGAGACCCCTGCTTGTGGAAATGTCGTACATTTTTAAATGACTTTTACACAGGGCAGTGTAGGCATATATATATACATATGTTATTAAATCAAATATCTTATCAGCAAGACACAAACATCCCACAAATTCAGGCCTGTGTCTCTGGAGTGATAGATTGACAGACAGACAGACAATTAGTTTACTGAAAAATCACCATGGCTGAAAGTGCTGAATTGTAATACTGATGCCAAAAAAACAAGCAAATATTCTTAATTGTTATAGTCAATCATTAAAACAAAAATAAAGTATAAAATAACACACGGGATGCACCACATTAATACAGTGACCTCAAGAACAGGTCAGAGGCTGGGAATACTGCGGAGTGTAATCCACTTCCTGACTCCCCCAAAGTGCTCTCCATCATCTACCAGGCACAAGTCAGAAGTGTGGTGGAATTCTCCCCACTTGCCTGGATGGATGCAGCTCCGAGAACGTTCAAGAAGCTTGCCATGATCCAGGACAAAGCAGCTCGCTTGATTGGCTGCTTTGACCACGTCTACAAACATCCACTCCCTCCATCACCAACGCTCAGTAGCAGCGTGTGTACTATCTACAAGATGCACTGCAGCAATTCACCAAAGATCCTTAGATAGCATCTTCTAAACTCATGATCACTTCCATCTAGAAGGACAAGGGCAGCAGATACATGGGAACACCACCACCAGCAAGTTCTCCTCCAAGCCACTCACCATCCTGACTTGAAAATATATTGCCGTTCCTTCACAGTCGCTGGGTCAAAAGCTTGGAGTTCCCTTCCTAGCAGCGTTGTGCGTCAACCCACAGCACATGGACTGCAGCAATTCAAGAAACCAGCTCACCACCACCTTCTCCAGGGCAACTAGGGATGGGCAATAAATGGTGGCCAACCAGCAACACCCATGTCCCACAAATAAATAAATAAAATTTCATGAACATTTTAGCGTACAAATAATTGCAATACATTGCTAGATGTGGGCCTCCTTTATTTGCAGTATCAAAATTTTCATTTCAATTTCTACGTTTTATTAATCCAATAACATAAATCTATTTTTTGATTTGACTTATTATTGTTACATGTATTAGTCAACAGTGAAAAGTATTGTTTCTTGTGCGCTATACAGACAAAGTATACAGTTCATAGAGAAGGGAAGGAGACAGTGCAGACTGTAGCGTTACAATCATAGCTAGGGTATAGAAAAAGATCAACTTAATGCAAGGCAAGTCCATTCAAAAATCTAACAGCAGGGAAGAAGCTGTTCTTAAGTCGGTTGGTATGCAACCTCAGACTTTTGTATTTTTTTCCCGACGAAGAGAGAATGTCCAGGCTGCGTGGAGTCCTTAATTACGCTGGCTGCTTTGCCGAAGCAGCAGGAAGTGTAGACAGAGTCAATGGATGGGAGGCTGGTTTGCGTGATGGATTGGGCTACATTCACAACTTTTGTGGTTTGTTGCGGTCTTGGGCAGAGCAGGAGCCGTACCAAGCTATGATACAACCAGAAAGAATGTTTTCTATGGTGCATCTGTAAAAGTTGGTGAGAGTTGTATCTAACCTGCCAAGTTTCCCTGGTTCCCTGATATGAAAGGAGAGGAGATTGCGTATTATAAAAAGTCAAGAGGTTGCCATAGGATATACCATAGCTTTACAGCACAAAGCTATGGCTCCACAAAGGAAATGATGGGAAGTCTGAAAAGACACAGGCCTCTAATCCCTAACTGGAAATATGCTTAATATGATTGGGGAGGTGGTGACACAGTGGTTTTGCCACTGGAATAGTAATCCAGAGACCCAGGGTAACGATCGGGTTCAAATCCCACCGCGGTTGATGTCTGGTCTGAGTCACAGCAATGTGGTTGACTCTGAAATGGTTCAGCAAGCTACTAAGTTCAAGGACGATCAATGATGTGCAATGAATGCTGGCTGAGGCAGTGATACCCAAGTTCCAAGAATGAATTTGATGTTACAAAACATTGAATAATGTGATATCAAGCAGAAAGTACATGTTGGTGGAAACAAAAGTAATACATTGTTTGGCTCAGAGGAACTTTACCAACAAGACTGGGTAAACCATTCTACCGAATTACCCCCTGGAAGTTCCCTGCACAGATAGTTTTGGATAATACATACTATGGAATATTTAACAATAAATGTTCTGAAGCAAAGAAACTCTCAGAATTGTTACAGTCTCCTGTTAAACAAACCTGTTAAAAACATGAAGAAGGAATTAGTCCAAGTTGGCTTCTATCTTATCTTGCCCAACTTGAACTGTGTGAAGGATGCCTCTTCCTAAGTCAGCAGAAATTCTTTCTGAGTACTGAAAGATGTGTGTACTAGTCAAGGTTCACTTGTTAACGCAGAGTTCCACTGTTAGCCATTTTCTACTATGATGTTATTCCTCTAAATGCCCTCCAATTAGATGCCCAACATTACTGAAGGTTCTTTAAATTTTATTTTTTCATGGGATGTGGCAGTCACTGACAAAGCCAACATCTGTTGCCCATCCCTAATTGCCCTTGAACAGAGTGGCTTGCTAGGCTATTTCAGAGCGCAGTTGAAAGTCAACCACACAGCTGTGGGTCTGGAGTAACATGTAACCAAGACTGGTTAGGGTGGAGGCTTTGGGAAGAAGAAGGGGATTGAGGAAACAAATCCACATCATCTGAATGTGATCCTGCATTGAGTCACAGGCATGCAGTGAGTGCAATTCTGTCCAAAGATGTGCAGGTTAAGAGGACTGGCACAGAAATTTGCTCTTTAGTGTCCAAAGATGTGTAGGTTCAGTGGGTTGGCCACGGTAAATTGCCCCTTTTGTGTCCAAAGATGTGTAAGTTAGGTGGATTGGCTGTGCTAAATTTCCCCTTAGTGTTCCAAGATGTGTAGGTTGGGGGAATAGCCATGGCAAGTATGTGGGGTTATAGGGATAGGACGTGGGTGGGATTGTAGTTGGCACAGACTTGATGGGCCAAATGACTGCCTTCTACACTGTAGAGATTCCATAGATTCCTTCTCTCAAGGGGCATGAGTGAACCAGATGGGTTTTTATGACAGTCAATGGTAAGTTTCGTGTTCATCATTCACAAGATTTTATTAATCAAATTTAAATTCTACTAGCTGATGTGATGGGATTTGAACACATGCACTGAGATCAATAGCCTGGATTACTAGTCCAGTGACATTACCATGGCGTTACCATCTCCCCAGATGGTTTGTGGTGGTGGAAGGGCACTGAGAATTTCCGTGGTTTAGAAAACAGGTTCTATCCTAATATGTGCTGCAGTTACCATTGCACTTTTATAGGTATGCGGGAAGAAAAAGATTGAAGACAAATGTAGGTCCCTTTCAGTCAGAAACAGGCAGTTATAAAGGAGAACAAAGAAATAGCAGACCAAGTGAATACATACTTTGGTTCCATCTTCACAAAGACAGACACGAATAAGATATCAGAAATGTTGGGGAACACAGGCTTTAGTGAGAGGGAGGAACCAAAGTATTATTAGAGAAATGGTGTTGGGGAAACTGATGGAACTGAAGGCCAATAAATCCACAGGCCCTAATCATTTACATAGTAAATACAAGATGCATTCTTGGTCATCTTCCAAGATTCTATAGACTCTGAAACAGTTCCTACAGATTGGAAGATATCTAATGTAACCCCATTATTTGAAAAGGAAGGTAGAGAGAAAACAGGGAATTATAGACCAGTAAATCTGATGTTGGTAGTGGGGAAAATTCTAGAATCCATTATCAAAGATTTTATAGCAGAATAGTTGAAAACGGTGGCAGGATTGGACTGAGTCAACATGGATTTATACAAGGGAAATGTTGCTTAGCAAATCTATTGAAATTCTTCAAGGATGTAACTAGTCGAGCTGATGAGGGGGAACCAGTGGATGTAGTTTATTTGGACTTTCAGAAGGCTTTTGACAAGGTCCCTCATAAGAGATCAGCGTGTAAAATTAAAGCAACATGGGATTTGGGATAGTGTATTGAGATGGATAGAAAACTGGTTGGCAGACAAGAAACAAAAGAGTACAAATAAATGGGCATTTTTCCAAATGGGAGACAGTGACTAGTAGGGTACTGCAGTGATTAGTTCTGGAACCCCAGCTATTCACTATATATATTAATGATTCAGATGAGGGAACTACATGTAATATCTTTTAACTTGCAGGTGACACACTGCTGGGTGGAAAGGTGAGCTGTGAGGAAAATGCAGAATTCCTTCAGGGTGATCTGGACAAGTTGAGAGAGTGGGCAGATGCAGTATAATTTGGAAAAATGTGAGGTTATTCACTTTGGTAGCAAAGATGAGAAGGCAAATTATTATCTGAACGGCCATAAATTAGGAGAGGAGAATGTGCAACAACACCTGGATGTCCTCGCACGGCCGTCACTGAAGGTAAACATGCAGGTGCAGCAGGCAGTAAAGAAGATAAATTGTATGTTGGCCTTCATAGCAAGAGGATTTGAGGACAGAAGCAGTTATCCAGGACTTGGTGAGGCCATACTTGGAATGTTGTGTGCAATTTTGATCTCCTTATCTGAGAATGGATGTTCTTGCTCTAGAGGTTGTGCAGAGGTTTACCAGGCTGATCCCTGGGATGGCAGGACTGACATCTGAGGAGAGATTGAATTGGTTAGGGTTGTATTTGCTGGAGTACAGAAGAATAAGGGGGACCTCACAGAAATCCATAATATTCTGACAGGATTAGCCACGGTGGATACAAGAAGGATGTTTCCTAATGGTAGGGTTGTCCAGAACCAGGGCTCACAGTCTGAGAATACAGGACAGAGATGAGGAGAAATTTCTTCAACCAGAGAGTGGTCAGCCTGTGGAATTTGCTACCACAGAAAGTAGCTGGGGGCCAAAACATTGTGGGTGGGCCACACTCACCCCAAGACTGAAAAATCCCGCCCGAGGTCAACGGACCTTTGCCTGATCCATGTTCTGCCCACTACGATTCCTGTGGATGGGAAAATTCCACCCTGAGTGTTTTCAAGAAGCAGTCAAATACAGCAGTTGAGGATCAAAGGAAATGGGGGAAGCAGGGGAAAGACTGGGTCAGGATATTGAGTTGGACTATCAACCACGATCATAATGAATGGCAGAGCAGGCTTGAAGGGCTGAATGGTCTCATCCTGCTTCTACATTCTATGTGTCTATGTTGCTGAAATACAGAGAAATTTGCAGCCACTTTATCTGTTGAATAATGAAGTGATGTTTGGCTTGCAGTCAATACTTCTCCATCATAATAACTCACTGTTTAAAGTTTAAACTCATTGTAAAATGTGAATACAATTCCCATCTGATCAATTCAATTGAAAATGATAGCACCTGTCACAACCTCAGACAATTCCAGAGTGCTTTACAACTAATGAAGTGCCTATTTAGAGTGTAGTTACAGCAGTAATGTAATAATTCTTTTATTCACTTATGGGATGTGGCCATTTCTGGCTGGTCAGCAGGGATGGCATGGTGGTGTAGTGGTTAGCACTGCTGTCTCACAGTGCCAGGGACCCAGGTTCAATTCTGGCCTTGGGTGGCTGTGTGGAGTTTGCACGTTCTCCCCGTGTCTGCGTGGGTTTCCTCCGGGTGCTCCGGTTTCCTCCCACACTCCAAAAATGTGCAGGTTAGGTTGATTGGTCGTGGTAAATTGCCCCTTAGTGTTAGGGGGAGTAGCAGGGTAACTACATGGGCTTATGGGGATAATGTCTGAATGGGATTGTTGCCAGTGCAGCTTGATGGGCTGAATGGCTTCCTCCTGCACTGTATGGATTTTATGATTTATTGCCCATCCCCAGTTGTCCTGGGAGGGCAGTTGAGAATCAACCACATTGCTGTGGCTCTGAAGTCACATGTAGGCCAGGCCAGGTACGGATGGCAGTTTTCCTTCCCTAAAAGACATTAGTCAACCAGATGAGTTTTTCCGACGATCGACAATGGTTTCATGGTCATCAGCAAATTCTTAATTCCCAATATTTTTAATTAAATTCAAATTCCTCTCATGGTAGGATTTTAATCCTTGTCCCTAGATCACTGGGTTGAATTTCTGGGATATCAGCTGAGTTTCTGGATTAATAGTCTAGCACTAATACCACTAGCCCATTGCCTCCCACTGGCAGCCTATCTCACATACATCTCCCATAAATAACAATATGATGATGAAATTAATCCAATGATTGAAGAAGAAGCATTGATCAGGCTCAATCAGATCATCAGAATGTGGTCTCCTCTACACTGCAGACACTAAATGTCGACTGCGTGGCCTTTTTGTGGAACACCTTAGCTCAGTCTGCAAACATGACCCCTGACCTTCCTGCTGCTTGCCACTTCAATTCACCACCTTGCTGTCATGCCACATTTCTGTCCTTGGCTTGCTGCAATGTTCCAGACAAGCCCAGAACAATCGTGAGAAACACCACCTCATCCTCTGATTAGGCACTTCACAGCCTTCTGGACTTAACATTGAGTTTGACAGCTTTGAGCCTTGAACACTCTCTTCCACCCTGACCCCTTTTTGTAATCCAATTTTTTTCCCAACACAGCTCCCCCTCCCACAAAGAGTCATCTGTCACTTGTTCTTACGTTTTGCACTCACAGAGCGCTGACCCGTGTTCTACTGTTAACATGTTCTGCTATCTAACTTCTATGCCATTATCAGCACCCTCTTTAGTCTTTAGCACTGTCATTAACACTCCTTTTGTCTTGTGTTCCATGACATCTTCATCAAATCTCTCCTGATCTCCCACATTCCCTTAACATCTATTTGGCTCCATCTGCTCCCCTTAAATAGTGTAAAGTCCATCACCTTTCTCCCTCTCTTCAGCCCTGAAGAGTCAGAAGGGCTCAAAACGTTAACTCTGCTTTTTCTCTCCACAGACCACTGCCAGACTTGCTGAGTCTTTCCCAGCACTGAGTCGGCACAGTGGCACAGTGTTTAACACTGTTGCCTCACAGTGCCAGGGTTCGATTCCCTGCTTGGGTCACTGTCTGTGTGGAGTTTGCACATCCTCCCTGTGTCTGCGTGGGTTTCCTCCGGTTTCCTTCCACAGTCCAAACGACGTGTTGGTTAATTACATTGGACATACTAAACTCTCCCTCAGTGAACTTGAACAGGTGCCAGATTGTGGCGACTCAGGGATTTTCGCAGTAACTGCATTGCAGTGTTAATGTAAGTCTACCTGTGACACCAGTTAGTAAACTTAAACTTTCTTGTTTCCATTTGAATTTTTTGCTTCTATTCCAGAATCAGCAATGATCTTGCTGAATGATGGAACAGGCCTGAGGGGCTGGTAGGCCTACTCCTGCTCTTAAGGCCTATGTTCTTTTTTGTTGTCAGGAGATGATTATTGGCTAAGAAATCAGAGCAGGGGATGCATGCACCAAAATATGCTCAGCATTGGAATACAGAGCTCTTAAGAAAAGACCAAGATTGTGATTTATTAAAGTTAAAGTTTTAAAGATTTAAAAATTAAAGTTTTTTTTTAAAGTTATTTATTAGTGTCACAAGTAGGCTTACATTAACACTGCAATGAAGTTACTATGAAAATCCCCTAATTGCCACACTCTGGCGTCTGTTCGTGTACACTGAGGGAGAATTTAGCACGGCCAATGCACCTAACTAGCACGTCTTTTGGACTGGATGAATGTAAAATACTGTGGATGCTGGAAATCTGAAATAAAAACAGAAAATGCTGGATAAACTCATCAGGCCTGGCAGCATTTGTGGAGAGTGAAACAGAGTTAAAGTTTTGAGCCCGTATGACTTGGTGACTGTGTGAAGTTTGTACGTTCCTCCCATGTAAACATTTCTCTGGTTGCTCCGGTTTCCTCCCGTAGTCCAAAGATGTGCAGGTCAGATAGATTGGCCATGCTAACTTCCCCCTTAGTGTCCAAAGGATGTGTAGGAAAAGGGAATTAGCCATGGTAAATGCGTGGGGTTTCAAGGATGGGAGGGGTGGTGTGTATGGGCCTGGGTAAAAGAGTCCGTTGCAGACTCGATGGGTCGAGAGGTCTCCTTCTGCATTGTAGGGATTCTCTGATTCTATAATTTTTCCACAGTTGTATGGAAGGGTTGTATTGGACTCAAAACATTAGCTGTGTGTGTCTCTCTCTCTCTACAGATGCCAGATCTGCTGAGCTTAAACAACATTTTCTGCTTTTATAGAGCTGTAATTTACTGGACTATCTCGAGAGGACAAAGGAAAAAATGAAAAGGAGAATTTTACTTTGACACTACCTACGATTGTCCTTTTCCCTTTGGGGCGGCACGGTGGCACAGTGGTTAGCACCGCTGCTTTACAGTGCCAGGGACCCAGGTTCGATTCCCAGCTTGGGTCACTGTCTGTGCGGTGTTTGCACATTCTCCCCATGTCTGTGTGGGTTTCCTCTGGGTGCTCCGGTTTCCTCCCACTGTCCAAAGATGTGCAGGATATGTAGATTAGAATCATAGAATCCCTACAGTGCAGGAGGAGGCCATTCAGTTCATGAGCCTACACCGACAACAGTTGCACCCAGGCCCTATCCCCACAACCTCATGTATTTAACCTGTTAATTTTCCTGACATTTAGGGGCAATTTAGCATGGTCAATCTAACCTGCACACCTTTGGACTGTGGGAGGAAACCAGAGCACCTGGAGGAAACCCACACAGGTGTGGGGAGGATGTGCAAACTCCACGCAGACAGTGACCGAAGGCTGGAATTGAACCCATGTCCCTGGTGCTGTGAGGCAGCAGCACTAACCATTGGGCCACCAACTGGCCATGCTAAATTAACCATTAGTGTTGGGGAGCGAGGACTAGCTAGGGTAAATGCATGAGGGTTATAGCAATAGGGCCTGGTGGGATTGCAGTGGGTGCAAACCTGAAGGGCTGAATGGCCTCCTTCCGCACTGTAGGGATTCCATAATTCTGGTAAATCAAACTTGAATAAAAGCAGGTTAAAGTCCAACTGGGTTTATTTGAAAATAAAATAAAGTGAACCCGTCTAACTTTAACCAGGTGATCCACCAGATGAAGGGACAGCGCTACTGCAAGTTCATGCTATCAAATAAACCTTTCGGATTTTTAACCTGAGGTTATGAGACTTCTTCTTACTGTGCTTCTCCTGCCCCAGTCCAAGGCCAGCATCTCCACACCTTGAATAAAAGCTGCTGATGAAAAGCTGTATTCTCCAGGGCAGGGTACCAGGGCGAGGTGGATATGTGACAGAGCGAGCGGCGGCTGCACAGTGCAGCGCGGGGCGGGCGTATGAAGCGACGCTGAGTGGACAGGGGCGGGCGTGTAAGGCAGCGAGGGGCGGGTATATAAGGCGGAGAGGTTGGGGGGGGGCGGTCTTTGCTTCGAGTTGCTGGGCTGTGAGGGTGAAGAGGCTTTGCTGTGAATCATGGTGCTGGTTCTGGGTTACTGGGACATCCGCGGGGTAAGCGCTGAAGCAGCTTTGCGGGACGGGGACGGGGGACGGGGGAAGGTTGGCCCTCTCCTCATTCCCAATCCAACTCCCTCATTCCCGGGAAACTGCTGCAGGCTTTTCCAGGCATATTCTTCCTGTCGGGGCCTTTGTTCAGTTTTGGCGCGCGGTTGCTTGCTTTGTGTTTCTGCTGGGTTTATCTTTAACCTCCTGTACCATTTGTGTTGTGTGTATTGTGAGGGGTTTTCATATCTCTGTCTGGCACTTGAAGGGAATGAACTTTAATTGGCAGATCCCCCAGCTCTCTGGAACTTTCTGTCTGCCTGTAGATGCTGCCTCAAAGCCCAGGGCCCAATCCAGCAAGATTCATTGTTAATCTGGGCTCAAAATACATCTGTGAGGTTGAAGAATTTACAAAAAGCCCCTTCGGATATTTCCTAGACTCCCATATCTGTAATAGGAAGGGCAGAAGGTGAGTTTATTTTGCTTTACGTAAAGGAATGTTAGTAGGATGGTGAAAAAGGCACCTGGGACACTTGCCCCTATCAGTTGAGGTTTGGGTTACAGAAGTAGTAAGGCCATGTTGGATAAAGACAAAATACCACGGTTTCTGAAACCTGAAACACAAAAGAGAAAATGCTGGAAAATCTCAGTGGGTCTGACAGCATCAGTGGGGAGAGAATTAAGCCAATGTTTTTGAGATAGGGTCATCCAGACTCTCAACGTTGGTTCTATTCTCTCTCGTAGGTCATAGGAGCAGAATTTGGCCACTCAGCCCATTGAGTCTGCTCTGTCATTCAATCGTAGCTGTTTTTTTTTCCTCATCCACATTCTTCTGCCTTCCCCCTATAACCCTTTATCAGTGAAGAACCTATCTTTCCACAGATGCTGTCAGACCTGCTGAGTTTCTCTGGCATTTTCTGTTTGTTGAGATCATGTTGGAGTTGTATGGAACTTTGAGGCCACAGCTAGAAAGTACTGTGTGTGGTTCTGGTCTCCTCCTTTTATAGAAAGGATGTGATTGCACGGGGGTGGGGGGAGAGATTGACCAGGATGCTGCCTGGGATGGAACATTTAAGTTATAAAGGGGCTTGGGTTGTTTTCATTGGAGCAAGAGAAGACTGTGGGGTGACCTAATTGAGGTGTACAAGATTGAGGGGTATGGACAGGTTGGATAAAAAGCAGCTGTTCCTGTTAATTGAAGGGTCACTGACAAGGGTACTCAAGTTCAACATGAGGGGCAGGAGGTTCAGGTGGTTTGTGAGGAAAAATCTTTTTAACCAGAGGGTGGTGACAGTCTGGAATGCGCTGCCTGGAAGGGTGGTTTTGGTGGGTTGTTTCACATCCATTTTTTTAAAAAAATGGATGAGTAATTGGTACATTGTAATATTCAAGGCAAATGCTGGTAAATGAGATTAGATGGGTCAGGTGATTCTCATGTTGGTGCAGGCTCATCTCCCTACACTATGATTTTTAAGTTATTCAACAATTGTGGCATTGAAATGAGAAGAACGGATCGCACCGTGATGAGCATGCTGCTTCACAGTGCCAGGGACCTGGGTTCGATTCCAGGCTTGGGTCACTGTGGGGTCTGCGTGGGTTTCCTCCAGTTTTCACCCACAGTGTGAAAGATGTGCTGGTTAGGTGCATTGGCCATGTTAAATTCTTCCCCCAGTGTAACTGAACAGCAGTGTGGCAACTAGGGAATTTTCACAGTAGCTTCACTGCCGTGTTAATGTAAGCCTACTTGCCACACTAACAGCAACAAAAGAATGATATTAAATGTGTGCTTTGCAAGATCAGCTCATCTTTATTGATAGTGTAAAAGTCCTTATTTTTCCCTATTGTATTTCAAATCTATTTTTTCAGGATCCTTTACACGGCCCTCCTGCCCCACTCTTTACTTTTCAATTCCAGATTTGATGCATTGAATACTTTTTAGCTTTCCAAATACCTGTATCATCTCTGCTGGAGTGATATTTTATCTTCCTGTTTAAGTTCAGTGGTTTTTGCTATCAAATTAACCTGATGTTGTGAGACTTCTTGCTAAGTTCACAGCATCCGCTTTTTGTGGTTTTTAATGCTTCACATATGACCAAGTTTTGTACAGGCTTTTTTCCCCTCCATCTTTCAGGTCTAGGACTTTTCTTTTGCTGCAAAATGTTGTCATTGCCAACATGTCTCAATGTGTAACTTTTTGAATTGAGATGCGGTGTTCTGTGTGCTTGCTGTTACAATGTTTCGACCTCCTTTGCAATGAAAAAAAACCTTGGGTAGCGCCAACAGGATATGCAACTTCGGTGGCCAAATCATATGCACTAACCAAAGTTTTATTTTTGTGCATTGTGAATTTGCTTTCTAAATGGTTACAAGCCTAGTAATAATGGCTGCCAAATCTGAGGAAGTATTTGTTTGCTTTCCACTAATTACAGGAAAGGAGAAAATATTTTTAAAAAATTATTTTTTAAACTATTATTGGATGTCTTTTTCCCTGGGACAATTCTTCAGTGACTATTGCCTCCCCTGCCCCCATAAATTGCCTCTGCCTCTTGTCATGATTCTTATCCTCTAGGTCAACAGTTAAGTTTGCAGTTTCAGTTCATGATTTAAACTGTTCCAATGCTGTTTTGGAGGCATTTTTAAGGAAAAACAGGAAGTGTTAGGAAAAAAAACATAGTGTAGGCCAATCTGGGGACAGAGAAACAGAATTAATATTTCAAGTTGTCTGTGATCTATGGAGACGAGTGTATTCAACACTCAAAACGTTCTCCACACGCACTGCGAAGTTTAGAGATATCCCTGGTCCAAATAAACACCCTAGTGCTGTAGATTTTGATTCAGCAATTTTTTTTGTCTTTTCCAAATCAACTAATGGCCTTTAGAGAAGGAAATCTGCCATCCTTACTTGATCCAGCCTACATGCAACTCTGGACCCACAGCAATGTGGTTGACTCTCAACTGCCCTGGGGAAACTAGGGATGGGCAATAAATGCTGGTCAGTCAGCAATGTCTATGCCCCCCAAATGAATAAAAAATTACCCTGGCTTTTCTGTGAAGTAAACCAGTTTTAGCTGTTTTTTTTAAAAAAATCTGCTCTCCTCTTAGTAACATGCATGGATTTGTCCAGTGTGAAGAAATATTTGCTGTCTTAATTCTGCCTTTGTCTGGAACTCACTTCTCCTACAATTCTGCCATATGGTTTGGGATCTTGGTATCTAGCCAGGTGTGATTTGTAAACTGAGACTTTTCAAAGATTCTACCTGCAGTCTGAAAGGGATTGATTCTCTCTTTTCTTACCACTGCCTCCCTCACCATTGGAAAGCCCAGAGTTTTGAACTGAGTGTGCCTATTATTAAAATGGATCTGGAGAGACTCCAGAAATAAGTTCACTTGACACAATCAATATTGTCTGCTTAAAACATTTTTTTAGTCCATTCTTCTTAAAGCTGCAAAGTCAATGCTCAGAATAGACCAGGTGGATCCGATCCCAACCCATTCCTTGCTCAAAAACCAAATCCCAAATCCATTTATGGTCCTCAAAAGAGAGAAAACAAGATAAGGCATTGCACCCCATCTCCAGGCTTGAACTTAGCCAAAAGTGATTTGATGCCACAAATATAGTCTGCTTAAGTTTTTACTCCCTCCTTGAGGTTACAAAGCCAGTGCTCAGAGTGGACCGGGCAAAGCCAAATCCATTCCTTGCTTGCTCCAAAAAAACAAATGTAAAATCCAATCCTTGGTCCCCACAAGAAAGAGACAAACAAGATCCAAGCAGATCCCATCTTGGGCTTGATCTGACAAAGCTGAGGCAATTATAATCTGCTTAAATCATGACGGCCACAAATACAGGTGCAAGAAACTACTTGATTTGAAACTGTATCCAATGCTGCAGTAACCATTCTAAACCTCTTCACTGTCACTGTTCTTTGCAATAACATGTGAAGACCAGTTTGGATTGCTGGAAGCATTTTGTGTATACACTGTGTCTTGGCATGTTACCAATAACTGAAATACTTTTAGATAGCAGTGCTTTTTTTAAAAAAAAATGAATGGCAGAAGCTCTGATGTTTCTCTTGCTGAAGCTGTATATGCTAATTAGATTCAAGTCTTACACGCCATCTGATTTTGAGTTTCTGTTGTGTAGTTGGCACAGCCAATCCGCTTGCTTTTGGAATATACTGGAACAAAATATGAAGAGAAGCTCTATTCCTGTGGAGAAGGTAATTGTGTCTCTTGTCCGTCAAGTTTTAATGTCAAGTTTCACTGAATTAAAGTGGGCTGTGATGGGACTCGGGATTGCACAATGCCCCCTTGCCTGCCAGTCCCTGACATGTTCCGACTTGAATCTGCTTGAATTGTTTGTGAACTTTGCTCTTTTTTTTTCTCTTCCCCCAATGATTTGGCAAACGTTAACTGTCCCTGCAGATTTAAACTGGAAGAGGGGTCACAGGTCCCTGTCCCAGCCCTGAACTCCTTCATATTTTGAAAGCATTCAGGCTTGGGCTATTGAGTGGCAAGTAGTATCTGTGCATTACAAAGAATGTAAAAGCAGGGGTAGATTATGCGCCATTCAAACAGAGTTCTGGAAAAACAAAGTAGGTCTGGCAGCATCTGTGGAGAAAGAGCTGGAGCACTGTGCCACCATGCTGCCCCCAAGGAATTATGAAGCTTTCCTTATTCTTGTCCTCTATTTCCTTGCAGTTAAAGTCAACATGGCATTTGCTTTCTAAATGCTTGCTGACTCTTATAATACACCTAATGATTCATGAAGGCAGCTCAGCAGCAGTTGGGGATGGGGAGTAAATGCTGGCCTGACCAGCCACACCCATGCATCTGTTTTTGAATCCCTGCTGTGCAATTGCCATCAGAAAGCAGATCTAGTTAGTTAGCTGATACATTCAGAAATGTCTTGGCAAAGGCTCTCTGAACAGAATGTTGCAACATTGACATAGAAACTGATTGACTTGGCAGTTTAAAATGACCTTTTGATACCATAAAGATGTTAATATGTTGCTGCAACGAATGTACAGCATGTTACTAGTTAGTATTCTTGTCCAACTTGTCTTATCTGGGGGAAGAGGAAAGACATAATTGGAGAATATTTTCAAATAGTATTTCTTGCTTTCTGATGCAGTTTAAACAAGTTTGAAAATTTTAGTTTTTCTCTGGGTTTAGGGTATTCGGCTGATTTTATTCAGTAACTTTGATAGTGCAATAAATGAACAAAATCTTAACACTTTCTGAATGTATTCACTTTTTTCTTTCCAGCTCCAAATTATGACAAAAGTTGTTGGTTTGATGTGAAGCCAAAACTTGGATTGGATTTCCCAAATGTAAGTGGTGACACAAATCCCAAAGTTAAAGGGGTTTACCCCTACTGGTTGGGTGGGGGGGAAGAATTAAAATTGGAATTAAAATTAAAATTTGCTACCCTAAAGTGTGGTGGATTCTGGGACAGTGAGTAAATTTAAGGAGGAGTTAGACAGATTTTTAATTGGTTTTGGGAAGAAGGCAGGAAAATGGGGCTGAGGAGCATATCAGCCAAGATCAAATGGCAGAGTGGACTTGATAGACTTACTGGCCTAATTCTACTCCTATATCTTATGAATTTATGAATAAAGTTACAGCAGTTCTTCTGAAGATCATTGAATTTCTATATTGCATGTTATAGCTTTCTGAAATGGACATCATTCAGTTCTCAAGCTCGTTCTGTTTGATTTAGAATACTTGATGTTTTTCTCTAATCTCTGCTTTTTTTGCAAGGAATTGATTACAGACTACTTTTTGTTTAAAATGCACTAACCAAATCTTGCTACCAAGGACTTGAAATGCCAGAGAATGCTGTATGCATTGAAAGTAACATAGCAGCTGTTTGGCAGTATTGGTAGTATCTTGCTCACCTCAAATGTCTAAACTGCAGATGATGGTGACAAATTTTCCAAAACACTATAAACTGGCTAGGTGATGCCTTTTGAGTGATATGTTAATTTGTAGTGAGATCTAGGCAGTGGTGGGGCTAGTTAGGCTTATGGAGATGGGGGTGAGGCGGGATTGTGGTTGGTGCAGACCCGATGGGCTGAATGGCCTCCTTCTGCCCTGGTGGGGTTTATATGAATATTTCTATGAAAAAGGGGCAAGGTTGAGAAGGTGGGTACTTCAAGAACAGCCTCAGCAGTATGGATATTGCACCCACACTGCTGGCATTGATAACCAGCTGTCTAACTGAGATGAACTGATTTCCAATCTTAGAGTCATGGTGACACAGATTATGGATTTTTGAAATCTGCTAAATGATCCAGAATGTATGCACTTTATAAAATGCTGATTTTTTTTTTTAATATAGTGTAGACTTTCTGTAGCTAGCTATCTGCACCTTTGTCCCACATTATCATAATGTGAAAACTTTTTTTATTTCTCAGCTTCCTTATTTGCTTGATGGGGATGTTAAAATTACTCAGAGCAATGCTATAATGCGCTATATTGCGAGGAAGCACAAACTTGGTAAGTTCATTCTACTCAACTGCTGGAATATGTGTCTCTGCCTTCATGACATGTCAAAATTCAGCTTAATGTCTTGTACCAATAATCTTGCAGAGTGTAGACGTATGTTCCTCCTTCAAAATGTGGCTGGTACCATTTGTGTCCAATTCATTTGACCTGCAGTTTTTTGATTTGAATGAAGTTTTCTTCTGAATCTCACTGTAGTTGGCAATTAATGAAGGTTGACTGACCATTTATGAATTATGCACTTGTTCCATTACATTACTTTGTAAATACATCTATTGGTGCCAAGTTCCTTTTCTGGGTTAGAAACTAGAAGCAGGAGTAGATCATTCAGCCCTTTTTTTGAGCCTGCTTCTGCATTCATTTTGATCATGACTGATCATTTGAATTCAAATATCCTGATTGATTCCTTCCCTCCCCTCCTTTCTACTTGGCTCTGAGTGTCAGTGTAATAGTTATTAGTCACATTTTTTAAGAAAAGCTTGCATGGTATTTTGAACAAATCAATTGATAACTTTTGGTACAGACCCAAGAAACTCATAATTGTCTCTTAACACTTCCAATGCAAAGACTGCTGTAATTCCTCACTTAACATCCTAGTTACATTCGCTGTAATTGCAACACTAAGTGAAACAACTTTAAGCAAATCACGAGTTCTCATACCAATCAGTGTTAAAGCTGGGATTGGGTTCTTCTGGACATTTCTCATCTAATGTTACTAGTTGGAAGTACTGCAGACTACTGTGCGCCTCTAGCTGAAATCATAAATATAAAAAATGCTGCATTATTTTTGATTTTTCAGCCTTCCTCAAAATAATCTGTCATGACTTTCAGAGAAATTTGTTCATTCAGCCTATTTTTTAATATTGCCAAGTCAAGCAATGAAAGGGGACTACTACAGTAAGAGATGTAAATGTCTTCTCAATTTCCCCACTTCGAGATGTGATGTATCTTTACTGTTCACTTCAGCTTGCTTCTAAAACATGTTGTAAGCAAGAAAAAAATTCTGTAGTCAGTCCAGGCTAAGTGGCTCAGTCTCAGAATGGATGATACTATCTGAAATAATATGGCAGATGTTCTGCACAAATCATCTGCCATCAAAGTAAGTTTGACCTCTTATTACCATGTTTGTTGTCCCTACAATTTTGATTTTTGTGTGGAATGCTTTCTCCTGTGTAATAGGGAGTTTGTTTTCCCCCCCCCCCCCCACCCCAACACTCTCTGAATGTGACAGTGGAGCATCTGGAAGTTTGATCATAGAATTCATGCAGTGCAGGAGGTGGCCACTTGGCCCATTGAGTCTGCACTGACCACAAACCCATCCAGGCCCTATTCCCATAACCCTACATATTTACTCTGCTCTGACACCAGGATCAATTTAGCACAGCCGATCAATCTAACCCACACATCTTTGGATTGTGGGAGGAAACTGGAGCACCCAGAGGAAACCCACACAGATATAGGGAAAACATGCAATCTCCACACAATGACCCAAGCTGAGAATTGAACCCAGGTCCCTAAGTGCTGCAAGACAGCAGTGCTAACCACCATGCCACTGGGCTGACATAACAATGCCCATGCAAGGATGGCATAATGAATGTTTTGGTGTTGATGTAAAGCAAAGACTGGCTGAGTGGGGAAGTACTGTGTTCAGAAAAGTACTTGGTCACGTGCCATTATCACCTGCTGTAGTTCAGTTCATGTTCTGTTGTTTTCTGCCTTGACTTGGGGTAAATTTTGTATTTGAATTCCTCCCCGTAGAGGGCGAGACTGAGGAAGAAAAGATCCGGGTCGATATGCTGGAGAACCAGGCGATGGATTTCCGCATGGGCTTCGTCCGGCTTTCATACAACCCTGATTTTGTAAGTTCTGTAACTGGCTACACGTTTGCTAAACTTTAATAATTTTTTATTTGGGATACCAGGTGACAAAGGAGGTTGAACTGTTCTATTGAATGTATTTGACTCAGCTTCTGCTGTGTTGAGCTGGGGCCTTAATTGGGCCAATTGTATATTCTGCATAATCAGCGCATCCTCCATTAGAGCTTCCTCCATCTATTCTCATCTAAATTGATCATTAGAACTGCTTTTCCCATCTCGCTCAAAAACCTCTCTAGTTTTTCCTTCAAATACATCAATGCTATTCACTTCAACCACCCCAAGTTCCATATTTTCACCATTCTTTGGGTGAAGAAGTTTCTTCTGGAGTCCCTGGTGACTATCTCTTGTATCCATGGCCTCTAGATGAGCTCTTCCCAAAATAATAAGCTTTCTCTTTTATCCAGTCTATCTAAATCTTTCTTATTCTAAAATAAATCTTTTATTAGATCACCCCTTGGCCTTATTTTTCAAGAGACTCCTCTCCAACCTTTCCAGATGGACCTATACATTTCTACAATCTTCCACGAAATTCCTAGATATTTCCATCAGGAAGGGATGGAGAGGCTGATTCTCTTTTCTCTCTTGAAAAATTATCCTCCTTTATATAATGACAGCCAGGAATGCACACTTGTGTGGTCTAATCAAGGTTCAATTGGCAAAACATAACTTCCCTACTTTTCAATTCTAACCTTCTTAAAGAACCCAGTGCTTATGACACAACTTTAATAGTTCCTGTATTTATGTACTCAGAGTTCCTCTTGTACCTTTACTACCACTGCTACCACCACCACCTCCCCCCATGTGCATCTTCCAAGTTACGTGAGCTCCCTGTTTCTCTGACCAAAGTGTGCTCTCACTTATCTGTGCTGGTCTTCACTGGCAAATTATTTTGTCTATTCTGCAAGTTTATTAATATCCTCCTTTTTTCTAATTTCTTGTAATCCTCCTCCATATTGATAGTTGCTCTAATTTGGCAACTTGCTGCAGACTCTGGGCCAAATGGCCTCCTGCATTGCAGGGATTCTACCCACAAATTTAGAAATTTTGTTTTATTTCCAGTCCAGTTTGTGGAAATGTAAATCGCAACAGCTGTGATTCCTGCACTGATCCATGTAGAACACCACATCCCAGATCTGCATTACCATTGTAGCACACATGCTCTTGTTTGTTTTTTTTGAGGTAGTAACAGTGAGGATGGACAAGTAGCATTTTCCCATTTGAAATTTTACTTATCCATAACTATATTCCTTTCCTATCTCCTTTCAGTGAGGATTTCAATATTTTTCCTGCCACACATGTGGAGCCGATTGGTCTGTAAATTCCCTGGCTTGTAGCAAGTCATTCCTACTCTTGTATTCCAATCCCCTTGAAATAAAGGCCAATATTCCATTAGTCTTCCTGATTACCTGCTGCACCTGTTAGCTTCCTGTGCTTCATGCACAGGTACACCCCCCTGCCCCCATTCCACTGTATTGCAGTTTTTCTCTATTTAAATAATGCTCTGTTCTTTTGTTCTCCCTTCCAGAATGAACAACTTCACATTTATACTCCATTTGCCAACTTTTTGCCCATTTTATTTATCCATATCTCTTTGTATCCCTCACACAACTTTTCTTTTTTACCTATTTTTACATCATCTGCAAATTTGGCTACAGTACATTTGCTTCTTTCCTCCAAGTCATTGATTTATAGTAAACAGTTGTGATGTCAGCACTGATCCCTGTGGAACCCTGCTGGCCAGCCTGAGAAAAGAATCTCTCATTCCCACTAATTGTTTCCTGTCCATTAGCCAATTCTTCATCTGTGCTAATGTACTGCCAAGACCATGAGCTCTTGTCTTATAACTGGAGGTACCTTGTCAAGCACCTTCTGGAAGCCACATACAGCGCATCTACTAGTTCTCCTCTGTCCACTTTGGTTGAGACTTCCTCAAAAAATTAATCAGACACAATTTCCCTCTTGTGAAGCCATGCTGACAGCTTGATTAGATTATGATTTTCCAGGTGTGCTGCTATTACTTCCTTAACAATTGATTCCAACATTTTTCCAACAATAAATGTTAGGCTACTTGGCCTGTAGTTATCTGCTTTTTGCCTCCTTTTGTTTTTAATAGAGGTTCACATTGGCAGTTTTCCAATCCTCTGATACTTTTCAGAATCCAAGCATTTTTGAAAAATTCCAACCAATGCATCCACTATCTCTATGACTTTTGGAATCATAGGATGCAAGCCATCAGGGCCAGGGGACTTATCTACCTTTAGTCTCTCTTCTTCCTTATTTCTTGCACTTCCTCAGACTGACAACTTTTGTGATTCCTGCTCTCCTCCAATTCTGAACTCTTGTGCCCCAGAGATTCATTGCTGTGGGTCTGTGCCTTTGGCTGTCCAGATGTTTGTCTGTTTTATAAAGCTCTCTATGAATACAAGCCATTGTGTGTTTGAAAATGAATCAGTGATACTTGAATGGTGACACTTGCTATTGCCAATCTCACCACATGATGGTGCTGTTAACCACAAACAGTGGTCTTGTGACCATGGCAAAGTGACATTGTCACTGGAATAGTGATCCAGGGTAATTCTCTAAGGACCTGGATTTGAATCCCACCACAGCAGAGGGTGAAGTCTGAATTTAAAAGTCTAATGATTGTTGCAAAAACCCATCTGGTTCACTAATGTCCTTTTTTAGGGAAGGAAATCTGTCCTTGCCTTGTCTGGCCTACATGTGCCTCCAGATCCACGGTGGTGTGGTTGACCCTTGAATGTCTTCAGTGCAAGGGCAATTAGAGGTGGACCAGCCAGCGATGCCCACATCCTGTGAATGGGGGGGGAGGAAAAACCCTTGCTGTAGATGGTGATGCAACTTAAATAAAGCAGCAAATGCTGGAATGGTCAGCAGGTCTTCTGCAGAGAGAGAAAAACTGCTCATTGATTTGGGTTGGTGATCTTTTATCGGCTGGTTATCTAATACTGCAGAACCACCATTTAAAAGAATGAGTCAGTTAGTGACTGTGGAATTTGCACATTCTTCCCATGTCTGTGTGGGTTTCCTCCAGGTGCTCCAGTTTCCTTGCATGCTCCAGAGATGTGCAGATTAGGTGGATTGGCCATGCTAAATTGCCCCTTTTAGTATTGGGGGATTAGCAGGGTAAATACATGGAGTTACAGGGATAGGGCCTGGGTGGGATTGTTGTTGGTGTGGACACAATGGGCTGAATGGTCTTTCTACACTAGAGATTCTATAATTAACCTTGAGCCCTGCAGGAGATTCACTAGTATTTAAACTTTGATTTTTGATTTAATATTGTCACATGTATTAGCATACAGTGAAAAGTGTTTCTTGAGTGCTATACAGACAAGCATAACATTTTATAGAGAAGGAAAGGAGAGTGCAGAATATAGTGTTGGAGTGAAAGCTAGGATGTAGAGGAAAATCAATTTAATGTGAGGTGGGTCCATTCTGAAGTTGCTTGATGGCAGCAGGGAAAGAATGTTCTTGTCAGTTGGTATGTGACCTCAGATTTTTGTAATCTTCTCTTCCCAATGGAAGAAGGTAAATTGCACACTTGTGGTCACCCTTCAGTTGCTGTGTTTGATGCATGCAAATTCCCTAGTATGCAAAAGACTGCAGCAGCACCTGGTATTGAGGATCCTCCACTCCCTTTGCATGAACTTGCCCACTGGTTTTACAAGTTGAGGCTTTTGTGTTCTTAAAGGGACACTGCTGTACTTTTAGCAGCAGAATTATGCATTAGTTACCCTCTAGAATGTTCACCCACCCACTGACTTGCTGTGACCATTGCAACTGTGACTCAGTAGGGAATGAAACCACTCCAGTTAGTGCTTTTAAAAGGGCATGTCGGAGATTTTTCAGATTTCCATGAATCTGAAACTGCAGTGTAACACACCTCCCTTGTTCATCTAACTCCACAGACCAGTAACGTAATAGTCAAATCACTATCTATTTCTTTATATACAAGTTGTCCCTTTTCAGTTGCCACAGCTGAATTAAGGATACATCAGACTCCTTTCTAAAACTTCTCCATTATAAAGCTGATTTAACATTATTGCAAATGTACAGAATTCATGTTTTTTTTTAAATTGTTTACTTGTAGTAAACATTTGTTACCCACACTCTAACAGACAGGAATGCTTGGCTAACTTTGGTCAGCACAGTTGTTGTTAGCACTGCTGCCTTACAGTGCCAGGGACCTGGGTTTAATTCCAGCCTTGAGTTAGTGTGTGTGTGGAGCTTGCACCTTCCTCCCTCCTGCTTGCATGGGTTTTGTCCAGCTGTTCTGGTTTCCCCGCACACATTCCAAACTTGTGTGGTTAGGTTGATGGGGCCAATTTAGCATGGCCCAGATGTTAGCAAGATAAATATGTGGGGTACAGGGATAAGGTAGGAGAGCTGTTGGTACAGGCTCAATGGACCAAATGGCTGCCTCCTTTCTGTGCTGTAGGGATTCTCTGATGCTAAGTGGAGTTCCTGATGACCCCCTAATGAATACTCACCTCACCATCCAGGGTAACTACAAAAGTTTCTGGAGACAGAACCTGGTATGCAATATGATTTAATACTTCTACATTTTAATATACCATTGAAGATCAGAAGGAAGAAGCATCTTGTTCTTGTCAGCATGCAGTCAACAGTACCAGAGTGAAGTGGGAGGAAATTGGAACACCCAGAGGAAACCCATGCAAACACCAGGAGAAAGTGTGCAAACTCCACACAGATGGTGGCCTCAGACTGGAATTGAACCTGGGAGCCTGGTGTTCTGAGGCAATCAGTGCTAACCAAAGTTAACTGAGCATCAGATAACACAACATTTCAGTTCATGCTACAAGCATTCTATCAGTGAGAGGAACTCTCCTGTTAACCAGCATTTTTTTTGATTAATTGACACACTGGATAAAGGAATGGAGTAAATGAACCTTTTGGGATTGATAGAGAGCTGTGTTTGTTAAACAGCTGGCTTAACTCTGATCTGGAGAATGAACTTTTGTAGCCTAAGCTCATGAATGTGAATTCACGAGAATTAGGGGCAGGCCATTCAGTAAGCTCCTGGCTGATTTGATTGTGGTCTCACTCTGTGCACCTGTATGCCCCTTGATTCTCTCCTTTGTCAGTCAAAAACCCCATCCAACCCAGCCAAGACTTTGGTGTTGGAGAATTTTTGTTCATCAGGAAAACACAAGACTTGGTGTTCTTTTGAAAAGATTAATTCTACTGATGAAGAAAATGAGATGAGACGGAGACTGAAGATCAAAGCTGCTACACCCTGGTACTGCTGACTGTGTTGAAATAGAGTTCCATACAAGTGGACTGCACTTCTCAGATTGAGTTCTTTAATGGTTCCTATTCTGGTGATGCAGCCTTTGTTCAACATGTTCACAAATGGCCCTGGAGTGAAACGACTTGTTGCAAACTATGCCCAGCATAACTTCTAATTCTATCTTTTACACGTGTTCTATGCTTCTAGAACTTCATTCCAACTCTTTTAAACTCTCTGATTCTGCACACTCTCGTTTCCTTCTCTATGAACAGTATGCTTTGTCTGTACACAAGAAACAATCCTTGTCACGTGTGTTAGATAGATAGTGAAAAATCCAATATCGTAGAATCCCTACAGTGCAGGAGTAAGTTTTTCGGCCCATCGAGTGTGCACCAACAACAGTCCCACCCCCTCCCTGCAACCACATGTATTTACCTTGCTAATCCTCTTGACACAAAAGGGGCAATTCAGCATAGCCAATCAACCTACCCACACATCTTTGTAGTCTGGGTGGAAACTGGAGCACCTGGGGGAACAATGTATGAACTCTACAGTAGCCCAAAGCCAAAATTGAATCCATGTCCCTGTGCTGTGAGGCAGCAGTGCTAACCAGTGAGTCACTGTGTGCTGCCCCATTCAGTTCCCAAATTAGGCTTTAAATTAATTTTTTTTTGTCCTTGAGTTTGGAGCTGTGCTACATAGATGTCCAAGGTGACTAGCTCCACTGTTTGGTAATGAAAATAAATTTTATTTCAAGTGTTTGATGCTTGAATATTTGAGTTGAAGGGGCTGCAGATTAATCTGCAGTAATTAAATTCTTTGAGATGTGATTTTTGGGGAGAATGACTCTTATGAAGCAGATGACATCTTGGCAGTGAATGCACAGAAATGGAACTTTCAAATTTAAGAACTTTTTTAACCTTTTTTAACTCCTGAAAAATGAGGGAAGGTCTTGTAGTTTACGAAGGGAATCGATAAGATAGAAGCAGGGAAGCTGTTTCCACTGGAAATTAGGGGGCATGACCTCTAAATAGTGGGGGAGCAGATTTAGGACTAAGTGAGTGAAGAAGTTCCTCCTCAAAAGGGTTGTAAGTTTATGGAATTCCTTGCCTAGTGAAGCAGTTGAGGCTGCCTCATTGAATGTTTAAGGCCAGGATAGATTAAATTTTTGAACAGCAAAGGAATTAAGGGCTATGATGAGCGGGCAGGTAAGTGGAGCTGAGTCCACAAAGATCAGCCATGATCTTATTGAATGGTGAAGCAGGCTCGAGGGGCCAGGTGGCCTACTCTGGCTCCTAGTTCTCATGTTAACACAGTGACTTAGCTTGAATGTGCCTGATTCCAGGAGAATCAGTGCTACTGCTCAGTTTAAGCTTTGTGCCTCGACTGGACCCTGTCAGTGTGATTTATCCAAAACTTCCAGTAATTGCAGGATAATGGGCTGGGATTTGCTGTCCTCCACAGCTGGGATTCTCCAGTCCTGCTGCTGTGAATGGGGAGTTGGCTGAGTGCTAAATTCTGTTCCCACTGGCTGTAGGGGTGTACGAAATTGGTGAATTCCAGTCTAAAAGTGCTTCAGAGAATCTTGCGCAATTGCACGTCTGATCATTATAATCTGGTTTGTGTATAACCATTTGTTGTCTGGACTTGCTACAGGAAAATCTGAAGGCTGATTACCTGAAAACCTTGCCAGGTTTGTTGAAGCAGTTCTCCGAGTTTCTGGGCAAAAAACCTTGGTTTGCAGGTGACAAGGTAAGTTTGTTTCCAGGTGGTCGTTCCACTGACTGTGGGGGCCAGATGCGTGTTTATTTTTGGCTTGTCCTTTCATGATTGGGTTATGGCTGCCCTTGGGAACATGAAAGGTGTGTTGAGGAGGAAAGATGAAGTCCCACTGACAACAAAACTAAGAAGGAATGTCTGAGTGCAGGTATGGTACACGGCAACCTCTCCAGTCCAGAAACTAATGTTTGCGGGAAAAACACCAGTTATCTGGTAATGTAGTGAGCAGTTCACAAGGTATTCAGGTCAGATATCGACAAAATTCTGTTGGATTGTTTTGAGAGCAGGGTATTTGGATTTTATAATGTTTTATCACTTGTGTTTCAACTAAATATTTGCATCAGTCAGTCATTCTATAATCCAGAAAATTCCCAAATCTATAAATGGTCCTAAGCATTCAACTTGGAGAAGTTCCAGTGTTGTACATTTTTAGACTGCCACCTCAGATGTGTTGGCAACATGCTGTGGAGTAATCCAACAGCATGGGTTCAGGTTTAAAAAAAAATACACAAGGGTTTAGTGTACCTCAGGTAAAACATCATCTGTAGACTTAGGCAAATCTTTCCACATTTTTCATCCCCCCACCCCCACACAGTCTATTTTGTTTCTGGGCTCTGTAGCGTTTCTGTAATCCCCAGTGTTCCTCGCTTGCTCAAGCACAAAGCCTTTGTTCAGGGCTCTGCAAACATTGAATAGATGAACTAATCACAGATTAATTGAGTGTTTAATTGTGTTTAACTGGGACATACTATTGGGTTTAGATGAAAGTGTGAAAAGGCTTATTCAGGTGGAGTGGGCACTAATGAGATTCACTTGTGCTCCTGTGAGAAGGAAGATATTGAGGTGTGTGGTTTACTAAATAAAAGTTTAAGTGTGTAAAGCATTGGCTCCAGTTCTGTCTTTCATCACCTGACATCCAATATTTGAATGACATTTAAACTGAAACATTTATGTTTCTTGGCACGTTGACTAAGTGGGCAGTTCACAGAATTGGATTCAATAGCTGTGTGTAGAACAGAGGGTTATGAGCTTGTGGCATAGTGGTTAGCACTGCTGTCTCTCAGCACCAGGGACCCGAGTTTGATTCTGGCCAAGGGTGACTTTTTTCTCACCATTATCTGTGTGGGGTTTCCTCCCACAGTCAACGATGTGCAGGTTGGGTGGACTGGCCATGCTAAATTGCCCCTTGATGTCCCAAGATGTGTAGGTCAGGTGGATTAGCCATGGAAATCTGTAGGGTAGGGGGGGCTGTATAAGATGCTGTGCTGGAGTTGGTGCATATTCAATAGGCCAAATGGCCTTTCTGCACTGGAGGGATTATGATCACACACACACACACACACACACACACACACACACACACACACACAGTGAAATTAAACTGGCTAATGAAATAACATGAATAGATCCTTGTGACCTACAGGCCCTTGACTGAACTGCAGCCTTTTTCATCCAGTTTGCTGAGGAATCTAAGGGCTTCAACACTGCAGCTTGGATTTAAACTGAAGCTTGCCTGGTTTAAACTTGTGGTATTGAAAGTATAATCTAGAATGTATCCTGAACCACCACAGACCTGTTTGCACAATGGACCATATTTGTCTTGATTCCTAAATGAAAACAGCAAGTGCTGTTACAATTCTGTGACAAAGCATTTTGTCTTTTTGCTAGTTGTAGAATTGAACTGTAACAAAGAGGTTGGGTTATTCCCTACACTCAATGGATGAACCTTGGTTTGATGGTCCTCTTTGCCTTGGGAAGCGGGGTGGGGGGGGGATACACCATAATAATAATAGGAGCAGAATTAGGCCATTAGTTAGTTTAAATCCAAGCTGCAGTGCTCAAGCCCTTTTTGGTAAACTATTACGCAGATTCCTCCTCAAACTGGATGAGGGGGGAAAAAAGGTGAAGTCCAGTTGAGGGTCAAGTGACCTAGTCTGGTCTTGTCCATATTCTGTGACTGGATGAATTATAACAAGGAAACTTTGGATAAGGAAACAAATTTGGGCATTCTGGGAATCGGCAGAGTTGTATACCAATGAATTTATTGCATCCTCGAACTAAATTTGGGTAGCTTAATGCAAAACTGGGCAGCATGGACAAGTTGGGCTGATTTCCATGCTGTAAACCTCTGACACTAATCAAGGATGAGTGATCCCCATCCACCTGATTTAATTCCAAAACTTTGTAGTGAGCAATTTTTAAAATGAAATGTTTTTTAAAACTTCTCCCACCAGATCACTTTTGTAGACTTTCTAATGTACGAACTTTTTGATGAGCACCGTGTGTTTGAACCCAAGTGTCTGGATGAGTTTAAAAACCTGAAGGATTTTGTTGAGCATTTTGAGGTAAGAAATATGACTTTTTTTAAAACAAGGCTTGATTTGGTATATAACAAATTCTGTGACTAGAGTTTACAAACAAACCCCCAGCAAGATGATCTGAATTTAATCACCTGAGTTGGACTGGCTGACTGAACTCAATCTGTAGCCACATAGCTTTCAGTATCTTGAGCCTCAAGACAGACACCAAAAGCACATGAATTGTGAGAAAGAGAAAAGATAGGGATTTTAAACTTTTAAGAAAAACCATGAGGCTGGTGGGACAGAAGTAACATATTAATCAGTTATGGGACTTGGTTAGGTGATCAGTTTAGCAGAAATTCTACTGGAAGATTTAGTTTAAGGAATTAATTTTTTTTGCTCTGTGGTTGTCGAGACAAGGGTGTGCATTTTTTTGGGTGTCTCAGGGAGGGATACCAGTTGGGTGAAATGCATCAAGTGCTCAGAGTTCACCAAGAAGACCATTTGCAATTGGCCAGTCCCAAGCAAAATTTGTGTCAAGTTAGTGGAACTTCCCTGGTTTGTGCGTCTGCAAAGATATTGCTGGGATAAAGCTGGTTAGCTTATGAGGAGAGATTAAATAGACTGGGCCTGTACTTGTTAGAGTTTAGAAGGCTGAGGGGGGAATCTTATAGAGACTTTCAAGATAATGAAGGGGCCAGGTAGGGTAGAGGTAGAGATTCTTTCCACTTAAAGGAAAACAGAACTAGAGGGCACAGCCTCAAAACAAGGGGTGGGGGGATGCAGTTTAGAACAGTTGAGGAGGAATTTCTTCACTCAAAGGGTGGTGAATCTCTGGAATTCTCACCATTGAAGTGGTGGAGGCTACCTTGTTGAATATATTTAAGTCCGGGTCAATAGATTTCTGATAGACAAGGGAATTGAGGGTTATAGGGAGGAAGTGGGAAAGTGGAACTGATCCACTTTAGATCAGCCATGATCTTATTGAATGGCAGGGCAGGCTGAGCTGGATAGCCTACTCCTGCTCCTATTTATGTCCTTAAAGGAGTAGTGGATATTTGAAGCATCTTGTGCTTGTTTTGAGATCTTTCCAACCTCTTTTTGTCTGGAAAATAGTTCACTTGTTTTAATGTTCTATTCTTTGTATTAAATGTTTATCAACCAAGACTCCTGTTAATTTGTTCAGTAACTTCCCTCCCTGGTTTATTTTTTTTCTTAAAAAAAAAAGTTAGGAGCTATAATCCAGGATCTAACTTGTCCAATATTAACAACTGGGATTTAACAGTACACAGGGACCCTTACTCTGCAATGGAAGTGTTGTGCCTTTTTATTTTCAACTACTTGTGAGCTTGGGGCACGCATAGTTCCGTTGCTTTCTCCAGTAAATCCCATGGCCAATCAGTTGATTTGCCAACCAATTAGTGTGCTTTCCTCCTAATAAAATATGGTTGTAATCACTTGAAATTTGGCATTCTTGTTTGTCCTGTTGAGTGCCAGGTGGCTGATTTTTTTCATGTTTGTATGGTGAGGTGCATTGGCCATGCTAAATTCTCCCTCAGTGTACCTGAACAGGTGCAGTAATGTGGCAACTAGGGGATTTTCACAGTAACTTCACTGCAGTGATGTAAGCCTACTTGTGACACTCAACTTTAATAAGCAATTCTGTCACTTTTTTAAAAATGGATGTATTTAACACAGGCAAAATAATTTTAAAACCAGTTCACCAAAAGTGGTTTTCAAGTGCAAAAGTTTCTGCAACATGTTTCTTTTAGCAATGATTCTATAATTGCAATAATTAATATACACTAGCTTTTAATTTTTGTAGCTGCAGATTTCCCTCCTGCAGCTCTAAGTGCAGGAAAAAAAGTAACATTGAGGGTTATTGATCTGCAATTAACCTGGACAATAATGCAAGGTGAATTTTATGAAATGTGCTGTGAATACAACAGAGTTCCCACAATGCAGAATGTGAGCATTCTGCTCGTCAAGTATGCACTGATTCCCTGACAATTGATACCCCTGCAACTCCACATATTTTAGCCCACTGATCCCCCTCACCTACACATCCTTGGACTGTGGGAGGAAACTGGGGCACCCAAAGGAAACCCATGCAGACAGAGGGAGAATGTGCAAACTCCACACAAGCTCACCCAAGGCCAGAATTGAACCTGGGTCCCTGGTGTGTGAGGCAGCAGTGCTAACCACATGCTGCCCACACATGCTTTAAGTTTAAAAGTTTATTTAGTCACAAGTTGGCTTACATTAACACTGCAATGAAGTTGCTGTGAAAATCCCCTAGTTCAGGTACATTGGCCATGCTAAATTCTCCCTCAATGCATCTAACCAGCTGGTCTTTTGGGAGGAAACTGGAGCACTTGAAGGAAATTGTGATGGTGCTGTCAAATATTTGTCTATTTTTTATGTTGCAGGCTCTAGAGAAGATTGCAGCATACATAAAATCTGACCGTTTTATGAAGGGCCCATTCAATAATAAGATGGCTAAGTGGGGCAACAAGATACTGTGAAGGAATTTTTGACATTACTCAAGCTCCTAAAACATAATGTACAAAGGTTTTTGGCAAACTTTAATAAAGTTGAAATGAATTGTTAAAATAAAGCATATTCAGTCTTTGTTTTTTTGTGTATGAATGATTCTTTGTGTGCAGTTCATGGAGAGATGATTGACAAATTATTATTGACACTTGTGTGGTTAATTTAATTCCTCACGAGTAGAAGCACAGAAGGAGGCTCTGTTGAATGGAGCACACTGAAAGCCAAGTACCATCCTCCTGGCTGTTTATCAGGGCAACTTGTACTGTTCTCAAACTCCTTCAATAACATTTCTGAAGATTGATCAGTAACTAGTTTCATTCTTTGGACCAACCTTCCAGCCTAACAGTTCCAACAAAATGCCACTCATTTGGGTTGAAAGCTGGTAGATTACATTTAGTTGCTTTCATTACTGCCCTGGTAATTCTATCCTGTTGGGTATTTGCAAAATTGAAATAGCTTCTTAAAGTTGAACTTTGACAAATGTCAACTCTTCACTGTCTAGTAGATGGTATGTTTGTGCAAGTTTTTGGTTATAGCATTTACTGTGCATGTGTGTAAAAGCTCCTTACAAAGGATGAACATATCTCATATGCAAAAGGACTTTTAACATAACTGGAAACTGAACTAAATAGTTTTCACCCTCTAAACCATCTGATTCATTAATGCACTTTATGGAAGGAAATCTGCCATCCTTGCTTGGTCAGGCCTACATGTGACTTAGACCCACAGCAATTTGGTTAATTCTTACCTGCCCTTAGGAATGGCCTACCTACTCACTCAGTTATATTCAAGAAAGAGCTTCCCCCACCATCTTCTCGGGGCAGTGATGGATGAGAATGAAGTGCTGGCCAACAAGGGCCATATCCTGTAAATAATGTTTATGTAAAGTCACCGTAGTCCCAGACAACCATAGGTTGTTCTCCTTTTTGAGGAGGAGAGCTGACTGGTAGTAATTTAACCTGAGGTTCACCACACCTCAAGCAAGCAGCAAGGTTGAGAAGGCAGGGTCTTCATGAATAATCTCAGCGAGTATGGGAATTGAAACTGCACTGTTGGCATCACCCTAATCACAAACTGGCAGCTCAGCTCACAGAGCTAACTGACTCCCCATGTGAATGATATTAACATAAACAATAGGATGGAGTTTTTGGAAGGGATAGATTCAGGAGAAAATGGAGCTGGAAGGGGGTAATGAGATGGGCTGAGGGATACAAGAAAAGTGGCCAGATGTGTTTGAGAACTTGATAGTACAGAAGCCAGGAGAGGTGACAAGATTGGAAAGAATGGCCATGAGTATAGACAGAAGGATTTATACTGGAACCTCTAGTGTCAATTTTTTATAGTTGCTGCATCATTTGTACTAGACAGTGTTAGAGGTTGGGAGGGTAGGTGGATGAATCTGCACAAAAGCATCAAGGACACTCTGATCTGTAAGATCATTAACCACCACCTTTATGATGGGGCACTCATCTGACATTTGAGATGGGTAACAAGTTCCATATAATCCCTACCTTTAAGGAGGAGGCCATTTTGGTCTACTGAGCCTGCACTGACTCTCAAAGTGCATCTTATCCAGATCCATCTTGTTCCCATAACCCTGCACATTGACAATGGCAATTCACCTAATCTACACATCTTTGGACTCTAGGTGTATTAGCTGTGCTAAATTGTTCCTTAATCTGTATATCTGCTCCATTTCTTGTGGCACTGCCCAGTTTGATTCTATTCCCGTGTGTTACAAAATCTTGCACAGCCCATACTGTGGTTTTACTGACAGTTTTTTTTTACTGCTGAGCTTTCTTTTTCAGCAGCCATACCTTGACTCCACTCCATTCCTTTCCCTAGTTGCTTGCACCCACTGAACTGCTTTGTAACCTTGGCTTTTGTTTCAACCTGGAGCTTTTCTTCAAACTCCCCTCGTTTACTCACCATTCTGCTCAAGTCAGTCCCACTTTGTCCTCGTGACTGCTATCTTCGTAAGATGTAAGAGCAAAAGTAGGCCATTTGGCCTGTTGAAGCTGCTCCACCATTCAAGAGATCATGACTGATCTGATATTATTGGGGCCACTGCTGTTTGTAATTTTTATTAATGATCTGGATGAGGGTATAGTTGGGTGGATCAGTAAGTTTGCTGATGACACCAAAGTCAGTGGTGTGGTAGATTGTGAGGAAGGGTGTCATAGTTTGCAGGGTGACTTAGGTTGCAGAGCTGGGCCGCGAGGTGGCGGATGGAGTTTAATGTGGAGAAGTGTGAGGTAATTCATTTCGGTAGGAGTAACAGATGTGTTCAGTATAGGGCTAACGGGAGGACTTTGAATAGTGTGGAGGAGCAGAGGGATCTAGGTGTATGTGTACATAGATCCCTGAAGGTTGGGAATCAAGTAGATAAGGTAGTTAAGAAGGCATACGGTGTCTTGGCGTTTATTGGTAGGGGGATTGAATTTAGGAGTCGCAGCGTCATGTTGCAACTGTACACAACTCTGGTGCGGCCGCACTTGGAGTACTGTGTGCAGTTCTGGTCCCCACATTACAGGAAGGACGTTGAGGCTTTGGAGAGGGTGCAGAGGAGGTTTACCAGGATGTTGCCTGGTATGGAGGGGAGGTCACATGAGGAGAGACTGAGGGATTTGGGGTTGTTTTCGCTGGAAAGAAGGAGGCTAAGAGGGGATCTTATTGAAACATATAAGATGATTAGACGTTTAGATAGGGTGGATAGTGATAGCCTTTTTCCTCGGATGGAGAATGCTAGCACGAGGGGGCATGGCTTTAAATTAAGGGGTGGTAGTTATAGGATGGATGTCAGGGGTAGGTTCTTTACCCAGAGGGTGGTGAGGGATTGGAATGCCCTGCCTGCTGCGGTTGTAAATGCGCCTAGTTTGGGGGCGTTTAAGAGATCTATGGATAGGTTTATGGACGAAAAGGGATTGGTTTAGATTAGTGGGTCAGTTTTTTTTTTAAAAAAACTGGTTGGCGCAACATCGTGGGCCAAAGGGCCTGTTCTGCGCTGTAATGTTCTATGTTCTATCCTCAACTCCAGTTCCCTGCCCTTATCCCCATAACTCTTGATTCCCTGACTGATTAAGAACCTGTCTATCTCAGCCTCGAACATAATTAATGATGTAGCCTGAATAGCCTTTTGTAGTAAAGAATTCACAGATCAGTATTCCTTCAAAAAAATCCTCATCTCTATCTTGAATGGGTTACGCCCTGAGATTATGCCTTCTGGCCCTAGACTCTTCTGCAAGAGGAAGCATTGTTTCAGCATCTACCCTGTCAAGTGTTCTGTCAATGTCTCAATAAGGTCAACTCTTGTCCTTCTAAACTCCAATGAGTACAGGCCCAACACACTCTTATCTTTTTTCATAAGAAAATCCCTCCATTCCTGGGTTCAATGTACTGATCCTTCTCTGGACTGCCTCCAATACCAGTATATCTTTCCTTAGATAAGGGAACCAAAACTGTTCACAGTATTCCAGGTGTGGGCTAACTCATGTCTTGTTTAGCTTTAGCAAGACTCCCTATTTTTATAATCCATTCCCTCTGAAATTTGCCTTTCCGATTACTTGCTGAATTTGCTTTGTGTTTTGTGCATGAAGACCACCCCCAAATCCCTCTGTCCTGCAGCTTTCTGCAGTCTTTCTCCGTTTAAATAATATTCAGCTCCTTTATTCATCCCACCAAAGTGCGTTACTTCACATTTTCCTGCATTTCATCTGCCAAGTGTTTGCTCACTCATCTTAACAGATCTACCTTCCTTTGTAACCTCTTTGGCTGGAATTTTATTGCCCCGCCTGTCATCAGAATTGGAGTGAGTGAGGACAGACCAGGAAAAGGTCCATCGACCACAGTCGGGAATTTAATTTTGGGATGAGTGAGGCTGTACAATCCTGCCCTTTGTATCATCCTCACCGCTTACCTTCCCACCTGTTTTTATGTCATCTCCAAACTTGGCAATCGTACTATCGCTTTCTTTGTCCAAGTCATTAATATATATTGTACATGATTGTGGCCTTACATTTACATTCATCACTTCTAGGTTCAGTTACTGCCGATTGTTATAAGCTGTGCCTTTCACAAATAGCAGCTTGTTTAAAACTGCACCATCCACATTCCTACTCTCAAAAGTTCCACTTCCCAGTCAACCATGACCTGAATCTATCCTTTGACACAATGATGTAAAAATCCTGCTGCTAACATAAAACCTTCCATTGTCTGGACCTCCTATCTCTACTTCTGCAGCTTCTTTCAGTCACAGGTTACAACAGCCTCCTGTCTTCTGACTCAGAGCTCTCGTGTACCTCCCCTAACTGGAGTCCAACACCCTGGAGCATTAACTCCTCAACCCTGAGCTGATCCCAGTCCCTCAGGGACCTTCTCAAAATGTGCCTCTGATCTCCTTTTGCCTTCTTCCAGTGATGGATTGTAACAGATGGACGCCTCATCAATGTTCTGGGGAGGGTTTGTTAACTATGTAAGTCCAAAGCTGTCCTTATCAGAGTTCTCTAATTTCCAAGCTAGAAGATCATGAGTCCAAGTCTTACTCTGGGATTTAAGTACAAATGTCCTGTATGGTACTGACTCCTGAAGCAACTGCTCTCCGTGGACCTCGGTTGATTTGATTTATTATTGTCTCATGTACTGGGGTACAGTGAAAAGTATTATTTCTTGTGCACTATACAGATAGACCATACCGTTCATAAGGGAGAAGGAAAGGAGATGCACAATACAATGTTACAGCCAAAGCAAGGGTGAAGAGAAAGATCTGCTTAATGCGAGGTAGGTCCATTCAAAAGTCTGATGGCACCAGGGAAGAAGCTGTTCTTGGGTCGGTTGGTACGTGAACTCAGACCCCTGTATCTTTTTCTCGATAGAAGCAGGTGGCAAAGAGTCTGTCTGGGTTGCATGGGATCTTTAATTATGCTGGCTGCTTTTCTGAGGCAGTGGGAAGTGTAGACAGAGTCAATTGGTGGGAGGCTGGTTCGTGCGATGGACTGGGCTACATTCACAACCCTTCGTAATTTCTTGTGGTCTTGGTAATAGCAGGAGCCATACCAAACTGTGATATATCTGGAAAGGACTTTCTATGGTGCATCTGTAAAAATTGTTGAGAGTCATAGTGGATAAGCCAAATTTCCTTAAAAGTGTTGGTGGGCTTTCTTAATTATAATATAAGTATGGAGGCACCAGGACAGGTGGTTGGTGATCTGGAAACCTAGAAACTTGAAGCTGGCAAGATACCAGTGGAAAGGCTTTAGGGATATCACCAAAGTGCCCCTGAAGAGATCAGGCACCCCTCCCCACCAACAGATGGAAGACCGTGGCTTGTAACTGACTATAGATCATAGATCTATAATATAGACTATAATAAAGAAGTGTTGCACACAGAGAGAGTTTGTCAGGAATGTTGTGGAGGCAATGTCACGGTGCATGCAAACCTCTGAATAACACACCTAACCAACGCATAAAGCACCTCTGCATGTGGCCGTGTCTGCAGATCACACATTGGATTTATCAGACATCTCTGCACTCATCCAAGCAGAGCGGAAGCAAGTCACCCTGGATCCTGAGTGACTGCCTAAGAAGAGATAAAGACTGAACTTCCCACAATATAACCCTTCAAGAGTATTTCATTGACTGTGAAGCAGGTTGGGAAATCTTGTGTGGTGTTTGAGCTATATGAAAGCAACTCCTACCATCGGGAGTAATGCACTTTTTGAAGAAGAAACAAGATGAGGGAGTATTTAATGAGGGGCAGGACACTGGGAAGCTCAGAGGAATGAAGGGATCTTGGAGTAATTGTTCACAGATACTTGAAGGTGATAGAGCATGAGAATAGGATAGTTAAGAAGACATATGGAAGAATTTTTTTTAAGTCAGTCATGGTATACAGTATAAGAGCAAGAAGGTAATGTTGGAATTGTACAGAAAGTTGGTTCGGTCATAGCTGGAGTACTGTGTGCAGTTCCGGTCACCTCACTGTAGGAAGGATGTGATAGCACTGGAGGGGGTACAGAGGGAGTTCGCCAGAATGTTGCCTGGGATGGAGCACTGAGCTATAAGGAGAGACAGGATAGGCTTGGATTGTTTTCTTTCGGCTGAAGGAGTCCTGATTGACGTGTATAAGATTCTGAGGGATATGGACAGGGTGAGTAGGGAGCAGCTGTTTCTCGTTGTTGAGGGGTCAATCATGAGGGGGCATTGTTTTAGGATAAGGGGCAGGAGATTAAGAGGGGATTTGAGCAAACCCTTTTTCACCCAGAGGATGTTGGGAATGTGGAATGCACCACCTTGGAAGGAAGTGATTCAAAGTTTATTTATTAGTGTCATAAGTAGGCTTACATTTACATTGCAATGAGGTTGCTGTGAAAATCCCCAAGTTGCCACACTCTGGTGCCTGTTCGAGTACTCTGAGGAGAATTTAGCACGACCAACGCACCTAACCAGCAAGTCTTTCAGAGCGTGGGAGGGAACCGGAGCACCTGGAGGAAACCAAGGCAGACACCGGGAGAACGTGCAAACTCCACACAGACAGTGACCCATGCCAGGAACTGAACCCGGGACCCTGGCACTGAGAGGCTGGAAAGCCTTACAGCTTTTAAAAAATATTTGCACGAGTACTTGAAATATCAAGGGCAGCACAGTGGCACAGTGGTTAGCACTGCTATCTCACAGTCCCAGTTCAATGTGGCCTCGGGTCTCTGTCTGTGTGGAGTTTGCACATTCTCCCCGTGTCTGCATGCGTTTGCTCCAGGTGCTCTGGTTTCCTCCCTCAGTCCAAAGATGTGCCATGCTAAATTGATCCTAGTGTTAGGGGATTAGCAGGATAAATGTATGGGGTTACAGGAGAAGAGCCTGGATGGGATTGTGGTCAGTACAGACTGGATGGGCCGAATGGCGTCCTACTGCACTGTAGGGATTCTGTGATTAGATGATCACAATATTCAAAGATATGGGATAAATACAGGAAAATGGGATTATGGTGCCTTTAATTGTAGGCTTTGTTGGTGCAGACTTGACGGGCTGAAGGGCCTTTTCTGCGTCTGAGAGAAATGGTCAACGTCTCCCCATGACGTCACACGCAGGCCAGCCTCTTGACGTCGAATTGACGGGGCGGGGCACGCACGGGGGAAGGGGGCGGGGCACGCACGGGGGAAGGGGGCGGGGCACGCACGGGGGAAGGGGGCGGGCTATCCCTCTAACGTCAACACTCCAGGCTCCGCCGTCGCCGCTGCGCCATCCCAGCACTCCAGTCAAACGGTGGCGGTCGATAGCGGAAGGTCGGCGGGCGCACTGACAGGAAAGACGATGGCCGAGCTGCTGAAGAAAGGTGCCCCCGAGCCGGTGGAGACCAAGGACGTGCGAGAGGCGCTGAAAGCCAAGGAAGTGAAGGAGAATGCCAACGCCGAGAGGGCGCAGAGCAGCGAGAAGACCAGGGCTGACATGGAGAAATACGCGATGAACAAGACTGCGGCGCCCAAGGAGCCCTCCCTGGTCGTCCTCAACAACGACGGCGGCGCTGTCGCGTCGCACAAACCGGTGAAGAAGGTGAGGCGGCGGTGGTGGTGGCGGCGGCGGGCCGGGGGAACAGGAGCATCGGCTCCACCGGGGCAGGCGGAGGCGTTGCATTGTGGAAGTTGTAGTCTGGGTGGCGGGCTGGCGGCTTGCTGGATTGAGTGGGAGAACTACAACTACCAAGATGCCCTGCGCGACAGCGCATGCGTAGCCCTCTCTGCGTCCTTTCCTCTTTCCATTCCCCCTCAAGTCTGTGGGAGATAGTTAACCCCCCCGTCCCAATGAGCTGAAACAAACCCCTCGCCACATCCCTTCAGAAGCTTGGATTTTTGAGGGATTCACCTTCCATGGTAGATTTGACCCAGCATTTTTAAAATTGTTTTATTCCTGTCCTCTGTGATGAGACTGAACCTTTAGTTCAATCACTGGGAATAGCACTGGACTTTCAGTCTCTTGGCCTCTTTCACTGGTGGACCTTTGCAATTTGTATGCAGCACTGGCAAAATTCTTGCCAGACATGGCCCTTGAGAGTGTGTGTTAAAACTTTGAAGGACAAGTTTATTGTTGACTATTTTGGCACAGGACGGGACAGTAGTTTTTTTTCCCCTAATGCCTGCTACTTTGATGGAGCTATTGATGTCGTGCATTGCAGAAAAGGTCCTTTGGTCCATCGAGTCTGCACCGACAATATCTACCACTAAAGTCGTGCTTTTCCAATTTCCCTGCACTTGGCCCATTTACTTCGTTATCATATTTCAAATGCACATCCAAATATTTTTTAAAAGTTGATTTGTTTGATTTTAGACCAAGGTTCCAGTTATTTCATTTCACATAAGTTTGCAAATAATAAGTTTGTAAACTATCCTGAACAAAATTCGCTTGTGTGGGAGTGGCACAGTGGTTAGCACTGCTGTCTCACAGCGCCAGGGACCCGAGTTTGATTCCCAGCTTGGGTCCCTGTCTGTGTGGAGTTTGCACATTCTCCCCATGTCTGCATGGGTTTCCTCTGGGTACTCCGGTTTCTCCTCACACCCCAAAGATGTGTGGGTTAGGTAGATCGGCCATGCTAAATTTTTAGTGTTGGCTCACTAGATAGGGTAAATGCATGAAGTTATGGGGATAGGGCCTGGGTGGGATTGTGGTCGGTGCAGACTGGATGGGCCAAACGGCCCCGTTCTGCACTGTAGGATTTTATTATTCTAACACAAATTACATGTGCACTGGCCCATTTTTGTTTAATAGTTTAGTCTAGTCACAGAAAGTGACCAGTGAGTTGTTAAAATTATTAGAGTTATTTAGGCTATTGCATCCAAAGAAGGAACATGTAGATTTAAAATGCAGGTTTAAAATGGTATGACATGAATTCAAGTAAGCATAACCATGAGCTGGGTCCCAGATGTTTGTCACTGTTGCAATGGGGTATTGAAAATTGGTATGATATCTGGCAATTTTCTTTGATCTTCTGGACTTGAATCAAACTTCAATGCGTCTTTAATCATAATTGTGTGATAGCTGTTCACCCTTGTCCTAGCTTTGTCATTGAGCAAAGTTTTCAGCCACCAGTTGACTGATGAAATGACATTATCTCAGTCCTTTCCAAAGAGAGCTGGAGAACTTTGTTTGTTTCAGCTGAAATTTGAGTTCCTGAAACTTGCCAAGCTCTTCCATTTCACTTCATTATTACCACTTCCTGTCACTAGTTTTAATTTACGTTGTATTCTACCATGCTCACTTCAATTTTGATGATATCATGCATCTTGTACTTCGGTCTTTTGCTTGGCTTTATTCACAAGAAAGTGGCATTGTTGAATATAACTGAGAGAAACGGGGCCGCATGGTATCACAGTGGTTAGCACCGCTGCTTCACTGCAGGAACCCGGGTTCGATTCCCGATTTGGGTCGCTATCAGTGTGGAGTTTGCACATTCTCCCTCTGTCGGTGTGGATTGCCTCCAGGTGCTTCAGTTTCTGAAAGACGTGCTGGTTAGGTGCATTGACCTGAACAGGTGCTGGACTGTGGTGACTCGGGGAGTTTCTCAGTAACTTAATTGCTAGTGTTAATGTAAGCCTTACTTGTGACTAATAAATAAACTTTACATTGTTTTGGGACATTTTCTTTTGCCAGTTGAATTTGCGACATGCTTGTCCATCTGCACTAATGCAACAGGAATGTATCTGTTTTGCTTGATTATTATTTTAGCTGATTTAGTCATCATCAGTCTTTTGAAGTTCAATTCAGTGGTCATGGAAAGAAAGTACTTGCAGTTATTAGCTATGAAGCAGTTTGGCAGTGTAGTCATTGTTAAATGTTTTTTGTTCAATCATGGGATATGGGTGTTGTTGGCTAGACCAACTTTTATTGCTCATTTCCCCCTGATTACCCTTGAGAAGATACTGATGAGTTTCTGGTGTGTCCTTGTTTCTGGTAAACGTACTCCCTGGGAACTAACTATTTGGTGGAGTTGCAGGATTTTGACTCGGTTATGATGAAGAAACCTTGATATGTTTGCAAATCAAGAAAGTGAGAGACTTGGCGGGACCTTGCAGGTGATGTATTCCCATGTGTCAACTTTCCTTAATTTCCTGCGTGTTGATGTCTAGGGTTTTGGATGTACTGTCACAGCATTGACAAGTTCCTGCATTGCATCTTGTAGATGGTACATGCTGCAGTTTTGGTTATCCAGTGGTAGAGAATTGAATGTTTAAAGTTGTGGGTGGGATGCCAGTTTTTAAAAACAAGGTCCTGGATTGTGGTGAGCTGCTTGTGCTATGGAGCTGCACTCTATCAGGCAGTGTTTTCCATGTCACCTTTGCCTTGTAAATAGGGAATAGGCTTTGGGGAGTCAGAAAGTGCGTTACTCCCTGCAGAATATCAAGCTGCTGACTGGCCCTTGCACCCACTGTATTTATGTGGTTGATCCAGTTAAGTACCTGGTCAGTGATGATCCACAGGATGCTGATGCCTGGGGATTCAGTGAGTGTGGTGCTGTTGAGTGTCAAGGCAACATGGTTAGATTTTCTCTTGTTGTAAATGGTCATTGCCTGGCCTCCCAAATGTTCCTGATGAGCTCAAGCCTGAATGTTCTCCAGGTCTTGCTGTTTGAGGGCATAGATAATATAGTATCTGATGAATTGCAAATGGAACTGATGCTGCTGTCAGCAAGCATCCCCATTTCTGACCTTTATGATGGAGGAAAAGTCATTGAATCAACTGAAGGTGGTTGGGCTTCTGACGTTACCCTGAGGAACTCCTGAAGGACTGTTTGGCCTCTGACAGTAGCCATCTTCCTTTGTGTGAGGGATCGATTCAGCCAATTGAGAGCTTTCCCCTGATTGTCAATGACTTCTGTTTTACGGGGGCTTTTTGATGTCGCATTAATTTGAATGCCGATGTCAAGGACAATCACTTTCAGCTCATCTCTAAAATTTAGTGCTATTTTTCCATGTTTGAATCAAAACTTTCACGGACGTGGGGGAAACGGTCCTGGCAAATCGATGAGCTGATTATTGGTAGGTGCTGCTTGATAGCACTGTCGATGACCTCCACCATTACTTTGCTGGTTGGGGCAGAATTGGTCCGATTAGAATGTCCTTTCTGTGGTCAGGACATACCTGGTCAATTTTTCATGTTGTCAGGTAGATGGCAGCGTTGTAGTGGTACTGGAACACCTTGGCTTGGGGCGCAGCTAGTTCAGGAGCAGAAGTCTTTAGCACTACAACTGAGGTATTGTTGGGGATCCATAGATATTACATAAGAACATAAGAAATAGGAGCAGGAGTAGGCCATCTAGCCCTTTGAGCCTGCCCCGCCATTCAGTAAGATCATGGCTGATCTGAAGTGGATCAGTTCCACTTTCCTGCTCACTCCCCATAACCCTTAATTCCTTTGTCTGTCAAAAACCTATCTACCCATGACTTAAATATATTTAGTGAGGTAGCCTGCACCACTTCTCTAAATTTTCTAAATATTCTAAAAATTCTCTAAATATTGCTGTATTTAGTTTCATGGTATCACGTATAGTGAATTGACTTAGACCGGCTTTTGTGATGATCGAAGAGGCTAAACTTAAACGTCTGTTTCATATATAGCATATGCCATGACCACCCAGTGTCTGTAAAACACTGAGACAATGAGGTACTTTTGAAGGGTTCTCACTGCTATGATATAGGAAGCACAGCAGCCAGTTTGTGCACTGTAAGCCACCTCACACAACAATGTGATAACTAGGTAATCCAGTTCAGATAAGTTGATTCAGTGGTAAATATTAGCCAGGACACTGGCTATATCTCTGCTGCTTTCTTTAAAATAAAATGGGATGTTTGACGTCCATCTGCAAGAGCAGATCAAGCTTTTTCTAACATCTTGTCCAAAAAGTGGTAACACCACGGGCAGGACAATACTTCTTTGTTATTACAATAGTACATTGGCCTTAGTTTTTGTTCCTTGGTCCTGGAATGAGACTTGAACCTTCTGACTCAAAAGGCAAGAATGTTAAACGTTGGGCCACGAATGGTGCATGAGTGGATCACCACTTGGTGCTTTTGGCTAAAGCTGGTTGCAAAAGCTTTAGACTCACCTTTTGCATATACATGCTGGACTCTGCTACTATTGACGATAAGAAGGTTTGTGAAACTGCCATCTGTTAATTAATTTACCTCGAGTGTCAACTGGATGTGACAGGAATGCAGAGTTTGCTTTGATCTGTTGGTTCTGGGATTGCTTGACTGTCCAGAGCATGCTACTTCTGCTGTTCAGCATGCATCTAGTTCTCTGTGGTAGTTGCAGCAGATTGGCATCTCATTTCTAGATATGCCTAGTGTTTGTTCCTGCCACACTCTTCTGCACTGCTCATTGGACCAGCGTTCGTTTCTTGGCTTGATGTCTATTCCAGGCCATAAGGTTACAGATTGTGAGGGAATGCTATCCTGTTGATGTTGCTGATTGTTCTCTGTCTTACATTAATATGGAATTTTCAGCTGGATCTCTTCCTGACCAATCCCATTTAGAACAGTGGTATTGCCACACAACACAATGGAGGGTGCCCTCAGGACTGTAGAGTCAATGGGACATGAGTCATTCCTACCAATATTGTCATGTACAGATATACCCATGACATAGATTGGTAAGAACAGGATCAGCTAGATTTTTTTCTTGTATTGGTTCTGTTGGCTCTGTCTGGCGGTGCTGCGGCTCCAACCTGTCGGTGGCTCTGTCTGGCGGTGCTGCGGCTCCAACCTCTCGGTGGCTCTGTCTTACAGGACTCTCTGGTGCTGCTGCTCTCCTGGTGAAGGATAGTGAAGCACCCTACTCAGAGTCAACTCTGTGTTCTTACAGTCTGTCCTCATTTCTTCTCCCAAGTGGCGTTAAATATGGAGGAGTATTGATTCCTCAGTTGAGGGTGAATAATGGGTGGTTATCAGCAAGAAGTTTCCCAGCTGATTAAGACTTCTAGGCAAGCAGAGTCAATTTTGAGGACTCTCGGGTCCAAGCTGTCCTGATGATCAATGTAATGGCACTCGTGCCTCCACCTTTTAGTGGATCTGCCTTGCCAGAGGGACTGGCATACTCAGGGATAGAGTCAGGGTAATCATGGACGTTGTCTGAAAGATATCATAAACTATTAACAAGATGAGGAAAATACTTTTTGAAGCATTGTGGTTAGAACCTAGAATGCACTGTCTGTGCAGTGGAAGCAAAAACTGTTGCTTTCAAAGAATTATTGAATGATTATCTGAGGAGGAAGGTTACAGGGAAGTGATAGGAGAGGGCCTGTCGCGAGTTTCTCTTGTAGAGAGCTGGTATGGCAATGACAGGCTGAATGGCCTCCCTCCATGCTGTGATCATTCTGTGGATGATTCTATAAGCAGAATCTTTTGAGAATTTTCCTCTTCCAGTGTATACATTCTGTAGCCTCTCCTTTAATTTGGGTGCCCAGACCCTGCCATCTGTTTGGTTGATCCTTGCTGCACTCTTTCAAATTTCTGGCTGGTTTATCACTTTATATTTTTATTTATTGTTCAATCATTTTAAACTTTGAAAGGATGGGTGAGGGGATGGAAGGAGAAGAAATCTTTATTACGCACACTTTGTCAGTGGTGATGGCAACTGGTCACAGCTGGGCTGGTTTGCTGATGTTTCATTCTCAGCAAGGAGGAACACTCGCAGGGAATAAAGATTGAAGATACGACAATCAAGATTTGATTCTCAGCCATTGAGATCAGTAAACTTACTGTAACATTGTGCGTGTGGCCCCACCAGCATCTGTTGGAAATCCAAGTCTTTTTTTTAGGATTTTCCATTCCAGTTTTAGCACATTGTACAATAAAATTTTTTGGAAGTAATTTTACTTTTTTCTTGATTATTTGCAGAGAAATTTAATTGTTAGAATCTGAGTTTTGCAGCTTGTGTTGACATGCTTGTGTTTATATGTAGTTGGAAATGTGGTAAGCTAACTAACATCTGTGGCATCCAGAATGATGGCTTGATTAGTCATCACATCATGTTTTGTTGGGGCTGGGGCTTAAGGGAAGTGTTAAAGACTGAAACGTCTGTTGTCTTGCATACAGAAAAAAATCATTTTAATATAAAAAGAAGTCATTCCTTTGTAGAATAAGTGCCACAACTTAAGAGGTGTGTAATTGCCTACACTGCATAATCTTCTAGGTGTAGTCTTTTTTAGTCTTCAGAGTGAATGGGATTCATTACTTTTAAATCAGTTTTGCACTTACGTTATGTCTAATTCATAGTTAACGTTTATCTTCCATAAAGCTTGAGATTTGGGATATTAAAGCCTTGGATGTCTCAAACCAGAAAGAAGACCAGGCATTGGAAGATTTCTGCTGGGACATCAAATTGGGGTTGAAACACAGTTTTGTGTCTGAGGTTTGAGTGGCGGTGCGTATTAATTCAATTAAATATTAATGCTCTTGTGCTTGTACCAGGACATAATACATATTTTCCCATGAGAAAATTGACCAAGGAATAAAAAAGTCAAGCTATTCAGCTAACTAGTGTCTGATCCCTGTGGATTTACTTTGTCTGGAAAGATTAAGAAACTTCTCGTGAATAAATGAACCATAAAGGTTACATTTGCTCATTTGTCTCATCTCTTGGATTTCTATCTGTGGTGTCAAGTTGAGGTCAAGGTGTTTCTGTCTGGTTAACATTTAATAACAGGGTGGCACAGTAGTTAGCACTGCTGCCTCACAGCATCAGAGACCCAGGTTCGATTCCTGACTTGGGTCACTGTCTGTGTGGAGTCTGCACATTCTCCCTGTCCTGTGTGGGTTTCCACCCAGGTACTCCGGTTTCCTTCCACAGTCCAAAAGGCGTCTGGCTAGGGCATTGGTCATGCTAAATTCTGCATCAGTGTATCCGAACAGGTGATTTTCACAGAAACTTCACTGCTGTGTTAATGTAAGCCTACTTGTGACACTAATAAATTAAAAACTCTTTTTTAAAACCTTTAATATGTAACTGCAAACCTGTTATTTGTTATTCACATTTAAATGTGGGGTGTGTGTTTCCTTTAAAATAGGAATAAAGTTCATCTTCAGTGAAGACTAAAAGCTGACAGCAACTCTAGATGTGACTTAGCTTCTCCTTTTGCTGTAATATTCACTGTGATTGTGCTGTATTTGATTGTGACAGTACCTTCCATTTAACCCCCACCCCACACCGGTGCTTTGCGTGGGCATTATTAATTAAAGTTTGACATGACTTACATAAGGAGGCATTGGATCAGATGACCAAAACTTAGTTCATGAGGTTGGTGTTAAGGTTTTGGAGAGGCAGAGGGATGTATAGGTTTATGGGGGAAATTCCAAAAGTAGGGGTTCCCAAACTGTGCAGGCCACCCCTGAAGGGAAAGCTGTTGCAGTGGTTACATTTAGAATCAAGCGCCTCCCCACTGTCGAGAGGGACTGCCTGATCTGAAACCTCTGGCTCAACATACCTGAACCCACAGGATTGATGCCACCAAACAGTACAGGGTGGACAGCTGCCTTCAAAGTAACCACTGTTTGGATGAGCCTGGGATGTTCATATGGTGACTTGGCAGAGGCAGTGGTAGGCAAGTGTGACTGAGAGGGGGTGTGGGGAGACAGCATAGGTGAGCAAGGAAGTGGTGGCTTCAAACTTTACTGTGTTTATGCTTGCTCCTGCCTGCCTGTTGCACAGGACAGTGGCTCTGGCTTCTTGATGTGGAGATGCTGGTGTTGGGCTGAGTTAAGCATAGTAAGATGCCTCAACACCAGGTTAAAGAACTTTAACTTTTGAGACTTCTGGCTTCTTGCACAGTACAATGGCACTGGTTTCATAGGCACTTGTAATTAGATCAAGAGGAGGGCAGGAGAGATGGGCATGTGGTGTGTTTGTGTTGGGATTTTGGGACGAAGGACTACTGAGTGACTGACAGTGGGAAGGAGGAGGTGTGCATGTGAGCCTAGTTTGCATGAAGTAAGGTTGGAAAGATGGGTGGCATGTGATTCAGGGCGGTGAATTGGTGAGAAGGAGGGAGTGTTATATGCAGGTGTGTGTCTGATGAGGGAGAGGGGTTGATTGATGGTGGGGGGGTAAGGGGAACTTCACTGAGTCTTTAGTTATCGGGCAATATGGAGAGCTTGACCAAAACCCACATGAGTGCATGAAATAAATGCATTTAAACAAAGTACTTTGAATGCATCATTATGAACGTCTGTTTGATACATTGATAATTTACAAACTTCAATGCTTGAACGCCACAATGCTGCTTTGTTCTTGTTTTTGTTGGTGTCTGGGGTCACGCCAATTTTCAAGTTAAAATGAGATCACGTTCGAAAGTAGTTTGGGAAGCACTGCCCTAAACTCTGGAATTGTTCCTTTTAACACACTCTCTTTAAAACCAGCTCTTTATCTAAGATTTTGGTTGTTTCCTTACATGTCAGATTTTGTTTGCAAACATTCCTGTCAAGCACTTTGGAATGCCTGACTGCATTAAAGGCACTGGATAAGGACACATTGTTTTTGGGCAACTGAAAGCACAGTTGCCAATGGTGAATGGTGATTAAAGTGGGGAAGATATGGAAGAGGTCAAAGTGTAGGAGCACAGATTTCAGGGAGGGGATGGTGGTAGCACTGTAGGAGGTTGCACAGTTGAGGAGGAGTGAGGCTGTGGAGGGATTTGGAAACTAGAATGAGGAATTTAAAATTGAGGCGTTGCTGGGCCACGAGCTGGTGGAGGTTGTTGAGTACAGGATTGATGGGCACGTGGGGTTTGGATACAGGAGCAGAGTTTTGGATACGCTCATGTTTCTGGAGGGTGAAATATTCTTGCTGGTGAAAAACACAACTGCATCCCTTCTGTGATAGTGGTTGCAGGGACAGTCGACACTCCTATTTCATTTTGCTTTCCTTGGTTGATGTTGCTGCTGTGCGCAGCGTGTTTTTGCTAACATAATGGTTTGCTTCGCACCTCTAACAGTAAGCTGTACAAACAGAGTCAACATCAGCTGGTAACCTCCAGAATTATGTTAACATTGGTGTGATACATGTGGCGCTCATAGTTGTACTCTGTGGAATTTCTTGAAACTTCACTGGAGATATTTTCTTGGTTAAGCTTTTTGTAGTAATATCAAAAATATAAATCATCTGGAATGAATGTCATTATGTGCCAGTGATAATTGTGAATTAACATTCATTGTGAAAGAATGAGCAAAACTAAGTCAAAATTACATAGCATTGCATTTGGAAGGAAGTAGTTAGAAATCTCTAATCTTATCTTTATGTGCAAGTGGCTCTATAAAGAGCTCAAAGTTTAATCTGTGACTTTGAATTCTGAATAGTTAGATTGCACTTTGCAATCAATCTCAGCTAATGCATTTTCCTCTGTTATTTTGTATGGTGTCATAATGCAGCATGGATCCGAATTAAAAGTTAGGAGGCATTTGGCGCATTGAGTCTGCGCCGATCAGAATCCTAACCAGGCCCTATTCCCATAACCTCATACATTTGCCCTTGGTAGGTTCCCTTGCACTAAAGGGCAGTTTAGCATGGCCAGTGCACCTAATCAGCTCATCTTTGGACTGTGGGAGGAAACCCACGCAGACATGGGAAGAATGTGCAAACTGCACACAGACTGTGACCGAAGTTGGGAATCGAACCCTGGTCCCTGATGATGTGAGGCAGCAGTGCTTACCATTGTGCCGGCCCAGCCACTGTGCCACTATATTGTATTAAAGATTGTGTTAAAGTTTTGAGCCTTTTTATCTTCTGGACTGGGGCGCATTACTGCTTGCATTGGTTGGAAATTGTCCCTCTTTACCGGTTTTAGGAGCTCAAATGTGAGATAAATCTGTTGAATAGAAACAGAGAATGCTGGAAGTACTCAGCTAGTCAAAGAAGGGTCTGCGGATAGAGAAACATAGTTAAATGTTTCAGGTCTTTTCCTCAGAACCTTTCACCAGAAGCGGGATAAGTTGGAATGTGCAATTGGCTTTAATTGGATAGGGGAGGGGAGTAGTGAAAAGCACAAAAGGGAAGACCTGTAATAGGATGGAAGGCAGAATGATTAACCAAATCTGCGCTTGATTCCCCAATGTGATGGACATCGTTTTATGAACACTGGACAGAATGTTCTAAATTGAAGGGCATACAAGTACTTTGCTTCGCCCAGAAAGATTTTTTGGGGCCCTGTTATTACCAGTATAATCCTGCCACCAAACATATGGCTGAGACTATTATAAAAGCCCATCTGGTTCATTAATGTCCTTTTCAGGAGGGAAATCTGCCATCTTTACCTGATTTGGCTTGCATGTGACTTCAGATCCATAGCAATGTGGTTGACTCTTAAATGCCCTCTGAAATGGCCTAACAAGCCACTCAGTTCCAGGACAACAAGGGATGGACTGTAAATGTGCGCCTAACTAAAAATAGTTGTAATCCCACAAAATAATTTTTTAAAAATGAAGGAAATTCTATGCTGGGCATTTTTGAAATTTTAATCTTAATTTTGAATCTCCAGTGCCTGTGGGGTTTTGCTCGTGTATTAATTTGGGGTGTCTCAATACAATTTTCCTTAGGCTTGAAGTCGCAGCACTAATTTACCATTGCTTTAAAGAAGCCTTAAGGGACTTCTTCAGACATGGAAATCTCACAGTGGTGAATGAAGCAAAGGGCGTTCTTTGAGGTTACGATAACAAGCATTGTTTCACTCTGACTGTCTGGACTTTGATATAGAGAGTGCTGAATCTGTGTATACACACGGTTGAATCAAGGTCTGATTTTTAATGCAAACATCTCTCTTCCTTTGTTTTAAGTGAGTTTAGAATTCACTGTTCCAAATGAATGAGGTGGTTTAGAGATGTTGAATAATAAATCTAAGCACCATGACCGTGCAAATGGAAAATAGTGATAAGAGATATGCTGACAGACAAGAATTATCAAGGAGAGATGAAAAAAATACAAGATAAAATCCAGTGAGGCTAATGCAACAGGAATCTTTGGCTCCCAAGGGCAATTAAGCAGAACCTCAGGAGATTGAACCTAGCCTTTATTACATTGAATATAAAAGGTTTAATTTTTACAAAGTAGGGTTGACCAGAGTTAGATTGTCGACTGAGCCCAGTGACTTGGTACATTTACAAAAAATATATATTCGCTTTTGAATGTCACTGGCAAGGCAAGCATTTATTCATAGAAACCCTACAAAGGAGGCCATTCGGCCCATCAAGACTGTACCGATGACAATCCCTTAGTCCCTCACATTTATGTCACTAATTCCTCTAACCTCTACATCCCGGGACACCAAGGGGCAATTTAACATGGCCAGTCAACCTAACCTGTGCATCTTTGGACTGTGGGAGGAAACCAGAGCACCCAGAGGAAAGCCACGCAGATACGGGAAGAATGTGCAAACTTCACACAGACAGTGACCCAAGCTCGGAACTGGACCCAGATCCCTGGAGTTGAGGCAGCAGTGCTAACCATTGTGCCACCCCACAGCGGCCATCACAGTTGTCCATCGCTAAATGTCCTTGAAGGTGGTGGTGAACTATTTCTTGGACAGTTGCAGTCCATGTGGTGTAGTTGGATTGTTAGGAGGGAGGGGCAAGTTGGAGGAACCCCACGTGGCTATGCATATGGGCTGGTTAATGCAGCCATTCACTGGCCCGGCCAAGATTGTAACTCAAGCTGCCAGTTTCCCTTTGCAGGACAATGTGTGCACCTTGGTGGTCCTGGAAATAAGCATGCGGTGCCCATTGATGGTTTGAAACCTTCCACAACTGGTAGACACCTCAGGGACTAGACACCCACTAAAGTTTTATTTTCATGATTTTTGTTTAGTTGTCTCCATTTAAACAGGATACTACAGTTTGTTTGAGACATGGAATGGTTTGTTTCAGTGTAATTTCATATGCAGTTTTCAATATATATACCAAAAATTATAATTGGTGAACAGAAAGCTGAAGATACAATTATAGCTGAAAAGTAGGCTGTGCCCTAACCCTCGTAATGTGTTACAGAGGGATCTCAGTCAAACAACAGTATTGATTTTTGATAGAAGAAACTGTGTGTGCTGTGCTGCACCAGGTGACTGGTTGCACGCAATGTTTCTTTTTCCTTCTTTGTACTTGGCATGTGCTTAGTTTTCTACCCTCTGTAGCAAGGATAAATTCAATAACAAATCTTTGTGCAGCCATAGGCACAGAGACGTTCGAAGTGTAAATCTTCAGGCGAATTTATGCTAAATAAGACAGACCCTTAGTTACAACAGCAAGGGCATACCGACTGAATTAGAATCACCATGTAATTAAATGTTAGGATGTGTGGAAATTGCAGCCGCAGGCACTACTTGCTGTATAAGGTGATAATCCTCTTGCCTAGATTACAGATTGAAAACATTTTAATTTGGATAGAAAAATGTTATTGCTAATAAACTTGAACTGCAGCATATGAAAAGCTCAACTATTAGGGGATTTATACCTTCTTAACATGGTCTGAAGCCCCTTGCCAACATTTGATTTGAGTAACTTAGCAGCAATGCAATGTATTTGATTCAATTGCTTCACGTGATTATAAAATGTATAGTACAATGGACTCAGTAAACCATTTTGACTAACCTGTTTATATGACATTGTAGAGGAAGAAATATTTTTATAGAGGGTAAGCTGTATTAGAGGCATAAGTTTTGTTTTATTCCTGTGTTATGCAGGGACCTGTCTTCTGGAGGGATTATGTTTTACTATTTATTTCTGGCAGGATAAATTAGTTTTTAAGTGTAACAAATGGATGCTGAGCATTGACCTTTTGTCATTTCTGGTCCTATGCAATTATGGGCTTGATGTACCACACAATGTTAAAATGCTGAGAATGTGAAATAATTTTGGAAAGGTGACATTTCTAGTTAGGCCTATTATTAGATCTGTACTGTTGCAGCGTATCTATAAGATTAGTATTCGTGCAAAGCCATTAGCATTTGCACCAATGTGAGACTGTAAATGGGGTTGAAAGTTCAGATAAGTAGAGTGAGTAAAGCAGTACAAGTCTCATCCAGGGAGTTCTGCTTTGCTTCGTTCTGGTATAAGATCAAACTCTAGCTCTGGATTCAAACAAATTCTATGCTATAACTGCAATACTGGTACACAGCAAAGCCGCTGCAGATGCAGTTTGAGAGAGTATGCAACGTGGTGTTGTACTCTGATGTGAGGTAAATCATGCTGTGGAAATTATCAAGGTATTTCCCTCCTGTTCAAAACAGGGAAAATCCTGATGTGCGTTTGCCTGAATCGTATACTTCCCATGGCTAAAGAAATCCTCAGAAACACCGTGGCTTTAGAGTTCCAGAGGAATCTCTGACATGGTCTTTATTGCCAAATGTCAAGTGCAACACCATTGCTTTCCTCAACCTGATCAGAGTATTTGACTCAGTAAATTGCGAGGCCATGTGGATTGTGCTCCAGACATTTATTTGCATGTCCAAAAAATCTCCTCTTTGGCTACAACTGTCTTTGAGTGGGAGATCTGCAATAGACCCTTTCAAAATCTGGGCAGGTGTCAAGCAAGGCTTAAATAGCCCTCGCATTGTTAACGTTTTATCTAATGGTGGCTATTCATCAAAGATCAACTATCCTCTGGTATAATCATAAATACTACCTAGATGAAATGCTCTTCAACCTCAGCAACCTTTGTGTTGAAACTGAATTGACCACTATGCCATACGTGATCTCTAGATTTGCAAACCATTCTTGATTTCTTTCATTCTACATACAAGAGACTGGGCTGTCCTTGAATGTTGCCAAAACAGAACCCATATATCAATCCAGGCTTGGTCAGTCAAATGTTCTACCTCCCATGTATGTTGAAGGAGAGGCTCTGGAATATGTTGAGCACTTCATGTGAACACAATATACTGGTATGGATTGTGAATTGGGTATCAGATAGAAAACCGAGAGAAGGAATGAATGTGACTTTCTCAGGATGGTAGGCTGTTACTAATAGGGTGCCACATGGATCGGTGATGGGGCCAGCCCTGTTCATAATTCACTAAAATAGATTGAATGTGGGGACATAATGTAATAATTCCAAATTCATTGATCCCACCAAACTAGGTGGGAATGTAAGTTGTGAGGAGACTTCAAGGGGATTTGATCAGGCTGAATGGAAGCAGCATTGCAGTTGGAGTATCAAGGGATATGCCATTGGGGAAAAATGATGTGGAGATAGATGATCAGCCAGGATTTGCTAGAATGGTGAAGCAGGCTCAATAGACCAAATGGTCTAATACATTCCTATGTCTCTATGTTCTACGTCTTAGCAACCGTTTCTCTAAGAAGATCTCTGTTGACAAAGATCAGGTTGACAGTGGTGCAGTGGTTAGCACTGCTGCCTCTCAGCAACAGGGACCCAGGTTCAATTCCTAGCTTGGGTCACTGTCTGTGTGGAGTCTGCATGTTCTCCCCGTGTCTGCTTGGGTTTCTTCTGGGTGCTACGATTTCCTCCCACAGTCCGAAAGACTTGCTGGTTAGGTGGATTCGCTGTGCTAAATTCTCCCTCAGTGTACCTGAACAGGCACTGGAGTGTGGCAACTGGGAGATTTTCACAGTAACTTCTTTAAAGTATTAACGTAAGCCTTAATTGAAAAAAAAATCAAAACCAGATCAACTGCACCTTCCACAAACTATGACAGCAAGTGTTTGATACCAAAGATCTGTACAAGTCAACGTAAACTCTTGTTGTATTTATAGTGAGAGTTGGACTGTGTTTCATTGATGCTCGTCCCATCAGCAATGCCTTGGCTTCGTTGTCCAGATTCAATAGCAGACCGCCTGAACAAATGCTAGTGTCTTTATTGAAGCCAGCTCTGCTAGCATTCGGGCAAAACTGCTGCAAAATCATACACAATAGACTTGGCACACTATCTGGATGACTGAAAAAGCATCTCTCCTGCCAGATCCTATTTTCTCAACTCTCGAATGGTCCCCATTCTGAAGAGGACACAAAAATAATTTTAAGAAGACTCTGAAACTCTCCGTGATGTCCAGCAGCATTAATACTGATAACTGGGAGGAAAGTTCAAAATGGCAAAATCTTCTCCATTGAGCTGCTTGGAATCCAGAAGACTCGATAAGTGATAAGAAACGAAACAAATCCTGTACTCCAGAACCCACTTCATCTTGAGACATCCTGCCTCATGTGCCCAAAGATCAGTGAGTCAAGAATCAGGTTATTCAGTTACATGGACACTCTCTCAGCAGAAATCGATGGCACTGAATAGACTATTCGAATCAATGACTACTCGGGATCTGTTTGGTTTTATTTTTCAACTGCTCCCTCCCCGAATCATTTTTATTTGGCTGCCTGCCATGAAGAAAATAAAAAGATTTAAGTGAGAAAGAGTTGACGATACACAGTTCAGCTTTTTAAATCAGAGGTTGGGAGATTATGTTGATCACTCATTCAGAAATCAAAAGGGTTGCTAAGTACAATTAGAAAGAAAGCCAAGCAGAAGCATTGGAAAAGAAAACCCGAGAGCCTTGTCCTGGCAACAAGTGAAGGAGAAATTGAGGGTTAAAATGGAAGGGAATGAACAAAAAAAAATGGATGGGGGTGGGTAATGTTGAGAGGTGGACTGAGGGAGGTTTGAAGGAAGCCAAGTGCCACTTGGGCTATAGTGAAAACAAAACGTCAATCTCATTGTACCACACACATTATATTAATATGTAAAGCAGCGTATTCACACGAGTGCTGCAGTGCAGGCATCCTCATTATAATTAGACCTGTGTAAAACATCTTTTCATATACAGCCTACTGCAATGACTGCATCATTGATACGTAGGTGTGGAGGGGGAAAATTGCTTTGGTTGCTATGTGGAGGAATCTAGTAAGTGCAACAATGTGAATTATCTCTGATCTTGTATTTCGTATGCCCTTTAAAGAAAACAAAAATTGTGCTTTCAATAAGAATACTGCACTGAAATGTTTAATATTGCTGCATATGGTGGAGGATTCTTCCCCTGTGGTTAGTTTTGAAAGAGATGTGCATTTTTATGCAGTGAAGTGCTTTATGGTCACAGTGACCTAGTCATAGCGGATATATTCACTGAAGCTTGTATATTATTAAATTTGGCACAACACCCTTAACAATTGCAGTGAAAGCTACATGAAAGTGCTCATGGAGCTTGTAGTGCAGACTGCACAATTGGTGGTGATTCCGTATTTATCTTTTCTTTGCAATACACTGAGATCGCCATTTAATCAGTGACTGAATTCATGCACTCGCACCTTGAATGCTTTATAATGTACCCAGTGAAAGCAATAATGTTTATTACGTGAGTTAAAGAAGCAGGTTCTTGAATTCTGTTTGCTGCGAGCTCACTTCAAGTTTTTTTTGTGAATGTGAGCTCATCAAAGTGGTGCAAGGGGAAATGTAACATTTCTCATGTTTGGACCCTGGTGATTGCATTGAGTACTCTTGAGTCAATCCTGGAACAGATACAGGGTGAAGATCTGCATCTTCTGTCCCACCATCTTTGAGCCCTGGGTTTTGAAGAACATTGTTTACTGCATCCTTGTGAAATTTTTCCACTTCTCTCATCTGTTATCCTATGATGAGGTGCCAGATTAGGGGTAGTTTTATGCTGCAGGCCTGCTAGGAGCTGCATTGCTAACCTTATCTCTCGCACTTCGTTTTTTTATAAACTGCTAACACGACACAGTGCTTAGCACTGCTGCCTCAAAGTGCCGGGCTTAACTCAAATCTCGGGTGACTGTGTAGAGTTTGAACGTTCTCCCCGTGTCTGTGAGTTTCTTCTGAGTGCTCCAGTGAGCTTCCACAGTCCAAAGATGTGCAGTTAGGAGTTGATTGGCCATGCTAAATTGACCAGTGTCAAGGGATTAGCAGGGCAAATATGTGGGGTTATGGGAATAGGGCCTGGGTGGAATTGTGGTTGGTGCAAACTCAAAGGGCCAAATTGCCTCTTTCTGCACTGTAGGGGTTGTATGGATTCATATGATTACTAGTATCTCAGTTGCCTGTGGAGTTGGATCAAACGTTTTTAAGTGTCTACATGTTTGTGAGCACAACCTTCAGTTTGGGCTTCTTGGATGAGTAACCTCATCCAAGTGGCCATTTCGTTTAATACTAATGCTTTTAAAAGCTTTCCTTTGGAGTAATTTAAGTTCCAATGCAGATGTTAAGACAAAAATTTGATGATGAAGAAAACCAAGAGGTGCTTAATTATGAGTGTTTTTCACTGTATGATATCAAGACCATTTAGCCAATATTTTTGTCCAACAAATGCTTACACTGAAATCTTGTTGCCGTTCATGCTGGCGACAACATTACGTCCCAGTGATGGTGCACTCCCACTGCAGATTTTCAGATGGCGAGGGATTCACTAACTGGCATACGTCGCTGACAGTGGTGTAACCATAAGATCCTGCGGGTAACATGCTGCAGAAGGGAGAAAAACCCTGCCCTTGGAATTTATTTCATGCTTCCATCATTTCTGAATGTAATGTGTGTGCAGGAGAATTCTATATAAACAGTCTGGCAGATGGGTTTCCTGGAGTTCTCCAGAATGATGCTACTGATTTATATCCTGTTGCATGCGTATTTTGTAGCAGGATGAATTTTTCAATTACTGGAGAGCAATGAATCAACAGCAGAGTCATTGAAAGTCCAATCTGTGAGTAATATCCAAGGTTAAACTGGATTTTGTTGTTTGAGCAGGCACGTGGGAGCTTCCGGCCAAAATGTGTGTGTTAGCACTGACCAATTCTGCATCAGAATTCTTCTAGTGGAACACTTGGTGATCTGCAAGTTTATGTGAACAGTTTCCCTCTGCTGCCTCTCATTTCCTAATGTGCATGTTTCTAGAGTGTATGCTGCACTTTTTTATTAATCACACCCAAGTGGATGTTTTCCATATGGGAACTTAGATATTATCACTGGGCCGTATGACTGTCATGGCATCAGTGTTTGCCTTCAATAGGACATTGATCAGAGACTGAATCAGTGACTTACTTCCTTACTAACCAGGAGGTGTTAAGCCACTGTAGTATTTCCATTGCTTTTCCAGTGGATGGCAGGTAGCTTGAATGGAGGATAAAATGGTCTGCTTCCATGTTGTAATTTCTGCGTGACTATATTTATAAATAGGTTTGATGTGGGTGGTAGTAGTAAAATTTGAATAATAAAGCACTTGCATTTCACCTTTGAACTCCTGACATCTACTGCCTCAACGCATATAATCTTTAACGTAGTTATAAATATTAGGATTCATAATTTTTTAGACTGTCCTTTAGACAGAAACATTTTCAAGTTCAAAAATCTGACAAGACTGAAATCAGTTCCAAGTTTTTCTGGCAACAGCAATATGAACGATATTCTCCTCGTGTCTACATAGGATTCTCCGTGTGCTCCAGTTTCCCCTCTCAGTTCAAAGATGTGTGGTTAAGGTTGATTGGCCATGCTAAATTGCCCCTTAGTGTCAGAGAGACTAGCAGGGGTGAGTACGTGGGCCCTTTGAGGATAGGGATGGATAGGACTGTGGTCGGCGCAGACTCGATGGGCCGAATGGCCTCTTCTTCACTGTAGGAATTCTATGAACAGGGCCCTGTATGTGAGATAGAGAACCAAGTGATTGGTGAGACAGAAAAATTGTTTTTTTTTCCTTTCTTCTGCTTTGCATCTACATAGTTTTCTGCCTTTTGCAACAGGGATAATTTCGACGGCAAACTATAGATACCAAAGTACAAATCTACTGAATGAGACAGACCCTTCTAGTTAAAATGGGGCTTATCAACTGAATTAAAGTCACCGTGTAATTAAATGTTAGAATGTGTGAAAATTGCAGCTGTAGGCGTCACTCTTGATACAAGGTGATTATCTCCTTGCCTAAATTACAGATTGTAGACTTTCCGATTTGGCCAGAAAAACATTGTTGCTAATAAACTTGAGACTGCAGCATATGAAAAGCTCAACTGGTCGGAGCGTATATCTCCTTAAAATGGTCTGACACTCCTTGCCAACATTTGATTTGAGTAACTTAGCAATAGACCTATGCAATGTGTTTTATTAAACTGCTTGCCGAATAAACCATTTTGATTTGACTATGCTTTTTGTTTCCTCTTATAATATTTCAAATCATTGTCTCTCATTGGGTTTGTTCCTAGATTTTTTTCTTTCTTCCATTTGAAGGATCCTACTACCGATTCACAGGAACAGCTCTTAATTGTCCTGTTAATGGTGCTGCTGCAGTAAAGCAAACCAGCCACCAAGGTCGAAGAAGGTCTTGAAATGATTGACAGTTGTATTGTTTATGTGGGCAGCGTTATCAGCATCAGACAACACCCTTTTAAACAATTTCCAAATGGTGTTTTGCCCAAGGTTAGAAAAATATACAATAACATTGTGATGTGACATTCCAATCTAAACCTGTTAATCTCTGATTTGTTTGTACTTACTGGAATGACTGTGGTTAAAATCCAAGGTAAATGTTTGGTAACTTTTTTTTTACATATGGACATTCAGATCAGAGGCAGAAATGGGTCCCTCGACTCCTGGAGCCTGCACTGCCATTCAGTAAGATCATGGCTGATCTGATTGCCTATCCTCAATAACCTGTCACCTTCTTGTTAATCAAGACTCTTATCTAGCTTTGCCTTAAAAATGTTCAAAGACACGCGACTCAGAAAGACAGTGGAAGTTCCAGAGACTCGCGACCCTTGGAGAAAAAAATCTCCCCCTCTTCTACCTTAAATTAGCGCCCCCTTATTTTTAAAGTGACTCTTAGTTCTAGATCCTCTGACAAGAGGAAACATCCTCTTCACATCCACCCTGTCAGTACTCCATCAGGATCTTAAAGGTTTTATCAAATTGCCCCTTCTTTTTGCATTCCAACCACTATCTTGTTATTGAGTTTGTATCTATATCTGCTCTGTTTGTGAACTGAACTCTTCACTCACCTGATGAAGGGGCAACACTCTGAAAGCTTGTGCGACTAAATAAACCTGTTGGTCTTTAACTTGGTGGCGTGAGACTACTTGCTGTGCCTACCTAAGTCCAACGCTGGCAACTCCACATCACTTCTAAACTCTGGTGGATACAAAACTCTAGTAGACACAAGCATCTTCAACCTTTCTTCATAAGTATTAGTCTAGTAAACCCCCTTTGAACTATAATGTATTTACAGCTTCAACCTTTCTTCGTAAGTATTAGTCTGGTAATTCCCTTCTGAATTGCTAATGCAGTTACAGCTTTCCTTAAATAAGGAGACCAAGTACTGTACACAATACTCCCGATGTAGTCTCATCAATGCCCTGTACAACTGAAGCATAACTTCCCTTCTGTAAACTATTATCCTCATAAATGATATCATTTGATTAACTTTTTTAATAACTTGCTATGCACGTATATTAGGCATTTATGAATCACGCTCTAGGGCACTCCAATCCCTTTTGTACCTCGGAGCTTAGCTATCTCTCCATTTAGATAATTAGCTTTTTTATTCTTCCTGCCAAAATGGACAATTTCACATTTGCTCGCATTATATTCCCATTTGCCAGAGTTTTGCCCTTTCACTTGACCGATCTATGTCCCTTTGCAGCTTCCTTATGTCCTCTTTACTTTCTTGTCTTTGTGTTGTCAGCAAGCTTAGCAACCATACCATAAGATATCGAAGCAGAATTAGGCTATTTGGCTCATCAAATCTGCTCCACCATTCAGTCATGGCTTGTAAGTTCTTCAACCCTATTCTCCTGCTTTTTCTCCATTGCCCTTGATTCCTTTTACCAATCAAGAACCTATCTTTCTGACCATTAGTCAGTCCATCTGAGTCATTTATACAAACTGTAAAATGTTGAGGACCCAGAACTGATCCCTGTGGCACACCACTCATCACATCCTGCCAACCAGAAAAAGACCCATTTGTGCCAGTTTTGTCTGCATTTTCTTTCCTCCTTCCCTCCCATTGTGCTTGGGTGATTTTATTGTCTGATGGAAGTGAGGATGTTAGTGAGGAACGGAATGATTTTCTGTTCTTTGCACCAAATGCAGAGCACGTGATGGTGTGCAATAACTAGTTAAGGTTATGAGTCCCTTCTGTTATGCAAACAGTATTGTCAACCTGGTAGTGTCTCACGTTGTCCCAGTTGCACCAGTGTGTGTTTTTATCCTTTTCACTTGGCCTATCTTTTATAGCTTGTGAGTGAAGCAGTCAGGTTATGGGCATCTTTACAGTAACATCAACTTATGCTTCTGTAATGCCTTAACTTAAAAAAAAAGTCTCATTGGAGTTCATAAATATTGCTTTCCGACACTTATCAGAACCACAGAAGATATTGGAGCAGATGACCAAACACTTGGTCGAAGAGGTAATTTTTAAGGAGTGTCTTAAAGAGAGAGAGTGCGCCAGAGAGGTGTGGGGAGCGAATTCCAGAACTTAGGCTTGGTGGCTGCAGGTGAGATGATCAGTTGTGGATTGATTAAAATTGGGATGCTTAAGAGGACAAAATTAGAAAATGTCCCCCTTATTTTCATTTTGGAGTGCCTGGGCTTACTCACCTGGTGCCTTGAAATTGCTTTGTGTAGTTGCACATGTAGTCATGTAAACAGGCCAACCTGTGTGTGGCCAGTACAGGATTGCTGCCTGGCCATTCAGGTTAGAAGGAACATTGTTTGTGGGGCTGAACCGTAGAAGGTTTTGAAAGACAGATGAGAATTTCAACGTCAAATTAAAAATTGGAAACATGAATGCGCAGTACAATTTGGCTGAAATGTTTGCCACGTTGGTGCTTGTGGTTTAAATGCTGCGTAAAAATCCCAGAGCCTGCAAATGAAAATTGACTCTGTCAATATTGTTGAGACTCTCCTACGATGGTCAGTCAGCATAATCCAAAATGCACCTTGGAGCCAGTTTGCATTTCCACCTGTTGCTGTAAATTTGAATTCTTTCAATGGCAGTGAATATTTAGAATGTTTGTGCAACCAGTTTTAACTGGAAGTAAGCAATTAGATATTTCACTTCCTCAGTAACAAGCGTTAGCGATTACATGGTGCGTCATGTATTGCATTTGTGCTTGCACTTGTGATTTGAGTTTTGAGGAAGCTGTGGCACTCAGTTTAAATGGAATAGCTGCAGTGCCATTATTTATTGTGTACTACTGCCCAATATTTCACTGCAATAAGAGCATGATTAATTCTGAATTTTCTGCACTTGCATAGTGGCTGGATTCCTCTCGGAGTGATAACCCTAGAGGTGGAAGAGTGTGACGTGAACAAACAGAACCATCTAGTTGTCCCCCTCTCCCCTTTGGCCCTGCACAGGGTAGCTTAGTCTTAATAGGAATTGTCCTTTTAGCTATCTTACACATTATTTTCTTTATGGGATATGGACATCATTGGCATAGCCATCATTTATTGCTTATTCTTAATTATCTTTGAGAAGTTGATGGTGAGCCATCTTCTTGAACTGCTCCAGCTCATGTCGTATAGGTGCACCCACAATGCTGTTTGGGAGGGAGTTGCAAAATTCTGACTCAGCGACACTGAAGGGATGCTGATGTATTTCAAAACCAGGATGGCATGTATATTAGAGGTGGTGATGTTCTTGTGAGCCTGCTGCCCTTGCTCCTAGGCTATAGAGGCTGTGGACTTGGAAGGAACCTTGGTGAGTTGCTGCAGTGCATGTACACTGCTGTCACACCGTGTGTTCCATGGTAGAGGGAGTGAATTTTTAAGATGATGGACGGGGTGCCGATTAAGGAGGCTGCTTTATCCTGTAACGTGTTGAGATTTTGAGTGTCCTTGGAGCTGCACTCATTCAGCCATGTGGGTAATATTCACAACACTCCTGACTTATAGGCAAGCTTTGGGTGGTTGGGAATCGCCGCAGAATTTCAAGCTTCTCACCTGCTCTTGCTGGCCAAGCGTTTAAAATGCTGGAAAAACTCTGCAGGTCTAGCAGCATCTGTGGACAGTGAACAAGGGAATTAACATTTCACGTTTTTTTTCGTTCATGGGATATGGGCGTCACTGGCTGGCCAGCATTTATTGCCCATCCTTAGTTGCCCGAGGGCAATTGAGAGTCAACCACACCCTTGGGGTTACCGTTAACCAGAAATTCAACTGGACTCACCACATTAACACAGTGACTACAAGAGCAGGTCAGAGAGTAGGAATACTGTGGCGAATAACTCACCACCTGACTCACCAAAGTCTATCCGCCATCTACAAGGCATAAGTCAGGAGTGTGATGGAATACCCCACACTTGCCTGGGTGGGTGCAGCTCCAATAACACTCAAGCTTGACGTCATCCAGGACAAAGTAGCCCGCTTGATTGGCACCTCATCCACAAACATCCACTCCCTCTATCACTGATGCTCAGTAGCAGCAGTGTATACGAGTTACAAGATGCACTGCAGCAATTCACCAAAGATCCTTAGATAGCACCTTCCAAACCCATGACCACTTCCATCTAGAAGGGCAAGGGCAGCAGATATATGGGAACACCACCACCTACCTGCAAGTTTCCTTCCAAGCCGCTGGGTCAAAGTTCTGGAATTTCCTCCCTAACAGCATTGTGGGTCAACCACAGCACGTGGACGGCAGCGATTCAAGTAGGCAGCTCACCACCACCTTCTCAGGGGCAGCTAGGGATGGGCAATAAATGCTGGCTGCCAGTGATGCCCATGTCCCACGAATGAATAAAAAAAATTGCTGTGGATCTGGAGTCACATACAGGCCAGACCAGGTAAGGACGGCAGATTTCCTTCCCTAAAAGGCATTCTTAATTCCAGATACTTTTTATTGAATTCAAATTCTACCATCTGCTGTGGCGGGATTCAAACCTGGGTCCCCAGAACATTAGCAGAGTTTCTGGATTAATAGTCTAGCAATAATACCACTAGGCCATTGCTTCCTGAAAGTTCAATGTTGCTCTTCAACACTTACTGCTTCTCTTTCCATAGATGCTGCCAGCCTTGCTGAGTCTCCGGCAATTCATGTTTCTATTTCAAATATCAGCATTATTTTTCTTTTATTGCAATGATTTAAATGATGGACAGGCTTGTGTGTGTGTGTGTGTGTGTGTGTGTGTGTGTGGGGCGGGGGGGGGAGGGGTGTTGTGGGCACGGGCGTGGGGGCTGGGGTGATGTTTACTACAGAATTTCCAGTTCCTGACCTTGCGAAGTCACAGTATTTAAATGGCTGGCTTAGTTTCTGTTTAATGGTAACCCATAGTAATTCTGTGCCTAAAATTCTAGTTGAATTCGCGTTTTATGCACTTGTAACCCTTCAGGCTTTTCAGAGAAGTTTCCGTCATGTCGCTTGACTGTCATGTGTCAGTCAGATGCTGTTTCCTCTTTGCTCCGGCTTCACTTTGTTAGTTTTAAAATTGCTGAGTTCTTCTCCTGCACCTGGCCATCCGCTTCCTCCCGAATTGAACCCCTTGGTCTTTGTTGGCACTGTTCAAGGCACTTGGCTGAAACGTTGGGATGTTCCAGGCAAAGGTGTCTGAAAATAGAGTTGTGCCTTGTACCCAAAGAGTATTGAGAGAGAATTTCTGCAGCAGGTAGGTGGTCAGAGTTTGGCGTCTGTTTCGAGGACTCCATAATATAATCTAGAGTGGGAGGCTGTAAGAGTGTACAGAGACAGCAAGATATAGAATATAATGGAAAAGATCAAATTTACTGAAAGATGTAGAAAATCTGGGAAAAACTGAGTTTTTGAGCTATTTAATGATACAGTGAAGGCTAAAAGAGTTGGAGTAAAAAATGTTTGAACCCCACAGAGAAATAAACCTTGTTTTTATTTGGATTGTGACTGATGTAGAAACTAACTAATCCTTGGCAGTAAAAACAGGTTAAGAATTCCTTCAGTGCAGCATTCTGAAAGAACACATTTCTGATGTTGCACGTAGTAACCAGAGGAATTCTTATGCACCCTCATGCCTCTGCTTCAAGTTATTCATTGTGGCTGTTGGCTGCTGGTCAGTGAGTAACACGTATGGTAGGCTGTGCAATGTGGTGTATTTGCCTATATGTCTGAAGGGCAAATACTGAACTAGGGTTTGAGTGGCTTTGCTCATTAGAATTATAATGCAGAAGTCCAAAAACTTGCACTGGTGAGGGCTATTGGCAGCATTACGGATAACGTCCTCCCATTTTACCAGATCCAGAAACATAATCTTAGGGCCAAGTTAATGAGATTTGTGTTGTTGCATTTACAATATAGGACAACTTGAAACCTAAATTGTAGGGTAGATTCCAGTGCCCTGGAGCAATAGACAAACTGTGCGTGTACAGCTTGAAAGTTTTGTTGGAACACTGCTGCATTCCAGAGGTATGTCTTTGCACAGTTCAGTGCCTCTGAAGTCAGCTGTGTCACACCGATTTCCTTTCAGCATTGCCAGAGCAGCAGTCCTACAAGAAATGCAGCGTGAATCTCCTTGGCATCTTCAGACGTGATGACTTCAATGGGTGACTCAGGGCTGATGATTAACCTTTCGGTGAACGTTTCCAAATAGCTGATGAGTTTGTACTGGCGACCTTGTAAATTTGCATGTTTACTCCAATTAATTGTTTCAGTTAGTTACCACACAAGTTGCACCAACATGTGATGCACTTCAATAAGGCTTGGCTTTATCAGAGTTGAATTGCGGATGACCAGTTGACAAGCTGTTGGCTCGCAGTTTTACACAATTCATTTGTAGCCATTGTCAATTTGCTCAACCACTTTTGCATGTCCACCTTTGTTACCGTTTGCTGTCATAAAGTTTTCCGCCTTCTATTCTGTTTATTCCCTGCATATACGACAACTTTCATTTATATAGAACTTTTAAGCACTAAAACCTCTTAAACTGCTCTACCAGAATATTATCAAATAAAATTTAACATCGACCACATGAGCTAATAGGAAAGGTGATCAAATGCTTTTTGAAACAGTTAGATTTTAAAGCAGGTCTTAAACCTCTCTGCTTCTCTCCTTTTAAGGAGTGAATTTCAGAGTCCAGGGTCCAAACACTTGAAAACACGTATGTTGAAGGTAAACCATTTTAATAATAAGTGCCTCACAAAAAGGCTGAACTTGAAGAACGCGACATACAAATCAGATGAATGAGGGGGGGAAACCTCATTAGAGACTTTAAAATTCTAACAGGAGTAGACAAGGTAAATGCAGCGACAATGCTCCCGATGGTGGGGGAGTCCAGAACCAGGAGTCACAGTTTGAGGATTTGGGGTAGACCATTTAGAACAGATGAGGAGACATTTCTTCATCCAAAAAGTGGTGAGCCTGAAGAATTCATTAGCACAGGAAGTAGTTGATGCCAAAACATTGAATGTGTTCAAGAGGCAGCTAGATATGGCATTTGGGGTAAATGGGATCAAAGGTTATGGGGCGAAGGCAGGGTTAGGCTATTGAGTTGGATGATCAGCCATGATCGTGGTGAATGGCGGAGCAGGCTCGAAGGGCCAAATGGCCTCCTCCCTGCTCTTATCTTCTATGTGTCAATGTAAATTTCATACTTCGATCAGGCTGGAGGAAGTTGCAGAGATGGGGAGGGCCAAATCTATGGAGTCACTTGGAATTGAGAATGAAAATTTTAGCATCATGGGGTTGCTGAACCAGGGGCCACTGTACGTTAGTGAAAACCAAGGAAGTAGTGGTGGTTATTATATTGACTCACTTGCATCAAAGCTGCACAGACCTCAAGGATATCAAGTGTATTACAAATTATGCCAACCGTCACCGGATCTAAGCTGTATTGCGTGAGACTCCACAGAGCTTTATTCCCTTTTGCTAATCTGCTCACTGCTTCAGTGTATTTTCTCCTCCACCAATTTGGTATACCTTTAGCAGTCTAACCTCAAAGTTTGGAATTCCCTCCTTAAATCTCTCCAGTGCACTCTCCCTCCTTTTGATGCACTTTATTCACCAAGGTGTTTTTCTCCTAATATCACCACCTTTCAATCAGCATCTGTTTTTAAATAAATATACATCCCTAAAGTATTTTGAGATGTTTTTCTATATTTAAAGGCCTTGTAAGTTGTTAATCTATGGTTGAGGAATAAACATTGGGAAAACTATCTGGTGCTGGGAAGAGCTGTGAGATCTTGTACATACCTGGATGGGCAGATGATGCTTCAGTTTAGCACTTACTCCAGAAGATGGCACATCCAACAATACAGTACTGCCTCAGTACCACACTAAAGCATCAGTCAAGCTCATACTGAGTTCTGGAATGAGTTTGAACCATAACTTCACAAATGAGCAAAGAATTATATTTATCTCGCTTTTCATCCCAGCAGACTTTCAGTCATTCACACAATGACTGAGATTTGAGTGTGAGAAATTATGATAATTGACTACAGTTTATTCAACTAGGGGGAAAACAGCAGGGTTACCATCTGATTCTTGATGCTTATCTTGATGTTTGCGGACTCCTGCTTTCTTGTAGAGGTTAACTCAAAAGTTGCAGTAGTGCTGGTGGTGCCCTCATTGTGGAGGTATGATGTTGTGCCCTGCTAGGCTAGAACAAAATAAATTCTTGCATTGTTTTGAGAATAGTTACACAAAGGTCAGTCATTAATGCAGGCCCAGTTTTTGTTGACTGCTACTCTGTAATGTCTGTGATGAACTGAGAGATATTTGAATTAATCACTTGCAACCAGCAAGTATTCCATTTTTGTGATGGTTCTGAATTGCAGATTTTCCACTTTAAAAAAAATAATTTGAGTTCCTAGTACTCTTTTTTTTTTCCGAACTTCTTGTTCTGAAGAATCAAAGTACAATGATATATCTAATCTCTTGTTTAGTGTCAGCTTTTGATTTGATTTGATTTATTATTGTCATATGTATTGGTATACAGTGAAAAGTATTGTTTCTTGTGTGCTATGCAGTCAAAGCACATCGTACTTGGAGAAGGAAAGGAGAGTGCTGAATGTACTGTTACAGTCATAGCTAGGGTTTAAACTTTGTTTATTATTGTCACAAATAGGCTTACATTAACACTGCAATGAAGTTACTGTGAAAATCCCTTAATCGCCAGGGAAAATATAGCATGGCCAATGCACCTCACCAGCACGTCTTTCAGACTGTAGGAAGAAACCGGAGCATCTGGAGCAAACCAATGCAGACATGAGGAGAATGTGCAAACTCCTCGCAGACAGTGACCCAAGCCGGGAATCAAACCTGGCTCCCTGGCGTTGAGGCAGCAGTGCTAACCACTGCTATCCTCTCACCCAGAGAAAGATCAACTTAATACGAGGTAGGTCTGTTCAAAAGTCTGATGGCAGCCAGGAAGAAGCTGTTCTTGAGTCAGTTGGTACATGTCCTCAGAATTTTTTATCTTTTTCCCAGTGGAAGAGAATATGTTCAGCGTGCGTGGGTTCCTTGATTATGCAGGCTGCTTTTCCGAGGCAGCAGGAAGTGTAGATAGAGTCAGTGGATGGGAGGTTGGTTTGAGTAATGAACTGGACTTTATTCACAACCCTTTGTAGACTTTTTCCCTCTTGGTCAGACCGGGAGCTATACCAAGCTGTGATACAACCAGAAAGAATGCTTTGTGGTGTACATGCAAAGGTTGGTGAGAGTCATAGCTGACATGTCAAATTTCCTTTGTCATCTGAGAAAGTAGTGATGTTGCTGGCTTTCTTAACTATAGTGTCAGCATGGACTGACCAGGACAGTTAGTGATCTGGACACCTAAAAACCTGAAGCTTTCGACTGCTTCCACTTCGTACTTGTTGATGTAGACGGGGACATGTTATCCACTACCTTTCCTGAAATCAATAACTAACTATCTCCTTCATTGTGTTGACATTTGAGGGAGAGATTGTTGGCTCACCAGTTCACCAGATTCTCTATCTCTTTCCTGTACTCTGTCTCGTCATTGTTTGAGATCCAACCCACTACGGTGGTGCCATCAGCAAACTTGAAATTCAAATTGGAGGGGAATTTGGCCACATAGTCAGGCGTATAAGGTGCTGTGGATGCAACTTCGTGGGGCACTGGTGTTAAGGATGATCGTGGAGGAGATGTCATCGCCTGTGTTTACTGATTTGTGGCCTATTGGTTAGGAAGTTTAGAATCCAATCACAGAGGGAGGAGCCGAGCCCCAGGTCACAGAATTTGGAGATGAGTTTTGTAGGAATAATGGTGTTGAAGGTTGAGCTGTAATCAATAAATAGGAGTCTGACATAGGTGTCATTGTTATCTAAGTGTTCCAGGGTTTAGTGTAGGGCCAGGAAAATGGTGTCTGATGTGGATCTGTTGTGGCAGTAGGTGAACTGTAGTGGATGCAGGCAAACTTGGAGGCTGGAATTGATTTGTGCCTTGACTAACCTTTTGAAGCACTTCATAATGGATGTCAGGGCTACCGGATGATAGTCATTAAGGCACGCTGCCTGGGTTTTCTTTGGTAGCAGGTTGATAGTCATCTTGAAACTCATAGGGACCTCAGATTGTTGTAAAGAGAGGTTGAAGATGTCTGTGAATACCCCCACCAGCTGGTCCGCACGGGATCTGAGTGCTTGTCTGGGTACCCCGTCCGGGCCAGTTGCTTTCCGGGGGTTGACTTTTGAAAAGCCTGCTCTGATGTCTGCGATGGTGACCTTGGATACAGACTCGTCCGAGGTTTCTGGGGTGGAGGGCATGCTCTTGTTGACCTCTTGCTCAAAAGGAGCGTAGAATGCATTGAGCTCAATGGGGAAGGGTGCATTGGTGCTGGTGATTTTACATGCCTTCGTCTTGTAGCCTGTGATGTCTTGCAGGCCTTGCTTCCAACATGTTAAAGCCAGGCTGATGCTTCACAGGTATTGAGTGTGGGAGGAAGTCATAAAGGCAATTTCATGTTCCATTCTATAAATAGTGTTTCACTCCTGCATTCCCCATCAATCCTGCCTATAAATTTCTTGGCAACGGTAGCAGCAATTCATCTTTATAGCTCTACAGTATTTGTAAATTGTAGCACAATGGTACATTTCATCTAGTACAAAAGCAAAAGAAGCAGGTTTGTTCCAAAGTCTTGATGTACTTTCTGGGACATGATTCATTTTAATAGTGCTGCATAACCTTGTTCATTCCTTCTTGTGTGTGCATTTGGTGCTGAGAGCCGTTAAGGACACACAGTATTTACTATCAAGTTTGTAATACAGTTTTGTAACCTGCCTTTTTAATAAAAAAGGCACACACTCAAAAACACATTTTAAAGTTTTGGGCAGGGATTGAAGTTGAAATAATTGTTTAAGAGACTGAATATTGATTTGTAATAGTGCAACCTTTCATTGAAGTGCTAGGGATAATGTTACAGTTCCTTTCCTGAGTTGTATATTTGAATTACTGATGCTTGATTGCAGAGCCACAATCTTCAAAAACATGTTTGTGTTCATTGAGTCACCAATCAATAATCATTAACTTGCTGTAGAACCCATTGAAAACAGTACATGTTCCGAGATTTCAGATTGATCTCATCGGAGTACATTAGTGGGTCAACAATGCACGTGGTGGGGTTTGGGGGGATATTATTGGTACTTATGATGTTGAAATAGTTACTGAGTAAATAGTCACTTTTCATGCCTTCTGAAACAATAGTGGGTCCCAGATTGCAGTCTACTCTTGATCACACAGGCTTGTATTGTCCTTTAAACTGAGATGGATTAAGATTGATGGAGGCTTGTTTGGAGCATAGATCAGTTCAGCCAAATGACATCTTTCTATGCTACAAAATTTTATGCAGGTGCAGATGTGTCCCTCGTGTGATGTCCACCCATGTCCTAGGATTGGGACTGACACCTTTTCAGTGAAGTTTCTAGTCTTAATTTTGAATTAATGGCAGAATAACCTAATGTGTGCATTGGTCCACGTGTAGGCAGGCCTGGATAATCTGAGAAAATGGATTGACAACTGGCAGATGTTTAATGTTGAAGGATAATAAGCAGCAATATACACAGGACAGGATCCATGAGGCAGATTTAAACGTACTGGTGAGATAGATTGCTAAACCAGTCAGTTAAATGTGCAGCACCAGTAAAATAAAACTAATAGGACAGTGGGTTTGTATATCAAGAATAGAGCTTAAATCTCAAGACTTGTTTAAGTATGTGCAGAATATAAGGATAGATGTACTTAAAGAATGATTTTCAATTTTTTGATCAGCCCGTTATGGATAAAAATGTCCAGTTTTTGGAGCAGATTAAGACAAGAAACTTCACTGAAGAATGCCTGTCCCAATCCTAGGAGATGGGTGAACATCACATGTGGGACATGTCTGCACCTATGTAAAATTTTGTAGCATAGAACAATGTCAATTGGCTGAACTGATCTGTGTTCCACTCAAGCCTCCATCAATCTAAATCCATCTCAGTTTAAAGTATGACACAAGCCTGTGTGATCAAGAGAAGACTGCAATCTGGGACCCACTATTGTTTCAGAAGGCATGAAATGTGACTATTTACTCTAACTATTTCAACATCATTAGCACCAATAACTGGACATTTCAACATCATAAGCATTTAATGAAAGGTTGCACTATTACAAATCAATGTTCAGTCTCTTAACAAACATTGTTTCAACTTCAATCCCTGCCCAAAACTTTAAAATGTGCTTTTGAGTGTGTGTCAGTTGATGTCGGTTAAGCTTGGGTCTAAGCATCTCTGTAATGGGAGTGAATGCAGCAGCTTGCACTGGAGAAGACTGAAGATAACATTTAGGACCGTGAAAATTTTAATAAAGTCATGGGCAAGATAGCTATGCTTAATTTAGTTACGTTCTACGGCAGGTGGGTTTTCATATTTTCAGGGTTTTTATACCAAATGTTTTCTCTGCGGTCATTCCTATGAGGAAAAACTTGTGCCTCCTACAATCCAGATTGTGTACCTTTTTTCTGTCCAATGCCTGTGTGAAGTGTGGCGAGACTTGGGGATCCTGCAATACTTTTTCCTTGCAGCAGTAACTGGAGTGCATCCAGTGCTTCCAACTGATTCTCCAAAATCACTGAAATTGCACTTGCTTGTCAGCCTCAGTATAAACCAACATAAAAGCTGGAAGTGCTCAGCTGATCTTGTAGCATCTTTGGAGGGGGAATGCTTTTTTTTCTACAGATACCAGAGCTGTTGAACATTTTGGGCGGCACAGTGGTTAGCGCTGCTGCCTCACAGCTCCAGGGACCCAGGTTCAATGGCAACCTCGGGTGACTATCTATGTGGAGTTTGCACGTTCTCCCCATGTCTGTGTGGGTTTCCTCCAGGTGCCCCGGTTTCCTTCCACAGTCCAAAGTTGGGCAGGTTAGGTGGATTAGCCATGATAAATTGTCCCTTAGTGTCCAAAGATGTGTAGACTAGATGGATTAGCTATGTTAATGTATAGAGTTACAGGGATTGGGTGGGGGAGAGGGCCTGGGTAACACACATACTCTTGTCAGAGTCAGAGCAAACTTGATGGGTTGAATGGCCCCTTCTGCACTGTAGGGATTCTATGATATCCAGCATTTATATTGTCTTGTCAGATTTCCAACCTCTGCAATATTTTGCATTAGTATTAGTATGAGCCAACAGATGGGTTTATTTAAATAAAATGGGTAATTGAAAAATGAATCATACACCTCATTATCCTCACGGATTATATGAAATAATAAGTACGCCACCCACTCGCATTCTAAATATAGATTTCTGAACACAAGCTCATTTCTCCTGCTCCGAAACAAGCTGCAGGGTCAGATTGACCTTGCGTCCCTGCTGGACTGTCATAAATTCCGACTACTGGGAACTTACAAATTGAGAATTCAATGGGCTTCCCAGAAATATAATCCACATCTCTTTAAATTATGCTGAGACAAAAAGCTGTAGACTTCCTACAATTATTTTAGGTCAAAAACTATTTACCAAAGGTTACTTTCTCTTGCATTAACTTGGTAGCCGATCTTTGCTAACATGATTTTTAACTTTCATTTGATCTTTGTGATAACTGAAATAAGTTGGCTCCTCCATCCTGTCATTGAAGCAGGCACCATTCAATATTACTGCACTCAGCCAGGACTAGTGTGAGAAAACACTTCTTGGTTCACAGTGAAAGCTACAGCATTGCATATTATTTGAATGTCACCTGTCATACATAGTCTGCATTTGCTGTGTCTTGCAAGAGCATCTCCCACCATAGCGTAACTAATGCTGTGTATAATGTTTCTGGTGATGGTTTGAGTCCATTATCCAACGCAGGCCAAAAACAAATTGCCTTTCTGTCACAAGGGTACAAGCTCCAAGTGTAGGAAAGGGACAGTGGAGAAAGATTTAAAAATATAGATAGGGGGCAACACAGTGGTTAGCGCTGCTGCTTCACAGGGATCCGGGTCGATTTCCAGCTTGGGTCACTGTCTGTGTGGGATTTGCACATTCTCCTTATATCTGTGAGTTTCTTGCGGTTGCGCCGGTTTCCTGCCATGGTCCAAAAGATGCGCTGGTTAGGTACATTGGCCATGTTAAATTCTTCTCCAGTTACTTGAACAGGCGTCGGAGTGTGGCAACTAGGGGATTCACACAGTGACTTCATTGCAGTGTTAATATAACCTACTTGTGACTAATAAATAAACTTAACTCAAAGCCAGAGTCCAGAGCACAAACTTCAGTACCCGGTGGCAGTGAAATTTGGAGAAGCTGTAGAGAGTGGGGTGTGGGGCATGGTGCCCTTTTCAGACAGTGCCGAAGCTTACTGTGCGCTGTACCAGATTGGAGATGCTGGTTGTTGAATTTTCTGTCCTCAAATGATCTTTGTCTTTGTGGTGTTAATAGCACTCACCTGGACATTTATTTTGAAAGCAGTGGAAGTGAGGCGATTGCTATCAAGACTTCTTGCATTATGGAAAGATTATTTTCTTTACATTCGGAATTAGGAACAGAAAAGTGTTTCACGTTTGCTCTCTTTCTCTGCGATTAAAAGTGTTGACACGCTCTCATTCAGGTCTTGCTCTTGTTAACGTGCAAGATGTTGAGCCATTGCTGGGTGGAGGAAATGTTTCTTAATAGCAGCGAGGCCTCACAATGATATGATTGTAAAGTTAAGATGCCAGTACAGACTCTGGCAAGTGCAAGGATCTAATTATTTTTTCTGCAGTGTTGATCCCTACCATTAAACAATTATATTGTCCCTTTTTCTTGATCTTGCCTTTTACCAGAATCTTAAGTTTAAATTACAAAGATAATTGACCAGATTTCCACAATTTCACAAATAGTCTCCAGGCCCTGACATTTATTTTCCCCTCTTGCTGAAGCAAATGGAAGTCAAGTGAGGAAAGTGTGCACACCCATATATTACCTACCATATGTAGTTGCAATGTCCATGGCTTTCCAAGCTGATGTAAATATCTGAAGGGAAGGAATTCTAAGGAGGATTTTTTAAACCTCTGTTGTTTGTATGTGATGCACGTTTTTTGCACTCAAAAAATAAATTTTTGTTTGCAGTGAGTAAATCCGGGTTGGCATCTTCTGTTTTGCCAGGATTAGGAGGAATAGATCTCTCACTACCATCTCAATATTCCCTCTACTGTACATGTAAATATCCTGTTTGGTATCAGTGCTTGTACTGTGGTTTCCAGAATGACCGATCACACAAACCAAATAAACCTCAGCTTGAAAAATGAATACAGTAAAATTTGAGAAGGGTCCGCTAAATGCAGGGTGGTGTAGAAGTCTGGATCATACAAGGTATGTTAATTTATGTGGTGGTACGAGTGGTAGGAGTGAGAGCAGAACAGTGACAGACTTGGATGAGTGTTGCTGGTAATCCCATTCTGTGCCATCTTGTACTGACCTCTTGCATATGCCACTGTTGGCTTATGCTACAAAATTAAGTGCCAGTGACCTGGGTTCGATTCCCGTCTTGGATCACTGTGCATAGTCTGCATGTTCTTCCCATGTCTGTGTGGGTTTCCTCTGGGTGCTCTGATTTCCTCCCACAATCTAAAAGACGTGCTGGTTAGGTACATTAGCCATGCTAAATTCTCCCTCAGTGTATCCAAACATGTGCTGGAGTGTGGTGACTAGGTGATTTTCACAGTAACTTCACTGCAGTGTTCATGTAAGCCTACTTGTGACACACTTAAGTGTAATGTATTCCTAGTAATTGGTTGCAAGTTGACTGCCTTGTGTATGTTTACATTCTGTAAACTTTCAATGTTCAGACTCTGTTCAATGCAGGTTTTTTTATTTCTGTGCTCTGATATGCTGCTCACTTTCAGGAATCTTTTGCTTTTTGTATAAGCAGAAATATTCAGTGCCACTTGTCCTTTCTAAGGAGCCCTGTCCTGCATTGGTGAGAAGAGGATTGTCGGGGATGGAGTTATGATTGAGTAGTGATGTCAACTCTGTATAAAAGATTTTCTTTGTTCTTCGGTAAAGCTAAACATTAATACACTTCCTGGGAACTACAAGCCTATTTAAAAGTCTGCTTAAAGTGGTAAACTGTTTCTGATGGTCACTGAGCCTCCAGGGTTCAGTCAGTCTGTATAGGCACTACCAAACAATTCACTTCCTGTGATTGCATTCCTGGAAGACTTTTTAATCCATCCTTAAAGTTACAAGGCCAATGATCATGGTAGTCTGGGCAAACCCAAATCCATCTTCTTGCTCCAAAAATAAATTCTAAATCCAATTCATGGTCTCCTCAATAGTGACAAACAAGATCCAGGCTGACAAGATAAGACATTTGGGCTCAATCTGACGCTTGATGTTCACCAAAAGGCCAAGAAACAATAAATTCCTGGAGGAATGGGGTGGTGGAACTATCAGGATTTGCTGGAATTGGCTCGTGGGGTCCCTTAGTGGCTGAAAGGATTCAGCTCCTTGTCACATTTAGTGAAATTTGGTACAGTATTTTGGTAGATTCATGGTTAACAAGTAATTCATTTTTCCAAACTGTAATTATTTCACTGACAGTAATTATTTCAAGGCTGATTTAAGAACTCTGTCATGGTGTTGGATAAAATTGTTTTCTGAAAGCAGGAACTCTTTACTCTCTCTCTCTCTTCTCCTCCTCTTGAGTGAATCAGCTGGCTGTCTTAGCAGCTCACTGCTCCTGTTACTGTTATTCTGCACTGCTGTATCAAATTGGAAAGGGATCACTACCATGCGTGACCGTAAATGCAAACTGTGCAAAAGTTGGCAGAAAAGAATGCTTTTGAAGTCAGCTGGAAGATTTGATTATTAATTGTATTGCACGTACTTCAATCCACCCCTGGGGACGAGTATGTTAAAAATGAGCAGCAGTAGAGTTGAGTCTGAGCTGGGTAGCTTGCTCCTCAAATAAAGGTGACCTTCAAAGTTTTTTTGGCTGGCTCAAATTTTTAAAATAGACTCCATTTGACCTTTTTCTGTTTGCTCTGAACACTTGAGTGTTTTGCCATTCAGGGCAGGCTTCTGTTATCGGATTAAGTACTGCATTGTGGCTTGAGGAGGGTGATCTCTGTTAAGATGGGGGAAAGAGCAGCAGTCATGCACACCATTTTGGAAATCCTATGGTGCTTGTGCTACATTTTGACACACATGATGCACTTGTGTTGCATGTGTAATTTAAAGATGATGTAACATATGCTTCACTTCAAAATGAACTTGGACTTTTTCGTTGTTATACCAGGTTTTTAGGACAATGGTGCTCTTTGATAGATACAGGAGTGCAGTGCTGCTGCTGAAATTGTGTGGATGTTTTTGCCTGTGACTAATATGCAACACAAATCATCAGCATCCTAAGAAATGTCCTTTTTCCCCCCCCACGTGTATTTTTGGCTTGGAAGCTTGGGTGATCCTTAATAAAGGCAGCTGATAATTGCTTAATCAATACATCAAGATGAGAACCTTTGCTTTATAATGGATCATAAAATGGATATCAAAGGTTTAAGAATTTTGAATGTCTGTAGCTTTCAAGAAATTTCACAATCAGTTAGGATGAAGGCTGTTCTGTGAACGCCTTTTTGGAAGATTATGGGAAATCAGATCAGGTGACTAAGTATGTTTTAACAGTGAAGTTTACTCAAAGCTGTGGGTGGGGGTGAGACCAATTCAATCCATAGGAAATGAGTTGGCTGTGAAACGCAAAATTATATTAAAAAAGCTTGAGGGCTTATTCTCCAGGATACACAAGGAAGGAGAATGTCCCAGAAGAACATTAAGGTACAGTTCTAATTTTCTTTCAGATTTTTACTTAGCATTAACTGTTTAAGGCATCAGGGAGGATCTTGAGTGAAGTCTTGTCACTTAATTTTCAAGCTAACTGCATTCTTTTGATTCGGAAACCAACCAGAGAGGTTCACTTTACATCTGTTGCAGTTAAAAATATGTACAGCTGCTGAGATTGAAGATGAAAAGATCCCAGTTCATGTCGAAGGGAAGCGTATGTTACATCTTTAAATGGATTTAGATTGACATATTCAGATTACTTATGCATGTTTTCAGATAAAAGGTTTAAACTAATTTGCTGCCTTTAGATAGTGAAATCACTTCTCATATTGCATTGAGTTAGCCAGATTAGAAAGGTCCCATGTTCAGTCTGTGTTGCAAGAGCTGAACTTGGCTTGACTGGCAGTAGTGGTGCAATTTGGCTGCATTGACCTGGGGAGGGCAAAATCAGCCAAGCCTTTGCCGTCTAGAAACTTGTGATAAATGCCGAGTTAAAACAGGACAGGGTAAAGTTGTCTTTATCATTGCCTCAACATGAAGTCTTAGATGAGGTACTGTGGGAGGGCAGTTCTTGGGACTCTGATGCTCATAGATGAGGGGAGGAAAGAAAGAACAGAAAAATGTTATTCTTGCCCTTTCTTTCTTTCAGCTGTTCTCTCCCTTGCTTAATTGTGACTCAAATGTTAGCAAGTATGGGTGTGATGAATTGCGATACAAGCTGCAGAGTTTTGTTTAAGCTTGTGTTGATGCAGGATGGGAGACTGGGCTAGGAGATCATTTGACTAGTAAAGTGTAGGTAGAGGTAACAAATGCATGGATGTGAGTTTCAGCAGCAGATGAGCTGAAGCAGTGGCAAAGTTTGGGGATTATGGGGTTAAATGTAGGCAGTCTTTATGATGAAGTTGATATGTGGTTGGAAGCTCATCTTTGGTCAAATATAATGCAGGTTGACTAGTTGAGTCTCACACTATTGTCAGGAATGGGTGGGTTGGGGGGGGGGGGGGGGCGGTGGTGGTGGAGGGGCGGGGGGTCAGTTGCTAGGGGCTGTAGGTTCAGTGTCACCAAATCGCTGATTGCAAATATTTGAGGGGTGAATACTAGGATGTTCCTAACCATGAGAAACCCATGTTAATCTTTCTTTCCCAAAAGAAATGGATAAAATCTTTCTGACTCCTGTTACCAATTTACAATGTACAATGTCAGGACCAAATACTAATTTCTCTATTCAGTTGGAAATTCAATGTGGGTAGATGATCCGGTCTCCTGATGGTGGATGATGGCAGGATCTAGAGAATATGATTTGATTCATTATTGTCATATGTATTAACATGCAGTGAAAAGTATTGTTTCTTGCGCGTTATACAGACAAAACAAGCGTTCATAGAGAAGGAAATGAGAATGTGCAGAATGTAATGTTACAGTTATAGCTAGAGTGTAGAGGAAGATCAACTTAATGCAAGGTAGGTCCATTCAAAAGCCTGACAGCAGCAGGGAAGAAGCTGTTCTCGAGTCGGTTGGTATTGGATCTCAGATTTTGTATCTTTTTTCCAAAGGAAGAAGGTGGAAGAGAGACTGTCTGGGGTATATGGGGTCCTTAATTATGCTGACTGCTTTGCTGAGGCAGCGGGAAGTATAGACAGAGTCAGTGGATGGAGGCTGGTTTGTGTGATGGATTGGGCTACATTCATGATCTTTTGTAGTTCCTTGTGGTCTTGGGCAGAGCAGGAGCCATACCAACCAGAAAGAGTAATACAACCAGAAAGAATGCTTTCTATGGTGCATCTGTAAAAGTTGATGAGAATTGTAGCTGACATGCCAAATTTCCTTAGTCTCCTGAGAAAGTAGAAGTGTTGGTGGGCTTTCTTAACTATAGTGTCAGCATGGGGTTACCAGGACAAGTGGTTGGTGGTCAGGACACCTAAAAACTTGAAGCCCTCGACCATTTCTGCTTCATCCCCATTGATGTGGACAGGGGCTTGTTCTCCTGTTTCCTGCAGTCGATGACAATCTCCTTCGTGGAAGGTGGAAGACTAGTTGGACCTCAGCTGGAATATTGTGTATGGTTCTGGGCGCCATGCTATTAGAAGGATGTGAGAGAGTGTAAAAGAAGTTTACAAGTATGGTTCCAAGGATGAGAAACATCAGAAATGAGGATAAATTAGAGAAGTTGGGACTGTTCTCCTTGGAGAGAAAGTGGCTAAGAGGAGATCTGATAGAGAAGTTCAAAATCACGAAAGGGCTGGGCAGAGTAAATAGGAAGAAACAGTTCCCACTCATAAAATGATCGAGAATGAGAGGGCACAGATTTAAAGTGATTTGCAAAAGAAGAAAATGTGAACAGAGAAAATCTTTCATATAGTGAGTGGTTGGAGTGTGAAATGCAGTGTCTGGAAGTGTGATGGAGGCAGGTTCAATCAAGGCCTTCGAGAGGGCATTAGATGATTACTATGTATTCAGGAGAGCATTAGATTGTTTCTATTCAAATAATGTGCAGGAGTGTGGAGAAAAGGCAGGAGAACGACAGGCATGTTGCTCATTTGGAGAGTTGGTGCAGACGCGATGGGCCAAATGGCCCCCTGTGGTTCCCTAACAATTCTGTAATTCTGTGAAATGAAATCTGTAATCTTTGGAGCTACTATAAATATGTTTATACTAAATGAGTAAAATAGTGACCAGTAGGAAAGTAACTTGACTAACCTGCTGCTTAGCACTGCTAAACCTGGTACGTGTATGCTGTTTCCTGCACATGAACACAGGATGGGTGGACTCAGAATAGCCATGAGTCATGTTTTTGAGATTATAGCATTGGTTGCTTACATTATTTCAGTTTTCTTACACTTTTTAACAAAAAAAAATTGCAAGGAAATATACACTGATCAGCTTCTGGATCCTTTTCCTGGGACAGATATCCAAAAATAAGAAACGATATCTGAGTTGGGCCAAAGTCTCATCCACCATCAAAGGTGAACAATATTTTCTCAAAATTACAATTTAGGATCCAGTAATACACAACAGTGATTTTATATTATGTGTTTTGTTGAAAAGCCTTTCTCCAAGCTGAATTCTGAGAAAGGAAATATCATGTTTGCACAATTTTTATGACTGATCTTGAGCGATGTGCAACCCTGGATGGTTACATAGGTACCAAGTATTATTCTTTGAAAAACAGTTGCTCAAAACCCTTGGGCTTTTTGCTTCCCCATGTCATTGATGTTGGGGGAGTTGTAGCAGCAGCTTCAGGGAGTATCCAGACAGGATATGAGGAAATGTATTGCAGGTTTGTTCTGCGTGTCGAGTCATCTTGTTTGGCCGAGTTCCAGTGTGATGCCTGGAGGGACGTGCTATTTGAAATGACCGCGTTGAGATCAGAATAGTGCAACACAGGAGAAGGCAAGGCAAAACCCTGTCTTCCCTCTCTCTTCCCCAATCCATGCAATATTTTTTCCAGTTGCCCTCTGTTCAGTGAGGTAAAAGTGCCAGTGTCATTATTTAAACAGGTGTGATTGTGTGCACGCTTGATATACTGAGATAGTATGTGTGTGGCCTTTGAAAGTTCTGTGGCTTTTCTTTATTTGTTCTTGAGATGTAGGTATCGCTGGCAAGGCCAGCATTTAGTACCCATTACTAATTGCTCCCGAGAAGGTAGTGGTGAGCCAGTTTCTTGAACTGTTGCAGCTACAAGGTCAGAAAGCGAGTTCCAGGTTATTGATCCAGCACCAGTGGAGGAACAGCAATATAGTTGCAAATCAGGATGGTGAGTGACTTTAAAGTTTATTTATTATTGTCACAAGTAGGCTTTCATTAACAATGCAATGAAATTACTGTGAAAATCCCCTAGTTGCCACACTCCAGTGCCTGATCGAGTACACTGAGGGAGAATTTAGCGTGGCCAGTGCACCTAACCATTAAGTTTTTGGGACTGTGGGAGGAAACTGGAGCACCTGGAAGAAATTCTCTCAGACACGGGGAGAATATGCAGACTCCGCATAGACAGTGACCAAACTGGGAATCGAATTCGGGTCCTTGGTACTGAGGCAGCAGTGCTAACCACTGTGCCGCCAGTAGGGGTGACTTTAACTTGCAGGTGGTGGTGTTTCCATGAATTTGTTGTCCTCCATCTTCTAGATGGTAGAGTTTGCGAGAAGGTGCTGTCGAAAAAGCTTTGGCAAGTTGGTGCAAGATGGTGCAATAGAAGAACATGTTCTTTGTGACTTGCAAGCCCCTATGTGAAGCCTACTAAATGCAAACTGTGCTGAGCCATACTGAGAGCTCATCAAGAGAAATGATATTGCAACAACGTTCATCATAAAACTGTAATAAGTTGAAGAATGAATGATAATTGGAATGTTTTGAATGATAAAGGGTGGAATATTGTGGTCTTGTGACAGGGGTTAAATATATATGTTCCGTTTTAATCCAGCGTTGTATGAATTCTGTGATATTAGTTTGACAAAATCAGTCTGATGTTGTGGCTGTTCCTGCTGTTTGTCACCATTTCTACCAGAAGATCTGCTGTCATGGTATGTCACACTCATCTGTCATGTTTCATCCCTGCACATCCACCGTAGCTGGTCTGCAACCTCTCTGTGACATTGGTCATCTAACCACACCTGGCTGTACCATTCTTTCCCATGCCCTCCACTTTGCACGCTCAAAGAGATCTCTTTAAGAGAGAATGTTAAATTGAGCTCTGAAAAACTTTCATTACTTTTTTATCAAACCTATTGAACAAACAATTCGTGATTGAAAACATTGAAATACTTACTGATATTTCTGTTAACAGCAGTCAAAAAAATCATCAATTCAATGCTGCAATTCCCAGTGATTTAAAAAAAATCCCTACCGTGCAGTAGGAGGCCATTTGGCCCATTGAGCCTGCAATGACCATAGTCCCACCCAGGCCCTATCCCCGTACGTTTACCCTAGCTATTTCCCCCTAACACTAAGGGGCAATTTAGCATGACCAATCCACCTAACCCACACATCTTTGGTGGCCCTTGGAATCTCTTGAAATATCTTTTGGCTTGATTTCTTTACTGTCTCATTTCCACTTACTTGATGGAAGGGGATAACATTTCAAAGCTGTAAATATTTGAACAAAACATCTTTTAAAATAAGAAGGCAGTGATGTGAAGGAGCAGTACACGGATGTATGAACTTCTTGGGTGAGTAGACCAAACCAGAAAAGTGATACTTTGCAAGTAAAGGGGCAGGAAATTGAGGGGATCTGAGCAAAAAATCTTTAGGTGCTTGATAACCGGCACAGGTAGCATGGGCTGAAGGGCCTCTTTTCATGTTGTAAAATTCTACGTAAGAAGTCTCACAACACCAGGTTAAAGTCCGACAGGTTTATTTGGTAGCAAAAACCACAAGCTTTCGGAGTGCTGGCTGGAGAGTGGGAGTTCTAATCACAAACAGGACATATAAAGGCGCAAACTCAGTTTACAGAATAATAATTGGAATGCCAGTCTTTACAGCTAATCAAATCTTAAAGATACAGACAATGTGAGTGGAGAGAGCGTTAAGCACCGGTTAAAGAGATGTTTATTGTCTCCAGACAAGACAGTTAGTGAGATTTTACAAGCCCAGGCAAGTTGTGGGGATTACAGATAGTGTGACATGAACCCAGGATCCTGGTTGAGGCCGTCCTCATGTTGAGTTTGTGTCTTTATATGCCCTGTTTGTGATTAGAACTCCCACTCACCTGATGAAGGGGCAGCCAGTGCTCTGAAAGCTAGTGGCTTTTGCTACCAAATAAGTCTGTTGGACTTCAGCCTGGAGTTGAGACTTCTTACTGTGTTTACCCCAGTTCAACGCTGGCATCTCCACATCATAAAATTCTATGGCCAGAATCCTCCAGTCTCATGCACCTTGTTACTATTGCTCATGAGAACAGTGCATTTGGCGCTCAGCCAAATCTCTGTTCACAGCAACAGCAGCGGATAATTCCAGCCATGGTGAGGTTGGAGAATTCTGGCCCCCTGACTCTTTGACATAGGCTTCCACCCGACAAACTTTTGGGGTGGAGCTGTCCTCTAAAAATGATTATCAAGCAACTTAGTGACACTGTAAATTTTGTCAGTTTGAAATGGATTTTGCATCGTCTTGCACTTGATTGACACAAGGGCATTATAATAGCAAAACTTGCTTTTTAATTTAAAACATACACAGGTGGTCTGCCAGACTACTTATATGGCTTAAAGATTAAAACACAGCTGATTATCCTTTTGGATTTCTTCTAAGATTTGAAAATGTTGGGACACTGTTGAGTAGTGTTGCACACATGCTAGGTTCCACTCTCTCCCTGAGAATAGTCTTTTGAACAGAGAAATATAATTTGATACAAGAACAGAGGATGCTGGAAAAATAGAGAACAGAGTTAACGTTTCAGAATGACAAAGAGCAACATGAATCGTTAATATGTTTTCTCCCCCTACAGATGTTGCAGAGTTTTTCCAGCAAGATCTATTGTTTCAGATTCCAGCATCTGCAATATTTTACTTATGACTTGATGTTGTTTGAGACAACTTTGGTAGCAGGTACTCCCTTGTCAAACAAGCAGCAGACCTTTATCTTTCATTGTGTAAGCTTATGCCACTTCATGTTTGCTTGTGACAGTGGTTGTGAAGCATACAGATGCACATGGGCATTTCTTTGAGTAAGTTTATATCTGTGTTTGTGGGGCAGTATAGATTTAACACAAAGCAAATTTCTCTTAGCAGATCAGTCATAAAACTTAAGGTTGTGAAAAGGTAGATAGAACTGTTCACACAATAATTCCCAGTTTGCCTGACCAGCACTTGAACCATTGTTTAGAAAGCTCGATATTGTGTTGACAGTTGGTCAGTAGCGTAAATGAACAGTGTTAATTTCCAATATGTTTTATGCACTCTAATCCAGCCTGTCTAACCCTCACCTTTGTGTTTTCCCCTTGATTGCTTATGTTACTTCAAGTGCCACCTGGGTCAGTTCCAGTTGTGACTGGCTGAAAGCTCTATAGAGCTTTAAAAGAAGCCTGTTGTTTGGGGAAATTGCTCTCCTTGTGTAAGTGCTATGTAGTGACAGAAACCAAGTTCCTGCCAAAAAAGCAAAAAGGGGAATTTTGGGAAAGGTTAAAACGGTGGGAAAAGATTTGAAGGAGGCTGGTTAGAGGTCAGAATTAGATTTGAAGTCTTCGAAATTCAACCTCTAACTAAGTTCGTAATCTGTGAATTCTACATGTCAAATCCACTCTGGCTTCAAGTGCACTTGTGGCATGTGCTGACGAGTATCATTGCTGTGAAGATTTATGGTTGGATGTGGCCTGTAATGGCAGGGAGGAGAATGTTTGTTTGTGAACGCGCCAGTTAAGATGTAAGCATATGACTGTACCCTACTAAAATATAAAGTATAATTATCTTTGTTCATGGGATATGCGTGTCACTGGCTGGGCCAGCATTTATTGACCTTGAACTGAGTGGCTTGCTGGGCTGTTTCAGAGACCAGTTAAGAGTTAACCACTTCGCTGTGGATCTGGAATCAGACCAGTTAAGGATGGCAGAATCTTTTCAATGAAGGGCATTAGTGAACTAAGAAGGGTTTTTACAACAATCAGTAATGGTGTCATGGTCATTATCAGACCTTGAAATCTGAATTAAAGAAAACGTGGAATTCACAATCTGCTGAGGTGGGATTTGAACTCAGGTCTCTGGATTATGAGTCCAGTGACCATGCCACCATCTCCACATGAGCTGTTTCATTATATAAAAGGGACTATACAAATGGAAATTCGGAACAAGAGTAGGGCATTCAATCTGTTGAGCCTGCTCTGCCATGTAATAGGATCCTGGCTTATTGGACACTTCAATGACTTTTACGTACACTATCCACGTTACCCTTTACATTATTGTTCATCGGAAATATATCAGTCTTTCCTTTAAGCATACTCAATGACTGAACTCCCACAGCCCTTTGGTAGAGAATATCTAAAGATTCACAACCATTTGTGTAAAGAAATTTCTCCTTGTCACAGTCATAAGTGACATCCCTTTTGTTTTGAAATTGTACCTCCTGGTCCTAGACTCCCCAACTGAGGGAGACATCTTTCCTGCATTGACCATGTCTATTCCTTTAAGTATTTTGTAGGTTTCAATGAGATGATCTCACTTTCTTTAAAACTCTAGAGAATACAGGTCTGGCTTGCCCAATCTGACTTCATAAAACAGTCCCACCATCCCTGGAACAAATCTGGTAAAATTTCATTGCACCTCCTCTTTGGGAATAATGTCCTTTGAGGTATGTTGACCAAAACTGCGCATAGTACTCCAGGTGCACTGTAACCAAGCTCCTATGCAATTGACGCAACACCTCACCACTACTCTCAAGTCCTTTTGCGATAGAGGCTAACATTCCATTAGCCTTCCTAATAATTTGCTGCGCCTGCCTGCTGGCCTTATGGACAAGGACACCCAAGTCCCTTTGTACATCTGCACTTCCTAATCTCTTAGCATTTAGGAAATACGCTGCACATCTGTTCCTTCTATCGAAATGGATTACCTCATGTTTTTCCACATTATATTTCATCTGCCATGTTCTTGCCCAATCACTAAGTCTATCTGTCCAAATCCTCCTGTAACTGCTTTGCATCTTCCTCACAATACACATTCCCGCCTAGCTTTGTATCATCCATGAACTTGAACATATTAGATTTGGTCCCCATGTCCAAATTGTTGATGTATATTGTGAACAGATGGGGGCCCAAGTATTGATTCTGCAATACCCCACTAGTCACAGTCTGTCAACGCAAGAATGACCCATTTATTCCTACTCTATTTTCAGCAGTTTGCCAATCCTCAATCCATGATAAGTATGTTGCTTCCTATCCTTGTCCTTTTATTTTGCTAATTAACTTCCTGTAGAGGACTTTGTCAAAAACTTTATGAAAATTCAAATATGCTATGTTTATCAACTCTCCTTTATCAATTTTGTTAGTGACGTCTTCAAAAAAAACTTTCAGCAAGTTCATCAAACATGACTTCCCATTCATAATTATATGCTGAACTATGCCCAATCAGATCATGATTGTCCAAGTGTCTATTTATAATGTCCATTATAATAGATTCCAGCGTGTTTCCCTCCCACTGATGTAAGGCTAACAGGTCTGTAGTTCCCTATTATTTTTTCTCTGTCCCTCCCTAGTGGGGTGACAGTTGCTACTTCCAATCTTCAGAAACCATTCCAGAATCTATAGAATTTTGGAAGTAGTTATTTAAATGTGATGGGTCTACCCTGTGAGTGAGATTCTTGCAGGGTTGCATATTGACCCTGCCACTTGCAAGGCCCAAAATGAATAAAGCAGCATCACAATGAACATAACTAGATTCAAATCTAAATAACGCAGCTCCGATCTTCATGCAGGTTTGGATTCGCACAGTGTGTTGCATCAGCTGTGCGCATTTAATTTTGGCTATACCTCACAAACATAAAGACGTGTCATCTTCAGGAAGGCATAAATAACCTTCGTGGAAAATTACTACAACAGCTGTTTTTTTAAAAGTTTAAATTCGTCACTATTTCCCTGTTGTCAAAAAAACAGTAATTTTCTGATTTGTGTAACCTCTAGGTTCAGGGTTAATGTGAGTTGTGCAGCTAGTAATTACGCTGGTTTGTATTTCACAATTTTAGAATAACAAAATTGTTAAATGCAGAAGGAGGTCATCCGGCCCATTATGTCCACACTTCTCTCCATATGAACATCGTGACTTGGTGCCATTCCCCTGTGCCCCAGTGCATTATTACTGTTCAAGTAATCATCTAATGCCCTCTCAAATGCCTTGATTGAACCTGCCTCCATCACACTTCCAGGCAGTGCATTTTAGACTTCAACCACTCACTGTGTGAAAAAGACTCTCTTCTGATCGCATTTTCTTCTTTTGCAGATCACTTTAAATCTGTGCCCTTTCATCCTTTATCCTTTTGAGTGGGAACAGTTTCTCCCTATTTACTCTGCCTGGCCCCTTGGTGGTTTTGAACTTCTCTAACTTAGTCTTTTCTCCATGGAGAATATAAAATATGAAGTGAGTTGTTTTTAAAGAAATTCAGTCTTGTTAACATTGAAAATTGTGTTTTGTACCTTGACTGAGAAGCTTTCCTTCAGTAAAACTAAATTTATGGGAACACAGAATTCAAGTGTTGAACTGACCATTATTTATTTCAATTTAAGTTGATTTGAAATCTTTTTAGCTGCTGTAACAGCCTTGTGTAAATGGCTGGCCGTTCAGCTTATTGAGAAGTTTGGTAATATTTTTAAGTCATTCAGTCATTAGAATTTTGTTAAATTCCAGTGTTAATTATGTCAGATAATGGACATAGTGACCATTTTAATCCAGCGTTTGTGCATTTAATAGCTGATTTCCACAGTGGTCATAATGCTTTCTTGACCTCTGACATTATATATTATTTTTGTTCTATCTACTTTCCTCCTGCCCAGTAATATACCTCTTAACTACATCTCGTCACTTCATAATATTGTGCCTACAGTGATTTTGGATGTATAATTGATGGGTTTATAATATGTAGTTAATCATTGCAGCAATGTAGGTACACTGGAATTTCATTTCTTGTAACAAGAGATTGCTTGCCTTGATGAGGGCGTTTGTACTACTAACTCCAGCATGTTTAAGTAGCACACATACACAAACTAGATCCGTGAAGCCACTATCCTGATGCGGAACTCAATACAAGTTTAGGAGGTCATGGATACCATTTTTCCAGAACCCAAAGTAAAATGTTGGCACCACAAGGCTATTCTTCAGTTGACAAGGATGCAAGTTCACTGGAGCCTCCTGTATTTGTTATAAGGAAAGCATCCCACATCCTCCTGCTGATGATGGAAAATGTTAATCAAAGATCTCCAACTTGTTCTTGGATGTGTGTGCTGGAAGTGTTCTGGTCTTGGAGGTGTATGCACACAACAAAGTCAACATTTTGTAAATTGCATCGGGAAAAGGAGAAAATGATAAATATCAAAAGAAATGTGCAATTTGTTGTCTCTCCAAAGGCTTGTGCAAAATAAGTGGTGCATCATATCAGATAATAGTACAATGATGGAGATTCCATTATGATCATATTTTGAATTTTCTTTGTCTTCTTGATATGAATCTGGATCCACTGGATGGGTGAAAGCTCAGGGTACATAACAACAAAATATTGGTAACCAAGGCACTATGACTCATTCATAAGAACATAAGAAAGAGGAGCAGGAGTAGGCCATCTAGCCCTTCGAGCCTGCCCTGCCATTCAATAAGATCATGGCTGATCTGTCATGGCTCAGTTCCACATTCCCGCCCTCTCCGATGGGTGACTAATTGATTCCAGGCCCATTGTATGCACCCCCATGTTTAGCATGCTCCTTGTGCATTAGTGTGAATGTGTACCTATCTTCTGTAATACATTTCTTCTGTCAGCTCTCAGCGTTTTATAGCGGAGTCATTTGCAGTCTTAGATTTTGCCAAGTACAGATCTAGAATCAGAAGCTTGCTTGAATGATGCAGGGTGTGAGTGCAGATGATTCTGTTGCCTGTGGGAAAACATTGATGACTGTATGGCACCAATGTTTAAATCCTCATAATATCTGATTGAATTTTTTTAATATTCCTGAGAGTGGCAAAAAGGTCAAAGCATTGGGGACCACTAGATGCTATGATAGAGAATGCTAGTGTCCCAAGTCGGGAGTTTCTGACCTGTACTTTGTGGGAAGATGCCTAATTAAAGTCAGATGCTCTCCCATACAGAGGAGAAAATCAGGGAGATGGTTTTCTGATCCGTGCTCCAGTAGCAATTATTGTTGGTATTGGGACCGGGTGAGTTGGGTTGAGATGAAAGCTGGTTTCCCAATTGAAGTCTTCAAGGCTGAGATATTAGCCTTTAGTTTTGTGAGGGTGTTAAGATAAGGAGCAAAGATGTGTGAAATGGACTTCCATACATATCAGTAATGGTCTAATGAAATGGTGATCAGGTTCAAGGTGTTGAATGGCATATTCATGTTTCCAAGTTTCCTCCTCAGGTTTCCCAAAGAGGAAACATTAAAGAAAATAATGCAGCTTGGACAAATGGTGACTAGTTTTAGTCCCATTTTAAAAGAAATATACAAAATATTGTCCTTTTTTAAGTTATCCATTATTGGGGAAAAGTAATCACAAGGGTGCTTTTATTGGTAACACAGCGAGTGACATTTCCTTCAGGATCAAAATCTAATCTGTAGATGACTCAGCAGTGCTTTAGACTAGAGAACTTTTGATTTGATTGTATGCATCTTAAGAACTTGAGGCAGCGAGGTGGCATAGTGGTTAGCACCGCTATCTCAGCGGCAGGACCTGTGTTCAATTCCAGCCTCAGGTGACTACGTGGAACATAAGAACATAAGAAATAGGAGCAGGAGTAGGCCATCTAGCCCTTCGAGCCTGCCCCGCCATTCAATAAGATCATGGCTGATCTGTCGTGGCTCAGTTCCACATTCCCGCCCTCTCCCCATAACCCTTAATCCCCTCTCTTATCAAAAACCCATCAACCCGCGTCTTAAAAATATTTAGCGAGGTAGCCTCCACCACTTCAACAGGCAGAGAATTCCAGAGATTCACCATCCTTTGAGTGAAGAAGTTCCTCCTCAACTCCGTTCTAAACCGTCCCCCCTTTATCTTGAGGCTGTGCCCCCTAGTCCTATTATCCTTTCTGAGCGGGAAGAGTCTCTCCACCTCTATCCTATCCATCCCATTCATCATCATATACGTCTCAATGTGATCTCCCCTCATTCTTCTAAACTCTAACGAGTACAAGCCTAGTTTATTCAGCCTCTCCTCATAGCTCAACTCCCTCAACTCCGGTATCAGCCTAGTAAACCTCCTCTGCACTCCCTCCAAGGCCAAAATATCCTTGCGTAAGTACGGCGCCCAAAACTGCACACAGTACTCCAGCTGCGGCCTCACCAATGCCCTATACAGCCGCAGCAAGACCTCCCTACTTTTATATTCAATCCCCCTCGCTATGAAGGCCAGCATCCCATTCGCCTTCCTGACCACCTGCTGCACCTGCAAGCTGGGTTTTTGCGACTCATGCACAAGGACCCCAAGGTCCCTCCACCGTCGCCTGCTGCAGTTTTTCGCCACGTAAGTGATAATCCTTCCTACCATTATTCCTACCAAAGTGGACCACCTCGCACTTGCCAACATTAAATTCCATTTGCCATTTCCTGGCCCATTCACCCAGCCTATCTAGATCCTTCTGTAGACTCTCCACACCCTCGGCACAATTTGCCTTTCCTGCAATCTTGGTGTCATCAAGTTTACACATTTCCCCCTGTGTCTGCATGGGTTTCCTCCCACAGTCCAAAGATGTGCAGGTTGGCCATGCTAAATTGTCCCTTAGTGTCTCAAGATGTGTAGATTAAGATGATTAGAAGGATAAATATCTGAAGTTATGGGGATAAGGTCTGGGTGAGATTGTTGGTGCAGGTTTGATGGGCTGAATGGCCTCCTTCTGCACGATAGGGATTCTATGGAACTTCATTAACATGCAAGGAGATTTGTGTGTTATACATGCAGTATGGGTGTTGAGCATTTGTCCTGTTGCTCAATATCCAATGCAAACAGGCAAGAAAGATATTGAGCTGTAAACATAAAACACCAGTGGATGCTTTGGAGACAAGAGTGACTTAAATGCGTCATAAATAATACCCTGATACAGCATGCTAGATAAGAACTGAAATGTCCAATTACCGCTGTTTTCTGTGTTTACTATTAGTTTTACACTTACGAAATGAACATTTGATTTGAACATATTCTAGTAATCTGCTGCTTGAACATTGCATTTCGGTAAAATGTATGAATAAATATGATTACACATTTTAAATGGGACATATTGTGTTAATTAAGCATTTATTAAAGTGTAATTTTGACTGGCAAGCGCATTTGAGGTAAATTATTAAAGTTATTCCGTGAATTCCTGATGGATGTAAGTCTCACATCTTTGTTGCCCCATGTTGAAGGAATGTTTTCTTTGATCGATTGCCATCAGGATTTTAAGTACCCTGGAACCCACTTGATTGCAATTGTTCGAGGTGTCTTTGCAATTGTGGTTAAACTGCTAATTCCTATAAAAAGCAAGTAACAAAATCAGTTTGGTCTGGAGCATAACCTTAGCTTGCTTAAATTTTGTACAACAACCTGCAGCAAGGCAGGATAGCACCTTTTTTTAAAAAAGAAAATCACTTAATTAACTATTATATAATGACCACTGAACCCAGTCAGGTTGACAGATGAAAACTGCCTGTGGAAAAGTGATGTATCTTCAAGAGTGAGATTTTTGCAAACCGCATTTGCATACAGTGGGAATTATAATAAAAATATAATTTTTTTGGGAAAAAACTGCATATGGGGGTAAAAAAAACAAGAATTAAGAAATGGCTGCATTAAAACGGGAATGGCAAGCAAGTTGTCATGAGTGGGTATGACTGTATAATCCTTCTGTATCTTTTAGTAGTGCAGTAGGAACTCTACTTTCACAGCTGTAGGCTTGTTAGAAATTGTCATAATTGGCATAGCCACAAAACAATTCGAAAAAGTTCGAGTGAATCTAATTCCGCTTGGCGTTTCATTTCCCAGCTGTATGGCACTCATGCCCCTTTGGTTTTTTTTATTCGGGATGGTGGCAAACTGGCGTTCAGTATTGCCATGCAGGCTCACCAAGGTTACAACCTGAGGAAGGGTGGGTTATCTCCTTATCCCTACTCCACTCATCTACTTTGGTATACTTGTGTGAATTAAGTTCTTTTCTGTTTTTGCAGCAAATCCAGTTTGCAGATGAGAAGCAGGAGTTTAGCAGATTTCCTACCAAGACTGGTCGAAGGTCTCTGTCTCGCTCTATTTCTCAGTCTTCCACAGACAGCTACAGCTCAGGTAGTAACTCAAATCATACCTTTATTATCACTCTTGAATAACTTGATTTTTTTTTCTTCCCCATATGCCTTCTTCCCTCCTCTTTTTCCCCCTCTTCTCCTCTGACCATACTTGCCTAATGAACGTTGTTCTGGTTACACTCTTTAGGACTTTAATAGATTTATTATTGTCACATTTATTAGTGTACACTGAAAAGTATTATTTCTTGTGTGCCATACAGGTAAAACATACTGTATATAGAGAAAGAAAGGACAAAATGCAGAATGTAGTGTTACAGTCATAGCTAGGGTGTAGGGAAAAATCAACTTAATGTGAGGTAGGTCCATTCAAAAGTCTAGCAGCAGGGAAGAAACTGTTCTTGAGTTGGTTGGTATGTAACCCTCAGACTTTTGTATCATTTTCCCAGTGGAAGAAGATGGAAGAGAATATGTCCGGGATGCATTGGGTCCTTAATTATGCTGGCTGCTTTTCCAAGGCAGTAGGAAGTGTAGACAGAGTCAGTGGGTGGGAGGCTGGCTTGTGTGGTGGACTGGGCTTCATTCAAAACCCTTTGTTTCTTGTGGTTTTGGACAGCAGAAGCCGTGCCAAGCTACGATACAACCAGAAAGAATGCTTTCTATGGTGCGTCTGTAAACATTGATGAGAATTGTAGCAGATATGCCAAATTTCCTTAGTCTTCTGAGAAAGTAAAGGTATTGGTGGGCTTTCTTAACTGTGGAGGGACCAGCACATGGTGATCTGGACAGCTAAAAACCTGAAGCTCTCGACCCTCCCTACCTCATTCCCATTGATGTAGATGGGCATGTCCCCCACAACGCTTCCTGAAGTCAGTGACTATCTTCTTCATTTTGTTGACATTGAGGGAGAGATTATTGTCATCACACCAGTTCACCAGATTTTCTTTCTCATTCCTGTACTCTGTCTCATCATTGTTTGAGATCCGACCCACTACGGTGGTGTCATCATCAAACTTGAAAATCGAATTGAGGGGAATTTGGCCACACAGTCATAGGAGTAGAGCAGGGGGCTGAGGACACAGCCTTGTGGGCACTGGTATTGAGGATGATCATTGAGGAGGTGTTGTTGCCTATCCTTACTGATTGTGGTCTCTGGGTTAGGAAATTCAGGATCCAGTCACACAGGGAGGAGCTGAGTCCCAGGCCACGGAGTTTGGAGATGAGTTTTGTAGGATTAATGGTGTTGAAGGCTGAGCTGTGGTCGATTAAATAGGTGTCTTTGTTATCTAGGTGTTCCAGGGTTGAGTGTAGGGCCAGGGAGATGGCATCTGGTAAATTCTTTGGACAGAGTTACTTTTGTATGTGTAGTCTATGATTACATTATTTCAAAAGACCAGTTCATGTTCACTTGCCTGAACTTTTGTAGGATTTAAAAACCTAACTCGCGGCTTGCCATTTTTAAAAAATGTTCCGTTTTAGAGGAAATAATGCTTGTACGTGTAATTTTGAAAATCTCTAACGCAAAAAAAGAAGAGGCTTTGAGACTTGGGACTTAAAAAATATGGTCAGAAAAACCTTTCTGGTGTTCAGCACTCTGTGTATTAGACCAGGGGCTGAAATGAAGCGATTAGATCATCCTGAGACAATATTGTGACCTGCCATCATGTGTCACCTTGGACCTGTTGGATTGAGCATGAAATTCCAGTTCCTCATTTCAAATTTAGCTCACCCCATGCCAGCTGGCTGAAGGCTGTAGTTTAGTGCCCCGATATAGCATGATTCATGCCCTGCTGAATTCAGTAATTTAAAGTAACTGTATTAGTGTCACTTTGCAGCTTGCCAGTCACTTTTCAGTGAAAGTGTCTTCTGTTGTGGTGGTCCTCCACTGTGGAGGCATTCTGCTGACCGTAAAGGCTTAATATTTATTGAACAGGGCAACATTGCAATTACTACAGTGCAAAATCAGTTAATTAGTTGTTTGTTCTGAGTCATTTTATTGCGAAAGGCAATAAATTTAAGTTATTAGTGTGTACTACTTTGCACTGATTTCCCCCCCCCTACAAGATGTACTACAGAAACTTACCAAGGCTCCTTAGACAGCACCTTTCAAACTCATGATCACTGTTATCTTGAAGGACAAGGGCAGCACCACAATCTGCAAGTTCCACTTCAATTCACCCACATCCTGAATTGGAAATATATCTTTATTCCTTCACTGTCATTGGATCAAAATCCTGGAACTCCCTCCCTAACACTGCTGTAGGTGTATCTCCACCACAGGGACTGAGCAGTTCAAAAAGGTGGCTCACCACCATCTTCCCATACTTGCTTCCTACTTTCCTTGTTGAGTTATCTTGACAGCTCCCTGATGGCATGGTGAAAATTGACAACCCCCTTGGGAAATACTAGGTTTGTACTTTCCTGCTGTTGTCCAACTCAGCCTTATGGGCTGAGCCGCTTGCCAGCAGGAATTTCTTTCCAAGCAATTTTCTCATGAGAGAAATGAGAGACCTGTGAAAATACTTCAGTTTCACACATCCTCCTCATTTGTGTTGCTGTGTCTGTTGCACTTGTCCAGCAGGGAGGATAGGACACCACAGTATTTAATGAATAGGTGTAATCATTTGTTTTGGGAGCTGAATATAAATAACTCCTTTCTGCATTCTTTCCCACCGCCACTAAATGCTAGGGGTTTAAACTAACTGAATTCTTTGTACAGCTTGGGCTAGTCAGAATATTAGTAAAGGCTCAGTTGCGAGCACAGTTTTCCATAATGAGTAAATTCTCTAATATACAAAACTTATGAGATGTTGCATTGCAATATATAGTGTATGTTAATTGGTAATGGTCTCTTTATTTCCTGTTTATATTGTGTTTTTTATTTACATGCTATTTAGCCATTTACATTTGTATTTGTTGCATGAGTCTCACTGACATTATCGTTCGTGCATTTTTTTTTCCTTTTTAGCTGCATCCTATACAGACAGCTCTGATGATGAGACCTCCCCAAGAGACAAGCAGCAAACCAACTCGAAGAACAGTAGTGACTTCTGTGTAAAAAACATCAAGCAGGCAGAGTTTGGACGCAGGGAGATTGAAATTGCTGAGCAAGGTACATTAGGGCAGAGATTATACTGGGCGCAGCATTAGCTTGTCCTTTCAGAAACCTTACGTTGGATTGTAAATCGTAAACCAATTGTACAGGTTTGGTGAAGTCCTTTGGTAGTAAGTGGTTGAATATGTTTCAGTGAAATATGAAAGTATTATACCGATCAGAAGACCTGGATTATTTTCTCTCCCTGTCTTTTGTTGTTCTTTCAAAAACCCTGTCACCTTTGTGAGATGCAAAACACTATCGCAGTTAAGCAATAATAGTGAACAGGCTGAACCTAACTGGTAATTTCCCTCTGATCTTGCACTTCACCTGATGTTCTCAGTGCCTTTTGCGGTAAAAGCAAACTGAACATTCATTTTGGACCACAGCTTCTGCCTTGTTACTGATGTGTATAAATTCAATTGGCTGTTGCTCAGGGCTCAAATGAAATCAGGTGATGTGCTGAGCAAGGTGACTGGCTGACACCCTATAGCATTCCCATCTCATGACAATATCTTCAGTTGGTCTTTCTGGCTGCTAATGCCAGTGCTTGCAATAACTTGTAATAGGACAACTGTCGTAGTGGACTCCTCTGGGGTGTCTCATGTTGCAACACGCCCAGTGATGTCAGGGATGCTGTTGGTGAGGATAAATAACGCAAACGAAATATTAGCAAAAGTTGAGTGCTAGCAGTTTATGGATGTTCACTTATGGTGCAATCTTAGAGGTACAGAGTACCATCATTAGCACTAATTAATTGAAGGTTGTAAAGATAACATGCTAAATTTACTTATCTTGCAAACTGTTCTTCAGCTAGAATTAATTGATGTGTAGAAAGATTATGAACTTGCTCAAAAGCATTAATAGTTAGAGGCATTTAACCTTGGGCACAATTTTATTTCCCTGTATTCCATAGTTGCTTCAGCCATGCTGACCTCAGTTAGAAAAGTACTGGCCATAGAAATCAGTATTTTAAATAGGAGCCAAGAAAGAGACAACCATGGTGTTTCCATCAAAGTGGGCATCAGTCTTTGCTTAACATCAGGGAAAAGTAATTGGCTGCTAACCTGTGAAATATTAAACACTAAACTTCATAGATGTTTTCATTTAATAATTTAGGAAGGTGAACTAAGTTGGAAATTAACTTCATGCTTAGATTTCCCCATGAACGTGATTCCTAAGTAAACTTTGTGTAGTACTGAAACTGCAGAATCAAGGACTGTTTCTACAATGACATGATGACCTTTTGTATTTAGGCAGAGTTTCATATCAACAACATCAACAGACTTGCTGGCCTCTGTGTGACTTCAAAGGGCTTAATCATTTCAAGTTTCAGTATGTTACTTGTTTTCCACAGGATCTCACCAGTGTTTTGTGTTTTGGTGTTAGCGTTCAGTTCACTTTTTCATTACTTATTTTACTGAGCAGTGATCTAATTAACTATCAGATCGAATCACTAAGTTGCTTACAGTGCACCTTCTGAGTTAAATTTCACAGGGTCAACCCGAACTGCAAAACCCGTACGTAATCCAGGATGATACTTCCGTGCAACACACAGACAATGCTGCATTTTCAGAGATGCTGGGGTTATTTTAATCAAGTGGTGTAAATGGATGTGGCACTAACAAGACCAGTTTGTTTTGAAGTCTGGTTGAGCATGTAATTTTTGGTCTTTTTTAGCTGATTAGCATAATTGAACTTTGCCAACATGCTAATGTCTTCTGGGTTTTGTACTTGTGCTGATTAGACACTGTTTTTGTATATCACCCTCCTCTTCCAGTAAAAGTATGAATGGGGTGAGCTGGCTGACATAGTGTCACATTTCTGTGACGCATTACTGGATGGGCGCGTGCACAGGTTCCTGATGGCACCGTAGCTCCTGGTGGAGAAGGAGAGTTGGCCTGAACCTGCAGTGAATGCACCCTGTTTTCCTTTATCCTCTCTACTGCAGCAATTGCCTTATCTCATGTCCTTCTCTCACTCCTCCTAACACCTTACTAATGATCAAATGTTCCCTTTCTCCCTAGTAGCTCGTACAAGAGGTGTCCAATAAGGTGGAGTAACACATCACACTATCTTTTAGGTGAAGTCTTCAGAGAATTTACAAATGTAAGAAATAGGAGCAGTAATAGGCCATTTGCTCCCTGGAGCCTGCTCCACCATTCAGTATGATCATGTTGACCTTGTTTGTGTTTTGAATTCCACATTCTATCCCAGTAAGCTTTGATTCAAATGTTCAATAATCTATCTACTTGTGCCTTAAAAATATTCAGTGACCCTGCTCCCAAAGCCTTCTGTGGTAGACCGTGTTCCAAAGTCTCTCTCAGCCCTCTGAGGGAAAGAAATTCTCCCCATCTCTGTCCTAAAAGGACAACCCCTAATTCCTGGAATAAGTATCAATAGAATGTCAGGAGAAGTCATGGTAACGTGCTGCAAAAAATCTCCCAAAGTGTTTCAAAGTCCTCTTCAAATTTCCTACTGCAAGTGAATAGTGAAAAGTGATTCACCTTTGAATAGTGCTCAAAGTCATCCGCAGTGATTAGTTTGCTCTCAGACAGCCAGTCTTTGTTAGGAGTGGTCGTAAATTCAAGTGTTGACTGCTCAAAGACTATGCAGAGCTCTCAATGAACACTAGTGGTTAGATCAAGTGACACTCAGTCACTGGTCCTCTGGATACCAAGATGATGTATTATGCTTTAGAACATAGAACATAACAGCGCACTACAGGCCCTTCGGCCCTCGATGTTGCGCTGACCAGTGGAACCAATCTAATGACCCTCTAACCTAAACTATTCCAATGTTATCCATATGCCTGTCTGCTGACCATTTGAACGCCCTTAAAGTTGGCGAGTCCACAACTGCTGCATGCTGGGCATTCCATGCCCTACTACCCTCTAAGTAAAGAACCTACCTCTGACATCCGTCCTATAATTACCACCCCTTAATTTAAAGCTATGGCCCCTCGTGTTAGCCATCACCATCTGAGGAAAAAGGCTCTCACTATCCACCCTACCTAACCCACTGATCATCTTGTATGCCTCAATTAAGTCACCTCTTAACCTTCTTCTCTAAATGAGGATAACTGCTATCTCAGTTTAAGACTCCATTTTCAGAGATTCGGGAGATTCTTTAGTGTTAAAGTATTCAGGAGAGATCCCACACTGTAATTTGGATCAAAGTTTAAAATGAGTCTCTCCTTATTCTGTGGCACCACTTGAAGAAAAGATGATGATTCTGGTGTTTTGGATACATGTGCAGCAACACTGCTAAGATAGGTGAGCTGGTTGTTTATTTCGCTTGCGGCAAGTGAGAACTTGTTGAACAATTTGGCTGCTTTGTTGTTCTGGGTGTATCTACAGAGACTGCATTCAAAAGTTATTAATTGTGCAAAACATTGGGATATCCTGACGATATAGAAGACACTACTTGGGATTTTCCAGCTGTTCCCATTGGCATGATTTTCCGGTTCCCTGCCACAGATTCCACCAGTGGCGGAGGGTATGAACAATGAGAATCCCTGTTGACAGCAGTGGGACTGGGAGATCTCTCTCTCTCTCTCTCTCTCTCTCTCTCCCCCGCAAAAAAAAACTTTGCAGGGAGAGTAGAAAATCCTACCCATTATTTAACTAAAGGTTCTGGTCTGCAACTTGCACTTTAATGACATGCAGACAACCCAGTTAAAAGCTCATCCGTCCAATCTTAAATCAGAAGTGGGAGCCTTCAGCTTATCATTAAATAGCAATTGAATTAAAATGCAGTGACTTTGCAGGTCAGATCAGCTCTTCCAGTTTTTGTTGCTCTCCTGGGTTCTTGGTTGAAAATGATAGAATATAGAACACTACAGCACAAACAGGCCCTTTGGCCCACAAGTTGCGCTGATCACGTCTATACCTACCAAGCCATAGAACTATCTGTAACTCCCGATGCCATTAGATCCCATATACTCATCCAGAAGTCTTTTAAAAGACCGTAGCGAGTTCGCCTCTACCACCGCCGACGGCAGCCGGTTCCACTCACTCTCAACCCTCTGAGTGGAAAAACTTACCCCTAACATCTCCTCTGTACTTGCTTCCCAACACCTTAAACCTGTGTCCCCTCGTAGCAACCGTTTCAGCCCTGGGAAATAGCCTCCGAGAATCCACCCAATCAGGTCGCCTCTCAACCTTTGTCTCTCCAGGGAGAAGAGACCTAGCTCCCTCAATCTATCTTCATAAGGCATGCCTCCCAATCCAGGCAACATCCTTGTAAATCTCATCTGCACCCTCTCAATAGCTTCCACATCCTTCCTGTAGTGAGGAGACCAGAACTGTGCACAGTACTCCAAGTGGGGTGTGACAAGGGTCTTGTAAAGTTTCAGCATTACCTCCCGACTCCTAAACTCAATCCCTTGATTAATGAAGGCCAGTACACCATACACCTTCTTGACCACATCCTCCACCTGTGAGGCCGATTTAAGAGTCCTGTGGACCCGGACCCCAAGACCCTTCTGCTCTTCAACACTGCTAAGACTCCTACCCTTGATATTGTACTCCTTCATCTCATTGGTCCTGCCAAAATGGACCACTACACGTTTATCCGCGTTGAAGTCCATCTGCCACTTCTCCGCCCAGTCTTGCATCCTATCTATGTCACGCTGCAACTTCTGACATCCCTCCAGACTATCCACAACACCACCAACCTTCGTATCGTCGGCGAACTTACTAACCCATCCCTGTACTTCCTCATCCAAGTCATTTCTGAAAATGACAAACAGCAAGGGTCCTAGAACAGATCCTTGGGGCACTCCACTGGTGACTGACCTCCATGCAGAAAAAGATCCATCCACAACTGCTCTCTGCCTTCTGCAGGCAAGCCAGTTCTGGATCCACAAGGCCAAAGCCCCTTGGATATCATGTCCTCTCACCTTCTCAAGAAGTCTTGCATGGGAGACCTTATCAAATGCCTTGCTGAAGTCCATGAAAACCACGTCCACTGCTCTTCCTTCGTCAATGTGTTCAGTCACATTTTCAAAGAACTCATCTAGGCTCGTAAGGCACAGCCTGCCCTTGACAAAGCTGCGCTGGCTATTTCTGATCATTCTAAACTTCTCTAATCTTGTCCCTCAGAATCCTCTCCATCAACTCACCAACCACTGAGGTCAGACTCACCGGTCGGTAATTTCCCAGGCTATCCTTGTTCACTTTCTTGAACATAGGAACCACATCTGCAATCCTCCAATTGTAAGTAAGATCCAGAATCCTCCTGATTCTGGGTCTTAGTTTTTAAACAGTGCCCTGGTGCATCAATGCATTGGGCCATGGTGATTACATTTGATGAAATAAGCTATGTGCTCAGCAAATGATCTTCTTTCAGCTGAAAGGATATTTGTGTGTGTGTGTGTGTGTGTGTGTGTGTGTGTGTGTGTATTCATTAATAATCTGCTTTACTTTGTTACTTATTTCTTCTAGAAATGTCAGCTCTTGTTGCTCTTCGGAAACGAGCACAGGGTGAAAAGCCGCTGGCTGGAGCCAAAATTGTGGGCTGTACTCACATCACCGCCCAAACTGCGGTAAGCAACTGGTACAGTAAGTTCGGGTAGGTGAATTAAAATGGTCAGTTTACAAACATAATTTCTTTTTCTAGGCTTCTCGTATTGCTTTGTTTAGTGTAATATGAAAGCACACTGACTTGGGGACCATCATTGATAGAAAGTGAAATGGATCAACCACATAAGTCAGAGTAGGTCCAGGGCTGTGTGTTCCACGGTGATGAAATCAGCGTTCAGCTCTCCAAAGCTTCTTGACCATCTATAAAACACAAGTCAAATGTGAAGTAATGCATTTTGGAAGATCTAATACAGATAGGGAATATATTGTAAATGGCAGAACCCTTAAGAGTATTGATAGGCAGAGGGGTCTGTGTGTACAGGTACACAGGTCACTGAAAATGGCAACGCAGGTGGAGAAGGTAGTCAAGAAGGCATACGGCATGCTTGCCTTCATTCTAGATAGGATCTAGATAGGCTGGGCGAATGGGCCAGGAACTGGCAAATGGAATTTAATGTTGGCAAGTGCGAGGTGGTCCACTTTGGTAGGAATAATGGTAGGAAGGACTATTACGTGGCGAAAAACTGCAGCAGGCAACGGTGCAGAGGGACCTCGGGGTCCTTGTGCATGAGTCACAAAAACCCAGCCTGCAGGTGCAGCAGGTGGTCAGGAAGGCTAATGGGATGCTGGCCTTCATAGCGAGGGGGATTGAATATAAAAGTAGGGAGGTCTTGCTGTGGCTGTATAGGGCATTGGTGAGGCCGCAGCTGGAGTACTGTGTGCAGTTTTGGGCGCCGTACTTACGCAAGGATATTTTGGCCTTGGAGGGAGTGCAGAGGAGGTTTACTAGGCTGATACCGGAGTTGAGGGGGTTGAGCTATGAGGAGAGGCTGAATAGACTGGGCTTGTACTCGTTAGAGTTTAGAAGAATGAGGGGAGATCTCATTGAGACATATAAGATGATGAATGGGATGGATAGGATAGAGGTGAAGAGACTCTTCCCGCTCAGAAAGGACAGTAGGACTAGGGGGCACAGCCTCAAGATAAAGGGGAGGCGGTTTAGAACGGAGTTGGGGAGGAACTTCTTCACTCAAAGGGTGGTGAATCTCTGGAATTCTCTGCCCGTTGAAGTGGTGGAGGCTGCCTCGCTAAATATTTTTAAGACGCGGGTTGATGGGTTTTTGATAAGCGAGGGGATTAAGGGTTATGGGGAGAGGGTGGGAATGTGGAACTGAGCCACGACAGATCAGCCATGATCTTATTGAATGGCGGGGCAGGCTCGAAGGGCTAGATGGCCAACTCCTGCTCCTATTTCTTATGTTCTTATTGGCCAGGGCATTGAGTTTAAAAATTGGCAAGTAATGTTGCAGCTTTATAGAACCTTAGTTAGGTCACACTTGGAATATAGTGCTCAATTCTGGTCGCCACGTACCAGCAGGATGTGGAGGCTTTGGAGGGGGTACAGAAAAGGTTTACCAGGCTGTTGCCTGGTATGGAGAGCATTAGCTACGAGGAGAGTTTGGAGAAACTTGATTTGTTCTCACTGGAACAACAGAGGTTGAGGGGCGACCTGATACAAGTCTACAAGGTTATGAGAGGCATGGACAGAGTGGATAGTCAGAAGCTTACTCTCAGGGTGGAAGAGTCAATTACTAGGGGAAATAGGTTTAAGGTGTGAGGGGCAAGGTTTCAAGGAGATATATGAGGCAGATTTTTTAGAGTGGTGGGTGCCTTGAGCTCGCTGGGAAAGGTATTGGAAGCAGATGTGGTAGTGACTTTTAAAGGGAGTCTTGACAAATACATGAATAGGATGGGAATAGAGGGATATGGTCCTCGGAAGGGTAGGGGGTTTTAGTTAAGTAGGGCAGCATAGTCGGTGCAGGCTTGGAGGGCCAAAGGGCCTGTTCCTGTAATTTTCTTTGCTCTTTGTTCTTTGGATGGATGAAGCTTTAAAAGCCCTCCAGAAGCTCGACACTATCTAGGGCAAAGCAGTGTACCTCAACCATGGCTTAAACATCTACTTCCCCCTCCCATCTGAACTCTGAGTGTAATGAGGATTCACCACAGGCATTGTGGAAGCACCTTCACCACATGGACTGTCGATTTAAAGAAAGTCCATCACCATTTCGAAGGCAACTAGAGTAGGCGATACTGGGTTTGCCATCAACATGCACATCCCAATACTGAATTTAAAAAAAAATGTTACCAGACCATGAACTGTTGTTGACGTCAGTGTGAATGGCTAGTGCTCAGAATTCTATTCCTAACTGGTGAGCAGTTATATATTAACCTGTGGGGTACAGTGGTTAGCACTGCTGCATCACAGCGCCAGAAACCCAGGTTTGATTCCTGGCTTGGGACACTGTGTCTATGTGGAGTTTGCACATTCTCCCCGTGTCTGCGTAGGTTTCCTCCAGATGCTCCGGTTTCCTCCCACACTCCAAAGGTATACGGGTTACGTGGATTGGCCATTCTAAATTGCCCCTCAGTGTCAGGGGGACTAGCTAGGGTTATGGGAATAGGGCCGAATGGGATTGGTGCAGACTCGATGGGCCGAATGGCTTCCTGCACTGTAGGACTCTATGATTCTATGTGCTGAAAAGTGAATGGTTGAACCCATCTTCAATCAATCAAATACTCTCCCAATAAAGTGCGAGAAGAGTGGACTTGAGCCAAAAAATGGCAGAACAAGAAGAAAGGGGAACAGGTTCTTCTCTGGCAGTCTCCAGACACCTAACTATGTATGTGACATGCCCATCTTGCCCCCAACAGTGTAAAACAAACAAATACTCTTCTAGTAGTCAGCGTCTCAGTTCACATTGTATAGAATAGCAACTTGAGCAAGTTTCCAATGAAATTGTACCACTGGAGGGGTTGATGTAATCAATGTGCAAGGTGGAGTAAATTGAAAAATAATTTATTGCAGGAGGTTTATCTCTCTATCGCATGTGCCTTCAAGAAGCTGTTGTTGTGCGAGTCTGATAGGGGTTTGGTGGAGGTGCCATCTAACTTGCTGAATGACAAAAAAATACATTGCCTGAAGTGCATTTCTAACTAATGTCAGCAGTTGATCATCATCAGTGGGCACCCTTGCTGTTCTTTATCGTGCTCCTAGCCTAGGAGCCTCCAAGCGACTGCAATACTTCCTCCAACTAGAGTTATCAACTGAACAATGTACAGAGTAGACTTGGAACTCTTCTCGCAGCACCAAGTGAATTAATTTTAAAACAAGATGAGAGTTAGGTAGAACTTTATTCAAAGCAGTTAATGCAGTGTCAGATTAACTGTTTTCATTAGGAGACCAAGGGTGGGATTTTCCAGCCATGCTCCCCCTTGAAACCGGAAAATCCCTTTCTATGGTCCGCCCCTTTCTGCTACGATTCCCGTGGCGGGCGGAACCGGGAAACTGCCCCCACCCTCGTCCCAAGTGTTGTGTTCAGATTCTCTTTGCAGATTATCGACAAAATGAAATCGTGGGTGATCAGAATCTGAATTCCTTTGTTACTGTAGAAATGGAGCATGTTGAAGATGTTTTCTGAGGGTTGTCATATTATTGGGTGTTGTAAAGTTTTGATGGGTTACTTTCAACAAGTCAGGAAGAGATTTCACAGTTTAGTGACTATTCGTTTCCATCAGGCGATGAGTTCTCGGTAAGGTATTTATATGCAAGCTGTGAAAGGGATCATGTCCAATAGACTGATGGCTATAAATACCATAAAGAGGGCTCAAAGTGTCTCATATAATTGGATTAGTGTATCTTAAAACATAATTGAGTAGGTCCTACTGTGTGGAAAAGTCAGTATCTGTGATTGTGAGGTACCACGTGGCAGTTGTCTGAGAATTGCACTTTTTTAAGGGCTGCCTAATAACTTTCTTCACTCCAGTACACTGTCCCAAAGGGCTCAGCCTAACTTCCCATTTATTTTTCAATGTAATAAGTGAAGTGGATGCTTTTATGTTATGTTTAGTGTGGGTCTCTAGATGTGGGCTCCTGTCTGGCCAGCGCTAACTCGTAACTAGACTGACTGGATTCAGTAAATCAGCCACTTATCAATCCAGAATAAAAGCAGTTTGTGTGGCATTATTAATGTGCTAAATTCTTCCTAATGTGCTTGCTGCAGGTCCTCATAGAGACCCTGGGTGCTCTTGGAGCTCAGTGCCGCTGGGCAGCGTGTAATATTTACTCCACCCAGAATGAAGTTGCAGCTGCTCTTGCTGAGGCTGGTATGTTCATATTTTATTAACATACTGAGTTCACACCTTCATGTTTCTGCTCCTTTGCTGTCAGCCTGCCATTTGTCTCATTAGGCAAATATACTGTAACTTGTCAGGTTTTTGCTTTCCCTTTCTCTTCAGGCGTTACTGAGATGGGTGGTTGCTGATGCCATCTGTATATCAAATGTCCATTATTCACGTGATTCTTCACATTGCATTGTCCTCCAACAGAGTTCACACATTCCTATATTTATACAGTTAGGAATTCTTCAATCAGAATAGTTTTCTTCCTAATCAGGAGGGTTGAGGTAAACTCTTAAACCTGGGCTCTTGTCTTGACTCAGATGAATGACATGCAACAAATTGGGGTTTGAAACTGCAATCTTGGTTTGTGTGACTTAGCTCCTCAAAAGATAATCTTGCCAAACTATCAAAAGAGCCAATTCCAGTTTTTTTTATGTAAGTGTAAACCAAGTATTAATAACTTACAAGCTTTGGTAGTAAACAGTCTTCAGAATTTCTGTTTGCCCAATATGAGGGTCATATTAATCGTATGTTTAATTATAATCAGATAGTGGGTAATCATATAATGTCTACAGTGCAGGAGGAGGGCATTCAGCCCATTGGGCCTGCACTAACCACAATCCCACTCCAGCCCTATCCCCATAACCCCATGTATTTACCCTGCTAACCCCCCTGACACTAAGAGACAGTTTAGCATGACCAATCAATCCAACCTGCGCATCTTTGGAGTGTGCGGGACCCGAAGGAAATCCATGTAGATATAGGGAGAACTTGCAAACTCCACACAGTCACCCAAGGCCGGGATTGAACCCAGGCCCATAGCACTGTGAGGCAGCAGTGTTAACTACTGTGCCACCTTAATAATTGGCGTTCACTTTGTGCCCCATGTATAGGGACAGACCAAACTAGTGATTATTGGGTTTGGAGGCAAATGTTTGTATTGTATGTCTTTATAAGTTTGTTAAGATTAGGTTCCAGTTCTGTCCTTTGCAGTCTATCCAACATAGAACAAGGCATAGCCCACTTTCTTTAAGCTGTGGTTTGCTGTTGCCTTCCACACTCAGGGGCCCTGTAAGAAGGCAAACTCTTCCAGGAACCAAACCCACCTTGTTGGTGTTATGAACCACAAGCTAACTACCTGAGATAACCACTTCCCCCACTGCTAGAATTATCACCTCTAAATCTCTCAGATTTGTAGGTCAACCAACAAGTTTTTATCAAAGCAAAGCATTCACAGTGGACTGTAAGAATGGAAGATGTTGGTAGGAAGTTGTAAAGAGGCAGATATAATGAAGCTTTTATCATTGTGGATTTGGTGATAACTGATCACCTGGTTCCTCTTACTCAGAAAGTTGAGCAATAAATCTGAAAGATGAGGTTCAGAATTGCAGCATTTCAGGTTCCAGTACTTCAAGGTGAGAAAGTTTACAGTTGCATAAAACATAATTAAAGTTGCTGCAATATTTGCTTTTCCATGCTCTATTTAATTTTATTTTTGCTCTAGGGCACTCAGGTTATAGGAAGCCCATGTATTGTCCTGCCCTATGTGTCCCATTGATGATCTTGACCCAAATGACCTGTTGTTTGTAAATAAAAGATGTGTATGTATGAAAAAGAACTCTTCTTGCGTTTGTGTAAAGTAGAATATCTCCATTCCGCCGTTTTAATTGTGATACATATTGATCCAAGTAACTGCATGAAACCAGCTTTTGACTACTGTTGAAAATAACTATCTCGATTTAATCGCTCAAATGTCATTTCTCCCCCTCCATCCTCCCACTGCCATCAGTAACCCATTTTAAATCACTTCACTTTGAGTCTACATTTTGTGACAGTGAGACAAATCTGACTGTATGAATGTTACCAATAACCTGTCAAAAGAAACCATTCAGTTCTTCTCTGTAAACTTTAGGTTATCCAAAATTCTGCTGCGCATGTCCTAACTTTCACCAAGTCCCTTCACTTATTGCTCCTCTGCTCGCTGACCATAATTGACACCTAGTCCTCCAATACTTTGATTTTAAAATTTCCACCCTTGTTTTGGACCTTTGTGCTCTCACCTCTCCTTATCTCTAATCTCCTGTTTTTCTCCCTCTTCAAGCCTCCTGAGATGTCAGTGCTCCAAATCGGGCCCCTTGACCATTTACGATTTAGTTGCTTTACTATTGGTGGTGAGATTATTAGACACTGGACCCTAAGCTTTGGCATTATCTTGCTAAGTCTCCTCCTTTTAACATGCTCCTTAAAATTCACCTCTTCCCTTTTTGTGTGGCTTAGTGTCACATTTTTAATGACACCCCTATGAAATGCTCAGAGGAATTTTACTAATTAAAAGTGCTATAAAATGTGCATTGTTATTGCAGAATAAGAACTGAATTAATATTAGAACGGAACCAAAAGAATTGCACCAAGCTCATGACTGTGCCCGTTCGTGATAACTTAGCTTCCTGATTCTTTTCCATGTCTGTTCTCTCCTCTTTCTTTCCCTTCCACCCACCCCCCACCATGTTGGGGGTACCATGAAATGCCTTCAGTGTATGACTGTGGAGAAGAAAAAAATGTTAATATGACTTGAGGTTATGAAACCTTGTTAGCACTGCTGCCTCAGCGCTGGGGGCTCGGGTTCAATCTCGGCCTTGAGTGACTCTGTGTGGAGTTTGCGCATTCTCCTCCAGGTGCTCTGGTTTCCTCCCACACTCTAAAAATGTGTAGGTTAGGTGGATTAGCCATGCAACATTGCCCCTTAGTGTCAAGAGGGATTAGCTAGGTAAACGCATGGATTACGAGGGTAGGGCCTGGGTGGGGGTGTTGTCGATATAGGAATGATGGGCCAAATGGCCTCCTTCGGTGCTGTAGGGATTCTATGAACATCTCCATGTGTTGTGTGAATCTTGACCAATGATTCTTATCAGTTGCAATGAAAATATATTCCCTAACTGCAGTTAGCATGCAGTTTATACCAATATGCTCCTGCAAGCATGCCCAACCTACTGAGGTAAAAGTCAATGGATATCTTCAGTGCTCATACAACTAATGTTGGAAACGTACTTGTAACTCAAGGCTTGGCTTTAGCAATAGGATTCCAGCCATGCTTTAGCTGAAATGTGTCCGCTTTAGCTGCAATGCTTAAACTTGTGTGAAAACCCCATGTCAGATCATTGATTTATTGCATGAGGGCTATGAAAATGAAATCTTCAGCAACTGGGGCTCTTGGATGCAAACTGCGGGTCCCTCAATGCAATATGATTGGTCTGTAGTGAGTTCCAGAGTGTTTGGCTCAGTTCAAGCATCTTAATAAAATACTGATAGGTGGGATGACCTAGTTCACTCTTAGTAGCTCCCACCCCATCAAAGTAAAAGTTGAATGTTCTTGGTAAGGCTAACTAGAAAGTAGTCAAGAAATGGCATGCAACACTAGTGTAAAAAAATTACTGCCAGAATACAGGCAGGTTCCCTGATGGTGAGGGGTGTGTTCAACGGGACTCCCTGTTGACAATGGCAGGACTGTAAGATGCTGCTGCTGGTGCATGTGTGCTGCTACGAAGTGCGCCATGGAGGGGGAGGAAAATCCTGCCCTCAGGATTTTTGGTTGAAACTATTGATAAAAGTATTGCCATCTCTGAGCTTTTAGGAAACCTACTACTGGTTCGGTTGTCAGCTGTGGTTGCTGAAAAACAAAGCTGCTTTTGCACCTTCCGTATGGGATTTTTACTCAGTTTGCTAAGACTGGTATGTGGGAGAATCTGCATTGTTTTTTTCAAAAGAAACTGATCTTTCCGGTAGCTGTCCTTGATGAGGCAGGCAAATTTATCTTGGGGTTGTGTGGCAAGACATACAGACACCAGATGTTGCTGCACCCTTTTTAAGGTCAATGTAAAAGTAGTTGTATGCAATCTGATTTTGCACATTCCTCCTCCCCACCTGCTCTAATGACCTGACAGCATAGCATTCTTGTCAAATTCCTTCAGTGATAAAGCCTAAACACCTTCAGTGCATCTTACCAGCATCTGTGGTATTTCAAGTATTCACAGTCATAATTCTGATAAAATGTTTAAATTCAAGTACCGTACACCTTTTATGAAACTTGGCAGTTCATTTATGTATAATTGTGTGTAACTTATACTTTACATTGTAATAGTAATTAACAAGAATTTTTATACACAGTAAATCCTCATTTAAAGTTGTGGTTGCGTTCCTAGAAGTTGTAATTTGAAGTGAAACTATTTTATGTGAATAATGGGTTCCCATAGGATTCAGTGTTAAAGCCAGAGTTATGTTTCTTTGAATGTTGATTTATCTGGACAAGAAATGTACAAGATACTGTACTGTACACGTGTAGCAATGTACATTCCTAGCAGGAATAATTTGCAAAATAAAACAAATCACTGAATATGACAAAGAAATTATTTACATTTGAAATTAGATTACATAAAATCACCTAAATAAACCCTGAGTTACACAGCTTCTGTCTTTCACCCACAGAACTCCCTCACAGCTTCCCCTGGTCAGCCTCCTCTCTCCCCCTCCCCCCCCCCCCCCCCCCCCCCAAAAAAATTGTACGGGCTGAACCCCCGTCCCTTAGAGTGTCACAGAAGAAACGGGTGAGCTAGGGTCGCGGAAGAAGCAGTGAAGTTGCTTCATTCTCCCACCCCGGGTTACTCTCAGTGAAATATGCAATTGGTGTCCAGCAGCTCACCGATCCTGCCTTGCATTCCTGCTCCCAGGTCTCAGACCTAATTCTCTCCCTACGGCCTGGGCCTCTGTGACTGCGGTGGCAGCTGGCCCAGTGTTCAGCAGAGGCTGGGCAGGACCAGAGATTCGGCAACGTAAAATCAAGATTGGTGATGTAAATTGAAGATGGTTAAATTGACTTAAATGAAATGACGTTAAAGTGGGGCAACTACTAGTGAGGATTTTCTATATCAATATATTCAGATTAATAATTTTAGTTACTGACTGTTTCATAATGGTTATTCTGTGAACTCTGATTCTAATGCAATTCAGCACAGGACAACTTAGACAACTCTTGTGTCCACCCTGGGTACATTTGGTGGACCTTGTTTGAGCTGTTCATTTGCAAGTTTTTTATAGCGAGTGATATTATCCCCTCTTGGGGAGGAACAAGCCACTGTTTTATCCCAGCAACACTTAGGCATCGGCCAAATTTCTAAAGCAGTCTGGTGCCCAGACTTGCTGCTGTTCTAGCTGAGGGGGAAGACATTGTGGAAAATTACAAAGCAGCTCAGTTTCAATACAGTACTGGAACATGGAATAATGGAATTCTGAGACTGATTTTGAAAGAAAAAGCTTCATCTAACCAAAAATTTCAGTATAATTTTATAAAAAAGAGAAATGGGCTGTTGCTGGATTATTTATATATGTGCAAGTGCGTTAAAAGTTATGATCAATAAAGCCTTTTGAACAATACCATGGTTAATAATGCTTGCTTTAATGTTGCTTTAATGTCACAATTTCAATGGACAACTAGTCATATTGGAGATATATTGCAATATAAATGCGTATGAATCAGCTAGTTCTACTGGGCTGAAATTCCTTTAACAGAAGATAACAGATTCCAGAGTTCAGTTTCAGAGCTTTTATTTCAGTTAACGGAACTTGATAAAACTACAGGAAAGTAGACAGCCCTATTTTGCATAGATTAATCCAAACAATTCCTAAAGTACAGAAGGTTTCCAAATAGAAAAAAGTTGGCATTAGCAGTTGATCTGTGCTTTTGTTTAAAATGTGTGATTGCGCTGTATTAATTATATTTTGACTGGTAAAACTTCTTTGTTCACGTCACAGCATTTAAGTATAGTTAATGTGAATGCTTTGCGTTTCTAAAATGTCATCCAACTAATGTCGAGTAGTAAGTTTAATAATGCTGGTCTTTGTAAGCTTAATAAAATGCTGTGACCCATGAAATGTCATCAGCTGATCCTTCCAGATGCTCTCACTGCAGATTGGAGTGCCTGCTTTGTTGCTTTACCCTTGTTGCTATTGCAGATTGTGTTTTGCAAACGTTAATCTGATAATTATGGAAAATCTGTTTGAAGTCATTGGAGCTCACTCAGTTGAACTCTGTCCACTTTTGAATCCTTTTAAGCTTGTTGCAGCTCAATTTCAGTTAATTGAGCCTTTCCCTATAATTATTGTCCTTTTTTTTTCCCCCAAACCTGCCCACCCTTCAGGATTTGCAGTGTTTGCTTGGAAAGGGGAGTCTGAGGATGATTTCTGGTGGTGCATCGATTGCTGTGTGAACATGAACGGTTGGCAAGCAAATATGGTAAATGAGCTACTTTTCTAACTAAGTTGAGGCCTCAAAGCTCTGATTATCGGGTATCCTTGCTCCAGAGCATTGTCTGCTCTGACAGTTTCTCTTAGCTTCTCTTTTCTGCTTAATCTTGAACGACCTTTATATTAACTCCCCAATCACAGGAAATAGTCTTTCCCTATTCGCTCTTCCATAGAATCGGCCAGTGTAAAAGAGGCCCATCGAGTTTGCACTGACACATGGAAACACCTGAACTCCCACCTAATCCCATTTACCAGCACTCGGCCCACGGTCTTGAATGTTATGATGTGCCAAGTGTTCATCCAGGTACTTTTTAAAGGATGTGAGGCAGCCCGCCTCCACCACCCTACCCTCCCAGGCAGCGCATTCCAGACCGTCGCCACCCTCGGAGTCAAAACGTTTTTCCCCAAACCCCCTGCCCCTCACCTTGAACCTATCACTCCTCATGAGTGACCCTATAACTAAGGGGAACAGCTGCCCTCTAACCACTCTGCCCATGCCCTTCATAATCTTGCACAACTCAATCAGGTCGCCCTTCAGTCTCCTCTGCTCCAACAAAAACAACCCAAGCCTATTCGACCTCTCTTCATAACTTAAATGTTCCATCCCAGGCAGCATCCTGGGAATCTCCTCTGAACCCTGTCCAGTGCGATCACGTCCTTCCTATGATGTGGCGACTAGAACTGCACACAGTACTCTAGCTGTGGCCTCACCAAAGTTCTATACAAACTGTATAATTTTAAATATCCCAATTAATTATCCTCAAGCCCCCTCTACTCCAGTCAAAATAGACCCAGCCTCTTCCTGCAACAATAACTTCCGATCTGATCCATGACATGATGCCTTTAAAGACCTTTATTGTATGTTGTGCTGCCCAAAATGACACACACAATTCTCAACTGTGGTTTAGCCAATTTTATGTACAAATTTATCATTACAACTTTATTCCTGTAATGCTCCCATTGAAAATATTTGTTAATTGCAATATATTTGAGTCAGTTTGGTAAAATCTCCTTGCTCATGCCATACAAATTGTGCATCTAAAATGTCATCCAACTGACGTCGAGTAGAAACAAGTTTAATTATGTTGGTGTTTGGTAAGCTTAATAAAATGCTCTCAACTGTGAAATGTCATCAACTGATTGTTTCAGATTCTCCCCTGTGCATGTCTGTCTTTAGGGGAAAAAAAGCCAAATGGTGTCACTGCTGGGAAGTGAAGTGTTTCTCAACTTTGGTCAATGCTTCCATTAACTCCTTGTTTGTGGCTTCTCGCCAGTTTGCACCAATTGGTGTTTGTGTAACATGGCTGCTGTATCTGCAAGGAAATGGGTGCAAACGGTTCGAGTGCGCATGAATTGGGACCTTCACAGCACAAGCTAGGGGCTGGTTTCAGATTTGGGTCCCAGTGTCTAGAGGGCAATGTACCTAAACTAAAGCTATGGAAGAGAGGTGCAGATATATAGTTCCTTGAAAGCGATGTCGCAGGTAGACAGGGTGGTGACGAAGGCATCTGGCATACTTGCCTTCATCAGTTAGAGCATTGAATACAGGAGTTGGGACATTATATTACAAGACAATGGTAAGGCCGCATTTGGAATATTTTGTACATTTCTGGTTACTGTGCTATAGGAAGGATGCTATTAAACTGCAAAAAAAAACCTTACAAGTATGTTACTAGAACTGGAAGGTTTGCATTATAATGAGAGGCTGGATAGACTGGTGCTTTTTTCCCTAGAGCCTACAAGGATGAGGGGTGACCTTATAGAAGTTTATAAAATCATGAGAGGCATAGATCAGGTGAATAGCCCAGGTCTTTTCCCCAGGATAGGGGAGTCCAAAACTAAAGTGCATAGGTTTTAGGTGAGAGGGGAAAGATTTAAAAAGGACCTGAGGGGCAACTTTTTCACACAGAGGGTGGTGTGCATGTGGAATGAGCTGCCAGAGGTGGTGGTAGAGGGGCGGGTTAACATTTAAAGGTATTTGGACAGATACGTGGATAGGAAAGTTTTAGAGGGATGGGGGCCAAACAGATGCAAATGGGACTAGTTCAGTTTAGTAAACCTGGGTGGCATGGGCATGTTGGGCCAAAGGGCCTGTTTCCATGTTCTTTATCTCTATGACTGAGGTACAAAGCTTTCCAAATCGATCTGAAGTTTCAAGGGACTCTCTTGCCAGACGGCTGTAATCAAATGACTTTCAGCCTTAATGAGTACTAAATCCTTTTATTATCGCCATAATACCTTTGTTCTTCCCCTGCCCTCCAGTTGGACTTTACCGTTCTCTAGCTGCCAGAGAATGTGGTGGGGGTAAAACCAATGTCCAGATTCTTTAGAACCTGAGCATAATGTACTTCCGAGACAACAAAGCTTTCCTTAATTGGATCAGGGAGATTAGGTGGCCTGAAAAGATATAACTAAAGGTTTTGGAAAAGATTTCACAATGTAGTAATTATTGATTTGGGGGAATTAAATTGCGTTGTGGAAAGATTGGTAGTGACATTTCAATCTGCGAAAGCCATTTCGTTTAATTTCAAGTTTCTGTACTGGCGTGAACTGTAATTACTGATATTAATATATTTAACATTCATTCATATATTTTCATTAAAGAAAATGTGAACCCATTAAAAATGGTCATTCCAACGCAAAGGGCAGTATTTTAAATAGCTGTTAGTTAATGGTGCCCCCAGGAGGAGATGGTTTGCCAATGCATTGCATTTGTTGCATAACAAAATGTTCGCAGCACTGCATAGTAACTTATTACAGGTTGTATAGCCGTCAAGACTGTTAAAATCTAGCATGGGTAGTGTCATTAAAGGGAAGGCGAATAGAGAAGAGTGACCTTGCAGCAGTTGTGATTAAATTATGCTCTCGTAGGATGCCTTATCATGGAATTATTTTATAGGTTCCGCAACCCTGTTAATATTCACCGTGGAAATGTAAAATGTGGAAAATTTATCTATCCTTTTTGGCTCTGTTGTATGACCTTGACTGAGATAATTGTGCCCATTGCACTGACTCCAGTGACATTTGAGCAAAGTCTAGCAATGTCAAACAGGCTCAGTGAACGTTTTTTTTGAAGTTATGGGCTTGTGTTGACTGATAATTCGAGGTCATAAATAAATAATGAAAATTTTTCTGAGCTCCTGTCTGGTTGATGGTAGACATATGACCGTAATGTAAACAGAAACTCAACTGAACTGAACACTTAACAAAAAATTAATCTTGTCGCCTTTCCTTCTAACTAATTTATACCTAATTTCCATGATCTTGGTTTACCAACTTTTGTTGAATTTATAGAAGCTTGTGGCCATCTTTTTGTGTTTTGTTTTCTCCATCCCTAGATTCTGGATGATGGTGGAGATTTGACTCACTGGGTCTATAAGAAATATCCCAATGTCTTCAAGAAAATCCGAGGCATTGTAGAGGAAAGTGTGACTGGTGTTCACAGGTGAGAACGTTAAAAAGTTTCAGTTAAAAGAAAAAGCTTGACAACTAGCAATCAGATCTTCAGTAAAAAGGAAAGTGGGGTCAGATAGTGGTTAAATAAACAGTGGTTCCATTCATGGTTAATAGAAGAACGAAATAACTAAGATCACCACTGCTCCACTAGTCGTCAGTGAAGATTTTCTAGTGTGCCAAAAATGGATGAATAGGTGACTTAGTTTAGTTACTCATTCATGGATGTGGGCATTGTTGTCTAGGCCATATTGCTCATCCCTAATTGCTCCTGAGAATGTGGTGAGCTGCCTTCCTGAGCTGATGCAGTCCCTGTGGCGCAGGTGCACCCAAAATACCATTAGGGAGGGAGTTCCAGAATTTTGACCTAGCGACTGCAAAGGAGCGGCGACATACATTTCCAAGTTAGGATGGTGAGTGGCTTGGAGGGGAACTTGCAGGAGGAGGTGTTCCCATGTGTCCACTACTCTTGTCCTTCCATATGGTAGTAGTTGTGTGTTTGGAATTTGTTGCCTAAGGAACCTTCCTGCACTGCATCTTGTAGATGATACACACTGCTGCCGGTGTGTCAGTGGTGGAGCGAGTGAATATTTGTGGATGAAGTACCAATCAAGCAGGGTTGCTTTGTCCTGGATGATGTCAAGCTTTTTGGTTATTGTTCAAACTGCACTCATCCAGGCAATGGGGTGTATGCCATCACACTCCTGATTTGTGACTTGAAGATGGTTGACCGACTTTGGGGAGTTGGAAGGTGAGTTACTTGCTGCAGGACTCCTAGCCTCTGACCTGCTCATGTAGCCACAGTATTTATGTGGCTATTCCAGTTCAGTTTCTGGTTAACAGTAACCCCTGGATGTTAATGGTTGGACTTCTGTGATGGTAATGCCATTGAATGTCAAAGGGCAACAGTTAGATTCTCCCTTATTAAAGATGGTCATCGCCTGGCACTTGTGTAGCGTGAATGTTTTTTGCCACTTGCCAGCCCAGGCCTAGATATTGTCCAGGCCTTGCTGCATTTGGACATTGACCGCTTCATTATCTGAGAGTGGCGAATGACGCCGAACATTATGCAATCCTCAGTGAACATCCCCCACTTCTGACTTTATGATAGAAGGAAGTCATTGATGAAGCAGCTGAAGGTTATTGGGCCAAGGCGCTACCCTGAGGAGCTCCTAATGATACTTGGAACTGAGATGATTGACCTCCAATAACCACAACCATTTTCCCTGTGCACCAAATATGACTCCAACAGCAGAGAGTTTTCCCATTGACTCCAGTTTTTCTAAGTACTGTTGATGCCCCACTCTATCAAAGACTACCCTGAGGTCAAGGACAGTCACTGTTCCCTCACCTATGGAGCTAAGCTCTTTTATCCACATTTGAATCAAGACTCTAATGAGGTCAGGAACTGAGTGACTCTGGCAGAACCCAAACTGAATGCCAGAGAGTAGATTATTGCTAAACAACTGTCATTTGATGGCATTGTTGATGGGTTGGTAAGTGGCCAGATTGGATTTGTCTTGCTTTTTGTGTAGAGGACATACTTGGGCAATTTTCCACATTGCTGGGTAGATGCCAGTGTTATAGCTATACTGGAATAGCTTCTCTACGGGAATGACAAACTCTAGAGCTCAAATCTTCAGTGCTCTTGCTGGATTTTTGCCAGTCTCATAGCCTTTGCAATATCTGGTGCCTTCAGCTGTTTCTTGACATCACCTGGAGCTAATCAAATTAGCTGAAGATTGACATAGATCATCAACTCAGCATCTTTTGCACTGATGTGCTGGGCTTCCCCATCATTGAGGATGGAGATATTTGTGGAGCCTTCTCCAGTGAGTTGTTTATTTGTCCACCTAGGTGTCACATCTAGATGTGGCCTGACAGCAGAGCTTAGATCTGATTCATTGGTTGTGGAATCACTTAGCCCTGACTTTGCTGTGCAGCTTTTGCTGTTTGACATATAAGTAGTCTTGTGTTATTGCTTCGCCAGGCTGACACCATTTTTGGGTATGCTTAGTGCTGTTCTTAGCATGTCCTCCTGCACTCTACATTGAACCAGGGTTGATCCCCACCCTTGGTGGTAATAGTAGAGTAGGGAATATACCAAGCCTTGTGGTGCAGATTGTGGTTGAGTACAATTCTGCTGCTGCTGATGGCTCACATTGCGTCATGGTTACTCAGTTTTGAGTTGCTGGATCTGTTCGAAATCTATCCAATTAGCACGATGTTAGTACCACACAACTTGTTGGGAGAGTATTCTCAGTGTGAAGATGGGATTTGTCTCCACAAGGACTGTGCAGTGGTCATGTCTATTAATACTACTGTGGACAGATGTGTCTGCAGCAGGCTGGTTGGTAAGTATAAGTCCAAGTATGTAGTTCCCTCACCACCTGCCTCAGATCCAGTCTCACAGTTATGTCCTTTAGGATTTGGCCAACACAGTCTGTGCTGGCTAAGTCCTCCACTCAAAGAACATTCTGCACCCTTGCCACCTTCACTCCTCCTTCAAGTAGTGTATAACATGGATGAGTACTGATTCACCAGCTGAGGTGTACGGATGGTACCTGGTAAATCGGCAGGAGGTTTTCTTGTCTTTGTTTGATCTGAGGCCATGAGAATTCATGGGATCCAGAACTGATGTTGATGATTTCCAGGACAACTCCCTCCTGACTGTATAACACTGTGTTGCTACCTCTGCTGAGACTGCCCTGCTGATGGGACAGGACATGCCAAGGGATGGTGATGGTGGTGTCTGGGACACTTTAAGGTATGGTTCCATGTGTTTGATTATGTCAGGCTGTTGCTTGATTAATCTGAGACAACTTTCCCAGTTTTAGCACTATCCCTCAGATGTTCGTAAATTGACAGGATTGAGTTTACCATTGTTGACAGGATTGAGTTTACCATTGTTGACAGGATTGAGTTTACCATTGTTGACAGGATTGAGTTTACCATTGTTGACAGGATTGAGTTTACCATTGTTGACAGGATTGAGTTTACCATTGTTGACAGGATTGAGTTTACCATTGCTGACAAACTCAGTGAACTGGGATAGAAGCTGGTGCTGTAATTTTCCACATGGGTAATCTTAATCTCAGCTTTCCTGCAATGTGGAAATGCTGTGAGAAGTTTAGGCACTATTCCTAAGGGACTGCATTCTTGAGTGTAGGCAATCTCTACGCAACATTTCCGAGCTGTGTATCTTGCCAAAGGCAACGTTTATCATGGTATGCTAGTGCTACATTCCTAGATGAGCTATATATATTTCTCATCTATTTACTGGCATAGTAAGAAGTCTCACAACACTAGGTTAAAGTCCAACAAGTTTATTTGGTAGCACAAGCTTTCAGAGTGCTGCCCCATCATCAGGTGAGTGGGAGGGGCAACGCCCTGAAAGCTTGTGCTACCAAATAAACCTGTTGGATTTTAACTTGGTGTTGTGAGACTTATTGCTGTGTCCACCCCAGTCCAATGCCTGTCAACTCCGCAAAGTCCTCCTTACAAACTTCTGGGATCCACATCATTATTTATTGGGCTTATGTCTTTCCTGTATCAAGTATGCGTTTTCAGTTGAAGCACAAAGCAGTTTGCGTTTCACATCAATAGGTGGCCTCACTTCCCATTGGTATCTACATTATTGACAATCATTGAAGCAAATCCATTTCAAATCATTCTCAAATACCCAAACTGGGTATCTGGGAGTTTTAACCTTTCACCCCTCAAGTGCCATTATTTTTCAGTTTTCTGCCAGGGATCCTCAAGGGCACAGTATCATCGGCTGCCCACTAAGTGAACCTTGGATCCCCTATAGAGCATAATATATTCAGGATCTAGATAAATGATGGCACAGCTTAGAAATTGTAATGGAGAACTTCTACTCTTCAGATCACCTTCTGAAATTTGACACTTGCCATTTAGTGAATCCTTGTATCCAGACTGAAAGTGTAACCAAGACACTTTCTACTGACAACTTTTCAATTACATGGATGAGCAGTTTATAGTTTGCAATCAATTTTCCTTTACTCCCTAATTTGGGTGACACAGTGGCACAGTGATTAGGAGTACTGCCTCACAGACGTGGGTTTGACTTCTGGTTTGGATCACTATCTGTGGGGATTCTGCATGTTCTCCCTGTGTCTGCATGGGTTTCTTCCTGGTGCTCCGGTTTCCTCCCACAGTCCAAAACTGGTTCAGTGCGCTGGCCATGCTAAATTCTCCCACCATGAACCCGAACAGGCCCCAGAATGTGGTGATGAGGGTATTTTCACAGTAACTTTATTGCAGTGTTAATATAAGCCTACTTTTGACACTAATAAATAAACTTCATGGGAAGCAAAGAAAATGTTCATTCTCTTTAAAAAAAAGACATGACCTTCAGTAGCTAAATTTTATGAAACAAGGCTCATTCAGATTTTTAAAATTCAAATAATTGGTGCTGTGAAACTTTCTTTATCTCTCCGTGAGAGAGCAAGAAAGGTCCTCTTAAATGTTCTCCCCGTGTCTGCGCAGGTTTCCTCCAGGTGCTCCAGTTTCCTCCCACAGTCCAATGTTGTGCAGGTTAGGTGCATTGGCCATGGTGAGTTGCTCCTTTAGATTACCCCAAGAGATGTAGTTTTGGGGGATTAGCCATGGTAAATGTGTATGTTTGGTTGGGGTAAAGTGCTCTATCAGAAAGTCGGTGCAGACTTGATGGGTCGAATGGCCTCCTTCTACAGTGTAGGGACTCTATGAACTGTGAAATATGCAAGATAAATCATTCATCTGAACGAGCACTTGGTTGGATCAGTGCCCTGAGGTTGAGAATTTGATTTGGGTGCATGGGGCATTTGTGGAACTACCTGAGCTAAGTGTACACAGCTCCCTCCCTCATGAAATGATCCATGATTTTTCAGGTGTTAGAGGAAGCCTTTTCCTGCAGTAGGAAAATATGCTCGAGATTGTGCATTACAACCCTCTTTTTAAATGACTAATGCTTCACATGGGTATTGTACACAACCTGGTTTTAACATGCTAGCTTTTTTTTTAAAAAAATGAATTCAGCACCAAAGAAATATTATACTTTTTCAAAAAAAACTTAAACCCCAGGCAAAATCCAGTATGCCCCACTTAGAAAGAGATAAATTCCATAGCACTTTAACAATTATATTGTGTTGCAATGTGTGAATGCACTCTTGTATGTACACAGGGCCAGAAAGCAACTCTGACAGTTAGGATAAATCTGATACATTAACTGCATGTCACCAGCATCTGTTATAAAATATATCCCTGATGTGTTTCAAAGATTAGGAAAAAAGGTTATGCATTAAGGTTTTGTGTTTACTTTGTTTTATTTTAGACTGTACCAGTTGTCTAAAGCAGGCAAGCTCTGTGTCCCAGCGATGAATGTGAATGATTCTGTTACCAAACAAAAGTTTGATAATCTCTACTGCTGCAGGGAGTCTATCTTGGATGGGTGAGGAATATAATATTTGGATTTTTTTGTTTGGAAAGTTTTTTTAAAAATATGACTAGTGTGTGTAATTTGCAAATGCCACCCTTCAATTTCAGCAGAAGCGTGTCTTCATGTTTCTAACCAAAACAAAATTTCTTACAAATCTACAGAAAAATCTTGCAGAATGGATAAGCCTGTTTTACTCTGTTAATGTTGGCAATATAGGTTGTGCATCATGATCGTGGCTCATTTTGGAGATTCTGTGTTATGCATAAAATAACATGTATTTTCTTGCTAGGCTTTATTTACCTACTGAAGGAAGTGTAGGTCGCGTGAATTGGGCATGCTAAATTGGCTCTTAATGGCCGAAGATATAAGGCTAGGTGGATTAGCCATGGTAAATGCCTTGGTGGTGGGCCTGGTTGGATAAGATGCTCTTTTGGAGATTGCAGGTGGTGTCTTGAGATGGATAGAAACCTGATTAGCAGCCAGGAAGTTGGAATAAACAGGTCTTTTTCCATTTGGCAGGCAGTGAGTTGTTGGGTACCGCAGGGATTTGTGCTAGGATCCCAGCTGTTCTCATTATACATGATTTGGAAAAGGGAACTAAATGTATTAACTTCAAATTTTCAGATGACGCGCAGTTGTTGGTGGGAGGGTGAGCTGTGAGGAGGGTGCAGAGCTGCTTTCGCGTGATTTGGACAGGTTGAGTGTGTGGGTATGTGAAAAATGCAATACTTATACTCCTTGATGATGTTTGGCATTTTTTTGGATGCTTCATCAACCACTTGAAGTCTGGAAGGTATCAGGGTCTACATGTAATTTGATCAGCCAGGACATCAAAACTTTAAATATAAACTCCTTCATTACTGCAAAAATATATGGGGGTGGTGACAGTAATGCTGCAATAAAGCAACTGATAAAACTTAAGTATTGAAAAATTGCCAGGAAGGCCTGAACTCTTGTTAATTCAGACTCTGAAATGAAACTGTGCTGTGACATTTCTCACTTTCTCCCTGTGCCCAGCTATTTGCTTCTCTCTTGACCTGAAGATTCTCTGCTGGCGGATATGTCTCTGCGAGTTTCAGTTGATCTTCCAAGCAGTTATATTTTGTGAGCGCTTGGGTTATGCTTATGGACAGGCTGGTTGGCATTGTGCTTGATCCCAAATGCAGGTGTCTCATTAGATAGGGATCTGAAGCAGGAACTGCTGCTTTGCTAGTTTTGTTGTCCTTCCCTGGCTTGGGGACATGGGCCATTTTGGCATCCGTTCTACTGCATCTCCTAATGTCAATGGCTTCTGCTGTCAGGGGAGCGAGTTCTGTTTTAGCTCCTTAATTAACTCAAGAACTGCCAGTGTGCCTAGAGGAATTTGTATTAAAAAAGTTGGATCTCAAATTGTTATTTTGGTTGAAGTTACAAATCAGCTGTTCTGACAAAGTTCATAAACTCTGAATCTCATCATCTGCTTCTCACCTCCGTTGCTAGCTTAAAGAGAACAACAGATGTGATGTTCGGTGGCAAGCAAGTGGTCGTGTGTGGATACGGAGAGGTAATGTCCAGTCCATCCCCCAGTACTTCTGTAAATAAATGGATGCTTAATTCACCTAATAACTTTTTATATTTTGTTCTCATAATCCTATTTACAGTCCAGTTGTAATATTATTAAATTGCATTCATTCCAGTTTAGTGCAGATTACTGATGTTGATTTTTGTAATGTTTGCGTAGTCACTCTCTGCGAGTGTAATTTGATTTATTATTGTCACATGTATTGGGATACAATGAAAAGTATTAGTTCTCGAGCGTTATACAGGCAAAGCAAACTGTATGTAGGAGAGAAGGAAAAGATGAGGTGCAGGATATAGTGATGCAGTTACAGCTAGGGTGAAGAGAAGGAACTTTGCCTGTATAGGGCAAGACACAATACTTTTCACTGTATGCCAATACATGTGACAGTAATAAATCAAGTCAAAAAATGATGGGAAATATGGGATCATTGGCTATTTGATATGTAAGCTGTCTTCAGAGCATATTTACATTGATTTGGATTGTGTTGCTGGTGCTGTGGCAGTTATTGCATGAAAATGAACAAGTGTTCTGACTTCTGAACAAACTGTTATTGCAAAAATATTGAGAGTGGGCTTCCTTCTGCCAGTACAAGATCATACATCACAAGAAAATAGCAGAACGATTCATGTATCACATATATTCCTTGCAAATCCAAAACCAGAGTAACCAAAATTACGTTATTGGTGTGACAGATGCACTTGAATGTTCTAAGTACTTGCCCAGCCTCTTCCAGAGGCCCCCTTCTTCCCCATTCTATGTCAACTTGTGTGCATGAAAGCTGTCGCTACCTCCATCTCCTGTAGAGAAGCTGCCTGTTGCTTGAACAATCTGTAATGTATCTGGAGACTGAAATCAAAAGAGAAAATGCTGGGAAATCTCAGGTTTGGCTCTGAAGAGAGAAAGGAGCTGACGTTTTGAGTCCAGGTGAGCCTTTGTCACTTGGATCAGTGCTCTGCAAGCTCGTGATACCAAATAAACCTGTTGGACTTTAACCTGGTGTTGTGAGGCTATTTACTGTGCCCACCCCAGTCCAATGCCAGCATCTCCACATCATGCAGAAAGAACAAAATGTTGATTGTCCCATTTTTGCTTATTTTCCATATTGGGTAGAATGTTGAATGCGAGTACATTGTACCTGTCAGTCTTACCTAGAAATGCAGACGAAGCTACAGATATGGAAGCTAACTACTGCATGGAGAATCACCAGAATAGCAAGAATCTTGCTTTACTGGTTTTGAATTTAGGGAGATAAAAAGCAACGTTAATAATTATGTTGTTAAGAATGTAGGTTCAAGAGAAATGGCTGTTTGAAAGTAATGAACTGATGCCATCAGTCACTTGTTAAAGAAATGTACAAATTCTATCACCAATCTTGAAATGTTAGCCTGTCTTTCTCATTCCAATATTCTTAAGGGGAAGGTGGGTAAACTGAGGCTGAAGGGAGTAGAATGGTTAGTGAAAAAGGCATGGCATGAACCAGTTGGGTTGAATGGCTTGTTTCTCTGCCATATGCTATATTTAATTCTGCATAGATAATGGCTGCTGTTTGTTTATTTCCCATATTTTCAATCTTATTTCAAGTTTCTATCCTTTGTGATTTTTAAAAAAATATGTTCTCTGCAGCCGCATAAAATTTTTGTTTGAACTTTGCTTTTGAAATGGTTTGCAGCAAACCAAACAGAATTCCATAGATCACATTTACTGTTCCTCGAGGAGAAAGATTGTAGAGGACAAATAAACTCAATAATGCAAATCTTTTGATTGTTTTTCTAGGTTGGGAAAGGTTGCTGTGCTGCTCTGAAGGCCCTGGGTGCTATCGTGTATGTGACAGAGATTGATCCCATTTGTGCTTTACAGGCTTGGTAAGATCATTTCCCAAGCTTATTGTGGCTCCATGCTCGAACTTCTGTGATCAAAGTGAAGTTTTAAAGTTTATTTATTAGTCACAAGTGAGGCTTATATGAACACTACAGTGAAGTTAATGTGAAATTCCCTAATCGTGCCTGTTCGGATCAATTCTCTTCACTAGCAAGTCTTTCAGAAGGCTAAGGGAACTGAGGGTGTTAGCAGAACCCTTAAGATGAAGCTGAGCAAAATGTCCTTTTGAGAGAATATGAAGGATATTTTATTTCTTTGCAACTGATATGGTGACTGCTTAGTTAGGGATTAATTTCTGTCCTATTTAGTCAGCTGCCTTTTTGTGATGCTTTCCTCTGAGAAATATTATATCTGTTTTTCAGTTTGGTTCATAATTGGATAATAGGTGGGGGGGGTGGGTGTCGTGGGCTGGTCAAGTGTGTGGGGTGATGGGGTGGGGTGGAGTGCGTCCTACTGGTCCTAGTCAACAGATATTAGTCTTGCTGCTTTCCTTTCTCCCTGTGCCTGCATAGGTAGGTCAGCTTTAGTGTTCATAATGGAAGGTGCCAGCTGATTTCACATAAACCAGTGATCAAACCTCGAATCTTCTGGTCTGTGTCATGCAGAATGGATGCACCAACAGCCGTGTTAAGTCAATCTTTTATAAATTACACAACCTTGAGTCTACAATAGAGAAGACCTTTTTAAACGCTTTGAAGCAAATAAAGTGGACCCAACACAAGGTTCTAACTTGGACTGAATAACTTGGCTTTGGCTCACTTCCTAACCAGGAACTGGAGCCATCGTTGCCATTGTATGTTGCTCTGGGGCATGGCATGAGAGGTGGGCGGGGATAACTGGTGTACACTCGCATGTAAAGTTAAAAGTTTATTTATTAATCACAAGTAGGCTTACACACCGTGATGAAGCTTCTGTGAAAATCCCCTAGTTGTTACACTCTGGAGCCTGTTCAGATACACAGAGAATGTAACATGGCCGATGTACCCAACCAACACATCTTTTGCACTGTGGGAGGAAACCCACACAGACACAGGGAGAACGTACAGACCCCACACAGACAGTGACCCAAGCCGGGAATTGAACCTGGGTTCCTGGTGCTATGAGGCAGCAGTGCTAACTGCTGTGTCACCGTGCTGCCTCGTGTAGAGGAAGGGAAACTGAACCTCATTTCTCCTCCGCTCTGCACCCATAAGGGACAAGTTAATCTCCTCATGATGCAGTGAATTCTGGCCAGTCACATTTTTCCTCAATTCACTTCCCTCTTCATGTTTGCTGATCATCAGTCACTGTGGCTCAAAACAATCATCGCTGGCTTTTGTTCCTAATCACTATCCAGTGACTGCTGCTGTGAATGTGACTTATGTCCAGCAGCGATCCCTCAGAATGGTCACTTGGGATACTGTTGGAGGCAACTGACCAGTGGAGTTGCATCCCTTCAGCAATTAGTGGCTTCAGGCGGAAGGAAAAAGAAACTTGGCAGGGAGAAAATAAGTTTTAAAGTAACAAGATGACTCACCTGCGAATACTTTGTGATCTCTAAATTATGCAGCAAATTGACTTGATCCTGTGGTGATATTGAACCAATTATTCAGTAGATGACAAAACAAATTATTATGAAGAGCTTACAATTCTGTGCACTTAACTGATTAATAATCCCTTGAGTATTAGCAGTGTCTAATTAATCAAGTTACTATGGTTCAAGAACTTTTAACTTTTGGTGATGTATGCGAATTGCAAAGTTAACCTTCAAGTACAACAAGCAAATTAGGAAGGCAAATGCTATGTAAGCCATTATTGCAAAGGGTTTGGAGTGCAAGTGTATGGAAGTCTTTCAAGCATTATGTAGAACTTTTCATGAGACCAAACTTTTTTGTCTCCTTACCGGAGAAATGATATAGTTGCCTTAAAAAGTTGGCAACAAAGGTTCGCTAAATTGATTCCCGGAGTGAGAAGTGGGGAACGTTCAAGTCAAATTGGCCTGTGTTCTTTGGAGTTTGCACGATTAAGAGATCACCTCATTGACCAGGTAAATGCTTGAGACAAAAACAGAAAATGCTGGAACATCTCAGTAGGTCTGACAGCATCTGTGGGCAGAGAATAGAGCCAACGTTTCGTGTCGAGTCTGCTCTGATAAAGGGTCATCTAGACTCGAAACGTTGGCTCTATTCTCTCCCCACAGTTGCTGTCAAACCTGCTGAGATTTTCCAGCATTTTCTGTTTTTCTTTCAGATTCCAGCATCCGCAGTATTTTACTTTTATCCAAATGCTTGACAGGTGGTTTCCCCTGTCTGGAGAGAATAGAACAAGGGGGTCATCGTCTCAGGATTAGAAGTTTGCCATTTAGGGCAGAAGTGAGGAGAATTCTTTTCGCTGAAGGTTCTCCACCTAGGAGGGCAGTGAATGTTTGGGCAACAAATTATATTCAGAACTGAGATCGATAAGAGTTTTGTATACTAAAGGAATCCAAGAATATGGGGATGGGGTGGGAAAGTGGAATGGATTGTAGAAGGCTTATTGACTGGCCTACTCTTGTTCCTGTTACTTGTGTTTATATGTTAATATTCAGCTCATTTAATTGAACTGAGTAAAGAGGCAAACTGTCTAGATCTCCACCTGAATGGAGCCACTAGACCATAGGTTAACATTTAAATAAGATTTATCTCTTTGTCTGTACCATCAGAGCCTTCACTGTGATTTTTGATTAGACTGTAAGTAGTTTGACCCTTGTGTCAAAAGCAAAACAAAAAGGCATTTACTGTCTTATTTTTATTGAAAACGTTCTTTTTCTCCTTTAGTATGGATGGATTTCGTGTGATGAAACTGAATGAAGTTGTACGACAGGGAGATCTGATCATTACCTGCACAGGTACTGGAGAGAGAGAGAGAGATAACAGATGTTGTTACAGCATGCACGCCATCCTAATTAGCAGCCCAATCTAGCTAGTGTGCTTGCAAATATTGCTTTGAAATGAGTTATCGGGTGGGGAAGGCAGAAATGATGGCATGCTGAAAAATACCTTTAGGAAAAAATGAGACAGTGACGGAGGTGAATCAAATATTAGATTAATTTACTGTATGTACTCTTTAGGTGTGAATTGATTGCACTCCTATATCCGACTCTGGTAGAATCATTAGAACTCTACAGTGCAGAAGGAGGCCTTCCAGCCCATCGAGTTTACACCGATTGTAACCCCACCCAGGCCCTATCCCCAGAACCCCATGCATTTACCCTAGCTAGTCCCCCTGACACTGAGGGACAATTTAACACGGCCAGCCAACCAACCTAACCCGCACATCTTTGGATTGTGGGAAGAAACACGGAGACGCGGGGAGAATGTAGAAACTCCACACACAGTGACCCAAGCTGGGAATTGAACCCAGGCCCCTGGTGCTGTGAGGCAACAGTGCTAACCACTGTGCCACCATGCCATCCTAACCCTGTTAGAATCAGGGTTCTGGCACTTGGTTTCTGTGAATGTTTGAGAAGCATTGATATCAAATGATTTTTTTAATATAAACTACAAATTGATTGCAATTTGTGTTTTATGTTTTGTTTTCCCTTTTAAATTAAATTTTTCTTCTGCTTTGTTACCAGAAGCAAGTGTCCAGTGCACTCTGGATATTGATGTGTTGTGACATATGTTGTCAGATTGACTATTTTAGTGATGGGTATAATGATTTCAGAGCACTTGATTCATATTCCTCAGTAACCAGCTGTGAATGAACACTCTGGATATTACTAGCAATGATGCATCTTGTGAATCACTTTCTGGTTTGTATTTGTGTTATAGATGGCCACAGCTATTCTTGCATATTTGAGTACTTTCTTTTAACAATGAATCTGTTCTATATTTAGGTAACAAAAATGTTGTGACTCGGGAACAGCTAGACCGGATGAAGAATGGCTGTATTGTCTGCAACATGGGGCATTCTAACACTGAAATTGATGTGGTAAGGAAGTGTTATCAGAAACTTGTTCTGAGACATTGAACTCCTGAAGAAAAATATTAAAGTCGCAGGGAACTGGGGTTAAAATAGATAGCAAGCTTGTGGAACTACCATGCCAATGGCCCCTTCTATTTTGAGCTTTAAAAAGCTGACCATTTGGTCCATTTAAGTCCAAGGCCGCTTGCCGCTCCCTCCAGTCAGGCCCACTCCCCAGCTCAAACCTTGCCAACCTGCAAGTTTATTTCCCTTTAAGAGCCCAAAGTGTTGCAGATGAAAGAGCTACTGGGTTCCCAATTCTGCAAGAACAAAGGAACATGGATATATATCTGATATGGATGGTGTGCCTCCTCTGCCTTTCCACGTGGCAGATGTTGTGGGTTGCTACTCAGGAGTCTAATGGATGCTAGCTCTGCTTGTAATCTGCATGTAGCACAGTGGTGATGCTACTTGACGTTGTAATCCTGTGTAATCTTTTAGTAAGTGTCTGATACTACTTGCGTTCCAAAAATAATTAGCTTCAGAATTTGCTATGTTAAAAGTTTTCGCTAATTTAAGAATAGTTATTAGTTAATCTAAATATGAATTAATTTTGAATACGTGTAGCTGGATTCAAAAATGGAATTTTTTTTGCTTGTTTCTCCCATGGTTTTATTTCGTAATATTCCTATCTACTTATCGTTACAAAATCTCTATTGCAGGCTAGCCTACGTACTCCAGAACTGACATGGGAGCGTGTACGATCTCAAGTTGATCACGTGATTTGGCCTGATGGGAAGCGTGTTGTACTTTTAGCAGAGGTTTGTACACTTCATTCTGCTGCTCGAGCAAGAATCTGTACAGGAATAAGTTCAAGACATCTTAATGCCAGTCTTGGGGATAATAATATTGTCAGTACAAAGCTGCTGGAAAAGACAAGATGGACATTAACTTTTCAGAGTGGCATAGTGGTTAGCACTGCTGCCTCACAGCTCCAGGGACTCAGGTTCGATTCCTAGCTTGGGTCACTGTCTGTGTGGAGTTTGCGTGTTCTCCCCATGTCTGCGTGGGTTTCCCCTGGGTGCTCTGTTTTCCTCCCATAGTCCAAAGATGACCATGCCAAATTGACCCTATTGTCAGGGATTAGCAGGGTAAATGTGTGGGATTATGGAAATAGGGCCTGAGTGGGATTGTGGTCAGTACAGACTCGATGGGCCGATTGGCCGCCTTCTGTACTGTAAGGATTCTACGATTCTCCATTGCTGAAGGTGTTGAGTGTTATTTCGGTGTTGTCCTGTTGGTGTAGGCAGCCCTCCGGTAGCTTATTCAAACAGCCTTTCGGAAAAACTAGAGGGCATAAGTTTAAGGTGAGAAGGGAGAGATACAAAAAGGTTGAGGGGGCAATTTTTTCACACAGAAGGCGGTGAGTGTCTGGAACAGGCGGGTACAATTTTGTCTTTTAAAAAGCATTTAGACAGTTACATGGGTAAGATGGGTACAGAGGGATATGGGCCAAATGTGGGCAATTGGGACCAGCTGAATGGTCAAAATGGGCAGCGTAGGCAAGTTTCCATGCTGTAAACCTCTATGACCCTAAACTAAAAGGGGAAACAGCAACAACCGACGGCAGAATCTTACCAATTTAGGTTTTAAAGGCAGACAATTTCTGGATTCTGACCCTGATGGTTCTCCCACCTGTACAACTGTCCAGGAGGTGGCTAATTAACAAATTGCTCCAGGAGCCCCAGCGATTAAGAACAGAGTGCAGGTAGCAAGGTCAATGAGTGCTCCTGGCGGATGGCAAACCACCATCGGGAGAGGTGAATGAGTGACTGGGGATGTGCCTCAGAATTGAGGCACCCTTTTTGTATGTTATAAAAGGAATAGAAAGTGTGATCACAGCTGACAGGCCTTCATTGTGGGCAGGCACCCATACATCGCAGGATTCACAGAATATAAACCACGGGCTTAAAGCTCCAGTTTTGTTCGATTGCCAAGCAAGTCTCCAAAGGGAGAGGTGGAAGGATCAGTAAGTGGATCAGTTTGGACCACAAGCTTGCTTCCTAGCAACTTGATTGCAGGGTAGGATTAAATGAAGCTTGCAAAAAAAGGGTGTTGGCACTTCCTTTGGCCTGGATTCTGTGCGCAAATTTAGGACTGGGAAATAAGTGAAATGAGAAGTGAAAGCACTGTAATTAAACTGACGACATTGTGGGGCTTGCGTAGTATCGTTTTCAGGGATTGTTTGGAACTTGAAGTAAATTATTGCAAGAGAGGGGATGACTTGCTGCTGCCCACGTAGAGGCTTTGTAACAGCAGGCTCAGGCCTTTTGTGCTTGTGTTTCTGCAGAATGTTGCTTGCCAGTAACTCACTCACCCACTCGAGCAACTGAGAAATAGTGTTCAGTGAAAATCAGTGTACAGTTTAAAATGCCATTTTAATAAATTATCTTTTTCCTTTGTTTAAGGGTCGCCTTCTAAACTTGAGCTGTTCAACTGTTCCCACTTTTGTGCTTTCGATCACAGCAACTACTCAGGTAAGTGACTAAATGGAGGACTCCAGTAAATAATTTGATTGCAGTACAGCAGAGCCCTCTTGCAGCCTGATGTTGGTATTTCACTCCGAATGACCTGCATCTCGTGTATCCTATATGTAGCCAACTGATAGCTTCACTCACCTCTTGGGGCAAAACTGGTTAGAAATAATAAACAAATGTTTTTTATCTCCAAAACATTGTATAGCTACCCAGTAATAATGGCCCTGTTAAGTGAGTTTGAAAACAAGTTTTTAGGTGTCCAGATCACCAATAACTTGTCCTGGTTCCCCCCCATGCCAATACTATAGTTAAGGAAGCCCACCGACGCCTCTACTTTCTCAGAAGACAAAGGAAATTTGGCATGTCAGCTACGACTCTCACTAACTTTTACAGATGCACCATAGAAAGCATTCTTTCTGGTTGTATCACAGTTTGGTATGGCTCCTGCCCTGCCCAAGGCCACAAATAACAACAGAAGGCCGTGAATGTAGCCCAATCCATCACACAAACCAGCCTCTCATCTGTTGACTCTATCTACACTTCCCGCTGCCTCAGCAAAGCAGTCAGCATAATTTAAGGACCTAATGCACCATGTACATTCTGTCTTTCATCTTCTTCCGTCAGAAAAAGATACAAAAGTCTGAGGTCATGTACCAACCAACTCAAGAACAGCTTTTTCCCTGCTGCTGTCAGACTTTTGAATGGACTTATCTTGCATTAAGTTGATCTTTCCCTGTGCCCTAGCTATGACTATTAACACTACATTCTGCACACTCTCATTTCCTTCTCTATGAACAGTATGCTTTATCTGTATAGCATGCAAGAAACAATATTTTTCACTGTACACTAATACTTGTGACAATAATAAATCAGTCAGAACTAGCAGATCTCTGGTCTCTTTGCCACAAGACCCAGTGCACCCATGTTTCAATGACCAAGGCGCGACATTTGTTAAATGGACAATGATGAAATAGAATCAGCAAAATTTAAAGAAAATGCTGAAAAAATATCAGCAGATCTGAGAGCATCTGTGAAGAGAGAAGAGAGCCAATGTTTCGATTCTGGATTACTCGTCATCAGAGCTCTAACGAAAAGTCATCATTAACTCAAAACGTTGGCTCTATTCTCTCTTCACAGAACCTGTCAGAACCGCTGAGATTTTCCAGCATTTTTGGTTTCTGTTTCAGGTTCCAGCATCTACAACATTTTGCTTTTAAAATATAAACAGTGTTTTACAAAAGTGAAATCCCCAGGTGAGCTGGCTTTTATATCAATCCTGTTTATCACGTACAAATCTATTCTGATTTCTGTGCAGGCGCTGGCTCTGATAGAGCTCTACAATGCTCCTGAGGGGCGCTACAAACAGGATGTGTACCTTCTGCCTAAAAAGATGGGTACGTAGTATTGTGTTTGCCATTTGTAGAACTGCATCTTGGGTAGAAAAGAAATGGGAAGACTGCAATTATAAAAATGTTAAAATTTATTTATTAGCCACAAGTAAGGCTTACATTAAAATTGCAGTGAAGTTACTGTGAAATTTCCCTAGTCTTCACACTCTGGCACCTGTTTGGGTCACTGCATCTAACCAGCACATCTTTCAGACTGGAAGGAAACCAGAGCATCCAGAGGAAACCCATGCAGACACGGGGAGAACATGCAGACTCTATGCAAACAGTGACCCAAGCTGGGGAATCGAATCTGGGTCCCTGGTGTTGTGAGGCAGCAGTGCTAACCGCTATGCTGCCATACCACCCCAATAATTACTAATAACTATGCATTTTATACTGTTACTGTGGCACTAATGAGTTAAAATTCTGTTGAAAGCTTCACAGATTTATGTTTCCCTGATAAGTATCTCAATCAACAACTAGGAAACACAATTGTCTGAGTCCCCAAAGTCACTTGAAGTCTTTTACTCATCACTTCCTGTATCTGCTTGTAAATAAATCTTGTCTCCTCACAGATGAATACGTTGCCAGTTTGCATCTGCCAACCTTTGATGCCCACTTGACAGAATTGACAGATGATCAGGCAAAGTATCTTGGCCTAAACAAAAATGGACCCTTCAAACCCAATTACTACAGGTAAACGTCTTTATAATGGACCCTAACATCAGTGTATGTATTCAATGGAATTCTTTAAGATGCAGTATACAAAGTTTGTCTTAATGGTATTAACTTAAAGCTAAGTTTCCCCGAGCCCAGAATTCTTGCATTGCAAGAGCATTGAACTATTTGTATCTTTGTGAGTATGAATCTTTCATTGTTACTGTGACTGATTTCCAGTGCGCGGTGCTACATAATTGGCAGAAGTCCAGGCAGTCAGCCTCACATTTGCTGCCTTTACCACCAGAGGGAGCTCAACACACACACACAAACACACACGCGCGCGCTCTTAATGAGACCCTTCCCTTCAAATACCTCCGTCCTTCACAATGTCAATGGCTAAATCCACAGAGATTCCAGCATCCACAGTAATTTGTTTTTATATTGGCCAAATTCACAATTTAGGATCCGAAGCCATTGGTGTTGATCAGAAATCCTGAACGGAAGAACTTTAACTGGCTGATTTGGTAACTCATACCAAGTCTACAACGAAACCTAATGCCCAGATTCTCCTCATACTTGAACACCTCATCAAGTGGGAATCCTACTGCAGAGGGTGGGAAGTGTTAACGCAAATATCAAATAAATAAACTGACAGAAACATGGAGTTACAGTGTACAATCAGCCTTCTGTGCAAAAGTGAACACACAAAATGCAGGGCCATTCACTTTAACTTATAAATTATTGTGAAATTACCTGTTGAAGAGCATTACATTTGAACAGAAGCAACTGTCTTGGTGCTGATCATCCCTCTGTGTTGTGTTTCAATTGCCCTACGTTACTACGTAGATTATTCATATACAAACACAGCCTGTGTATTTTATCATAGAGTCCTACAGTACAGAAGGAGGCCATTGGGCCCATTGAGTCTGCACTGATTCACTGACAGAATATCTCACACCAGGCCTTATCCCCATAACCCCACATGTTTACCCAACAATCTCCTTTAACCTACATATCTTGGGACACTAAGGGGCAATTTAGCATAGCCAATGCAACTAACCTGCACATCTTTGATGTGCGGGAGGTGACCCGAGGAAACCCACACAGGCACAGGGAGAGCATACCAAACTCCACATAGCCGTCCAAGGCCAGAATTGAACCCGGATCCCTGCTGCTGTGAGGCAGCAATGCTAACCACTGAGCCACCCTCATTAATAGTTTGGTCAATGTTCCATTGATTGTAGTAACGAAAATCATTGTTTAGACTAGTTAAGTGGAATAACCTTCTTTGTAAAGAGTGGGGTAGTATGAACAACTATTAGTCCTTCAAGGAGGAAACTGTTCTTAAACTGTTAACGCAAACAGGTCAAACCATTAATAGAACAGTTAAGCAATCTCTTCTTTACACGGAGCATTTTTTTCCCCCCTTGCAGGTATTAGCTGGAGCAGAACCAAAATGACTGAAAGAAGGACCAAGTTGTCTGAAACCTCTAGAAGAATGTATAGTAGAAGCCAGCCTAGCAGTTTAAATGCTCACTAAATGTATTTGAAGAGCATTTCTGCACTCCTAGGCATCTTATTCCTTTAACAGCCTGGTCTTTTGCTTGCATATTCTTTTTCTATACTCCAATTATAAATGAGTGTTTTGATTTTCTAATTTACTGCCGGGAGATGTAACTGTCACATTATTACTGTGGCTGCACAGTCTCCGTGAAATCACTTGAGCCTGTATATGATTGACGTGAAAACAAGTAGTACTGTAATAATTTAAAAGAAATGATCTTTATTTGTTCGCTTTGTCGTTTCCTGTTTTGTTTTAGTCCGAGGTCTGAGCTTTAAGCTCAGTTCAAAATGTTCCAAAGGATTTTGTTGTTTTAACTACATGTCTTTTTTTAAAAAAGAACCTTTCATTGGTGGCAATCGAACTCGATTTGGTCGTTGCCAGTACAGTTTTATTGATACCCGTGTCTTTTCAGGAATCAGTGCTGACTGTAATACGTGACGAGTATCAACTTTTAAACTAACCTGATTCAGTACTAAAACAGTTGTAAATATCACTGTGTAGCCAGAAACAAAAAAAATGTGAATGGCTTTGTTCATGCAGAATTTGAGTTCTCCTCTCTTTCATGCAATGCTAGCCTTACTTACGAGCTTTATAATACGTTGACGCCACTCGATGTTACACTTCAGGACGCAAACAAATCATTATCAATCAGGCGAGGAAATTTCGAAGCTGGTTTAACAGGGAAAGTAATTTTAAGGTGTCAGTATTCTAATCCTAGACGGTTTTGACAGAATCATATTAGAGACAGTTTGTAATAAGATTGTGCCAAATGGAGTTTATGGTGACATGCACGAACCTCTGGTTGTGTCTCGGTGACTTCCTGTTCCACAGATACTTGCTGTATACAAACACAACATTTCCGCGATTATGTATTTTCCTGTGATAGGGCCTCTTGTTTTGCGAATGCTTTTTGTGGACCATGGACAAGCACTGGATTCTGCTGGTGACCTGTATTAATACTGTGGGTTCTATGCCATTTGAGCCTTCTGAGGTTGTACACTCAACAGTGGGACCAGAAAATACTTCAACTCCAGTTAACATGGAAAAAGATATATTTTAAAGAAAAACTAATAAAGAATTCAAAATTCATTGTAGAAACATGAAGGATTTTTCAATCAAACATTGCTTCTGTGTTGTCTTCTGGGAATTCACCCGGGTGAGAATGATTTTGTTCATTTTATAGAAGTATTAGAACTCTGAATCCCTGGCACCTTGGGTGGAATTTCCCCAACACGCCCGCCATGGGGATTTAGCTGGGGTGAGGGGAGAGGGTGGACCTTGCAAAATTCTGTTGAGCTTGGGTGGGATTTTCTGGTGGTGGAGTAAGTGCAGCCGGAAAATCCCACCCCTTGTGTTCGTTTGTCTGAAGTTAGATTGTTAACTAGGAAAGAAGGGGAAATAAAAATCTTCCTCGCGGTATTTTCAAAACTGCTCATGCCTCAGTTCGGAGCAGTGCCGGTTTGAAAAAAAAACCTAACTTGGTTTGATCTGAGATGCAGACTTCGTGGAATCATAGATCGTACTGGGGAGAGAGGCCACTCAGACCATCCTACCTGTACTAGCCCACTGGAAAGTTTTATCCAATTACTCCCGCCGTCCCTCACTCGCTCCCCACTGCCCTTCAAAAGTTGCCTTTTTAAGTATTTAGCAATTTGCTTTTGAGAGCTACTATTGAATCCGCTTTCATTTTGGGCAGTATGTTTTAGATCAAGAGCAACTTGCTGTGTTTAAAAAAAAAATCAGTACTTCCATTTCTCACACCAGGCTGGGCATTGATCTGGTCCCCTTTCTGAATGCATTTGAATAAATTTGCTTTGCCTTTCCTAAAAGGTTTGACCCAATCATTCCAATAGTGTTCTGGCCATCCTGTTTTCTGTAACTACTGTGTTTAGTTTTCCTAGAATTCCCTCCTTGCTGTGTGCGCACACGCACAGTAAATGTAGACACCACCACCAGAGCAGATGGGTTGTTTGATGCCATTCTGAAATGGCAGCCAAGCTAATTGCTAGATCAGGAATCTAAAATTTGGAATCAATTACGCCTTTAGCAATTGGATATCCATCTTGTATCTCTCCTTGGTGGCAAGAGGATTGTTGGATCTTGCTAAGCAGTGCATTTTGTTTTTTGAGCGCTGCATCATGAGGGTAGGGAAAACCAAGAGAAGTCTTAACAGTAATGCATCATCTTGCTGCCAGTGATGAGAGAACAGTTGCTGAGAAGTCTGATGTGTGTTGCCCTGGGCAGTCAAGTAGGAAACCTTAGTGGACCAGCCTTGGTTTTAACTTGGGAACTCTTGACCATAGTGATGTGAACTGAGCGAGTACTGTAGCTCCAACTTCCATTAATTTAACAGGTCTAACCAATCTCTTCCTCTGTCAATCATAGAATCCCTACAGTGCAGAAGGAGACCATTTGACCCATCGAGCCTGCACTGATAACAATCCCACCCAGGTCCTATTCCCGTAACCCCATGTATTTACCCTCGTAACCCCCTGACAATAGGGTCAATTAAGCATGGCCAATCAACCTAACCCGCACATCTTTGAAGTGTGGGAGGAAACCAGAGCACCCGGAGGAAACCTGCGCAGACAGGGGAGAATGTGCAAACTCCATACACACAGTCACCCGTGGCCGGAATTAAACCCGGGCCCCTGGTGCTGTGAGGCAGCAGTGCTAACCACTGTGCCAATCCTCTCCCCACCAAGGAGAGATATGAGATTGATAATCCAACTGCTACAAAGGCGTAATTGCTTCCAAACTCTAGATTTCTGATCTATACATGCTATATCTGTGGGGCTATCTGATGAGCCCATTTGAAATCCCACATCAATACCAGCTTCAGCTATGTAACTCCAGAAGTGCCATCTGAATAGCTGGTAACTAAACCTCTGCCCAGTGAGGTTTAACATTTGATGAATGCTGGTAGCGTAAGACTGAAAATGTGCAGTGTGCATAACAATGTTAACACATAGGAGAGATAAGTGGACCTGCTTTGCCTATAATGTGTTTTCCTCACAAAATTGCTATGACATCCGGAATAAATAAGGAAAGGAGAGAAAATTGACAGGTACATCGGCTCCTTAAGTTTCACTGCTCCATATAGAAATGGAAATTCTGGTAGATCTTTTTTAACAGGGCATTCCATCACAATCCAGATCACTTTTAACAGGCAGAGTATTGGCATTAAAAGGGTTTAGCTATATTTATGTTTACAGTATGGCTGGTGCAAATGAGCTTGGGTAGCTGCTGCTTGTTCTGTGGCTCTGTAGAGTTTGTGCCTTGTATCTTGGTAAATGTGAAAATTCATGTTTAATTTCACGAACTTAAGGACTTCAAGTTCTAGAACTTGCATTTTTGCTGACGTAAAAATAGAATAAAAGCAGAAAATAATGTCTACAAAAACTGCAAATGCTTAGCATCTCTGGAAGCGATAAACAGAGTTTGTCTTGATAACGTCATTACAGTGGGATAGTGTTAAAGATAATTTTCTTAAGCAAGTGAAGTTAAAGTTTATTTATTAGCCACAAGTAAGGTTTTCATTAACACTGTAATGAAGTTACTGTGAAATTCCCTTAGTTGCCACACTTCGGTCCCTGTTCAGATCAATGCACCCTAACCAGCACATCTTTCAGACTGTGGGAGAAAACCGGAGCAAAACCACGCAGACACGGAGAATGTGCAAACTCCACACAGACAGTGAGCCAAGCCGGGAATCCAACCCAGGTCCTTGGCACAGTAAGGCAGCAGTGCTAACCACTGTGCCACCGTGCTGGCTGTGCAGAGGGCAGAAGAAGGAAAAATAAGGAAAGAACACTGATGGGGTAGAGGGGCAAGAGTAAGTAAATAGTGAAAGCGATGAATGGCAAAAAGTAAAATTAGGTGATAAACAAAAGACAGATCAAAAGGGGTTGTAAATGGTGACAGCATTAGCAGGAGGGCAACATTGCAAATCTGGTGCAGGAAGTTCCCCTCGCCAAGAATGTGGCAGAGGAAAGGCAGGAAAACTCCAGGATTTCCGACCAGCCCAACTGTGACTGTGTACAAATAGTGCTCAGAGACAGCAAGGCGGTATTCTCATTGAATATCCTCTCTGCAACCCAGCATCCATCAAACCTTGCCCAAAAGTCAGTCCTTGTTCATAAAAGGGTATGCTTTGTGGATAAAATTTAATTTATTAGTGTCACAAGTAAGCTTGCATTAACACTGCAATGAAGTTACTGTGAAAATCTCCTAGTCACCCGACTCAGATGTCTGTGTGGGTACACTGAGTGAAAGTTTAGCATAGCCAATGCACCTAACCAGCACGTCTTTCAGACTGTGGGAGGAAATCAGAGCACCCAAAAGGAGACCTGCATAGAGACTCTGCACAGTGATCCAAGCTGGAAATTGAACCCAGGTCCATGGTGCTGAGAGGCAGCAGTGCTAACCAGTGTGCCACCGTGCACTATAATGAGAGTCTGAATCACACGATTCTTAGAAGACTGCTTTTCAATAATCTATTCAACTGAGAAAGAAATGTGTTCCATTTATATCCATCCATATATTTGAGCCAGCAGACAGGCACAGTTTCACTTTGAGGACTGATAGGATTTCCAGCTGCCTTCTCAAGTACTGTTAAAATCTTCCTTCGAGATAATTGGTACTTTTCTTCATAGATCCAAGATGGCAGATTGTATTAAAATTCGTTCATGCTTTACGAAATAGGGTATTGTTTTCTTGTGTTTGTGATTTTATTTTCCCCAGCTTCAGCGTAATTATGTGATGTAGAACTAAAGCAGGAACCAGGAAAATGATAAACAATTTGTTCTTCAGTGTCCCCAGCCCTAACTAAAGGATATTTTCCTGAAGGTATTTGCAAATGAATTAAGTCAGTCCCTTCCCAAGGACAGCTTGATGGCACCATGGGAGGCAATGCATTGAAGTGACATGTGCCAGAATAATTCTCTGCAGCAGGTACAATCTGTAGCATAGGAATCCACCTTGATAGTGTTTTAAGTGATGAAGATTTTGTGTAGGCTTTAGTTTTACTGGTGCACACGTGGAACATCCTTTCAGCCATACCTACTCCCCACCCTGTCCACCTCTTCTGGCCTCCTGACACCTAAACTCTTCCTAAGCAAGTGTGATGATAACTCAATGAACATTGACTGCATTGGGTTTTGTCCACTCACGTACAGCAGGAACCTAAGAAATAAGAACAGGAGTACTCCAAGCCACATCTTGGGGATCTCCTCCATCAATAACATCATGGCTGCAATTCAGTATTGATTCCTGAAATCCCTTAGTTCCCTTAGTGTCAAAGTGTCTATTGATCTTGGTCTTCCACAGCCCTCTGGAGTAGAGAATCCCAATGAATGAATGTTTGCGGAACTTGACGAACTAACTTTAATTGAAAGTTAAGAATTTTTAGAAATAATTATAATCAAGATTAAGAACAGGAAGGATTTCCACTTGAGTATATATTTGTGGGTATTCAGGGTAGTTGATTCTCTTATCATGTATTTTTTGGGAAAATCATCAACACTGACTACGAGCAGCTAAATTATACACTCCCTATCAATTAGTAGTTCAGTGAAAATCCAGGTTAAATACTTAGTTATGGAAGATGGGCTAAAATATTAAGAGTTGGGAGAAATCAGTTTTTTGGACTTTGAGATCTGTAGAATTACCATTTCCTATTAAGCATCATTAATGTATTACAGTCAGATGTGCTCATAAAGCCAGCAGAGGTGGGGAACTGAATTGGTTTTCGTGTTTCTGTTTCTGGTACATCAAATCGTATTGGAGACTTATTAATAAGGAAATATAAAAATTGGATAAAGAAATCCATTGGTCTTGCATATTCTACAGCATTCTGATAACATTAAAAAAGACTTGATACTTGCTTTGTTATCCATCCAACATAGCTGCTTCTGGAGTCATCACCCTTGTATTACTAAAACAGTAACAAAAGATAATGCTGGGTTTGTAAAAAATCTTGCTGTACGCTCCAACCATGTGGTTTACTGCAGCCATTTATTAACTAAAAGGTTCAGAATTTTTTGAATTATAGTTTCTTCCCACAAGCTCCTGATCAAATAATTTGATTTTTGTCTCCTGGCTCTTCCTTTCATAGAAGCAAAAAATGGATATAGTTAAGGCAATTCCTAGAAACTAACTTTCATAAAATCTCTACTCTTTGAAGTATTGTACATTCTTCACATTGAAACTTTTTTTTCCTTTCTGATTTAAATGGTAATGGATTTAATAATAAATGGGCAGCTAACTCACTTAATTTGCTATGATGTGGAGGTGCCGGCATTGGACTGGGGTGGGCGCTGTAAGCAACCTCACAACACCAGATTAAAGTCCAACAGGTATATTTGGAATCACGAACTTTTGGAGTGCTGCTCCTTCATCAGGTGAGAAGGGACAGCGGTCTGAAAACTTGTGATTCCAAAAGGAGTGCTGCTCCTCCCCAGCTGATGAAGGAACAGCGCTCCAAAAGCTAATGATTCCAAATAAACCTATTGGACTTTAACCTGGTGTTGTGAGACTTCTTACTTAATTTGCTGTTCGCAGCCTATTTATGTGGGTGAATTTAATTTGTGACAAAAGATTTATGTTTCATTACCACATGTAATGCGTATGAATTACGCAACCCTTATGGCTTGTGCAAGAAATCTTTTAGTACCAGCACTAGTACAGAGTCCTATTAACAATTCTCCAGGTTTTTAGAAGTTAACTGTGAACTTAGTGACCAAAACTTCTCTGAAAAGTTTAGACTGTAATATATATATGTTGTATTTTGGTTGAATATAAAACACAGTCACTGAAGACAAAAGGAGGTGTGGATGGGGAAACAACACTGCCATGGGTGGATTTAATTGCTGTGGTTTTCCATAATGACAACAATTGTAACAGAAACATATTGTCGCTGTAGTATAATGTAACCTCTGTCCAAGTCATTGCTGCCATCTGAACTGGGTATTGCATTTAAAGAGAATTAAAAAGCAGTAGTGTAGTTCCTTAACTGGTATTACTCACTGTTTTCAGTTTGATTTCTCAGAGGATAAGACAATTGCTTGAAAAACCTAAAACGCCGCTGGGTGAACCAACAATGTAGAGTCTTACTCAATTTCAGCAAATTAAAGAAATACTTGATATATTCAAAGTAGAGAATACATATTGCTCTACATATTATTTGATAATTTTCTATTGCATACAACCTTTTTCATTGCTGTACTATGAAGAGTAGTAGATGAAAAATGTCATTAACCTTAATAAAGGTCTCCTAAACAATCATTGTTTCGTGGGCAGTTGTCTTTTTCACCCATCCAAAAAGTGAAATTGTGTTTTTCCATTTGTCGTGTTTTGTCTGACTTGTAAAGTAAAGCTTATCAGTCACAAATAGGCTTACGTTCACACTGCAACAAAATTACTGTGAAAATCCCCTAGTCGCCACACTTTTGACGCTTGTTCAGGTACACAGAGAGAATTTAGCATGGCCAGTGCAATCTAATCAGCACGTCTTTTGGACTGTGGGGGGAAACCAGAGGAAACACACACAGATACAGGGAGAATGTGCAGAGTCTGCAAAGACAGTGATCCAAGCTGGGAATCAAACCTGGGTCCATGGCGCTTGAGGATAGCCACTGTACCTCCCTGGCTTCAATGTTCTGAGACTGAAGATCAAACTATGGAAGTATCCTGTTAAACTTTGATCATGGCACTGTTTCAAGATAACCTTCTCACCCAAATCTTTATTGATGACAGCAGATTTTGCTAATGGCTCTGTCACTTACGAAGGTCAGATGTGTCCTGTGTTCCAGTGTGTTTTCTGACAGTACCAGATTTCCTGTTGCTCTGTGCACTGTTCACTGCTCACCTACTGTAGCAGAAATGTGTGGTGCTTCTGCAACTTTATAAAGGTAATAACAGAGTGGGCATCAGGTTAGAAAAAAGTTAGAAACTATTGATCCTGAAAGCTGCAGGTTTAACATTTATAATACTGTTTTTGTACAGAAGGGTGCAAGGGTGTCATGGTGACACAGTGGTTAGCACTGCTGCCTCACAGCTCCAGGGACCCGGGTTTGATTCCCAGTTTGGGTCACTGTCTGTCTGTGCGGAGTTTGCACGTTCTCCGCCCGTGTCTGTGTGGGTTTCCTCCCACAGTCCGAAAGGTGTACAGGTTAGGTGGATTAGCTATGCTAAATTGCTCCTTAGTTTCCCGGGATATGCAGGTTGGAAGGATTAACTAGGGTACATGTGTGGGGTTATGGGGATAGAGCCTGGGTGAGATTGTGGTTGGTGCAGACTTGATGGGCCGAATGGCCTCCTGCACTGTGGGGATTCAACGGGAAGCAATAATTCACTTCACACTAGTCATAAAGTGCTTTGGGATTTTACATGGGACGTAAGTGCAGGCTTATTGTTTTAACTTAATGTTGACAAATTTAAAAAGCAAGTGAGAACGTTAATTCCTCCTCAAGTCATCGCCAGTTTGTTTACACAACATATTTTTGCTATTTTCCTCCCATGAAGGCAGTGTGCAGAATTTATTCTTACCTCCTTTATTTATATGGATGTGAAAGATTTATCTTCCCTTAGAGAGTAGATTTGTCACTCAATAATATTTATAAACATCTAGCTAGCACATACATCAAGGCCTCATCCAAATCTTACTGAGCTCAGAATTTGTTTGCCCTGTTTTGCAATGTTTTTAAAATCCATTTTAGTGATTGAGGGGTGCAACAATAATTATCTGTATATTTTCTGGCCGGTGAGCATGTGGTATGTGAAGTGAAATTCCATGTCAGCAAATTTCCACGACCGTAACCGTGAAAGTCTCTCCAGAACGGTGTGAGCTGTGCTTGTACGAACAAAATAAAAAGCAAACATTATTCCAACAGTGACTTTGGTACAGCATTGTTGGCTATTTTGCAGGCTCTCTATTTCTCCCTGTAGGGAAAAGCTTGCTATCTCCTTTAGCAAGAGGCCATTTGGCCCATTGAGTCTGCACCCAACTCTCCAAAAGAGCATCCCACCCAGACCCTTCCCTCCACGAATGGCTAATCCATCTACCCTACACTTCTTTGGATGCAAAGGGACAACTTAGCATAGCCAATGCACCTAACATGCACATCTTTGGACTGTGGGAGGAAACTGGAGCACCGGAAGAAATCAACGCGTGGACGAGGAGAATGTGTAACCGGTCACCCGAGGTTGGAACCGAATCAAGAACCATGGTGCCCTGAGGCAACAATGCTAACCACTGTGGGACCATGACACAGAAGTACTGTCCTGAGGTGCTGTGGAAATCAGTTGTAAAGCAATGTCCTGCTGCTCTGACACAATGTCAGGCGGTTCTGATCATTGAATCATTATCCTGTTTATATTTCAAGGCTATTGCACAAACAGGAAGGACAGTCATATGGCCATGAGAAGCCTGCCTTCATTTTAGATTTTATTTTCCTCTTTTATAGTGAGGTCATTTTAAACCAAGCATCTGAATGTTTAGAGCGAATTGTGGAAAGTGAAGAGTTATCCAAAGAGTAAAATGCAAGGGCAGGCCATGAACTAGAAAAACCGTAGGGGATAGATTCTGAGAGATATTCACTATCACTTGTGGGATGGAAAGATCACGAGGTCCTACTACAGCTGGTGTGCACTTCTGACATATTTAGTTGTCTGGTGTTGGTTCCTCTAAGTCACGATACAGACTGTCAGCTGGCTATTTTCAGCCTGCTCCTCTGTTACGGAAGGAAGGCTTACTTATAGGAGGAAGGAGGTGGCACGGTAGCACAGTGGTTAGAGCTGCTGCTTCACAGTGCCAGGGACCCAGGTTTAGATTCCTGGCTTGGGTCATTGTCTGTGTGGATCTTGCATGTTCTCCCTGCGTCTGCATGGGTTTCCTCCAGGTGCTCCGGATTCCTCCCCCATCCTGAAAGACGTGCTGGTTGGGTGCATTGGCCTGAACAGGCACCGGACTGTGGCAACTAGGGGAATTTCACAGTAACTTCACTGCAGTGTTAGTGTAAGCCTTACTCATGACTAATAAATAAACTTTTAACTTTAAGGCTTAGCTGGAATTGGAACCGCTCCCAAAGTCCTTGATTAACTTGAGAAACCAATTAGACAATCTTCCCAATCTGTCCAATTCAGTGCAACACTACCATGCATAAAAACAAGCGAGGACAAAACAGTATCAAAAAAAGTTTATTCAAAAATATTTTCACAAGGTACAATCCATCAAAACAATACTGTTAATCAAGATATTCATAACCAAAAGATATTTTAAAATTTTCCTATGGAGTCCTAACAAATAGATGCAAAAGCAAAATACTGCAGTTCTTGAGAAGATGGAAATCCTCAGCTTGCTCAGCACGCAGTACCTGTTTCTTTTATCCGTTAGACTCTAGCCAGCGTAAATTTTATATGCCAATTGTGCTTATGGTGGCACAGTGATTTAAATCGGTTTAAAAAGTAAAAATCGGTTGGACTTAAACCTGGTGTTGTCAGACTTTTTACTGTTTTTACCCCAGTCCAACGCTGGCATATCCACATCATGGCACAGTGATTAGCGCTGTTGCCTCACAGCACCAGGGGCCTGGGTTCGATTCCTGACTTGGGTCACTGTCTGTGTGGAGTCTGCACGTTCTCCAGGTAGCTTGCAAGGGTTTCCTCCCACACCCTGAAAAACGTGCTAGTTAGGTGCATTGGCCATGCTAAATTCTCCCTCAATGTATCCGAGCAGGTGCTGGAGTGTGGTGACCAGGAGATTTTCACGGTAACTTAGCTGCAGTGTTGAAGCGGAAGCGTCTTATTATTGTAAATGCCAGCATTTCTGTATTTTAATGTTGTTTTATGGCTGTATACTTTGATTACACACAGCCCCAAGGCATAGAATCACAGAGCACACCAGAAATTGAGAAAAAAAACAACTGCTTTTGTAATAATTGAGAGGGAATTTTGAGCAGTCAAACTGATAAAGATGTCATTCTCTGCAGCAAAGTCATGAGTTTTAGACTGTAACTCTCCATATGCTGATCCTGGTGGGCTATCGAGGCAGTCATCAACCTAATGCTGCTTTGACACATATGAGGGAACTCTGTGGACGGCACGGTAGCACAGTGGTTAGCACTGCTGCCTCACAGTGCCAGGGACCCGGGTTCGATTCCCGGCTTTGGGCCACTGTCTGTGTGGAGTTTGCACATCCTCCCCGTGTCTGCGTGGGTTTCCTCCCACAGTCCGAAAGACATGCTGGTTAGGTGCATTGACCTGAACAGGTGCTGGAGTGTGGCAACTGGGGGAATTTCAAAGTAACTTCATAAGTCTTACTTGCGACTAATAAATCAGCTTATTGGGCCGTTCTTTGGTAGTTCCATAATGCTATCCAGTACAGCACGAAGAATTCAAACAAAGATTTCAAAGTAGGCTTAGGCTCAGCTCAGATGTCTGAAATACAGAAGTGACAGTAGCAGAATATGGGGAAGTTTTGGCAGTAACTGGGAAGCAAAGCTGTTCCTTGTTCAGTTTTCATGAAAATTCTGGTGAAAAGTCAGCGACCAAAGACTTCAGGTGGAACTTCATGGGGAGAAGTGTGTTTTCCCAGTCTGAGTCTACGGCTCTTGGGCTGTTAAGTGCATCAGGTTGACGCTTTTATCCCTATCTGGGGACAAGTGCCACTTCTCAGAACTCAGTCCAAGCCGGCTATCAGGAGCCGTGGCAAATGTAGGCCGTCCCAATGGTGAGGCTTTGAGGATGCGGATTTAGAAGGTGGGATATTGAATGGCCAGGAGGCAGGGTCCAAAAGAGGACTGGGTTCAGGAAAGGGGGAGAGGGAAATATCAGGGGGCAAGGGTGGGTGTTGGGGATAGCGGGATACTCCCCATTCAACACAAGGTGTTCGCACTGAAGGGATGCTCATGTCAGGCTGGAACAAGGCCAGTATGTTTAATCTGGCAGCCTCATTGGGTGGTCTGGGTGTCCCTTGCCAATGGTAGAATAATAGCAGAGGGAGGGGACTAAGGGTAGGTTGGCCACCTGACACCTCCCCTGATGCTGGTCGAATACCAGCGACAGCAGGCATGGCATTGCTGCCATGGCGCCTGACTTTGCATGACCCCCGAGCTGCCAGCCCCTTCCCAGGTCATATAAAATTATAGCTGTTAACCTCTCCTCTCCACTGCTGCTTCCAGGTCTACTGAATATTTCAGATTGAAGGGATCTGCGGTATTTTGTTTCAATATCCAAATGGTGGTTTTAGAGGGTTGTTTTTCAAACTGGAGCCTGTGATCAGTGGTGTTGCTTGGGGACCGGTGCAGGGTTCACTGTTATTTGTTATTTATATTAATGATTTGGGTGAGAATTTAGGAGGCATGGTTAATAAGTTTGCAGATGACATCAAGATTGGTGGCATAGTGGACAGTGAAGAAGGTTATCTAGGATTGCAACAAGATTTTGATCAATTGGGCCAGTGGGCTGATGAATGACGGATGGAGTTTAGTTTAGATAAATGTGCAGTGATGTATTTTGGAAGATCGAACCAGGGCAGGATTTTCTCAGTTAATGGCAGGGTGCTGGGGAGAGTTATAGAACAAAGAGATCTAGGGACGCATGTTCATAGCTCCTTGAAAGTGAAGTCACAGGTGGACAGAATGGTGAAAAAGGCTTGCTTGGTTTCTTTAGTCAGAACATTGAATACAGGAGTTGGGATGACTTATTGAAGCCATTGATAAGGCCACACTTGGAAAAAATGTGTATAGTTCTGGTCACCATATTATAGAACTAGAAAGAGTGCAAAAAAGATTTACTAGGATACTACCAGGAATTGATGGTTTTTGTAATGAGAGGCTGGATAAACTGGGCCTTTTTTCCCTGAAGCGTAGGAGACTTAGGGATGATCTTATAGAGGTCTATACAATAATGAGGGGCACTGATGAGGTAGATAGTCAATATCTTTTCCCAAAGATAGTGGAGTCTAAAACTAGAGGGCATGGGGATTTAAGGTGAGAGGGGAGAGAGACAAAAGGGTCCAGAGGGGGAATTTTTCACCCAGAGGGTGGTGAATGTCTGGAATGAGCTGCCAGAGATAGGAGTAGAGGTGGGTACAATTTTGTTTTTTAAAAAGCATTTTAGACAGCTACATGAGTAAGATTGGTATAGAGAGATATGGACCAAATGCAGGCAATTGGGACTAACTTAATGGTAAAAATTGGGTGGCATGGACAATTTGGTTTGAATGGCCCATTTCTATGCTGTAAACCTCCTATGACTCTATATTTATAGAGTGCTGTTTTGGACTTGAATTGCAATTGCACTAGGATCTAAACACCACTGTGGAATATTCCACTGATTCTGAAGAATTGATGCCATGCCTTTGCGTTTTTGTGTTCTTCAAATTGGCGTAAATTATAGAATTTTCTCCTCCTTGATCGGAAGTTTGAATCTTCACGGCAGAATAAGTGACTGTGTCTTCTGCTTCCCTGTCAAACTGAAATAAACACATTGTTTGTGCTTGGTGCTGTCTAAAGGTGATCAGACAAAGTATGCACACTGACAGTTCTATGACACTGCCTCAACATTAACATCCTGGGAGTTACCATTTGTCTAACTGTACCAGACATATACATACCGGAAGGACGTGGAGGCTTTGGAGACACTGCAGAAAATATTTACCAGGATGTTGCCTGGCACGGAGGGTATTAGCTATGAGGAGAGATTAAATGAGCTGGAATTATTTTCCCTGGAAAGACAGGGGCTGAGGGGTGACCTGATAGAAGTTTATAAAATTATGAGGGGTATAGATAGGATGAACAGTTGGAAACTTCTTCCCAGGGCAGGAGTGACAGTTACAAGGGGGCATAAGTTCATGGTAAAGGGGGGAAACGTTCAGCGGCGATGTGCTGGTTAAGTCTTTCACACAGAGGGTGGTGGGGGCCTGGAATGCACTGCCAAGTGAGGTGGTTGAGGCGGATACATTAGCCACATTTAAGACTTATCTGGATAGATACATGAACAGGCAGGGAATAGAGGGATACAGGTGGGTTGTCTATATAGGACAATGTGATCAGCACAGGCTTGGTGTGCCGAAGGGTCTGTTCCTCTGCGGGGCTGTTCTTTGATCTCTTTGTATGCTTCAACAGCAAGGTAAAGGTGGGGAATTCTGCGATGAGTAATCCACCTCCAACCTTCTTAAATTCCATCATCAACAGGTATGGCATGAGGGTCCTGGAATACTCTTCACTTGCCTGATAAGTGCAACTCGGGAAACTCAACACCTTCCAGGAAGAAACAGCCTACTCATGTGGCCCGCTATTACCATCTTAAGCATTCATTCGCTCTATTAGCAGCGCACGGACAGCAGTGTGTGTCATAGCTACTTATCAGCTGGGAGCACAAATGGAGCAAATGCATGGGGACACCACTCTCCGCGAGTTCCTCTCCAGCCATCACTGTTGTTTTGCAGACGCTGGGTCGAAATTCTAGAACTCCCCCCCTAACAGCACGATGGTAGTACCTACACCACTTGGATTGCAGCAGGTCAAGTAGGCAGCTCCCCACCTCGAAGGGAATTGGGGATGGGAAATAAACTCTGTCCTTGGCAGCTTTTCCAAAGGCCATGGTTGAAAGATAATTGACCCCTTTATAAAAACGTATTCGTAAATGGGTTCTTAGATCCGTTTCAGGCATATATTTGAGATATTAATATTTAACACATTCCAACATCATTTGGTTTGTACCCTTTCACCCAAGTGGATTGAGCTGGACTTTGAGCATTTTGACCACTTGCTAATTTTAAATAATTAAAAATCATTAAACGATTGGAGATTTTACAGTTAACTATGAAAATGCGTTGTTTGGACACGATACCAATTTCATTTTATTTTTGTGAACATTATGTTGTTGGAGAGAAGGAGCTGGAATTGGGTTGGTTGAGAAATGTATCGCCATGCCATGCCTTCAATGAGATGTACCTAAACAGTGTTAGAATGTAGAACATAGAACATAGAACACTACAGCATAAACAGGCCCTTCGGCCCACAAGCTGCACCGATCATATCCATACCTACCAGGCCATAGAACTATCTACAACTCCCAATCCCATTAAATCCCACGTACTCATCAATGTACTATGTACTAACCAGTGACAAATTTGTATTAGATGTAATGTGACCATTGAGAACAAGATGTAAGGGCCTGCTGACCCAGTAAAACATGGAACCAATCATAGAGTGACATAATACTCAGCTGACCAACTGCTTCACTTTAAATGAGGAACTATGTAGAATTGTAGGAAGCTTGGAGTGGCCCGGGGCGTGACCCCAAGTTTGGAGTAATGATGTTTCTTTATTAAACCCTTTGATTTATAACTTGGAGTAAGTTCTGTTGTTGTTTCATTAGCTGCATTGTGAAGAGTTCTTCTTGTTTAAGAAACAAACATACTGTTGCAAATTGTGCACATTCCTAGAATTGTAGAATCCTTACAGTGCAGAGTGAGGGCATTCGGCCCATCAAGCCTGCACTGACAGCAATCCCACTCAGATCTATCTCTGCAACCTCATCTAATTTCCTCTGCTAATCCCCCTGACACTAAGGGATAATTTAGCATGGCCAATCCACCTAACCTGCACATCTTTGGACTGTGAGAGCAAATAGGAGACCCGGAGGAGGGGTTTCGTCTGGGTGCTCTGATTTCCTCCCACAGTCCAAAGGTATACAGTTTAGGTGGATTGGCCATGCTAAATTGTCCCTTACTGTCCCAAGGTGTGTAGGTTAGATGGATTAGCCAGGGACATGGCAGGGAGAGGCTCTGGCGAAGATGCTCTGTCAGAGCATCTTCGATGCAGACTCGATGGGCTGAATGGTTTCTGCTGTACTGTAGGGATTTTATGATGCTAGTTCTTCCTCTCATTCCACAGTCTTAAATTTGCAATTCCACAGTTTGCCCATGTTTGATATGACCCCCTACCCATATTAGTCTGTCAATCTATTAAATTATACTAGTCCTATGTGGGCCCATTTCTCCTTCAGATTTAGATTTGCTGATAACATATTTCCTACTCAATCTTCCAACATCTGTTTTGTATCATCTGGAATTTAGTTCTCCTCAACATCATCAGCACTGGAGAGGTAACTCTCCTTTGCCATCTCGATCACCAATCCCCCCATGAGTAACTGCTCTCCACATGGAATCATTTCTTGTAATAAATGCCATATCTCTGTACCTAACCCAGGATTCATCCAGTCATCCCATGGTCCTATATTTGATTAAGGAGCCCATCATGAAGCAACTTGTCAAAACGTTTTGTTATTTCATGGGATCCATATGTTGCAGGCTCGGCCAATGTTCATTACCTATACCCACTAGCGCCCAATGGTGAGCACCTTCTGGAACCACTGCAGCCCATGTACAGTAGGTGCATCCACAGTGCTGTTAGGCTTCAGACTCAGCAACAACGAAAGAATAGCGATTATATACCAAGTCAAGATGGGAAGTGGCTTGGAGAGGAAGATACAACTGGTGCTATTGCAAATCAAAGTATATAATGTTGATATAGTTACGGTGAGTATGGCGGCACAGTGGCACAGTGTGGTTAGCACTGCTGCCTCACAGCGCCAGGGTTCAATTCCCTGCTTGGGTCGCTGTCTGTGCGGAGTCAGCGCGTTCTCCCTGTGTCTGCGTGGGTTTCCTCTGCATGCTCTGGTTTCTTCCCACCGTCCAAAGATGTGCAGATTTGGTTGAATGGCTATTCTAAATTGACCCTTAGTGTCAGGGGGACTAGCTGGGATAAATACATAGGGATAGGGCCTGGGTGGGATTGTGGTCGGTGCAGACTTGATTGGCCAAATGGCCCCCTTCTGCACTGTTGGATTTTACAATGAGGGAATTTGGAGCTTAATAAAGAAATGACGTTTGTGTTAAATAATTGCAAAATACAAGAAATGGAACTTCTATCATCTTAAACTGCTTTCATTCGTACCTTTGTGACCAGGGTCTGGGGTTTCACATTCTCATTTTCATTCTTGCCTGGAAAATAAATAATATATGACCCAATTACAATAAAAATCTTCTGTCACTTTGACCAATACGAGCATTGTTCTATTTTATTCTGAAATGGATATTCACTGCGAGAACCTCAAATTAGTTTCATGTTTACACACACCTACCCACATCAACCCAATCATGTTCTTTGAGTCTACCACAGAGAGAGCTATTCATTAACCACATGAAAGGAAAACCTCAGTGTGACGCAACATCGATCAAAAACTACACTGCGATGCCATGGAGCAGAGTGTAGTACACTGGGATACCATGGAGCAGAGTGTAGTACACTGAGATACCATGGAGCAGAGTGTAGTACACTGGGATACCATTGTGCAGAGTGTAGTACACTGAGATACCATTGTGCAGAGTGTAGTACACTGAGATACCGTTGTGCAGAGTGTAGTACACTGAGATACCATGGAGCAGAGTGTAGAACAATGAGATACCATGGAGCAGGGTGTAGAACACTGAGATACCATGAAAGCAGAGTGTAGCACACTGAGATACTATGCAGCAGTATATAGTACACAGCGATACCATCCAGCAGAGTGTAGTATACTGAGATACCATGGAGCAGAGTGTGTATTTAATAACATCCACATGCTTACTACTTACCTTTAATATGATCCACATACTTACCACATACTAATTTAATATCATCCATATACTTACTAACTGTGCCTTGTACATTCACATCCAAATCATTTACATGAATAACAAGGGTTCCAGCACTAAGCCCTAAGTTACACCGCTAGTTACAGGCCTCCAATCTGAGAAACAACCTTCCACCATCACCTGTGTGCCTACAAGGAGTGAATAGATTTTTGACATTTTGAGTTTACCAATTTCATCTTTTGTCAAACTTTCAGTGAAGGATAATGGAAAGTGGATTACAAAACAAATTATCAGCTAAAACATCCGCGATGTTTCTGTGATAGTATTTGAAATTTTAAACATCCACATTGTCAACATCTGGCATTCAATGTCGGAGGTGTGTAGCATTACAAGCTGCACTGCCACTTTGACCATACTGTAACCTCTACTATCCAAGGGCAGTGATACATGGGAACACCACCACCTACAATTCCCTCCAAGTATCGTGCCATCCTGACTTGAACATATATCGCTATTCCCTCACTGTAGCTAGTTAACTCCCTCCCCAAATAGATTGTGTGTCGACTTCCACCACATTGACTGCGAAGGTTCAAGAATGTGGTTCACTATTGCCTTCTCAAAGGTAGTTGGGGACCTTTGATAAATGTTGGCCATGCCAATGTTGGGGTGGCACAGCAGTTAGCACTGCCACCTCACAATGCCAGGGAAGCGGATTCAATTCTGGCCTTGGGTGACTGTGCAGAGTCTGCACGTTCTCTCCGTATCTGTGCGGGTTTCCTCCAGGCCCTCCCATTTCCTCCCACAGTTCAAAGATGTGAGGGTTGGGTGGTTTGGCCATGCTTAATTGCCACTTGGTGTCTGTCCCAAGACATATAGGTCAGGAAGATTAGGGGTTACATAGATAAGGTCTGGGTAACACGCTCTGTTAAAGAGTTAACATTAATTTATTAGTCACAAGTTGGCTTACATTAACACTGCAATGGAGTTATTGTGAAAATCCCCAATCGTCACACTCCAGCGCCTGTTCGGGTACACTGAAGGAGAATTTAGCATGGCTAATGCACATAACCACAGGTCTTTCAGACTATGGAAGGAAACCCACTCAGACACGGGGAGAACATGTAGACTCCATACGGTGATCCAAGCTGGGGATTGAACTCGGGTCCCTGGCGTTGTGAGGCAGCAATGTTAACCACTGTGCCACATTGGAGAGTTGGTGCAGATTTGATAGCTCAAATGGCTTCCTTCTGCACTGTAGGGATTCTGTGACACAGCATCCCCCACATTACAACTCTGAATAAATAAACCCCAGGACTCAATTGCTATTTCAGTGGTTAAAACAAGTTAGCACAATGAGTCATTGAGCTCTGTAAATGCGTTTTTGTTTCTTGCACTTTTATAAGTGAGTTAATCTCAGAAGCATCTGTGTTGGGGGCTCTGGAAATGACTTCAGCACCCCAACTGGGGGGGGAAGGTCAGACAGAAGTCCTGCCGCTGCTATCCAGGAATTTCTGCTTGTGGACATTGGACGAGAGAGCATCATAGTCCACAGTGATATCTGCTGCAGCTGAGTAGCTTCCTATTTTTGCAGCGGCTCTGTGACACAATGGTTAGCATTGCTGCCTCACAGCACCAGGGACCTGGGTTTGATTCCTGGCTTGGGTCACTGTCTGTGCAGAGTCGGCACATTCTCCCCAGGTCTGCATGGGCTTCCTCCGGGTGCTCCGGTTTTCTCCCACATTCTGAAAGATGTGCCAGTTCGTTGCATTGGCCATGCTAAATTCTCCCTCAGTGTACCCGAACAGGCGCCGGAGTGTGGCAACGAGTGGATTGTCACAGTAGCTTCATTGCAGTGTTAATGTAAGCTGATCTGTACACTAATAAATAAACTTTTTCTTTTATCAACACTTACTGTCTAAAATGGCCAAGGTGATAAAGGAGAAGTGGCTTCAGAAGACAAGGGAAGGAATAGAGTGAGGAAATGAAAGAATTGAGTGTCAGGAACTTTGACTGCGCATTAGAGATTGACCGCAAAGTATGTCACTGTGTTGTGAAATGACTCAGAATCTGACGCAATATTATTAATGTGTAAAGTCTATTTATTACTGTCACTCAGAGGAAAGCCATGTAGACACAGGGACAGTGTGCAAACTCCACACAGCCAGTGACCCAAGTCAGGAATCGAACCCAGGTCCTTGATGCTTTGAGGCAGCAGTATTAACTACTGAGCCACCGTGCCAGCTATGTTGCACTGGATGGCAGGTTCCAGTGGGGTGTGCCTCCTGCCCAGATCCCATGTGTTGGGATGGAAAGCCTGCTTCATTCATTGTCGCTCTGACCTTTCATTGTTTATATGCCAAACATGCAGTGAAAGAATTGGCCAAAATTGGTTGGGTTGGAGGGGTTGGATGGTCCTAGGGATGAACTTTATTGGTTGGGTCGTGACCTTGATGTTTGCCTCAACTTCGGCTCAGAGCGTGGAGGAGGTCTTGGTGACCTCAGAGAGGCAGCCAGCGCCGGAATTAAGAACATAAGAACATAAGAAATAGGAGCAGGAGTAGGCCATCTAGCCCTTTGAGCCTGCCCCACCATTCAATAAGATCATGGCTGATCTGAAGTGGATCAGTTCCACTTTCCCGCTTTCTCCCCGTAACCCTTAATTCCCCTGTCTATCAGAAACAAATTCTGGTTCAGTTAAGGACAGAGGGCAGACTATTGGAAGCGGGAGCCTAAACAGGGGGCCCTACAGCTGTGTTTTGACAGCAACTCCACTAAGAGTTGCTCTTGGTAAGAAATCACAAGGGAACCTCAAAATGGAGATACTCTCTGCAGCATTGGGAGAAATTGAAAATTGCGCTGGCCCAGAGCTATGTGACCATAGCTCTGGGGAGGGAACCATCCACAGCATGGCCTGTGGCTGCAGACGTTGCTGGTAACCGCCAATAGACTTGATCAAGTGGAGGCATTAACTGCACTCCCCCCTCCCCACCACCCCCCCCCCCCCCTCAGTTATCTTGTTAATGCACCCAATTGGTTAGCCGCTGCCCCTGTATGGTGGCCTTTGCCAGATTGACTCAACTTGGGCAAGAGCAGTTGGGGATGGGAATGATTCTGGTGGTTGATCTGAAGCGCCATTTTGTATCTTTGCTCCCAGTCTCACTTACTTAACTCACCTCCATAAAACTGGGAAAATTTAGTCCTTCCTGTCTCTGATTGAAAAGCAGTTCTTTTCAATTTTATGCCCATCATGTATTATTGTGCTTTTCCACTGGGCAGTTCATGTTGCATATGTATTGCAGAGAAAATGTCTCCATGGCTACTTACCCTGATCTCGAGCTGATCTTTGCATTCTCTTTTTGAATATGAATAAAACCAGCAGTAGTAAGATTAACAGTCCCAGAACAACAGTAAGGATGATGTACCATTTCAGTGAAGTGAATTTGCTAAAGGATTCAAGCAGAATAGATTGAATTAAGACTTTGTACACATGATTAAAAAAAGGAAAACATAGTGGATTGTGAACTAAATGGTAGAACTGGTTTTTAATGTTGCTTGTCTTCCTATAACTAGAGGTGCATAGAACATAGGACATAGAAAAACTACAGCACAAACAGGCCCTTTGGCCCACAAGTTGCGCCGAACATATTCTTATCTACTAAGCTTATCTATAACCCTCTATCTTACCAAGTCTCATGTACTTATCCAAAAGTCTCTTAAAGACCTTATTGAATCCGCATGAGGCAGCTTCCATAGAACACTACAGCACAGAAACAGGTCTTTTGGCCCTTCTTGGCTGTGTCGAACCATTTTTCTGCCTAGTCCCACTGACTTGCACTTGGACCATATCCCTCCACGCCCCTCTCATCCACGTACCTGTCCAAGTTTTTCTTAAATGTTAAAAGTGAGCCTGCATTTACCACTTCATCTGGCAGCTCATTCCACACTCTCACCATTCTCTGTGTGAAGACCCCCCCCTCCTCAATATTCCCTTTAAACTTTTCCCCCTTCACCCTTAACCCAGGTCCTCTAGTACTTTTTTCCCTTAGCCTCAGTGGAAAAAGGCTGCTTGTATTCACTCTATCCCATTATAACTTTACACACCTCCATCAAACCTCCCCTCATTTTTCTACGCTCCAGGGAATAAAGTCTTAACTATTCAACCTTTCTCTGTAACTCAGTTTCTCAAGTCCCAGCAACATTCTTGTAAACCTCCTCTGCACTCTTTCAACTTTATTAGTATCCTTCCTGTAATTAGGTGACCAAAACTGCGCACAATACTCTAAATTCGGCCTCACCAATGTCTTATACAGCTTCACCATAACATTCCAACTCTTATACTCAATATTTTGATTTATAAAGGCCAATGTTCCAAAAGCACTCTTTATGACCCTATCTACCCATGACGCCACTTTTAGGGAATTATGTATCTGTATTCCCAGATCTCTCTGTTCTACTACACTCTTCAGTGTCCTACCATTTACCTTGTATGTTCTACCTTGGTTTGCCCTTCCAAAGTGCAATACCTCATACTTGTCTGCTCCAGAGACTTCCATCTGCCTCCATGGTGATGTCTTCCCTGGAACAGTTCGCTAGCCCGTCACCAAGGCTTACAGCTTGGAAGCATCACTTCATCAAGCATGATTAACCGGGAATTTCTCCCACTTTAACTGTCTGCTTTGGTGTGTGTTGGAAGAATTTTACAGGTTGATACTCATAGAATCCTTGCAATGGAGAAGGAGGCCATTTGGCCCATTGACTCTGCACCGACAACAATCCCACCCAGGTCCCATCTCCGTAACCCCACGTATTTACGGTCCTAATCTCCCTGACACTAAGGGGCAATTTAGCATGGCCGATCAACCTAACCCCCACATTTTTGGAGTGTGGGAGGAAACCGGAGCATCTGGAGGAAACCCATGCAGACATGGGGAGAATGTGCAAACTCCACACAGATAGTCACCCAAGGCTGGAATTGAACTTGGATACCTGGCGCTGTGAGGCAGCTGTGCTAACCACTGCCACCGTGCTGCCCAATACTCAACACACTTTCCTCGGCCATCAAATTGTCGGGTGTGTCTCGAACCCAACACTACCCACATGCGACTTCTGATTTTTGATGTAATATCCCCTGATTGAAGGATGAGCTATATTCTGGTGAGATTATCCCTCATAGTTGAAAATACACTGAAGCAATCCACCAGGGTATCCTTGATAGCATGCTCCAAACTTGCAACCTCTACCGGTTAGAAGGACAAGGATGGCAGGCGCCCGGAAACACCACCATCTGTGGCTTCCTTTCCAATGCCCACACTAGCGTGACTCGGAATTGTGTCAAGTTTCCTTCATCGTCACTGGGTCAAAATCCAGGAACTGCCTTTCTAATAATCCGATGGGAATATTTACACCTTGCGGACCCCTGTGCCACATGCTGACAAGCAACCACCTTGTCAAGGGCAATTAGGGATGGGCGGCAATCATAAAATGCAGAAGAGGCCCTTCAGCCCTTTGAGCCTGCACTGACATGCTGGAAACACCACCCCTCCCACTGAATCCCATTTACCAGCACTTAGCCTTGAATGTTGGAGGCCACGGATCATCGCCAGCTGTAAGATTAACAGTATCTAAGAAAGCAAATGGTATGGCGTGGGGTGGGGCAGTTCTGTGGCAAAGGGGACATACTTTAACCATTCTGATCACTGGCTCTTTCGTAGAATCATAGAAATCCTACAGTGCAGGAAGAGGCCACTTGGCCTATCAGAGCCTGTGGAAACCTTGCTCTCTGCAATCGATGCTTGTATTAAACAGGAAGATATCAATAGGAATTACAGGAGGAAAAGTATAGGGCCAGACAGGCAGTTGTGGGTATTGTGGTAGTTTTGAAGGTATGAGATTGCACAGCAGTTCTTGTGAAAAGAGCAGAACTACCTAATCAATATGAGTTTAATTAGAATGATTAGAAATTAAATTAAGACAGTTATTAAAATCTCACCTTTGGTTTTTGCTGAATGCATTTGAATTCCCTGTTATTACAAGCAAACATAAATGAATAAGTCAGTCAATAACTGATATAATTCCCAATGATAACATACTTTTATTTTCATCACACAGTATTTAAGAAAGCAAATGTTATGGCACAGGGAGGGGCAGTTCTGCGGCGAAGGGGACATATTTTAACCATTCTGATCACTGGCTCTTTCATAGAAACCCTACAGTGCACAAAGAGGCCATTCGGCCCATCGAGTCTGCACCGACCACAATCCCACCCTGGCCCTACCCCAATATCCCTACACATTTACCTGCTAATCCCGCTAACCTACGCGTCCCAAGACACGAAGGGGCAATTTTAGCATGGCCAATCAACCTAACCCGCACATCTTTGGGCTGTGGGAGGGAACCGGAGCACCCGGGGGAAACCCACACAGACATGGGGACAATGTACAAACTCCACACAGACAGTGACCCAAGCCGGGAATTGAACCCAGGTCCCTGGAGCTGTGAACAGCAGTGCTAACGTGCCACCCTTTCAGTTTCCTTGAGCTAACTGGTCAAATTCTGGATGGCTATGCATGGATGGATAGATTTGGATGGATGGATGGATGGATGGATGGACTGACAAAGATTGGTTGAACAGATTTCCTTATCTTGAATTGTTGCACAACCTTGTGCAAAGGGAGCAGAGGAAGAGATGGATTTAATTTGTGGTCAAATCAACCTTTGCTGTACATCTTTGGACTGTGGGAGGAAACCGGGGCACCCGGAGGAAACCCATGCAGACATGGGGAGAATGTGCAAACTCCACACCGACACTGACCCAAGGCTGGAATTGAACCCAGGTCCCTGGTGCTGTGGGGCGGCAGTGCTAACCACTGTGCCACGTGCTGCCTGATTAAATAAGTATATGTAATATTCTATCCAGGTTTAGGAATGCATCATTGTTATCTCACTCTCACTGGACTTGGATCCTGGAATTCTCTCCCAAACAGCACCAACACTACATGGATTGCAGCGGTGACCTGCCACCAAATGTTCAAATTTGTGGCTGGATCCTGAACTCCCTAACCCACTGATCGCAATCAGTAAGGATAGGCAACAACACTGCCTCCATGATCATCCTCAACACTGGTGCCCAACAAGGCTGTGTTCTTAACCCCCTTTTATACTCCTTATACACTGATGACCGTGTGGACAATTTCCCCTCCAAATCAATTTACATGTTTGCTGATGACATCACCACCAGTGAGTCGGATCTCAAACAATGATGAGACGGAGTACAGGAAAGAGATAGAGAACCTAGAGAACTGGTGCGACTACGAGAATCTCTACCTCAATGTCAACAAAATGAAGGAGATTGTCATCGACTTCAGGAAGCGTAGTGGAGGATATGTCCCTGTCTACATCAATGGGGATGAAGTAGAAAGGTTGAGAGCTTCAAGCTTTTAGGTGTCCAGATCACTACAACCTGTCCTAGTCCCCCCCTCATGCCAACACTGTAATTAAGAAAGCCCCCCAGTGCCTCTACTTTCTCAAAAGATTAAGGAAATTTGGCATGCCTACTACAACTCTCGCCAACCTTTACAGATGCACCATAGAAAGCATTCTTTCTGGTTGTATCACAGCTTGGTATAGCTTCTGCTCCTCCCAAGACCACAAAAAACTACAAAGAGTTAAAAATGACGCCCAGTCCATCACGCGAACCAGCCTTCCATCCGTTGACTCTGTCTACACTTGCTGCTGCCTCGGAAAAGCAGCCTGCATAATCAAGAACCCCACACATCCTGGACATGCTCTCTTCCACCTCTTCTGTCGGAAAAATATACAAAAATCGGAGGACATGTACCAACCGACTCAATGGGCCAAATGGCCTGCTTCTGCACTGCAGGGTTTCTATGATTATGACTGAACGAAAATCTGAAATGGTTACTAAAATAACCGATCAGGAACTCAGGAAGAAAATTCTTTACTCAGAATTGTTAGAATGTGGAACCTGTTAAATGTGAAACTTGCTACCATAAGCAGAAGTTGTAGCAAAAGTCATAGATACTATTGATGGGGAGCTTGATAAAGGCATTCAGATGGAAATGAACCAAAGGATAAAGAGTGAGATAAAGGGTAACTAGAATGGGCTTTGTATGAAGCACAAGCACTGGTATTGGCCAAGTTTCTGTTCCGAGTTCGATTCAGTACCGACTAATTATAATAATCTTATATAGAATCTTACCGTCAGCAATTGTTCGATTGTCTTATTTATACAAGGTTTACACCATTTAATTTTGCTGTTCCACACCAGGACACTCCTTAATTTGCTTTCCTCTTGATAACAATAAAATTAGCTAACATACATAACCTTGTGAAAGGACTGAGGAGAAGGTAGGATCTGAGGGGGCTTCACAGGGGTTAATAGTGTTGAATGGACAATAATCTGTGAGGTGCAGCACGGTGGCATGGTGGTTAGTACTGCTGTCTCACAGTGCTAGAGACTTGGATTTGATTCCCGGCTTGCGTCACTGTCTGCGTGGAGTTTGCACATTCTCCCCGTGTCTGCGTGGGTTTCCTCTGGGTACTCTGGTTTCCTCCCACACAACAAAGATGTGTAAGTTAAGGATGATTGGCCATGCTAAATTACCCCTTGGTGTTGGGGGATTAGCAGGGTAAATGTGTGGGGTTACGAGGATAGGGCCTGGGCAGGATTGTTGTGAGTGTGGGCTGAATGGCCTCCATCTGCATTGTAGGGGTTCTATGAACTTTCAATGTATTTTTGTTATTGACGGTTACTATCAGTATCAGTGAAAGTTTCCAAACTCTTTACTCAGAGAGTTGTTAGGAGGTGGAACTTGTTCAATGTGGAATTGGGTACAGTAGCTCAAATCCAGTCCTCCTGGATTTCAGACCTTGCTGGAATGAGATTGGGTGGTTCAGGCCACGGGTGGTTCATGTCTGTCTGGGTCGGCTGGTGTAAGGGTCACTTGGAGTGGTGGAGAGAGTGGAAGATGAAGTGGTAAAGCCATTAACTAGTCTAGAGCCAACACAGTGCCTAGCTGAGTTGTCCAGGTAAGTTTAAAAAAACACTTGGTTAAAATTGGTGTGTAGAGCATCTTAAAGATGTCCAGTTTATGGACATTGCAGGTTTTTGGTTAGTGAATCTGAGGTATTCTGAAGGAATGCTCCTGCTCCCATTTCCTATGTTTCTGTGTTTACCTGTACCATAAGGTGCAGTGGTGCCAAATATTGTAGATACTTTTCGGGCTAATTGAGAAAACCTTACCGAGGGGGAGAAGAATATGCTGCAAGATTGAGATGAAATAGGGTGAAAGGCTTGTGTAAAACATGAAGAACAGCATTGACCAATTGTTCAAAGAATCATAGAATCCCTGCAGTACAGAAGAAGGCCATTTGGCCCATTGTGTCTGTACCGACCACAATCCCACCGAGGCCTTATTCCCGTAACCCATATTAACCCTGGTAACCCCCTGATGCTTTGGTCAATTTAGTATGGCCAATCAACCTAACCTGCACATCTTTGGAGTGTGGGAGGAAAATGGAGCACCCTGAGGAAACCCACGCAGACATGGGGAGAATGTGCAAACTCCATACAGACAGTGACCACAAGGCTGGAATTGAACTCGGGTCCCTGGCACTGTGAGGCAGCAGTGCTAACCACTGCACCACCATGCCTGCCTCTGTTATTGTTCTGTGAGTTTTGTACAATATTGATTGAATTATAATAATTTGATATTGATCCTTACCTTCAGTAATTGTCAGCTTTTTAATGGCTACGATCTTTATGTCATTGATACTGTTGGCTCCGCACCAATACTCTCCTTCATTGTCTTTGTCTATGTTAGTCATGGTAACGGTAAAATTATGAGAATTATTAATAATGATTGAAACTTTCCCATGATCCCGATTCTCTGTAACTCCATCAGAGCTGGCAATAGTAATACATTTATTTACAGAGGTTGCTTTACATAAGAATTTCTTATACGGTCTCTCCCTCTCCGCGAACAGACACGGTACAGTGGCGGCATTTCCCACAACACCACTTATGTTTGATAGGATTGGGTCCCATTTACCTGTTGGTAAATGAGAAAAAGAGTCATTAAAAGTTCAAAATGGTGAAAAACAGAACATTTTTCATTGCCCAAAACATGATACATTAATCAAACATTGAAAATGTCAACAATATTTTCGGTTTTTAAAGTATGAAAAGGATTATAGTCATAAAATGCAGTGTAATTGTTAAATGCTGCTGCATTCAATTCTTGCTCATTCTAAAGTTTTAATTTAAAATTTCAGCAGTGTCTGTGTCTAAGTTTAATAAACCATTTCTATTTTCTGTAGCTGCAGCGAAATTTCTCAGCATGTTTGGGTGAATTTTCAAAGTTGATGGATGGTACCCAACTCCAGGCCTATTTTATAGGAACTGGGTCGAGTTTTGGATGAACACTAAAGACTTACAAGCAACGTGAGTTTGTTATTTGTAGGTCAAACAGAATTTGAGTCTTCACTGCAAAGTATACCCACTGTGCTGTTAGGGTGAGAATTCCAGGGTTTTGACATAGTGACAGTAAAAGAACAGCAATAAATGTTCAAATTAGGATGCCAAGTGACTTGGAAGGGAACCTCCAAGGGAAAGGTGTTCCCAGGTCTTTGTTGCTCTTGTCCTTCGAGATGGTGCTGGTCGTGGGTTTGGAAGGTGCTGGCTAACGAGTCTTGGTAAGTTCATGCAGGGCATTTTGTAGGTGGTACACTGCCACTGTTCATTAACGGTGGAGGGATTGAGTGTCTTGTGGAAGGGATAGCAAACAAGTGGGTTGTTTTGTCCTTGACGGTGTTGACCTTCTTGAATGTTGTTGGTGTTGCACTCATCCAGGCAAATGGAGAATACTCCATCTCTTTCCTGACTTGCAGCCTGTAGATGGTGGGTATGATATTCACTGCCTGAGTTGGTGGTGGAGGCAGAGACACTAAACTTGTTAACAAGCACCTTAAATGCTGTAAGCTACAGGGCTGTGAACCGTGTGCATGAAGATGGGATTAGAAATGACACCAGGGTGTCTTTGGGTTGGCATGGACAAGATGGGCTGAATGGCCCCCTTCTGTGCTGTATCATTTCTACCGTTCTATGGTCAGCCTTGCGGAATCAGGTGGCAGGTTTCTCACTTTAGGATTCCTCCGAGCCTTTGTTCTGCTCTAGTAGCCACAATGTTTTCATGGCTAGTCCAGTTCAGATTCCGGTCAATGGTAAACCCCAGACTGGTTAAATTTCATCCGTTGAGATCAAAAGCTACAAGAAAATGTTAACATTATTTTTGCACTAAAAATGATCAACTGACATTTGATGTCAAAAGTGATCAAAGGAATCGAATTCAGTCAGAAAACCTGCACCAAAACTCAAGGAACTGAATTAAATAAACCTGAATTTAATTTTTTTAATTTAGTACGAGAAAGCCATCAGGCTAGGTGTTCAAAACCACCATCAGAACGCCATTAGTTCTTAGTTCATTTCATTAATGTGTACATTACTATTACGCTGTACTCAAGGTGGCAGGAGCGAGTCTCGGTGGCCTTGGTGTCAAGTGGGGGATGGAGACAAGAGAGAAGAAGAGTGGGGTGCAGGAGAGGGGAGTTGAGGGAGGAGGAAGTGGGAAACAGGGGTAGGACAGAACCATCAAAAAATTACAGCACAGAAATAGGTCATTTGGCCCATCTTGCTCATTCCAGCCCGAGGACACCCAGATTCACTTTGTAACCCTTTCCTGCGCTGGGCCCATGGCCCAGAGTGGGGGAGTGGTGTCTGGATGGAGCGTTGGGGAGGGAGGGAGGGTGGTGTGAGAGGAATCTTTGAGAGTGAGTGAGTAATTAGTGAGTACCACACGCTACTGCCTGGGCTCACTTGCCCTTACCTCACCACCAGTCGAGGTCCTTACTTGCAAGGATCACGTACGGTTCTCCACCAACAGATACCAAATGTGATTGCCTCGCCGGTGGGAGTGGAGGCCATTGAAGCCTCGTTGGTGTTTGGGGGGCAGTGCCCTTAGCAAAATAGGGAGAATCTGCCTGGCAACAGCAGGAAGCCACATTCAAAGGGGCTGATGAGATGTGTTGCCTAGCAGCCATCGAGATAAGACCAGATGTAAATGGCCCTGTTTTCAGGAAGTGGTTTACCGAGATATCTGTGGCATCAGGGCTGGCATACAGACCCTAATTTTCAAGGATCAAGGAATGTGGGAGTGACAGACTATCCATAATACAGTGAGCAGAATCAAAGACAGCCAGGGTATAATCGCCAACTCCCGCAGAAACAGAGAGACCAGTTTCAACACTCATAGGAAGGCCATTTTTAACATGTCACAGGAAGACCGGTTTTAACGTATCACAAGAAGGCCAGGATTACACCTAACAGCAAGCTAGCTAGTAAGAGTGGCCACTTCTAAAGTCTTACAGCTAACTTATTGCAGAAACCTTCATAAGGACAGTTTATCTGTCTTCGCTAAACCAGGCAGGCACTTTCCAGACTGGATCACCCTCCTGGTACCAAGGGGTAACAACAGGCTGGATTTTGCTTATAGATTTGTTTAAGACGGAGGTTGTTTGGGGAATGGGGAAGTGTTGCTGAGTTCAAGTATGGTAGATATGGTTTGGAATGAGGGGAGATTTGTAAATGTGTGTGTGTGTGTGTGTGTGTGTGTGTCTATTACTCGGGTGCGCATGTGTCTTACAGAATTGTAGACCTGTTTCTCTGGATACTAACAGAAGTAGGGGTTATTTTTGTAGCAGGGTGACCCTTTAGGGGGAAAAGCATTCCCGAGAGCCACGTGATCCCCCTGGACCCTAGGGATTGTCAAGGCCGGAAGCTGAGCGAATCAGCAAGAGGGTGTGTACCGTGGGTTGAGAAATGTCTCACATTTGGAGCCAGGGAGCCGAGTTGTTGAGTCACATTGTAATTCAGTTTGACAAAGAACAAAAACAGCCCGGGAAACAGGCCCTTCGGCCCAACGAGCCCGCGCCACCATTTTAACACTACCAGTCCCCCCCTCCACCCATGACCCTTATCTATTGTTTTATGGTATTCCACATTGAAGGAAACTAATTTAGGGACAATTTATTACTGCCAATCAGCCTAATAGCACATCTTTGGGGTGTGGGAGGAAAACAGAACTCCCGGAGAAAACCCACACAAGCACGGGGAGAATGCACAAACTCCCACAGACACCGGCCCAAATCCATGTGTCTGCACAGCAATCAGCGATAGTTACTGAGCTGTCGTCTTGCCCAGTATCTGGTCCAGTTTAGGCACACACTAACGACATGAAGCACTAGGCCAATCTCGAACAATCAAGAGCAGCCCCAAGTACGACCCATCGCGTGTATGCCCCTCGTTGTACAACAAGGCGGACCGACTTAAAAACCTGTGAATGAAAGGAGAAAAACATTATTATCATCCCATGTCGATTTACCTTACCAGGGACGCCCCAATGCTAATGAACCTTATTTAAAACAATCTCCTATATCCTCCCATCTCCAACCCAGTCATGTGCCTGTCTAAGTTACTCTTAAATGACTCTAGCGTGTTTGCCTCCACCACCTTACTTGGCAGAGCATTCCATACCCCCACTACCCTCTGTGTGAAAAACCTCCCTCTAATATCTGTGTTATACCTCTCCCCCCACACCTTAAGCCCATGGCCCCTCGTCCTGTGTGTCTCTAACATAGGAAATAGTTTACCTCTGTTTACTCTATCAATACCCTTCATAATCTTATATACCTCTATTAGATCCCCCCTCAGTCGCCGTCTTTCAAGGGAAAACAGCCCCAATTTGTTCAATCTTTCCTCATAACCCAGTCCTTCCATACCAGGCAACATCCTGGTAAACCTCCTCTGCACTCTCTCCAGAGTCTCCACGTCCTTCTGGTAGTAAGGTGTCCAGAACTGGATGCAGTACTCTAAATGCGGCCTAACCAACGTTCTATACAACTGCAACATTAGACTCCAGCTCTTATATTCTATACCCCTTCCTATAAAGGCTAACATACCATAGGCTTTCTTCACAACCTTCTCCACTTGTACTGCCACCTTCAAAGACTTGTGCACTTGCACCCCCAGGTCTCGCTGCGATTCTATACTCCTTATGGGCTTACCCTTTATCATATAACTCCCCCCTACATTATTCCGGCCAAAATGCATCACCTCACATTTATCCAGATTAAAGTCCATTTGCCATGTATCTGCCCAATATACCAGCCAATCAATATCCTGTTGTATTGCCAGACACTGCTCCTCACTGCCTGCCAATCCAGCCATCTTGGTGTCATCAGCAAATTTGTTGATCACACCACTTACTCCCTCTTCCAAGTCATTTATATATACTACAAAGAGAAGAGGTCCCAGTACTGAGCCCTGTGCACACCACTAGTGACAGACCTCCAGCTAGAAAAGGACCCCTCCACTACTACTCTCTGTCTCCTCTTTGCAAGCCAGTTCTCCACCCATCTAGATACCTGACCACATATCCCATGAGCCTTAATCTTTTCTACCAACCTACCATGAGGGACTTTGTCAAATGCCTTACTGAAATCCATACAGACGACATCAACGGCTCGTCCTTCGTCGACCGTTTTTGTCACCTCCTCAAAAAATTCTACCAGATTCGTAAGGCAAGACTTCCCCTTTACAAAGCCTCGCTGCGTGTCCTTAATCAGATTGCAACGCTCTAAGTGCTCATACATCCTATCCCTAAGAATCCTGTCCATCAACTTGCCTACCACTGACGTCAAATTCACCGGCCTATATTTACCCGGGTTATCCCTCCTACCCTTTTTAAACAATGGTACCACGTTCGCTATCCTCCAGTCCTCTGACACCTCACCTGTGTCCAAAGAAGAGACAAAGATTTGCATCAGAGGTCCAGCAATCTCATCTCTCGCCTCCCTAAGCAGCCTAGGATAAATGCCATTGGGCCCCGGAGATTTATCAGTTTTAATGCTACCTAAAAGCCCTAACACTTCTTCCCTCGTAATCGATGGATCCTTCAATTGGTCTACAGCTCCCTCGATGACCGTACCAGACATCAAGCCCCTCTCCTTCGTGAATACCAACGCAAAGTATTCATTCAGGATCTCCCCGATTCCCTCAGACTCTAAGTACATTTCCCCACGTCTGTCTCTGCGAGGACCGATTTTACCCCTAGCCACCCTTTTGTTCCAAACATAGGAGTAAAACTCCTTTGGATTCTCCTTAACCCTACCTGCCAAAGCCATTTCATGCCCCCTTTTTGCCCTCCTAACTCCCCTTTTGAGATCCCTCCTACTTTCTCTGTATTCCTCCAACGCACTCGCCGTTCCCAGCTGCTTAGACCTGACATACGCCTCTCGTTTCTTCCTAACCAGGTCTTCTACATCTCTAGTAATCCATGGCTCTCTAATCCTACCTTTCCCATCCTTCCTCCTAACCGGCACATGCCTTTCCTGCACCCATTGCAGTTTTCCCTTGAAAGACTCCCACATGCCTAACGTGGACTTGCCCTCCAACAGCCTATCCCAATCTGTATCCCTAAGCTCCTGCCTAATCTGGCTGTATCTAGCCTTCCCCCAGTTTAGCACCCTCCCCTTAGGATAGCACTCATCTTTTTCCATTCGTACCCTAAAGTAGACAGAGTTGTGGTCAATATTAGCCACATGTTCACCTACCGCAACCTCAACCACCTGACCCGGCTCATTTCCCAGAACTAAATCCAGTATAGCCCCCTCTCTAGTCGGGCTATCTACATACTGCTGCAAAGATCCTTCCAATACACATCTTACGAATTCTTCCCCGTTGGAACCCTCAGTTCTAGGCACCTTCCACTAAACCCCAGGGAGATTAAAATCTCCCACTACAACAACCCTATTCTTCCTACACTTGTCCAAAATGTCTCTGCATATACCCTCTTCCACTGCCTGTGGGCTATCGGGCGGCCTATAGTACACTCCTAGCATAGTAATGGCCCCCTTCCTATTCCTCAACTCCACCCACAGAGACTCAATTTCCAACCCCTCCATGTTATCTTCCCTCTGCACCGCTGTGATCTGTTCCCTAACTAAGAGTGCCACTCCCCCTCCTCTTTTCGACCCTCCCCTGTCATGCCTAAAACACTTATACCCTGGAATATTTAGCTGCCAGTCCTGCCCTTCCTTTAACCACGTCTCCGTCACTGCCACCACATCTAAATTCCTCGCGAGCATCAAGGCCTTAAGTTCATCCGTCTTACCCATCACACTCCTCGCGTTAAAACAGATGCACTGAAGACCCTCAGGCCCATTCAGATCCTCCTTCTCCTGGAAGATTTTCCTCTCATCTAGACTTACCCTGACCTCCAACTCACTCCCACTCCCAGTGCCTACTGAGCTATCTATCTCCTCCCCACCCCCCCCTCCATATTAGTTTAAACCCTGCCGAAACACTCCAGCTAACCTCCCAGCTAAAATATGTGTACCCTTCCCATTTAAATGTACACTTGTACAAGTGCCCTTCCCTCACAAAGACTTCCCAATGGTCTACAAAACTAAAACCCTCTGTCCTGCACCAATCCCTCAGCCACGCATTCAACTGTAGGATCTCATTATTTTTATCCCTGCTATTACTGGGCACTGGCAGCAGCCCAGAGATCGCCACCCTGGAGGCCCTGCACTTCAGCCTGGCCCCCAACTCCCTGACCTGCCTACGTATATCCCCCCTACTCTTCCTTCCTACGTCCTTCTCTCCTACGTGTATAATTACATCCGCCTGGGTCCCTTGGCCCTTCAAGATTCCCTCTACCCTCTCCGACACATCCTGCACCCCTGCTCCAGGGAGGCAGACTACCATCCTGGAGTCCCTCTTTTGCCCACTGAACCACCTATCAATTCCTTTAACCCTCCCGTCCCCCACCACTATCTCACATCCAGCACCCTTCCTTCCCCCTGAGGCATTCCAGTCTTCCTCTCTTGCCCTTTCCACCCCAGTTGCCACCTTACCCCTGATATCTTGGGAGACTACCTCTGGGGTAGCCTTTGGAACATTACTCCTCTTCTTTTTCCCCTTCCTCACTGTAACCCACCCATCCCCCCCGCTATGCTCTGGGATCCCCTCGTGACTGTGGTTCCTATTCATTATCGCCTCATTCTCCCTGACGAAAAATAAATCCACCAGCCTCAGCTCCAGTTGCCTAACCCGGGCCCTCAAACGCTGCAACTCCAGACATTTGGTGCAGATGTGGACTTTCCGGAGATGCTGTGTCTCCAGGAATTCCCACATATTGCACCTAACACAGCTGACGCGCCTCCCCAAGGACCCTGTCATTTATATGACCACTCTTAGAATTATGGACACAAATACCTTGTCATGTATATATACATATCCGTATTGTCGGCAATAAAGCCTTATTGGTTCAAGTCACATTGAGCCACCCTTGATTTATTACAACGTTACTATGGAGACACACAGCATTGAATTAAATCTCCTTCCAAATCTAGCATCTAGAAGGAGGAGGGAAGCAGGTGCATGGGAACACCACCACTGACAAGCTTCCCTCTAAAACACACACACCATCCAGACTGGGGAATCTATCGCTGTTCAAAGAACAAAGAACAACACACACGGGAAACAGGCCCTTCGGCCCAACGAGCCCACGCCGCCAACTGTCCTTCACTGTCGCTGGCTGAATCCTGGAACTCCCTCCCTAACAGCACTGTGGGTGTACATACACCACATGGGCTGCAGCAGTTGAAGGAGGCAGCTCACCGCAACCTTCTCAAGGGTAATTAGGAATGGCCAATAAATGCTGTTGTAGACACATCCTGCGAATGAATGAATAAAAGAGGCTTGGGTGGAATATGATTTTTGGTTTGTAGGGGTATAAAGGAAAGATAATAAAGGAGGAAAGGATGCGGAAACAGGTTGATGGAAATGGATAGAAATGGGAATATGGGAGGTCACTACTTGCACATGAGGAGTTGTGATATTTTATTAATCTGAGTTCACACAGCACACAGCAGCTGTCCTGTGTAATTGCAGCCAGATCACATTATCAGAGCTATAATCAATCTTCTGAAATCTTCTTACCTGAGAAAACTTTCAGCAATATAACATCTGAAATCTGTGATGTGGTTTGATATGGAGGTTCACACCAGTACGTTCCTGTATCTGTCTCCTTAAGTTGTAGTATAGTTACAGAAATGGTGCCGTTGGTATTAACGATTGATATTCTTCCTTCATCATTCCAGATGCTATATCTATGAGAGTTCGATATTTGATTGCAACTGTTATTTGAAGTTTCCTTACACCACCAGATCTCTCGATGTTTATACTGTGTTGCCTGTGGACATTCCACAGTGATGGTTTCTCCCACTGCAGCTTTCATCACTTTCGAGGCAGTTTGTGTCCGTAAAACTGTTGGTGGAACATAACATTTTAAGAAAGCTGGAAATATCCCAACACCCAGTTGTAGACAATCCTTTTGGTACAATGCTAGCCAGTGCTTCACAAGGGGACACACACAAGTCCTGGGTGGGACTGGAATCAAGAATCTTAAAGCAGAGATGGAGGACATTCGGCCTGTCATGTCTGTGCCAGCTCATTGGAAATTTATTGTCCAATTGAATTCCATGGCCCAGCTTCCCCCACAACCCTGCACATTAGTCCCCTCCAAACACATGTCCAACTGCCTTTTAAATCTCTTCTTCATTTTCAATCCATCGATTAGATTTCCCTTTAATCTGCTCTGTTCCAAGGACAATAATCACAGTTTCTCCAATCTGTTCACATAACCAAAATCCCCCATCCCTGGCACCATCCTGGTGAATCTGCTTTGTGCCCTTGCCCGGGCATTAACCTCCTTCCTCGAGTGTGGTGCCCAGAATTGAACCCAGTCCTCCAGCAGAGACCTAATCAGTGATTAGTGAAGGTTGAGTGGAACTCCCCATTTCTCTAATTAATACTCCGATTTTATTCATTTATTTATCTTGTTGTCAAAAGTCGGCTCACATTAACAACGCAATGAAGCTACTGTGAAAATCCCTTAGTCCTAAAACTCCAGTGCCTGTTCAGGTACACTGAGGGAGAATTTAGGATGGGCAATGCACTGAACCAGCACATCTTTCAGTCTGTGGGGGAAACCAGAGCACCCAGAGGAAACCCACGCAGATAGGGGGAGAAAGTGCAGACTCTGCACAGACAGTGACTCAAGCCAGGAATTGAACCCAGGTCCCTGGTGCTGTGAGACAGCAGTGCTAACCACTGTGACACTGTGCCATCCCCAAGAATCCCACAACTGCCTCTCAACCTGCCCTTCCACCAGTGGGGTGTTGCTGTCAGAGTGCACCGGAACCCAACTCCAGCATCTCCAAACTGGGCCAGGGGAGGAGAGCTGGTCACAAGGCCCAGGAGTGAGATTCTGTTGAGCAGAGCCCTGTATGTGTGAGTGAGTGTGTGTGGTAGTGAGAGAGAGAGTGTGTATGAGGGAGACAGTGAGAGAGAGAGAGAGAAAGAGAGAGGGAGAGTGTGCATTGTATATGGAGGGGGGAGATTTGGAGAGTGAGAGGGAGAGAGAATGAGGGGGAGAGTGTGGGTGTGAGAGAGGGGCATGATCAAATGTGGAAAAGAAATACTCCCAGATTTTTGAGGAAAACAAGCTGGTCATTTGTGGGTGACATTTTACAATAGTTTCAGATGACAAGCCATTGTTGGGTCTATTTAGAGAATCCAGTGCCACTAATTGCCTCTGCAGGGATGCAGAGATGGGCTCCTTTGTTTGCAGCGTACAGTTATACGTTTCAGCATCACCCTGGAATGGAGATATCCCGAGCAGACACAATTAACCGTTGCCTTTGCCACAAACAGTCGCACCACCACCGGTTCCTCAAGAGATTATACTGGCTCTGCATCTGGTAGAGACCTTGCCAGTCTCGGCAATGTGTATAAAACTGTGGAGAAAAATAGATCCGGTATGGTCAAAAGTGATGAAGATGGTAATGTAAGGGTGGTGATGTAAGTCAGAGTAGCTCAAACCCTATCAAAGTAGAACATGGAGATACCCTGTGAAGATGGGATGCTGCTGTGGGTGGCTAGAGTTACAGTGCCACCACAGGGGAGATGACTCCAGGAAGGTATGATGACACAATGGACAGCATGGCTGCGTCACAGTGTCAGATACCAGGGTTCGATTCCCGGCTTGGGTCACTGTCTGTGTCGTGTCTGCATGCTCTCCCTGTATCAGTGTGGGTTTCCTCCAGGTGGTCCGGTTTCCTTACACACTCCAAAGATGTGCTGGTTAGGTGAATTGGCCACGCAAAATTCTCCCTCAGTGTACCCAAACAGGCGCTGCATTGTGGCTACAAGGAGATTTTCACAGTAACTCCATTGCAGTGTGAATGTAAGCCTACTTGTGTCTTTAACTTTAATTCCTGTTACAAGAACTGCATCACTCCCATCCAGGTCAAAGTAGAATGAAGGCCCCAGGCATATGTGTTTTCACCAGGCATTGGGAAGGAAACAGAACGGATGGTTCATCACTGCCCGAGTTACGAAAATCAATGGGCTTCACCATCACAGGTGAATTTGCATCGTTGGGAATGGCCTGGTGAACCTTGGTCGAAGTTACACCTAGATTTTGCCGGGCCATTTCTGGGTCATATGTTTCTTATATTAGTTGCGGTTGGCTGTGCTGTTGATGAAGTCCCCAACAGCCATGGACACCATTGATAGATTGAGGGAATTCTCTGCCATCCATGGCATTCCGGAAGTGGTTGTGTCGGACAATGGCACATCATTCACTGTGGAAGAGTGCCAAAAATTCCTCAAGTCCAATGGCATTCACCATGTGAGGTCAACACCTTCCCACCCAGCCTCAAATGGACCAGTGGAGCGTGCGGTACAAACATTCAAGACATCAATAATAAAACAAGTAAACTGTCCTCTTCCTTTATATATGGACAGTTTTTTGTCTTATAAAACCACCCCAAACGTGACCACAGGGGTTACTCCAGCAGAGTTGCTGATGGGATGCCAGTTCAGAACAGTATTGGACATGATATTCCCAAATTTGGCAGGGAGTGTGAGGGCTCGGCTAGTCTTTCAGAAGGAAAACAGTGATTCGAGAAAAGGAAACAGAGTGTTTCAAGTGGGGGGATGCAGTCTTGTTTCCAAATTTTACACCATCCTGGGTGGCTGGTGAAGAGAACAGGACTGGTGTCCGACGTTGTGGAGATACAAGGCTGTCGGCTCAGGAAGCAGGTAAACCATTGAAGGAGGAGAGAGTGATGGACACAGAGGATCAACAGGCGCCCCCTGCAGTTGGGTGAAGTTTGCCAGGGTTGGTTACTGGGATTTTGGTGGAGAATGTGGGAGCGCAGCAACCACTGGCTGTGGAGACTGAGGAACAGAAGCTGCTGAAGATCCTCCAGATCCTGGATTAATGAGTCTGCCTTTCTCGTCTGTCCCGTCTGGCCCTTTAAACTTAGGAGAGTAAACCACTGAACTGAGGCACTTTACCAGAGAACGGAATTCTCCAGACTGATTAAACCTTTGATGGGTTTTCTATTTCTGTTACTCTTTTCACTTTTACACTTATCCTGTTCTTTATTCCTCCATAGTTGTATTTTGGATTTTAGGGGGAAGGATTGTGGTCCTTTAATTGGGATGGGGGAGTGTTTAGAGGGTCATGTGGTCGGGTCAGGCCCTGTGGATTCTCAAGCCTGGAAACTGAGCCAATCGGCAAGAGGGTGCGTCCCACGGGTTGAGGAAGGTTTTGCAGTTGGAGCCAGGAAGCCGAGTAGTAGATTTGCACTGTAATTCATTCTGACCTTGTTGTATAGATATATATATATATTCTTATTACAAAGAACAAAGAACAGTAAGCACATGAACAGGCCATTCGGCCCTCCAAGCCCGCGCTGATCATGTTTACTTATCTAAACCATTTGCTTATATCCCTCTATTCCCCGTTTGTTCCTATGCCTATCGATATACGTCTTATATGTGACTAAAGTAATTGCCTCAATCACCTCACTTGACAGTGTATTCCAGGCCTCCATCATCCCCGGTGTGAAAAATCTTCCCCCGCACATCTCCACTCAACCTTTCCCCCCTTAACTTGAACTTGTGCTCACTTGTAATTGTCCTTTCTGCCCTGGGAAAAAGCTTCCAAATGTTCACCCTATCGATACCTGTCATAATTGTATAAATTTCCACCAGTTCGTCTCAGCCTCCGTCTTTCCAGGGAGAACAATCCCAGTTTATTCAATCTCTCTTCGAATCTAATACCCTCCATACCAGGCAACATCCTGGTAAACTTTTTCCACACTCTCTCCAAAGCTTCCACATCCTTCTGATGTTGTGGTAACCAGAATTGGACACAGTGTTCAAAATGTGGCCTAACCAACGTTTTAAACAATTGTAACATAATTTGCCAACTTTTATACTCGATGCCCAGTCTGATGAAGGCAAGCATGCGATATTGTTGGCAATAAAAGCCTTTATTGATTCAAGCCACATTGAGTCACCCTCGATCTATTGGAAGTTACTATGAAGACACAAAGCAATGAATTAAATCACCTTCCAAACCTGTAACATCTAACACCTAGAAGGAGGAGAGAAGCAGGTGCATGGGAACACCACCACTGACAAGCTTCCCTCCAAAACACACACACCATCCAGACTGGGGAATATATCGCCGTTCCTTCACTGTCACTGGCTCAATCCTGGAACTCCCTCCCTAACAGCACTGTGGGTGTACGTACACTTCATGAGCTGCAGTGTTTGAAGAAGGCAGTTCAAGGATAAAGGGAAAGGATGTGGAAATAGGTTAATGGAAATGGATAGAAATGGAAATATGGGAGGTCACTACCTGTACATGAGGAGTTGTGGTATTTTATTAATCTGAATTCACACAGCAACTGTCCTGTGTCATTGCAGCCAGATCACATTATCAGAACTATGATCAATCTTCTGAAATATTCTTATCTGAGAAAACCTGCAGTATTATAACATCTAAAGCATGGATATAGTTTTGTTGTTGAGTTCCACACCAGTATGTTCCTGCATCTGTCTCCTGAAGTCGTTGCACGGTTACGGAAATTTTACCGTTGGTATTAGCGATCAATGTTCTTGCATCAACATTCTTGACTCTGTCTCCATTAGTGCTCGATATACGATTGCAATAAGTTTCTGAAGTTTCCTTACACCCCCAGATTTCATGTTGTTTATACTGTGTTGCCTGTGGACATTCCATAGTGATGGTTTCTCCCACTGTAGCTTTCATCACTATCGAGGCAGTTTGTGTCCGTAAAACTGTCAGTGAAACATAACGTTTTAAGAAAGCTGGAAATATCCCAGCACCCAATTGTAGACAATCCTTTTGGTACAATGCTAGCCAGTGCTTCACAAGGGGACACACACAATTCCTGGGTGGGACTGGAATCAAGAATCTTAAAGCAGAGATGGAGGACATTCGGCCTGTCATGTCTGTGCTAGCTCGTTGGAAATATATTGTCCAATTGAATCCCAAGGCCCAGCCTCCCCCACAACCCTGCACATTAGTCCCCTCCAAACACATGTCCAACTGCCTTCTGAAAGTTCCTTTGGAATCTCATTCCATCCCCATTCCAGGTGGTGAATTCTGCATCATAACAATCTCCTGCTCAAAATAATTCCCCCTCATTTATCCACTGGTTTGTATTCCAACTATTTGAAATCTATGATCTCTGGTTACCAATCCACCAGCGAGATACATTGATTAGATTTCCCTTTAATCTGCTCTGTTCCAAGGACAATAATCCCAATTTCCCTATCCGTTCACATAACCAAACTCCCTCATCCCTGGCATCATCCTGGTAAATCTGCTCCGTGCCCTTGCCAGGGCCTTAACCTCCTTCTCCGATGTGGCACCCAGAATTAAATCCAGAACTCCAGCAGTGAGGAACCCAGTGAGCAGGAAAGGTTTAGTGTTACTCGTCATTTTTATAACTAATATTCCCATTTAAAATCCCAAGAATCCCACAACTGTCTCTCAACCTGCCCTTCCACCAGTGGGGAGTTGCTGTCAGAGTGCATGGAATCCAACTCCAGCACCTCCAAACTGGGCCTGGGGACAAGTGTGAGGAGGGCCTGGGGAGGGGAGGAGAACTGGGCAACAAGGCCCAGGAGTGAGGCCCTGCTGAGCAAAGCCCTAAATCAGGATGGAGGGCAGTGTGTGTGTGTGTGTGTGTGTGTGTGTGTGTGTGTGTGTGTGTGTGTGTGTGTGTGTGTGTGTGTGTGTGTATGAGTGTGGACAGAGTGAGAGAGAGTGAGAGGAAGGTAGAGCACGTGTGTGATTGGGAGAGAGAATAAGAGACAGATAGAGCGTGTTAATGTGTTTGGGAGTGAGGGGGACTAAGAGTGTGTGGGAGGAAGAGTGAAAGAGAGGGTCTGAGAGGGAGAGTGAGGGGGAGAGTCTGTGTGTGAGAGAGGGACATGATCAAATGTGGAAAAGACATAGTCCCAGATAGATGAGGAAAATGAGGTGGTTATTTATGGGCGACATTTTACAATAGTTTCAGATGACAAGCCATTGTTGGGTCTATTTAGAGAATCCAGTGCCACAAATTGCCTCTACAGGGATGCAGAGATGGGCTCCTTTGTTTGCAGCGTACAGTTATACGTTTCAGCATCACCCTGGAATGGAGATATCCCGAGCAGACACAATTAACCGTTGCCTTTGCCACAAAAAGTCGCAAAACCACCAGTTCCTGAAGAGATTATACTGGGGAATCTATCACCGTTCCTTCACTGTCACTGGCTCAATCCTGGAACTCCCTCCCTTACAGCACTGTGGGTGTACGTACACTTCATGAGCTGCAGTGGTTCAAGAAGGCAGTTCAAGGATAATTAGGGATGTGCAATAAATGCTGTTCCAGACACTCACATCACATGAAAGAATCAATAAAGGAGCCTTGGGTGGAATATGATTTTTGGTTTGTAAAAGTATAAATGGAAAGGATGCGGAAATAGGTTAATGGAAATGGATAGAAATGGGAATATGGGAGGTCACTACTTGTACATGAGGAGTTGTGATATTTTATTAATCTGAGTTCACACAGTACACAGCAGCTGTCCTGTGTTATTGCAGCCAGATCACATTATCAGAGCTATAATCAATCTTCTGAAATATTCTTACCTGAGAAAACCTTCAGTATTACAACATCGAAAACATGGATAGAGTTTTGCAGTCGAACTCCACACCAGTATGTTCCTGTATCTGTCTCCTGAAGTCTTTGTATGGTTATGGAAATTTTGCTGTTGGTATTGGCGATCGATGTTCTTCCGTCTTCATTCCTGGTACTATTTCCATAAATACTCGATATAGGATTGCAATGATTTCCTGAAGTTTTCTTACACCACCAGACTTCATAGCGTTTGTACTGTGTTGCCTGTGGACATTCCACAGTGATGGTTTCTCCCACTGCAGCTTTCATCACTATCGAGGCAGTTTGTGTCCGTAAAACTGTTGGTGAAACATAACATTTTAAGAAAGCTGGAAATATCCCAACACCCAATTGTAGACAATCCTTTTGGTACAATGCTAGCCAGTGCTTCACAAGGGGACAAACACAAGTCCTGGGTGGGACTGAAAACAAAAATCTTAAAGCAGAGATGGAGGACATTCGGCCTGTCATGTCTGTGCTAACATGTTGGAAATTTATTGTCAAATTGAATCCCACGGCTCAGCTTCCCCCACAACCCTGCACTTAGCCCCCTCCAAACACATGTCTTTTAAATCCCTTCCTCATTTTCAATACATTGATTAGATTTCCTTTTAATCTTCTCTTTTCCAAGAACAATAATCCCAGTTTCTTCAATCTGTTCACATAACCAAAATCCCTCATCCCTGGCACTATCCTGGTAAATCTGTTCTGTGCCTTTGCCTCCTTCCTTGGGACTGGTGCCCAGAATTGTAAAGTTTATTTATTAGTCACAAATAGGCTTACATTAACACTGTAATGAAGTTAGTATGAAAATCTCCTCGTCGCCACACAGCGGCATCTGTTCGGGTACACTGAGGGAGAATTCATCTAACCAGCAAGACTTTCAGTCTGTGGGAGGAAACTGGAACACCCTGAGGAAACCCACGCAGACACAGGGAGAACGTGCGTGTATGTGTGTGTGTGTGCATGTATATATGTACGTGTTTATGTATGTGCGTGTGCCTATTTGCGTGTGTGTATGTGTGTGTATGAGTGGGTGTGCATGTGTGTGTGTTTGCATGGGTATGTGCATGTCGATGTGAGTGTATGTGCATGTATGTGTGAGTGTGTGCGTTCATGCATGTGTATGCATGTCGGCATTTATGTGAGTATGTGTATGTATGCATGTGTGCATGTGAGTTTGCATGCATACGTGCACGCATGTGTGTATGTGTGTGTGCACGCATGTGCATGTGAGTGTCTGTGTATGCGTGTATGTGTATGTGTGTGTGTTTGTGTGTGTGTGTACATCTGTATGTAGTGTGTGTGCCTGTATGTGTGTGCGTGCGTGTTTGTACTTGTGCTTGTGTATGTGTATGTGTGTCTGTGCATGTGTATATGTGTGTGTTTTTGTGCATTTGTATGTGTGATTGTGTGTGATGTGTGTGTGCGCATGTGTGTATGAGTGTGTGTGTGAATGTGTGTATGTATGTAAATGCCGTGCATGTGTGCATGCGTTTGTGTGTGTGTCTGTGTGTATATGCGTGTATGTGTGCATGTGTGTGTATGTGTGTATGACTGTGTGCGCTTGTGTATGTAAGTGTGTGCATGCATGTGTGTGTGTATGTAAGTGCGTGAATGTGCATGTGAGTTTGCATGCGTGAGGGCATATGGAAGTGTGTATGTGTTTATGTATACGTGCGTGTGTGTGTGTGTGCATGTGCATGTGTTTGTGTGAGTTTGTGTATATGCGTTTGCGCGCATGTTTATGTGAGTGTGTGTGCATGTGTGTGTGTGTATAAGTGCGTGTGCGTGTATTTGTGTGTGTGGGTGTGTGTGCGTGTGTTTGTGTGAGTTTGTGTATATGCGTGTGTGCACATGTATATGTGAGTGTGTGTGCGTGTATGTGCTTGTATGTGTGTATATTCATGTGTGTATGTGTGTGTATGTGCGAGTGTGTATATGCATGTGTGTGCATGTGTGTGTGTATTGCGTGTGTGCATGTGCATATATATGTGCGTGTTTGTGTGTGTGTGCTTGTTTTCGTGTGTGTTTGTGTGCATGTGTGCGTGTATGTGCATGTGTGTATTTGTGTATGTGTTTGTGTGTGTGTGTGTGCATGTGTGTATGTGCATGTGTGTGTTCTGTGAACACAGAACAAAGAACAAGGAAAATTACAGCACAGGATTAGGCCCTTCGGCCCTCCAAGTCTGCACTGACCATGCTGCCCAACTGAACTAAAACCCGCTATGTCCCGGGGATCATATTCCTCTATTCCCATCCTATTCATGTATTTGTCAAGATGCCCCTTAAAAGCCACTACCATATCCGCTTCCGCTACCTCCCCCGGCAATGAGTTCCAGGCACCCACCACTAACTGTGTAAAAAATTGGCCTTGTACATCTCCTTTAAACCTTGCCCCTTGCACCTTAAACCTGTGCCCCCTAGTAATTGACTCTTCCATCCTGTGAAAAAGCTTCTGACTATCCACTCTGTCCATGTCTTTCATAATCATGTAGACTTCTATCAGTTCTCCCCTCAACCTCCATCATTCCAATGAGAACAAACCAAGTTTCTCCAACCTCTCCTCACAGTTAATGCCCTCCATACCAGGCAACATTCTGGTAAATCTTTTCTGTACCTTTTCCAAAGCCTCCACATCCTTCTGGTAGTGTGGTGAGCAGAATTGAACACTATATTCCAAGTATATACAGACTTTGGACCAGCTCCTTCAGGATTGAGCCAATCGTGACAACGTCCATCTTTGTGATGCATTTGGTGTCTGGATGTGTTCTGGGACAGCTGCCATTGCAGTAGGATGTGGGATACAGGAATGCGACACCAACTCACTGAGAGGGAGAAGCACATTCAGCAGGTAAGGCCCTCGTCCTAGCACTGGGGTGAGGCAATTTGAAGCCTGTACTCTTCCAGTAGGAGCAATATACCCTGCTTTTCGAGTAATGTCCTTTCTTCCTTTTTGTCATTGCAAGCAGGAGTGAATCAGTTAATGGCCTCAATTATAGAATCTCAGCACCAGGGCTGTGATCTCATTCATCTTCCCAGCCTGATAAATATTTTATACAGATAAAAACCTGGGTCATGTGAAGCCACATTCTCTATGAATATAGAGGGTCCTTTAGACCCCAGAAGTTTTGTCTGCGTTTCTTTAATCATATTTGAAGCAGAAATACACCTAAAATGTCACGTTGATCTATATTATGAAGCGATGTTTATTGGTCAGAAATGAGGCTGTGTTATCTTATTCAATAGATAGGATGGCAGGAAAGATAGTTGAGGACGCAGGCAAGAATTTTTTCAACATGGCATTTGCTCAACATGTTCGGAAGTAATGGGTTCCATCCGTATCCTGAGATATTTGATTTCCATGTGGGCAACGTGGTAAAGTTTATTTACTAGTGTCACAAGTAGGCTGACATTAACTTTGCAGTGAAGTTACTGCGAAAATGCCTTCGTCGCCACACTCAGGTGCCTATTTGGGTACACCAAGAGAGTATTTGCATGACCAAGCATCTAACCAACATGTCTTTTGAGCTTTGGGAGGAAACCGGAGCATCCGGAGGAAACCCACAGACATGGGGAGAATGTGCAGAGTCTGCACAGACAGTGACCCAAGCTGTGAATCGAACCCAAGTCCCTGGCGCTGTGAGGCAGCAGTGCTAACCACACTGTCACCGTATTTCACAGCACAGAAAGAAACTCTACTGCCCATCATTGTAACTGCAGAACTCTCAGGAAGAACTATCCAAGCTGTCCTTATTCCCCATCTTCCTCTCTTTTCTTTACTTTGGGCATGAAAGGTATGATGGATTCTTTTCCTGTCGCTATCTCTGGGTGGCAGGAGTGAGCACCATGTGGATTTCTAGATTAATTTGCAAATTGTACTCATTTGTTCACATTCCTGTAATGTCCTCCAATATCCCACTATCCCCCTCCCAGAGGAGACTCTCCATTCCTCGGAAATAAAATGCCCCACCGTTCATGGCCGTTCAATTAGATCCAACATTTTGAAACTCTGTTGTCAAACTTCTCCTTCTTGCCAAATCCCTCTCCCCCTCTTTAAAACCCATCTCTTTGACTGATCTTTAGGTTCACCCTTTCAGCCTGCCCTCCTTTGGCCCAGAGTCTGTGTTCCTTTACTCCTGTGTGAAGAACTTTGAGCCAATTTCCTCAGATTCTACATAAACCTGAACTGCCGTTCTAAATGTAGAACTGGAAAATCTTACTTGACATCGAAGTGAGGATTAGGAACGCGCTGAACCTCATGGTCCCGAGGAAAGTATCTCCAGTGATCGGCACAAGTGTCCCTAAGTCGGTCAGAGGATCTGCACTGAATCATTTACTTCCTGATAGCAGTGGAACTATCTCCCCCACACCCACAGCATCAGGGAAGTTGACCAACCACACAGTTTCACAACGTGGTTTGTGTTGATGTCAATGGGGACAGTTGCAGGAAGTGATCGGCCCTTGGCTGACCGGTGTCAAAGTACAATGTTACATGAAGGTGTTATCAAAGGAAAGACATCTCCTTTGTAAATATATTTTCAGTTTTTACTTCTGGTTGCTCTGCTTTTTGCTGTAATGTGTGTTGAAGCAATAATCACCCTCCTTGGTGCTTTACATCGGAAATTAATTCCAATGCATCCTGTTTGGGTCATGATTATTTAGTGATTATGTGATTTAGTGATTAGGCCTTAGTGGTTATTTACCAAACTTTGATGGATTGTGGGGAAGTGCCGGGAGATTGGAAAACGGCTAATGTTACGCCGCTGTTTAAAAAAGGTAGCAGGCAAAAGCATGGAATTATAGGCCGGTTAGTTTAACGTCTGTAGTTGGAAAAATGCTTGAATCCGTCATCAAAGAAGAAATAGCGAGGCACTTAGAAAAGAATGGTTTGATAGAGCAGACGCAGCACGGATTCGTTAAGGGGAAGTCGTGTTTGACGAATTTATTGGAATTCTATGAGGATGTGACTAGTGCGGTAGACAGAGGGGAACCAGTGGATGTGGTGTTTCTCGATTTTCAAAAGGCGTTTGATAAGGTGCCGCACAAAAGGTTGCTTCAGAAGGTTAGGGGGCATGGAGTTGGGGGTAAGGTGTTAGTGTGGATAGAGGATTGGTTGTCTAATAGGAGGCAGAGAGTTGGTATCAATGGGTGCTATTCTGATTGGCGGTTGGTGACTAGTGGAGTGCCGCAGGGATCGGTGCTGGGGCCTCAGCTATTTACCATTTATGTAGATGACCTGGAGGAGGGGGCTGAGTGTAGGTTACCGAAATTTGCTGAAGACACAAAGATGAATGGAAAAGCAAATTCTGCAGAGGGTGTGGAAAGTCTGCAGAGGGATCTGGATAGGCTGAGCGAGTGGGCGAGGACCTGGCAGATGGAGTACAATGTTAGCAAGTGTGAAGTTATCCACTTTGGCAGAAATAATAGTAGGAGGGATTACAGTTTAAAGGGCGAAAAGCAGCAGCATGCTACGGTGCAGAGGGACCTGGGGGTCCTTGTGCATGAGTCGCAAAAACCCAGTCTGCAGGTGCAGCAGGTGATCAAGAAGGCAAATGGGATGCTGGCCTTTATAGCGAGGGGGATAGAATATAAAAGCAGGGAGGTCTTGCTGCAACTGTACAGGGCACTGGTGAGGCCGCAGCTGGAGTACTGTGTGCAGTTTTGTTCGCCGCACTTGCGCCAGGATATTTTGGCCTTGGAGGGAGTGCAGAGGAGGTTCACTAGAATTCTCTGCCCGTTGAAGTGGTGGAGGCTGCCTCGCTAAATATATTTAAGTCACGGGTAGATAGGTTTTTGACAGACAGGGAATTAAGGGTTATGGGGAGAAAGCGGGAAAGTGGCACTGATCCACTTCAGGTCAGCCATGATCTTATTGAATGGCGGGGCAGGCTGGAAGGGCTAGATGGCCTACTCCTGCTCCTATTTCTTATGTTCTTATGTTCTTATAATCAACAATTCAATTGAGGGATGGGAATCAGTGTGAGTAGGTTTTCAGGGAGTGTAAAGAGGAACAGGACTGAGGGTGTTTTAACTTGAAGCACATACATAGTATTTGGAACTGGGATGTTTGCTCCCTCGGGTTTATGAGATTCAAAGAGAAACCGAGCTTATCAGATTTCTGTTCATTTATTATCAGAGCTCTATCGACCTTTAATGTTTGACCTTTAATCCTTTTCACTGTATCCCAATACACGTGAGAATAATAAATAAAAAGACATCAAATCAATTGCAGAGGCTGACAGGGCTACATTCAATATCTGACATGTAACATTTAGTGAGACCACCTAACCAGCCATGATTAACCTCTGTGCCCCTCCCCTGCCCCTTCCAAACCTCCACCCCAGCTGAAAATGTTCCTCAGCTGAAGCATTGGATGTGATCAATGGTCCCTCCCACATTCACTTAGCTGAAGTCACATGAATATTTTCCTCAGTTCAATGGGTTTTCCACGTTGATGTGGAGATGCCAGGGTTGGACTGGGGTAAGCACAGTAAGAAGTCTCACAACACCAGGTTAAAGTCCAGCCAAATAAACCTGTTGGACTTTAACCTGGGATTGTGAGACTTCTTATTTTCGACATTGGCAGATGTCATCACAGGCTAGTGAGCTGAGGGCTTAGTGCGGCATTTGGGTTTTAAATAAAGTTTTATTGTGAGTGAGACATTGTCACTGGGTTGAGTCAGTCTCCATTCCTTGTACACCGAGCTGAAGGTTCACTGGATCATTTGTGTCCCTGCAGCCAGCCGCCCCCCCCTCTCCTCAAGCCACCAGCCAACCCCCCCCACCCCGCCCCCACCACCCCCCTCCCTGCCTCGCTCCCAAACCCCGGCCCTGAAATTCCACCTCCCCAGACACGTCTGTCTGTCTGACTCTGACTTGCATCTGAACAGGATTCAGCCGTTCCTTGTGTTGCAGTAACTATTGGTAATTTATTCACATCCCAAATGTCCAATTCATCAACTCACTTGATTCTTTCTAACCTCCTTAATCTTTGTGAATCACTGAAGTTAAAACGAGATGTATGTGTACAAACGTAACATTTCCAGCATCAAACATTTTGAATGAACATGTGTAAAGGTCACACATTTTCATGACTATTCTTGGTAATCTTCTCAGCCACTTCTGATGACGTTGTTTCATCTTAACTTCCTGATTTAACTTCAGGCTTGTTTCTCTAACTCCGCCCCGATCAGGATTCTCTTTCTGTCTGGTTTTGTCCCTCTTCTACTCACTGTGCTAAATGTTCTCGGGAAAATGGACACGAAGACAGAGTGCCAGCTATGCTTCACCAACTGATTGAGGGCATATTGAAGTGTTGGAAGACCTGTTTAAAAAGAAAGTACAAGTAAAGTCATAGATCACAAACTGTTGATGCTGTAACGTGCCCAATTTCTGGAAGAGGGGAATTTGGCCTGTAGCCCCTCCTGAGAGGACAAGGAATTTGGCACTTGAAAAGGTGCCAAGGCCCATTTCAAGCAGAGACACTTGAAAGGAGGGCACGGAAAATGCAAAAGGCTGGATTTTAATCACCATGACTTTGTAAAGTGTCAGGAAGCTCCAGTTCAGCCCATAGTCCAAAAGATGTGCTGGTTAGATGCATTGGCCCTGCTAAATTTGCCCACAGTGTACCCATACAGGTGCCAGAGTGTAGCAACTAGGGGATTTTCACACTAACTTTAAATACAGTTTATTTATTCGTCCCAAGTAAGGCTTACATTAACAGGGCAATGAAATTACTGTGATAATCCCCTAGTCGCCACACTCTGGCACCTGTTCGGGTAAACTGAGGGAGAGTTTAGCATGGCCAATGCACCTCACCAGCACATCTTTCTGAATGTGAGAGGAAACTGGAGCACTCAGAGGGAACCAATGCCAATACAGGAAGAAAGTGCAAACTGCACACAGACAGTGACCCAAGCCAGGAATCAAACCCGGGTCTCTGGTGCTATTGCAGTGTTAAATTATGTCTCCTTGTGACACCAATAAATAAACTTTATATATACTTTTAAACTTGAAACCTAAGATTGGATAAAGTAAAAATTTAAGCATTGGATGAAATAAAGATGAAAGAAGTTCCAACAAAATAATGTTTAAAGAATTGGTTAAAAGGGCAATGCAGTTGTCTGGAAGGTTTTAATATATGAATTAGCTTAGCAGCAAGGCAAACAGGTATTTACCTCAGTGAAGTGGAGAACAATAGGGTATGGAATTGTAAAACTGAGGAAGAGATCTATTCAAAGTGAAGACACATGAAAGCAGGTCACACTTACATGCTAAAAGTATGGCTTCTAAGGTGAGTCCAATAGAGCGAGTGAGATCAAAATGGAAATATGATATGTCAGTAGCAGGGTGCTGATGAGTGTTTCAGAACATCGCCATGGCCAGATGGTAAGAGAAACTCTCTGGAAAGCAGCATTCTGTTCTAGAAGATGTGGTTAAGCCCCAAAGCAGATCTGAGCTCAGCGATATCCTGAACATTTCTTAAATCTTGAACTTCACCCCTGGTAGGATGTAACCATTCTTCATTCACCCTGTGACCCAAACACTCCACAGAAATTGGAAACATTTTGCATCTGAGCGTCTTTGCCCGAACTCCATGCTTTTCCAAAGGTTGGAGCACCATTTTCAGCCTGTCATCGCAGGACCGACTGCTTGGAGCTGAAATAAATATTTAACCCAGTAATGCCCTACTCAGTGTGAGAATAATGTGACATTTAGGCTTCTTCAGAGTGAGTGCATGAAGAAATAATCTTTATTTTTAAACGCATGAAAGCCTCCTGCTGTTCCTTTAAACTGAACGGGTGCTAAAGGGACCTTAGAGTCACACAGATAAACCGTTCCAGAAACAGCCACACTGATTCTGGCAGTAAGGGAAGGGAACTGGAGGGTTTCTATTTATAAAGTTTAAAGATTATTCATTTATTAGTCACAAGTAAGGCTTACATTAACACTGCAATGAAGTTATTGTGAAATTCCCCTAGTTGCCACACTTTGGCCCCTGTTCGGGTCAATGCACCCAACTAGCACGTCTTTCAGACTGTGGGAGGAAACCGGAGCACCCAGAGGAAACCCATGCAGACATGGGGAGAACGTGCAGACTCTGCATAGACAGTGACTCAAGCTGGGAATCTAATCTGGTTCCCTGGCGCTGTGAGGCAGCAGTGCTAACCGCTGTTCTCCTGTCCATATCAGAATTTGCTGCTGCAGCCAAGATTGGATCTAATTGAACTAAAAGGAGCCAAATCTGACATTAAAAGAATAAATTGGGAAGAAGAAGGGAAAGTGCAGCAGCTGAAAGTGTTTCTTTGAAATGAAAAGCCTCGAGCAGCATGTTTTGTGCGTTTGTTACCACTAGAGGGTGGAGTGGCTCGATTCAATGTGAACTCATTTGTGGAAGTGGAGGATTTAACTCAGCAAAGGTTACCAGCCCCAACAACAGAGCAGCTTCAAGCAATAACTAACCCGATGGGACACACTGTGAGGAAATGGGCACAACACACTGAGGAACTAGAAATGCTGGCTGAGGAGCTTGGCCTCAACTGGAACAGGCAGAAGACACAAACCTGACACGGACCAGGTGATCCTCGGCAAGATTAAGCTGGAGGAGCAGAGGCAAGAGTTTGAGGCAGGGAAGGAAAAGAGGGATTCCAGGAAAGAGAGTTGGAGTGATCCTTCCTGCTGGAGAAGCTTGAGGATGAATTACAAGCACCAAATGATAGGGAACTAAAGCAGATTGAAGCAGCGAAGAAGAACTTGTCTTCACCCCATGGGGACATCGCTTGATTGGCACCATATCCTCAACCATCCACTCCCCTCACCCCCGACGCTCAGTAGCAGCAGTGTGTAACATCTACACAATACACTGCAGCAATTCACCAAAGATCGTTAGACAGCACCTTCCAAACCCACGACCACTTCCATCTAGAAGGACAAGGGCAGCAGATACATGGGAACACCACCACCTGCAAGTTCCCCTCCAAGCCGCTCACCCATCCTGACTTGGGAATATATCGCCGTTCCTTCACAGTCGCTGGGTCAAAATCCTGGAATTCACTTCCCAATGGCATTGTGGGTCAACCCACTGCAGCGTTTCAAGAAGGCAGCTCACCACCACCACCCTCGCAAAGGCAACTAGGGATGGGCAATAAATACTGGCCAGCCAGCGACGCCCGTGTCCCACGAACGAATAAAAACTGGAAGATCCCACCAGCAGCCAATGGCCGACCACCTCCATCGCCAGAAATATTCCATTTACTTGTTGCGCGATGTTGGGCAATTAATTATTTTGAAATCCTTGTGAGACATTTGAGTTCCCCTCCTGCATGTTGTCCTCAGTGGGTTATGAATCTGCATTGTTGGGTTGAGTGAGATGAGAAATTTGAACTTTGCCCTGTGATATTTCAGTGGGTAATTCTACACAGACTTTTATTTCCCCCGTGGTTTCCACAAGGTGCTGTATGTCTTTGGGTAAAACATCTCCCCTTTTCCACATACCTCAGGGAGGGATTTGCCCCCCAATCTATTCCCTGGGACATTACTGCCCTCAGGCGTCAGCCAGGTTTTGCTGAACCCTCTGTGGGGCTATAACCGGGTGAGGCGTCTCCATCAATGTGTGTCTGCCCCCTTGGGAATTCTCTTGGGAACCTTCAAGAACTTTCCAGGGAACACTTTTACCAAGACCGTATGATTTGTTTTGTTTTCAGTTTGCATCTCTGAAACCTTTGGGATGAATCGGGGGTGATTCTCCCCAAAAATATCCAAGTGTTGAATTCACATTAAAACTGGAGCAAATCCAGCTGGACTTTTCAGCGCGAGTTTCCAGATGAATCTCCCACATTGTGCATTGCAGAGTGCAGTAGCGTTAATCACCCTAAAGATCAGTGTGCTGTGCCTATTGCCATTGGAGAGGCCAGCAGTGTAGTGCTGAGCGAGTCACTGCGCATACGCTGATCGTTCAGAGCAGAGATTGATGCATGTGCAATAATCCTGCACTGCTGGCCTCCCGATGTCTGACTAGCCCCGCAACCCCCACACCGCCAGCTGTGTGAGCACCCCACCCCCAAGCGAGGCTCGATTGCTGGCCCCCCCCAACATGCTCGGACCAGACTCGAACCACTTCCCCCCACCCCCACTCAGCCCTGGCTGTCCCTATCTCCCAATTGGTCCTGGCTCCCCCCCCATCCCCGCAGCCCCGACATCCCCCCTCCCGCAGTTCTAACCCCCTCCCTGCAGTCCTGACTGACACAGCAGGCTGCCCCCTCCCACCTTGATGGCCAGCTCCGATTGCTGGCCTCCCTCCCTCGATCACTCACCTGAATCATAGGGAGTGAGATAGCTTGACTTTGGGTTCGGACATAGCTCGGTGCAACATTGAGGGCCGAAGGGCCTGTACTGTTCTATGTTCTGTCACTCAGCGCAAAGTACAGAGCGGCCACGGATCCCGCCCCCCCCGCCCACTCACAGATTGCACCCCTCATTCACCCTGAAACCCTACTCATCAGCCCCCCTCCTCAAATTGGCCCCTCCCCTTGGCCGTGCCCTATGATCAGTGGGCAGTGCCAAAATGTCCCCTGGGCATTGGCACTTTAGCCCTCGGGCAGTGTCTGGGCCAGTTTGGCATTGCCAAGTTGGCAATGCCCAGGGGGCACCCCCTCACAGTACCCAACCCCATGGAACGTCTCGATGGCCCCTCATTTCTCGAGCGGGGTCAGTCCACCGCCTCACCTCAAGTGGGGAATCTATGCCAAACCCCGCTGGATTGAAATACTCCTGGTGGGGGAGGGAGAGGCTGATTTAAAACATATTCAAATGAAGGTCTGCAGACATTTTGCAACTGCACCAATTTCCTGGGCGGAGCTGACTGCACCAAAATTCCGGCTATGGGAGATGTGCAGCGGCCGTGAGGCCCAGCGAGGAGGCCCAGAACCTGCCCCTGCTCGAGTCTCCTGGTCACGGCACGACACAAGCAGCAGAGCAGGGCTGGGAGAATCGTTCCCGTGATGTTTGAAGGACAATGGTATCCTTTGACGAAGCTTGGAATACAAAAGGAATCATTTTCCCCTTTGTGTGGAAAGCTCTCACGGGTATTCTGGTCCTCACTGTTACAGTTGAGCTGATGGCTACAGTCACTATGCAGCCCACAGCGCCCCCTGTTGGTTTCTTGCCATGCTAAAAACACCCTTCAATGTGCCCAGGGTTCTGAAACTGAAAACACTCAGGGCAGGCTGAAACCATCCAGAACGACATTCCTGGATTGAATAGGTCTTTTCAGAAACAAAGGCTGTAATGGTCTGAAGGCCCGGAAGGAGATGGCTGCAAACACGGGGAGGCTCAGTGGCACAGTGGTTAGCACTGCTGCCTCACAATGCCAGGTGCCCAGGTTCAATTCCCAGCTTGGGTCACTGCCTGCGTAGAATTTGTACATTCTCCCTGTGTCTGAGTGGGGTTTCTCTGAGTGCTCTGGTTTCTTCCCAGATTCCAATGATATACAGGCCAGGTAGATTGGCCAAGCTTATTTGCCCCTTAGTTTCAGGGAGTTAGCAGGGTAAATAAGTAGGTGTTATAGGGATAGGGCCTGGGTGATGCAGGAGGGAAATAAAGCGAGTTGAGCCTTGGAGACTGAGTTGAACTTTGAGAAAAGTTTATATTTCACATGCGTGAGAGAGAGCTGGACTCCAGCCTGAAATCTCAGGTTTCCTGGGAGTCATTCTCTGCCCCTGATCGATTGGTACAAGTTAATATACCTTTATTCACAAAGGTTTTTGAGGGGATTTCCACAGTCACTTCATTGCATTGTTAGTGTAAGCCTACTTGCGACACTAATAAGTAAACTTTATAACTTAGACATTTGTGATCATGGCAAAAAACAACTTGACTCCTTAAAATAAAAATATCAAGAAAGTTTATCTATTTTTTATTAGAATAAAAGGAGTTTGCACACAATTTTGGAGGCGGTACAAAGCATTTCAGAATGTTATAAAGTATAAAAAAATGCAATATTGCTAAGTAACTTTGGAAAGCAAGTGGGAACATTCTGGACATTGGTGTAGGAATGAGTCAATCTTCGAATCCAGTTCTGATCTATTTATGTTCTGTGGTTGAGGTTTCCACATAACCCGTCATTTGCTCACCTGGGGAACTGAAGGAGAAATTAATTTAAGCAGCTGGACTGTCGGAAATGGATGAAGTGAAATACTTTGAGAGACTCTGGCAAAAAGAAATAGGTGAAAGAATGGTTAGGTATATCCTCACACAAGTACTGAAGTGTGTCTGGCAGAACCTCAAACAGTGATATTGTTCAAATTTCCTGAGGTAGGGGGAACTTTCTATTTTGCCTGTGGTGCCCATAGCCCTGGAGCCCATCTTGGGTTCCAGGTTCTACAATGCAATACACTGGGCGGGATTTTCCGGCCACACTGGCGCCAAGACTGGAAAATCCCATCTGGAGTCAATGGCCCTTTTCATGGTCTGCCCCCATCGGCTACGTTCCCATGGCAGCCGGAACGGGAAAGTTCCGCTAACTGTTTCTGATCCAGGAACACAGCTGATGTTCTTTTATCCACGTTCCAGGCCATTGAGGCATCTTGGATTCTTAAGGGGCTTGGACAGGGTAAGTGCTGAGAGAATGTTTCCCATCATGGGAGAATCTAGGACCCGGGGGCACGGTCTCAGAATCAAGGGACACCAATTTAAGACTGGGATGAGGAGGAATTTCTTCTCTGAGAGGGTTGTAAGTCTTTGGAGCTCCTTGCCACAGAGAGCTGTGGGGGCAGAGCCCTTGTGTGTATTTAATAGTGAGATAGACAGATTTTTGATCAGTAAAGGAATCAAGGGTTACGGGAAAGGGCAGGAACGTGGACGTGAGGAATGTTGGGATCAGCCATGATCCTTTTGAATATTGAAGCAGCTGGAGGAGCCGAACAGCCTTCTCCTGTTCCTGTTTCTTATGGTGTTATGGTCACCTTTGTACACAAGCATGCATTTTAAATAAACATTGAATGAAGCTGAGTGCTTTGTATCCACTGTCTCCTTGGTATTTTCCCATCTTGGACTCCCATGTGTAAATGAAAAACTGCAGATGAAGTGACATTTTATTCTTTCTATTAACAAACATAACATTCACTCCAGCAGTTCTTGTTCTAACACTGGCCTGGTAATAATGGTTCATTTGGTTAGATTTCTTGAGGAGGAGTCATTTCCTTGTGGATTTTTTTTGCTGTGTCTTTTCAGCAGCTTTCAAAGTGCCTAAGCTTTTAGGTTGAAGTTAATTATCTATAAATATTAGAGGAAACAGGTTGAAAATATTATACCTGGGTCTTTTGCAAAATGTGCATAGCATGTGACTGAAACAGTGCAAGCAACCAGAGCACTAAAGAACAGCCAGCGGAATATCATCCATACCTCCAACAGAACGTCTCTGACAAAACAAGGAGATATAATTAATACAAGGTAACTTATCCCAGGGTTTGTGTGATAATCTTGTGTGATAAGCACTGTGATACAGTGGTTAGTAATGCTGCCTCACAGCCTCGAGGACCCGGGTTCAATTCCTGGCTTGGATCACTGTGTGTGCGGAGTCTGCATGTTCATCCGTGCCTGCGTGGGCTTCCACAGGGCTCCCCGGTTTCTTCCCACAGCCCAAAGATACGCAGTTTATGTGGATTGGCCATGCTATAATTGCCCCTGAGTGCCCAACGATGAGCAGGTTAGGCGGATTGCCCATGGTAGATGAGTGGGTTTATGGGGATAGGGCAGAGGTGAGGGCCTGGCAGAGAGTCGGTGCTGAGTTGATGGGCCGAATGGACTCTTCTGCGTTGCAGGATTTCGATGACCATATTCAACCTCCCAAAATGTGTGCAACATCATATTGAAAGCACAGACAGTTTGTACAAGCTGTGGGCTGATTTTCAATGTGTAATCACATTAAGGAGTTATTGGGCTGTGTGTGCACAGGGAAAATATCTCCAACAGATTGAACCAACTTGAGGAGTTCATTTACTTATTCCTGAGCTGAGAGCTGAGCTTTGTTCTGGTGAGATTACATCTCACTGTTGAGGATACATTGCAGCAACTTTCTATGGTTTCTTCAACATGACCTTCCAAACGTGTGACCATCTCCATTTAGCGAGACAAGGACAGCAGGCATCACAGCGGCATCTGTAATTCCCCTTTTAACTCCCACACTAACTTGAATTGGAAGTGTATCACAGGTTTCTCACCTTTTCGGGGTCAAAACCCTCTCCACTGAATAACATTGTGGGTGCACTGACACCACATGGGGTTGAAAGTTGGTAACTTACCAACTCTTTCTCAAGGGCAATTAGGGATGGGGAATAAATGCAGGCTCTGTCAGCAGCACCCACATCCCCTGAATGAGTGAAACACCCGGCTGAGCTGACGGGTGCTCCCTGGTGGAAGGAATCAGCAGAAAGTTGCAATGCAATCCTCACATGCTATTGTACTGAATGATTATTGCCAGGACATGCAAGAACGTTGCTCCCCGACTTCGATGTTGTGTGTCTCAAATGGGAAGACAATCAATGGAAGAATTATGAGGAAAAAGGTGACACAAGATTGCCACTACCTGGATTGTGGGAATTTATAGACATTGCATTGTTCACCATGACTTGTGGGGAAAGCAGGATTATCTAACAACTGTGGCCTCATTTAGACCGGAACAAAAAATTGTTATTTATAAGATGCAAATTCCAATCTTACCTTGAGGTACGGCGGGAAGCTTCTGATTTTCCTATTGTAGCAAATAAACATGAATGAATAATTCAATGAAGAACTGATAACCACCACAATTCTCTTCAGTAGACAGTACTTATAGAAAGTGAGCCTGGGTGTTGTGAGTGGGGGAACGGCAGGTTGGTGATGGGGAGGCAGGGGTTTAATTCATTCTGAAGACTGGCTGGTTAAGTTTCCTCATGTCAAATACAGGATGAATGAACAGTGATTTTGTGAATGGTTTTCTGTGCCCTTAACTAACATGTTGGAAAGTGAGCTGAGGAGAAGGTTTTGATTTGATTTATTATTGTCACATGTATTAGCATGCAGTGAAATGTATTATTTCTTGTGCACTAGACTGACAAAACATACCGTTCATAGAGACAGGAAGGAAGAGTGCAGAATGTGTTGTTACAGCCATAGCTAGGGTGTAGAGAAAGACCAACTTCATACGAGGTAGATCCATTTAAAAGTCTGATGGCAGCAGAGAAGAAGCTGCTCTTGATTCGGTTGGTATGTGACCTCAGACTTTAGTATCTTTTTCCTGATGGAAGAAAATGGAAGAGAGGATGTCCGGGGTGTGTAAGATCCTTGATTATGCCGACTGCTTTTCCGAGGCAGCGGGAAGTATAGACAGAGTCAATGGGTGGGAGTCTGGTTTTCTGAGGGGGTTTCAAAGGGGCTAATAGTGTTGGAAATACAATATTCAGTGAGGTATAGCACAAAATTTCAATGTATTTTTATCTTGAGTGGTTACTATTAGTATCAGTGAAATTTTTGAAACTCTTTACCCAGAATCTTGTTAAAAGGTGGAACTTGTTCAATGTGGAATTGGGTTCAATAGCTCAAATCCAGTCCTGCTGGATTTTAGGCCTTGCTGGAAGGCGGTTGCGTGGTTCAGGCCACAGGTGGTTCATGCCTGTCTGGGTTGGCTGTTGTACGGGTCACTTAGAGTGGTGGAGACAGTGGAATATGAAGCAATGAAGCCAATAACTGGTTTTGAGCTACATGATGGTCAACAGAGTGCCTGGCTGAATTGTCCAGGTAAATTTAAAAAATACTTACTCAGTTAAGATTGGTGCATAGAACATCTTGAAAATATCTAATTTATGGACATTGCTGGTTTTATTATTGGTGAATCTGAAGGAACACTCTTGCTCCCATTTCCTATGTTTCTGTGTTTACCTGTACCATAAAGTGCAGTTGTGGCAAATATCACAGATCCTTTTAGGGGTAAATCGAGAGAAACTTACTGAGGGGGAAAAGAATAGAAGGGGATATGCTGCAAGATTGAGATGAGAGACGGTGATGGGCTTGTGTAAAACATGAAGAACAGCATTGACCAATTGTTATTGTTTTGTGAGTTTTATACAATATTGATTGAATTATAATAATTTGATATTGATCCTTACCTTCAGTAATTGTCAGCTTTTTAATGGCTACGATCTTTATGTCATTGATATTCTCGGCTCCGCACCAATACTCTCCTTCATCATCTTTGTCTATGTTAGTCACGGTAACGGTAAAATCATGAGAATTATTAATAATAATTGAAACTTTCCCATGATTCCGATTCTCTGTAACTCCATCAGAGCTGGCAATAGTAATACATTTATTTACAGAGGTTGCTTTACATAAGAATTTCTTGTACGGTCTCTCCCTCTCTGTGAACAGACATGGTACAGAGGCGGCATGTCCCACAACACCACTTATGTTTGATAGGATTGGGTCCCATCTACCTGTTGGTAAATGAGAAAAAGAGTCATTAAAAGTTCAAAATGGTGAAAAACTGAACATTTTTCATTGCCCAAAACATGATACATTAACCAAACATTGAAAATATCATAGAATCCCTACAGTGCAGAAAGAGGCCATTTGGCTGATCAAGTCTGCACTGACTCCCCAACAGAGCATCTTACCCAGCCCCAACCCCTCCCTAGGCCAGGATAACATCTAACAGCAAGCTCGCTAATAAGAGTGGCCACTTCTAAAGTCTTACAGCTAACTTAATGAAAAAACCTTCATAAAGACAGGTTATCTGTCTTCGCTAAACCAGGCAGGCACTTTCCAGACTGGATCACCCACCTGGTCCCGAGTGGTAACAACAGGCTGGATTTTGCTTGTAGATTTGTTTAAGGCGGAGGTTGTTTGGGGAATGGGGAAGTGTTGCTGAGTTCAGGTATGGTAGATTTGGTTAGGAATGAGGTGAATGAATGTGTGTGTGTATGTGTGTGTGTGTGTGTATTACTCAGGTGCTTATGTGTCTTATAGAATTGTAGACCTGTTTCTCTGGATACCAACTGAAGTTAGGGATAATTTTGTAGCAGGGTGACCCTTTAGGGGGAAAAGCATTCCCGAGAGCCACGTGATCCCGCCAGACCCTATGGATTGTCAAGGCCGGACGCTGAGCCAATCAGCAAGAGGGTGTGTACCGTGGGTTGGAGGCAGGGAGCCGAGTTGTTGAGTCACATTGTAATTCAGTCTGACCTTGTCAGGTATATATATATATCCATATTGTCGGCAATAAAGCCTTATTGGTTCAAGTCACATTGAGCCGTCCTTGATTTATTACAACGTTACTATGGAGACACACAGCAATGAATTAAATCTCCTTCCAAATCTAGCATCTAGAAGGACGAGGGAAGCAGGTGCATGGGAACACCACCACTGACAAGCTTCCCTCCAAAACACACACACCATCCAGACTGGGGAATCTATCACCGTTCCAGGAACAAAGAACAACACACACGGGAAACAGGCCCTTCGGCCCAACGAGCCCGCGCCACCAACTGTCCTTCACTGTCGCTGGCTGAATCCTGGAACTCCCTCCCTAACAGCACTGTGGGTGTACATGCACCACATGGGCTGCAGCAGTTGAAGGAGGCAGCTCACCACAACCTTCTCAAGGGTAATTAGGAATGGCCAATAAATGCTGTTGTAGACACATCCCGTGAATGAATGAATAAAAGAGGCTTGGGTGGAATATGATTTTTGGATTGTAGGGGTATAAAGGAAAGATAATAAAGGAGGAAAGGATGCGGAAACAGATTAATGGAAATGGATAGAAATGGCAATATGGGAGGTCACTACTTGCACATGAGGAGTTGTGATATTTTATTAATCTGAGTTCACACAGCACACAGCAGCTGTCCTGTGTTATTGCAGCCAGATCACATTATCAGAGCTATAATCAATCTTCTGAAATATTCTTACCTGAGAAGACTTTCAGCAATATAACATCTGAAATCTGTGATGTGTTTTGATATGGAGGTTCACACCAGTACGTTCCTGTATCTGTCTCCTTAAGTTGTAGTATAGTTACAGAAATGTTGCCGTTGGTATTAACGATTGATGTTCTTCCATCATCATTCCTGGTACTATTTCCATAAGTACTCGATATCTGATTGCAACTGTTATTTGAAGTTTCCTTACACCACCAGACTTTTCGATGTTTGTGCTGTGCTGCCTGTGGACATTCCACAGTGATGGTTTCTCCCACTGCAGCTTTCATCACTATCGAGGCAGTTTGTTTCCGTAAAACTGTTGGTGAAACATAACGTTTTAAGAAAGCTGGAAATATCCCAACACCCAATTGTAGACAATCCTTTTGGTACAATGCTAGCCAGTGCTTCACAAGGGGACACACACAATTCCTGGGTGGGACTGGAATCAAGAATCTTAAAGCAGAGATGGAGGACATTTGGCCTGTCATGTCTGTGCCAGCTCGTCAGAAATTTATTATCCAATTGAATCCCATGGCCCAGCTTCCCCCACAACCCTGCACATTAGTCCCCTCCAAACACATGTCCAACTGCCTTTTAAATCTCTTCTTCATTTTCAATCCATCGATTAGATTTCCCTTTAATCTGCTCTGTTCCAAGGACAATAATCACAGTTTCTCCAATCTGTTCACATAACCAAAATCCCCCATCCCTGGCACCATCCTGGTGAATCTGCTTTGTGCCCTTGCCCGGGCATGAACCTCCTTTCTCGAGTGTGGTGCCCAGAATTGAACCCAGTACTCCAGCAGAGACCTAATCAGTGATTAGTGAAGGTTGAGTGGAACTCCCCATTTCTCTAATTAATACTCCGATTTTATTCATTTATTTATCTTGTCGTCAAAAATCAGCTCACATTAACCATGCAATGAAGCTACTGTGAAAATCCCTTAGTCGTAAAACTCCAGTGCCTGTTCAGGTACACTGAGGGAGAATTTAGGATGGGCAATGCACTGAACCAGCACGTCCTTCAGTCTGTGGGGGAAACCAGAGCACCCAGAGGAAACCCACGCAGATAGGGGGAGAAAGTGCAGACTCTGCATAGACAGTGACTCAAGCCAGGAATTGAACCCAGGCCCCTGATGCTGTGAGACAGCAGTGCTAACCACTGTGACACTGTGCCATCCCCAAGAATCCCACAACTGTCTCTCAACCTGCCCGTCCACCAGTGGGGTGTTGCTGTCAGAGTGCACCGGAACCCAACTCCGGCATCTCCAAACTGGGCCAGGGGACAAGCGTGAGGAGGGCCTGGGGAGGAGAGCTGGTCACAAGGCCCAGGAGTGAGATTCTGTTGAGCAGAGCCCTGTATGTGTGAGTGAGTGTGTGTGGTAGTGAGAGAGAGAGTGTGTATGAGGGAGACAGTGAGAGAGAGAGAGAGAGAGAGAGAGGGAGAGTGTGTGCATTGTATATGGAGGGGGGAGAATTGGAGGAGAGTGAGAGGGAGAGGGAGTGAGGGGGAGAGTGTGGGTGTGAGAGAGGGGCATGATCAAATGTGGAAAAGAAATACTCCCAGATTTTTGAGGAAAACGAGCTGGTCATTTGTGGGTGACATTTTACAATAGTTTCAGATGACAAGCCGTTGTTGGGTCTATTTAGAGAATCCAGTGCCACGAATTGCCTCTGCAGGGATGCAGAGATGGGCTCCTTTGTTTGCAGCGTACAGTTATACGTTTCAGCATCACCCTGGAATGGAGATATCCCGAGCAGACACAATTAACCGTTGCCTTTGCCACAAACAGTCGCACCACCACCGGTTCCTCAAGAGATTATACTGGCTCTGCATCTGGTAGAGACCTTGCCAGTCTCGGCAATGTGTATAAAACTGTGGAGAAAAATAGATCCGGTATGGTCAAAAGTGATGAAGATGGTAATGTAAGGGTGGTGATATAAGTCAGAGTCGCTCAAACCCTACCAAAGTAGAACATGGAGATACCCTGTGAAGATGGGATGCTGCTGTGGGTGGCTAGAGTTACAGTGCCACCACAGGGGAGATGACTCCAGGAAGGTATGATGACACAATGGATGGCACGGCTGCGTCACAGTGTCAGAGACCAGGGTTCGATTCCCGGCTTGGGTCACTGCCTGTGTCGTGTCTGCACGCTCTCCCTGTATCAGTGTGGGTTTCCTCCAGGTGCTCCGGTTTCCTTCCACACTCCAAAGATGTGCTGGTTAGGTGAATTGGCCACGCAAAATTCTCCCTCAGTGTACCCAAACAGGTGCTGCATTGTGGCTACAAGGAGATTTTCACAGTAACTCCATTGCAGTGTGAATGTAAGCCTACTTGTGTCTTTAACTTTAATTCCTGTTACAAGAACTGCATCACTCCCATCCAGGTCAAAGTAGAATGAAGGCCCCAGGCATATCTGTTTTCACCAGGCATTGGGAAGGAAACAGAACGGATGGTTCATCAATGCCCGAGTTACGAAAATCAACGGGCTTCACCATCACAGGTGAATTTGCGTCATTGGGAATGGCCTGGTCAACCTTGGTGGAAGTTACAGGTAGATTTTGCCGGGCCATTTCTGGGTCATATGTTTCTTATATTAGTTGCGGTTGGCTGTGCTGTTGATGAAGTCCCCAACAGCCATGGACACCATCGATAGATTGAGGAAATTCTCCACTATCCATGGCATTCCGGAAGTGGTTGAGTCGGACAATGGCACATCATTCACTGCGGAAGAATTCCAAAAATTCCTCAAGTCCAATGGCATTCACCATGTGAGGTCAACACCTTCCCACCCAGCCTCAAATGGACCAGTGGAGCGTGCGGTACAAACATTCAAGTCATCAATAATTAAACAAGTAAACTGTCCTCTTCCTTTATGTATGGACAGTTTTTTGTCTTATAAAACCACCCCAAACGTGACCACAGGGGTTACTCCAGCAGAGTTGCTGATGGGATGCCAGTTCAGAACACTATTGGACATGATATTCCCAAATTTGGCAGGGAGTGTGCAGGATAGGCTAGTCTTTCAGAAGGAAAACAGTGATTCGAGAAAAGGAAACAGAGTGTTTCAAGTGGGGAATGCAGTCTTGTTTCCAAATTTTACACCATCCTGGGTGGCTGGTGAAGAGAACAGGACTGGTGTCCGACGTTGTGGAGATACAAGGCTGTCGGCTCAGGAAGCAGGTAAACCATCGAAGGAGGAGAGAGTGATGGACACAGAGGATCAACAGGCGCCCCCTGCAGTTGGGTGAACTTTGCCAGGGTTGGTTACTGGGTTTTTGGTGGAGAATGTGGGAGCGCAGCAACTGCTGGCTGTGGAGACTGAGGAACAGAAGCTGCTGAAGATCCACCAGATCCTGGATTAATGAGTCTGCCTTTCTCGTCTGTCCCGTCTGGCCCTTTAAACTTAGGAGAGTAAACCACTGAACTGAGGCACTTTACCAGAGACTGGATTCCTCCAGACTGATTAAACCTTTGATGGGTTTTCTATTTCTGTTACTCTTTTCACTTTTACACTTATCCTGTTCTTTACTCCTCCATAGTTGTATTTTGGATTTTAGGGGGAAGGATTGTGGTCCTTTAATTGGGATGGGGGAGTGTTTAGAGGGTCATGTGGTCGGGTCAGGCCCTGTGGATTCTCAAGCCTGGAAGCTGAGCCAATAGGCAAGAGGGTGCGTCCCACGGGTTGAGGAAGGTTTTGCAGTAGGAGCCAGGGAGCCGAGTAGTAGATTTGCATTGTAATTCATTCTGACCTTGTTGTATAGATATATATATATATTTTTATAACAAAGAACAAAGAACCGTAAGCACATGAACAGGCCGTTCGGCCCTCCCAACCTGTGCTGATCATGCTTACTTATCTAAATCATTTGCTTATATCCCTCTATTCCCCATTTGTTCCTATGCCTATCGATATACGTCTTATATGTGACTAAAGTAATTGCCTCTATCACCTCACTTGGCAGTGTATTCCAGGCCTCCATCATCCCCGGTGTGAAAAACCTTCCCCCGCACATCTCCACTCAACCTTTCCCCCCTTAACTTGAACTTGTGCTCCTTTGTAATTGTCCTTTCTGCCCTGGGAAAAAGCTTCCAAATGTTCACCCTATCTATACCTGACATAATTTTATTAATTTCCACCAGTTCGTCTCAGCCTCCGTCTTTCCAGGGAGAACAATCCCAGTTTATTCAATCTCTCCTCATAGCTAATACCCTCCAAACCAGGCAACATCCTGGGAAACTTTTTCCACACTCTCTCCAAAGCTTCCACATCCTTCTGATGTTGTGGTAACCAGAATTGGACACAGTATTCCAAATGTGGCCTAACCAACGTTTTAAACAATTGTAACATAATTTGCCAACTTTTATACTTGATGCCCAGTCCGATGAAGGCAAGCATGCGATATTGTTGGAAATAAAAGCATTTATTGATTCAAGCCACATTGAGTCACCCTCGATCTATTGGAAGTTACTATGAAGACACAAAGCAACGAATTAAATCTCCTTCCAAACCTGTAACGTCTAACACCTAGAAGGAGGAGAGAAGCGGGTGCATGGGAACACCACCACTGACAAGCTTCCCTCCAAAACACACACACCATCCAGACTGGGGAATAAATCGTCGTTCCTTCACTGTCACTGGCTCAATCCTGGAACTCCCTCCCTAACAGCACTGTGGGTGTACATACACAGTGTTTGAAGAAGGCAGTTCAAGGATAAATGGAAAGGATGTGGAAATAGGTTAATGGAAATGGATAGAAATGGGAATATGGGAGGTCACGACTTATACATGAGGAGTTGTGGTATTTTATTAATCTGAATTCACACAGCAACTGTCCTGTGTTATTGCAGCCAGATCACATTATCAGAACTATGATCAATCTTCTGAAATATTCTTACCTGAGAAAACCTGCAGTATTATAGCATCTAAAACATGGATATAGTTTTGTTCTTGAGGTCCACACCAGTATGTTCCTGCATCTGTCTTCTGAAGTCGTTGCATGGTTATGGAAATTTTACCGTTGGTATTAGCGATCGATGTTCTTGCATCAACATTCTTGACTGTTTCTCCATAAGTGCTCGATATATGATTGCAATAAGTTTCTGAAGTTTCCTTACACCCCCAGATTTCATGTTGTATATACTGTGTTGTCTGTGGACATTCCACAGTGATGGTTTCTCCCACTGCAGCTTTCATCACTATCGAGGCAGTTTGTGTCCGTGTAACTGTTGGTGAAACATAACATTTTAAGAAAGCTGGAAATATCCCAACACCCAATTGTAGACAATCCTTTTGGTACAATGCTAGCCAGTGCTTCACAAGGGGACACACACAAGTCCTGGGTGGGACTGGAATCAAGAATCGTAAAGCAGAGATGGAGGACATTCGGCCTGTCATGTCTGTGCTAGCTCGTTGGAAATTTATTGTGCAATTGAATCCCAAGGCCCAGCCTCCCCCACAACCCTGCACATTAGTCCCCTCCAAACATATGTCCATCTGCCTTCTGAAAGTTCCTTTGGAATCTCATTCCATTACCATTCCAGGTGGCGTATTCTGCATCATAACAATCTCCTGCATGAAATAATTTCCCCTCATTTATCCACTGGTTTGTATTCCAACTATTTGAAATCTATGATCTCTGGTTACCAATCCACCAGCGAGAGGAAATAATTTCTCTCTCCACTTGCTGTATTAAAACCCTTCCTCATTTTCAATACATTGATTAGATTTCCCTTTAATCTGCTCTGTCCCAAGGACAATAATCCCAATTTCCCCATCCGTTCACATTACCAAACTCCCTCATCCCCGGCATCATCCTGGTAAATCTGCTCCGTGCCCTTGCCAGGGCCTTAACCCCCTTCTTCGATGTGGAACCCAGAATTAAATCCAGAACTCCAGCAGAAAGCTACCCAGTGAGCAGGAAAGGTTTAGTGTTACTCCTCATTTTTATAACTAATATTCCCATTTAAAATCCCAAGAATCCCACAACTGTCTCTCAACCTGCCCTTCCACCAGTGGGGAGTTGCTGTCAGAGTGCATGGAATCCAACTCAAGCACCTCCAAACTGGGCCTGGGGACAAGTGTGAGGAGGGCCTGGGGAGGGGAGGAGAACTGGGCAACAAGGCCCAGGAGTGAGGCCCTGCTGAGCAAAGCCCTAAATCAGGATGGAGGGCAGAAGAGTAAGACTGCTGTGTGTGTGTGTGTGTGTGTGTGTGTGTGTGTGCGCGTGTGTGTGTGTGTGTGTGTGTGTGTGTGTGTGTGCGCGTGTGTGTGTGCGCGCGCGCGCATGTGGACAGAGTGAGAGGAAGGTAGAGCACGTGTGTGAGTGGGAGAGAGAGTAAGAGACAGATAGAGACTGTCTCTGTGTTTGGGAGTGAGGGGGAGTAAAAGAGTGTGGGAGGAAGAGTGAAAGAGAGGGTCTGAGAGGGAGGGTGAGGGGGAGAGTCTGTGTGTGAGAGAGGGACATGATCAAATGTGGAAAAGAAATAGTCCCAGATAGATGAGGAAAATGAGGTGGTTATTTATGGGTGACATTTTACAATAATTTCAGATGACAAGCCATTGTTGGGTCTATTTAGAGAATCCAGTGCCACGAATTGCTTCTGCAGGGATGCAGAGATGGGCTCCTTTGTTTGCAGCGTACAGTTATACGTTTCAGCATCACCCTGGAATGGAGATATCCCGAGCAGACACAATTAACCGTTGCCTTTGCCACAAACAGTCGCACCACCACCGGTTCCTCAAGAGATTATACTGGCTCTGCATCTGGTAGAGATCTTGCCAGTCTCTGTGAAACATATAAAACTGTGGAGAAAAATAGATCCGGTATGGTCAGAAGTGAAGAAGATGGTAATGTAAGGGTGGTGATATAAGTCAGAGTAGCTCAAACCCGACCAAAGTAGAAGGATGGAGATACCCTGTGAAGATGGGATGCTGCTGTGGGTGGCTAGAGTTATAGTGCCACCCACAGGGAAATGACTCCAGGCAGGCACGATGGCAAAGTGGTTAGCACTGATCTGTCACAGTGCCAGGGACCAGGGTCCAAATCCCGGCTTGGGTCTCTGTCTGTGTCATGTCTGCACGCTCTCCCTGTGTCTGTGTGGGTTTCCTCCGGGTGCTCCAGTTTCCTCCCACACTCCAAAGATACGCTGGATCGGTGCATTGACTATGCTAAATTCTCCCTCAGTGTGTCCGAAGTGGCGCCGGATTGTTGCAACTGGGAGATTTTCACAGTAACTCCATTGCTGTGTGAATGTAAGCCTACTTGTGTCTTTAACTTTAATTCCTGTTACAAGAACTGCATCACTCCCATCCAGGTCAAAGTAGAATGAAGGCCCCAGGCATATGTGTTTTCACCAGGCATTGGGAAGGAAACAGAACGGATGGTTCATCAATGCCCGAGTTATGAAGATCAATGGGCTTCACCATCACAGGTGAATTTGCGTTGCTGGGAATGGCCTGGTCAACCTTGGTAGAAGTTACACGTAGACTTTGCGGGCCATTTCTGGGTCATATGTTTCTTATATTAGTTGCGGTTGGATGTGCCGTTGATGAAGTCCCCAACAGCCATGGACACCATCGATAGATTGTGGAAATTCTCTACTATCCATGGCATTCCGGAAGTGGTTGTGTCGGACAATGGCACATCATTCACTGTGGAAGAGTGCCAAAAATTCCTCAAGTCCAATGGCATTCACCATGTGAGGTCAACACCTTCCCACCCAGCCTCAAATGGGCCAGTGGAGCGTACGGTACAAACATTCAAGTCACCAATAATAAAACAAGTAAACTGTCCTCTTCCTTTATGTATGGACAGTTTTTTGTCTTATAAAACCACCCCAAACGTGACCACAGGGGTTACTCCAGCAGAGTTGCTGATGGGATGCCAGTTCAGAACACTATTGGACATGAATGCTCCCAAATTTGGCAGGGAGTGTGCAGGATAGGCTAGTCTTTCAGAAGGAAAACAGTGATTCAAGGAAAGGAAACCGAGTGTTTCAAGTGGGGGGATGCAGTCTTGTTTCCAAATGTTACACCATCCTGGGTGGCCGGTGAAGAGAACAGGACTGGTGTCCGACGTTGTGGAGATACAAGGCTGTCGGCTCAGGAAGCAGGTAAACCATCGAAGGAGGAGAGAGTGATGGACACAGAGGATCAACAGGCGCCCCCTGCAGTTGGGTGAACTTTGCCAGGGTTGGTTACTGGGATTTTGGTGGAGAATGTGGGAGCGCAGCAACCACTGGCTGTGGAGACTGAGGAACAGAAGCTGCTGAAGATCCACCAGATCCTGGATTAATAAGTCTGCCTTTCTCGTCTGTCCCGTCTGGCCCTTTAAACTTAGGAGAGTAAACCACTGAACTGAGGCACTTTACCAGAGACCGGAATTCTCCAGACTGATTAAACCTTTGATGGGTTTTCTATTTCTGTTACTCTTTTCACTTTTATGCTTATCCTGTTCTTTACTCCTCCATAGCTGTACTTTGGATTTTAGGGGGAAGGATTGTGGTCCTTTAATTGGGATGGGGGAGTGTTTAGAGGGTCATGTGGTCGGGTCAGGCCCTGTGGATTCTCAAGCCTGGAAGCTGAGCCAAACGGCAAGAGGGTGCGTGCCACGGGTTGAGGAAGGTTTTGCAGTTGGAGCCAGGGAGCCGAGTAGTAGATTTGCATTGTAATTCATTCTGACCTTGTTGTATAGATATATATATATATTCTTATAACAGAGAGCAAAGAACAGTAAGCACATGAACAGGCCGTTCGGCCCTCCAAGCCTGTGCTGATCATGTTTACTTATCTAAACCATTTGCTTATATCCCTCTATTCCCCGTTTGTTCCTATGCCTATCGATATACGTCTTATATGTGACTAAAGTAATTGCCTCTATCACCTCACTTGGCAGTGTATTCCAGGCCTCCATCATCCCCGGTGTGAAAAACCTCCCCCCGCACATCTCCACTCAATCTTTCCCCCCTTAACTTGAACTTGTGCTCCCTTGTAATTGTCCTTTCTGCCCTGGGAAAAAGCTTCCAAACATTCTCCCTATCTATACCTGACATAATTTTATAAATTTCCACCAGTTTGTCTCAGCCTCCGTCTTTCCAGGGAGAACAATCCCAGTTTATTCAATCTCTCCTCATAGCTAATACCCTCCATACCAGGCAACATCCTGGGAAACTTTTTCCACACTCTCTCCAAAGCCTCCACATCCTTCTGATGTTGTGGTAACCAGAATTGGACACAGTATTCCAAATGTGGCCTAACCAACGTTTTAAACAATTGTAACATAATTTGCCAACTTTTATACTCGATGCCCAATCCGATGAAGGCAAGCACGCGATATTGTTGGCAATAAAACATTTATTGTTTCAAGCCACCTTGAGTCACCCTCGGTCTGTTAGAAGTTACAATGAAGACACAAAACAAAGAATTAAATCTCCTTCCAAACCTGTAACGTCTAACACCTAGAAGGAGGAGAGAAGCGGGTGCATGGGAACACCACCACTGACAAGCTTCCCTCCAAAACACACACCATCCAGACTGGGGAATATATCACCGTTCCTTCACTGTCACTGGCTCAATCCTGGAACTCCCTCCCTAACAGCACTGTGGGTGTACGTACACAGTGTTTGAAGAAGGCAGTTCAAGGATAAAGGGAAAGGATGTGGAAGTAGGTTAATGGAAATGGATAGAAATGGGAATATGGGAGGTCACTACTTGTACATGAGGAGTTGTGGTATTTTATTAATCTGAATTCACACAGCAACTGTCCTGTGTTATTGCAGCCAGATCACATTATCAGAACTATGATCAATCTTCTGAAATATTCTTACCTGAGAAAACCTGCAGTGTTATAACATCTAAAGCACGGATCTCGTTTTGTTCTTGAGTTCCACACCAGTATGTTCCTGCATCTGTCTCCTGAAGTCGTTGCATGGTTATGGAAATTTTACCGTTGGTATTAGCGATCGACGTTCTTGCATCAACATTCTTGACTGTTTCTCCATAAGTGCTTGATATATGATTGCAATAAGTTTCTGAAGTTTCCTTACACCCCCAGATCTCTCGATATATGTACCGTGTTGCCTGTGGACATTCCACAGTGATGGTTTCTCCCACTGCAGCTTTCATCACTATCGAGGCAGTTTGTGTCCGTAAAACTGTTGGTGAAACATAACATTTTAAGAAAGCTGGAAATATCCCAACACCCAATTGTAGACAATCCTTTTGGTACAATGCTAGCCAGTGCTTCACAAGGGGACACACACAATTCCTGGGTGGGACTGGAAAAAAGAACCTTAAAGCAGAGATGGAGGACATTCAGCCTGTCATGTCTGTGCTAGCTCGTTGGAAATTTATTGTGCAATTGAATCCCAAGGCCCAGCCTCCCCCACAACCCTGCACATTAGTCCCCTCCAAACACATATCCAACTGCCTTCTGAAAGTTCCTTTGGAATCTCATTCCATCACCATTCCAGGTGGTGAATTCTGCATCACAACAATCTCCTGCATGAAATAATTTCCCCTCATTTATCCACTGGTTTGTATTCCAACTATTTGAAATCTATGATCTCTGGTTACCAATCCACCAGCGAGAGGAAATAATTTCTCTCTCCACTTGCTGTATTAAAACCCTTCCTCATTTTCAATACATTGATTAGATTTCCCTTTAATCTGCTCTGTTCCAAGGACAATAATCCCAATTTCCCCATCCGTTCACATAACCAAACTCCCTCATCCCTGGCATCATCCTGGTAAATCTGCTCCATGCCCTTGCCAGGGCCTTAACCCCCTTCTTCGATGTGGTACCCAGAATTAAATCCAGAACTCCAGCAGAAAGCTACCCAGTGAGCAGGAAAGGTTTAGTGTTATTCTTCATTTTTAAAACTAATATTCCCATTTAAAATCCCAAGAATCCCACAACTGTCTCTCAACCTGCCCTTCCACCAGTGGGGTGTTGCTGTCAGAGTGCACGGAATCCAACTCCAGCGCCTCTAAACTGGGCCTGGGGACAAGTGTGAGGAGGGCCTGGGGAGGGGAGGAGAACTGGGCAACAAGGCCCAGGAGTCAGGCCCTGCTGAGCAAAGCCCTAAATCAGGATGGAGGGCAGAAGAGTAAGACTGCTGTGTGTGTGTGTGTGTGTGTGTGTGTGTGTGTGTGTGTGTGTGTGTGTGTGTGTGTGTGTGTGTGTGTGTGTGTGTGTGTGTGTGTGGACAGAGTGAGAGAGAGTGAGAGGAAGGTAGAGCACGTGTGTGAGTGGGAGCGAGAATAAGAGACTGATAGAGTGTGTTAATGTGTTTGGGAGTGAGGGGGACTAAGAGTGTGTGGGAGGAAGAGTGAAAGAGAGGGTCTGAGAGGGAGAGAGTGAGGGGGAGAGTCTGTGTGTGAGAGAGGGACATGATCAAATGTGGAAAAGACATAGTCCCAGATAGATGAGGAAAATGAGGTGGTTATTTATGGGTGACATTTTACAATAGTTTCAGATGACAAGCCATTGTTGGGTCTATTTAGAGAAACCAGTGCCACTAATTGCCTCTGCAGGGATGCAGAGATGGGCTCCTTTGTTTGCAGCGTACAGTTATACATTTCAGCATCACCCTGGAATGGAGATATCCCGAGCAGACACAATTAACCGTTGCCTTTGCCACAAACAGTCACACCACCACCGGTTCCTCAAGAGATTATACTGGCTCTGCATCTGGTAGAGACATAGAACATAGAACATTACAGCGCAGAACAGGCCCTTCGTCCCACGATGTTGCGCCGACCAGTTGAAAAACAATGACCCTCTAACCTAAACCAAACCCTTACCATCCATAAACCTATCCACGGATCTCTTAAACGCCCCCAAACTAGGCGCATCTACAACTGCAGCAGGCAGGGCATTCCAATCCCTCACCACCCTCTGGGTAAAGAACCTACCTCTGACATCTGTCCTAAACCTACCACCCCTTAATTTAAAGCTATGCCCCCTCGTGCTAGCTTTCTCCATCTGAGGAAAAAGGCTATCACTGTCCACCCTATCTAAACCTCTAATCATCTTACATGTTTCAAAAAGGTCTCCTCGTAGCCTCCTTCTTTCTAACGAAAACAACCTCAAATCCCTCAGTCTCTCCTCATAGGACCTCCCCTCCATACCAGGCAACATCCTGGTAAACCTCCTCTGCACCCTCTCCAAAGCCTCCACATCCTTCCTATAATGTGGGGACCAGAACTGCACACAATACTCCAAGTGCGGACGCACCAGAGTTTTGTACAGTTGCAACATGACGCTGCGGCTCCTAAATTCAATCCTCCTACCAATAAACACCAAGACACCGTATGCCTTCCTAACAACCCTATCTACTTGATTCCCAACTTTCAGGGATCTATGTACACATAGACCTAGATCCCTCTGTTCATCCACACTATTCAGAGTCCTACCGTTAGCCCTATACTCTACACATCCGTTATTCCTGCCAAAGTGAATAACCTCACACTTTTCCGCATTAAACACCATCCTCCACCTCTCGGCCCAGCTCTGCAACTTGTCCAAGTCTCCCTGTAGACTAAGACACCCTTCCTCACTATCTACCACACCTCCGACTTTGGTGTCATCAGCAAATTTGCTAATCCACCCAACTATACCCTCATCCAGATCATTTATAAAAATTACAAACAGCAGTGGCCCCAAAACAGATCCCTGAGGCACACCACTCGTAACTGAACTCCATGTCGAATACTTACCATCAACCACCACTCTCTGTCTCCTATCCGCCAGCCAATTCCTGATCCAATTACCTAAATCACCCTCAATCCCATACATCTGCAATTTCTGCAGAAGCCTTCCACGGTGAACCTTATCAAACGCCTTACTAAAGTCCATATATACCACGTCAACTGCCTTATCCCCATCCACTTCTTTGGTCACTTTCTCAAAAAACTCAATAAGGTTAGTAAGGCACGACCTACCCTCCACACAACCATACTGACTATCTCTAATCAATTCATTACTCTCCAAATAACTATAAATCCTATCCCTAATAATTTTTTCTAAAACCTTGCCCACAACAGAAGTAAGACTCACCGGTCTATAATTCCCGGGGAAGTCTCTGTTCCCCTTCTTAAACAATGGGACAACATTTGCTAACCTCCAATCTTCTGGCACTATACCGGTGACCAACGACGACCTGAAGATCAGAGCCAGAGGCTCTGCAATTGCCTCCCAGAGAATCCTAGGGTAAATCCTGTCCGGCCCAGGGGACTTATCTATTTTCAAACCCTCAAGAATAACTAGCACATCCTCCTTATCAACTGCAATACTGTCCAGTTTACAACCCTATAACCCAGTGTTCTCCACAGCTACATTTATGTCCCCCTGCCCATCAATTTAGATTCACAAGTTTTGCGCCTAATTTCAAAGGTTCAAGTGAACCAAATACATGTTTAATCAGGTATAATGTAAGCAGTTGCAGTTCACAGAACATATGGGTTTAACATGGAATTTATTGCACCAAAGTTCAAAAAAATGGTATTTACATTCTGAAACAAAAAGACAAGTACTTCATGGAATGGTCAGTTTCTTAAAACTGAGAGCAACATCCAGAATTTATGCTGTATATTTTCCAAGAATATCTCCATCTCTAAACAAGTAGTAATCCTTATCTTCCAAGACAACTTTAGTCCCTCCATATTCTGGAAGTAGAACTGTTTCACCAACTTTTACATTAACTGGTTGGATTTCACCATTCTTTACTCGGTTACCAGCTCCAACCGCTACAACTGTTGCTTGAAGCACTTTTCCCTAGGATTTTTCTGGAAGGATGATGCCGCCTTTTGTTACTTTTTCTGCTGCAACCCTTTCCACCAAAACGCGATCAAAGGGGGGTAAAAATTTTTTGAACGCCTGACCTGCCATGCCTGCTATTGTCTGTAGAAAGTGCTAGAAACAAGGCGAGCCTCTTGCAGCAGCCTCTCCACGTGAACAAATACCTTCAAACCCGGAGACGTGACCTCGAACGTCAGGAGAATGTTACACTGGGAAATGTCTCAATTCTACAGCTTTACAAACTCCTACAACAGCTCCGGCTGCATTTCATAGCCACAGCGCTTCGGGGGAAGTTTAAAATGCAATTTTAGGGAGGAAATGCGAAAAAATAAAATTATTGCACAAGGTCAGCGTGCACTTTACCATTCTCTGTGAGACCTTACCAGTCTCTGTGAAACATATAAAACTGTGGAGAAAAATAGATCCGGTATGGTCAAAAGTGAAGAAGGTGGTAATGTAAGGGTGGTGATATAAGTCAGAGTAGCTCAAACCCGACCAAAGTAGAAGGATGGAGATACCCTGTGAAGGTGGGATGCTGCTGTGGGTGGCTAGAGTTATAGTGCCACCCACAGGGAAATGACTCCAGGCAGGCACGATGGCAAAGTGGTTAGCATTGATCTGTCACAGTGCCAGGGACCAGGGTCCGAATCCCGGCTTGGGTCACTGTCTGTGTCATGTCTGCACACTCTCCCCATGTCTGTGTGGGTTTCCTCCGGGTGCTCCAGTTTCCTCCCACACTCCAAAGATGCGCTGGTTAGGTGCATTGGTCGTGCTAAATTCTCCCTCAGTGTGCCCGAACAGGCGTCGGAATGTGGCGACTGGGAGATTTTCACAGTAACTCCATTGCTGTGTGAATGTAAGCCGACTTGTGGCTTTAACTTTAATTCCTGTTACAAGAACTGCACCACTCTCATCCAGGTCAAAGTAGAATGAAGGCCCCAGGCATATGTGTTTTCACCAGGCATTGGGAAGGAAACAGAATGGATGGTTCATCAATGCCCGAGTTACGAAGATCAACGGGCTTCACCATCACAGGTGAATTTGTGTCGTTGGGAATGGCCTGGTCAACCTTGGTGGAAGTTACACGTAGATTTTGCCGGGCCATTTCTGGGTCATATGTTTCTTATATTAGTTGTGATTGGATGTGCAGTTGATGAAGTCCCAACAGCCATGGACACCATTGATAGGTTGAGGAAATTCTCTCCTATCCATGGCATTCCGGATGTGGTTGTGTTGGACAATGGCACATCATTCAGTGTGGAAGAGTGCCAAAAATTCCTCAAGTCCAATGGCATTCACCATGTGAGGTCAACACCTTCCCACCCAGCCTCAAATGGACCAGTGGAGCGTGCGGTACAAACATTCAAGACATCAATAATAAAACAAGTAAACTGTCCTCAAACGTGACCACAGGGGTTACTCCAGCAGAGTTGCTGATGGGATGCCAGTTCAGAACAGTATTGGACATGATATTCCCAAATTTGGCAGGGAGTGTGCAGGACAGGCTCATCTTTCAGAAGGAAACCAGTGATTCGAGAAAAGGAAACAGAGTGTTTCAAGTGGGGGGATGCAGTCTTGTTTCCAAATTTTACACCATCCTGGGTGGCTGGTGAAGAGAACAGGACTGGTGTCCGACGTTGTGGAGATACAAGGCTGTCGGCTCAGGAAGCAGGTAAACCATCGAAGGAGGAGAGAGTGATGGACACAGAGGATCAACAGGCGCCCCCTGCAGTTGGTTGAACTTTGCCAGGGTTGGTTACTGGGTTTTTGGTGGAGAATTGGTGGGGATATTGATAGGCTGGTGTATTGGGCAGATACACGGCAAATGGAGTTTAATCCGGATAAATGTAAGGTGATGCATTTTGGCCGGAATAATATAGGGGGGAGTTATATGATAAAGGGTAAGCCCATAAGGAATATAGAATCGCAGCGAGACCTGGGGGTGCAAGTGCACAAAACTTTGAAGGTGGCAGTGCAAGTGGAGAATGTGGTGGAGAAAGCCTATGGTATGTTAGCCTTTATCGGAAGGGGTATAGAATATAAGAGCTGGAGTCTAATGTTGCAGTTGTACAGAACGTTGGTTAGGCCGCATTTGGAGTACTGCGTCCAGTTCTGGTCGCCTTACTACCGGAAGGGCATGGAGACTCTGGAGAGAGTGCAGAGGAGGTTTACCAGGATGTTGCCTGGTATGGAAGGACTGGGTTATGAGGAAAGATTGAACAAATTGGGGCTGTTTTCCCTTGAAAGACGGCGACTGAGGGGGGATCTAATAGAGGTGTATAAGATTATGAAGGGTATAGATAGAGTAAAGAGGTAAGCTATTTCCTATGATAGAGACACATCGGACAAGGGGCCATGGGCTTAAGGTGAGGGGGTAGAGGTATAACGCAGATATTAGAGGGTGGTTTTTCACACAGAGGGTAGTGGGGGTATGGAATGCTCTGCCAAGTAAGGTGATGGAGGCAAACATGCTAGAGTCATTTAAGAGTAACTTAGACAGGCACATGACTGGGTTGGAGATGGGTCGATATAGGAGATTGTTTTAAATAAGGGTTATTAGCATTGGAGTGTCCCTGGTAAGGCAAATGGATATGGTACAACAATAATGTTTTTTTTATCTTTTCATTCACAGGTTTTAAGTCGGTCCGCCTTGTGTCCAACGAGGGGCATACACGCAATGGGTCGTACTGGGGCGGCTCTTGGTTGTTCGAGAATGGCCTAGTGCTTCATGTCGTTAGTGTGTGCCTAAACTGGACAAGATACCGGGCAAGACGACAGCTCAGTGACTATCGCTGATTGCTGTGCAGACACATGGATTTGGGCCGGTGTCGGTGGGAGTTTGCGCATTCTCCCCGTGCTTGCGTGGGTTTTCTCCGGGTGCTCCTGTTTCCTCCCACACCTCAAAGATGTGCTGTTAGGCTGATTGGCAGGAATAAATTGTCCCTAAATCAGTTTCCCTCAATGTGGATGGCCTTAAAACATTAGACAAGGGTCGTGGGTGGAGGGGGGGATTGGTGGTGTTAAGATGGCGGCGCGGGCTCGTTGGGCCGAAGGGCCTGTTTCCCGGGCTGTTTTTGTTCTTTGCTCTTTGTAGAGTGTGGGAGCGCAGCAACCGCTGGCTGTGGAGACTGAGGAACAGAAGCTGCTGAAGATCCACCAGATCCTGGATTAATGAGTCTGCCTTTCTCGTCTGTCCCGTCTGGCCCTTTAAACTTAGGAGAGCAAACCACTGAACTGAGGCACTTTACCAGAGAGTGGAATTCTCCAGACTGATTAAACCTTTGACGAGTTTTCCTGTTCTTTATTCCTCCATAGTTGTATTTTGGATTTTAGGGGGAAGGATTGTGGTCCTTTAATTGGGATGGGGGAGTGTTTAGAGGGTCATGTGGTCGGGTCAGGCCCTGTGGATTCTCAAGCCTGGAAGCTGAGCCAATCGGCAAGAGGGTGCGTACCACGGGTTGAGGAAGGTTTTGCAGTTGGAGACAGGGAGCCGAGTAGTAGATTTGCATTGTAATTCATTCTGACCTTGTTGTATGGATATATATATATATTCTTATTACAAAGAACAAAGAACAACACAGCACGGGAAACAGGCCCTTTGGCCCAACGAGTCCGCGCCGCCATTTTAACATTATCAGTCCCCTCTCCACCCATGACCCTTGTCTATGCTTATGGCATTCCACACTGAGGGAAGACTAATTAAAGGACAATTTGTTACACCAATCAGCCTAAGAGCACATCTTTGAGGTGTGGGAGGAAACCAGACCACCCGGAGAAAACCCACGCAAACACGGAGAGAATGCGCAAACTCCCGCAGACACTGGCCCAAATCCATGAATCTGCACAGCAAACAGTGACAGTCACGGAGCTGTCGTGTTTGGACATGTAAGCACATGAACAGGCCCTTCGGCCCTCCAAGCCTGTGCATGTTTACCTATCTAAACCAATCGCTTATATCCCTCTATTCCCCATTTGTTCCTATGCCTATCGATATACGTCTTATATGTGACTAAAGTCATTGCCTCCATCACCTCACTTGGCAGTGTATTCCAGGCCCCCATCATCCCCGGTGTGAAAAACCTTCCCCTACACATCTCCACTGAACATTTCCCCCCTTAACTTGAACTTGTGCTCCCTTGTAATTGTCCTTTCTGCCCTGGGAAAAAGCTTCCAAATGTTCACCCTATCTATACCTGACATAATTTTATAAAGTTCTACCAGTTCGTCTCAGCCTCTGTCTTTCCAGGAGAACAATCCCAGTTTATTCAATCTCTCCTCATAGCTAATACCCTCCATACGAGGCAACATCCTAGTAAACTTTTTCCACACTCTCTCCAAAGCCTCCACATCCTTCTGATGTTGTGATAACCAGAATTGGACACAGCATTCCAAATGTGGCCTAACAAATGTTTTAAACAACTGTAACATAATTTGCCAACTTTTATACTCGATGCTCAGTCCGATGAAGGCAAGCACGCGATATTGTTGGCAATAAAACATTTATTGTTTCAAGCCACATTGAGTCACCCTCGTTCTATTACAAGTTACTGTGGAGACACAAAGCAATGAATTAAATCTCCTTCCAAACCTGCAACATCTAACACCTAGAAGGAGGAGAGAAGCGGGTGCATAGGAACACCACCACTGACAAGCTTCCCTCCAAAACACACATACCATCCAGACTGGGGAATATGTCACCGTTCCTACACTGTCACTGGCTCAATCCTGGAAATCCCTCCCTAACAGCACTGTGGGTTGCAGTGATTCAAGAAGGCAGTTCAAGGATAATTAGGGATGTGCAATAAATGCTGTTCCAGACACTCACATCACATGAAAGAATCAATAAAGGAGCCTTGGGTGGAATATAATTTTTGATTTGTAAAAGTATAAATGGAAAGGATGGGGAAATAGGTTAATGGAAATGGATAGAAATGGGAATATGGGAGGTCACGACTTGTACATGAGGAGTTGTGGTATTTTATTCATCTGAATTCACACAGCAACTGTCCTGTGTTATTGCAGCCAGATCACATTATCAGAACTATGATCAATCTTCTGAAATATTCTTACCTGAGAAAACCTGCAGTATTATAACATCGAAAGAATGGATCCTGTTCTGTTCTTGTGGTCCACACCAGTATGTTCCTGTATCTGTCTTCAGAAGCCGTTTTATGGTTACAGAAATTTTACCGTTGATATTCGCGATCGACGTTCTTGCATCACCATTCCTGATACTATATCTATAAGTGCTCGATATCAGATTGCAATTATTAACTGAAGTTTCCTTACACCACCAGATCTCTCGATGTTTATACTGTGTTGCCTGTGGACATTCCACAGTGATGGTTTCTCCCACTGCAGCTTTCATCCTTATCGAGGCAGTTTGTGTCCATAAAACTGTTGGTGAAACTTAACATGTTAAGAAAGCTGGAAATATCCCAGAACCCAGTTGTAGACAATCCTTTTGGTACAATGCTAGCCAGTGCTTCACAAGGGGACACACACAAGTCCTGGGTGGGACTGGAATCAAGAATCTTAAAGCAGAGATGGAGGACATTCGGCCTGTCATTTCTGTGCCAGCTCGTTGAAAATTTATTGTCTAATTGAATCCCACGGCCCAGCCTCCCCCACAACCCTGCACATTAGTCCCCTCCAAACACATGTCCAACTGCCTTTTAAACCCCGTCCTCATTTTCAATACTTTGATTAGATTTCCTTTTAATCTGCTCTTTTCCAAGGACAATAATCCCAGTCTTTTCAACCTGTTCACATAACCAAACTCCCCCATCCCTGGCACCACCCTGGTCAATCTGCCCTGTGCCTTTGCCTCCTTCCTTGGGTGTGGGGCCCAGAATTGTAAACTTTATTTACTTGTCACAAATAGGGTTACATTAACACTGCAATGAAGTTAGTGTGAAAATCTCCTCGTCGCCACACAGCGGCATCTGTTCGGGTACACTGAGGGAGAATGCATCTAACCAGCAAAACTTTCAGTTTGTGGGAGGAAACTGGAGCACCCTGAGGAAACCCATGCAGACATGGGGGGAACATGCAGGCTCCACACAGGCAGTGACCCAAGCCAGGAATCGAATCTTGATCCCTGGTGCTGTGAGGCAGCAGTGCTAATCACTGTGATACGATGCCGCCCCTTTTTATATCCCCATATTGGAGTACCCAATACTCCAGCAGAGACCAAACAAGTGAGCATTAAAAGTTTCATGTAACTCCTCATTTTTATAATTAATATTCATATTTAAAATCCCAAGAATCCCACAACTGCTTCTCAACCTGCCCTTCCACCAGTGGGGTGTTGCTGTCAGAGTGCACCGGAACCCAACTCCAGCATCTCCAGACTGGGTCTGGGTGTGAGGAGGCCCTGGGGAGGAGAGCTGGCCACAAGACCCAGGAGTGAGACTCTGCTGAGCAGAGCCCTGTATGTGTGAGTGAGTGTGTGTGGGAGTGAGAGAGGGATAGTGTTTTTGTGGGAGAGAGAGAGAGAGAGAGAGAGAGACAGTGTGTGCATGTGTGTGTTTGAGAGAGAGTAAGAGAGTAAGTGAGGGTCTATGTGTAAGGGAATGAGTGAGTGTGCGTGCATGTCTGTGTGAGGGATTGTGTGGGTGTGTGTCCTTGGGAGTGAGAGTGTGTGTGTCTGTAAGGGAGGGAGAGAGGCATGTGTGTGCACGCGCATGTGTGTGTTTGTGTGTGTGTATGAGTGAGTGTGTTTGTGTGTGTGCATGTATGTGTGAGTGTGTGTGTGCATGCGTGTGAATGCATGTGTGTGTTTATGTGAGTATGTGTGTGTGTATGGATGTGTGCAGGTGAGTTTGCATGCATACATGTGTGTGTGTATGTGTGTGTGTGCATGCATGTGTATGTGTGTCTGTGGGTGCGTGTATGTGTGTGTGCGTGCATCTGTGAATGTGTGTGTATGTGTGTGCGCGCATGTTTGCCCATGTGCTTGTGTACGCATATGTCTGTATGTGCATGTGTGAATGTGTGTATGTGCGTGTGTGTGTGTGTTTTTATGCGTTTGTGTGTGTGTGACTGTGTGTGTGCGCATGTGTGTGTAGGTATGCGCGTATGAATTGAATGCTGAGCATGTGTGCATGCGTTTGTGTGTGTCTGTGTGTATGTGTGTGTGTCTGTGTGTGTGTATATGTGCATGTGTATGACTGTGTGTGCTTGTGTATGTGTGTGTGCATGCATGTGCATGTGTGTATGTGCATGCGTGCATGTGTGTGTATGTAAGTGTGTGAATGTGCATGTGGGTGTGTGTATGTATTTATGTATATGTGCGTGTGTGAGTGAATGTGCATGTGTGTGTGTTTGTGTTAGAGTGTGTATGTGTGTGTGTTCACATGTTTATCTGAGTGAGTGTGCATGCGTGTGTGTGTGTTCATGTGTATGTGTATATGTGTGTGTATATGTGTGTACGAGTGTGTGTGCGTGTGTTTGTGTGAGTGTAGGTGTGTGTGTGTATGTGGCTGTGTGTCAATGTACATGCATGTCTGTATGTGTGTGTATGTGCATGTGTGTATATGCATGCCTGTGTGTGTATGTATGTGCGTGTGTGCATGTGCATACGTGTGTGCGTGTTTGTGTGTGTGTATGTGTGTGCGTGCATGTTTTCGTGTGTGCATGTGTGCGTGTATGTGCGTGTGTATGTGTACGTGTGCGTTCTGTGAACACAGAACAAAGAACAAAGAAAATTACAGCACAGGATCAGGCCCTTTGGCCCTCCAAGTCTGCACTGACCATGCTGCCCGACTGAACGAAAACCCCCTATCTTCTGGGGATCATATCCCTCTATTCCCATCCTATTTATCGACTTGTCAAGATGCCCCCTTAAAAGCCACTACCGTATCCGCTTCCGCTACCTCCCCCGGCAATGAATTCCAGGCACCCACCACCTACTGTGTAAAAAATCGGCCTTTAAACCTTACCCCTCGCACCGTAAACCTGTGCCCCCTAGTAATTGACTCTTCCATCCTGTGAAAAAACTTCTGACTATGCACTGACTATCCATACCTCTCATAATCATGTAGACTTCTATCAGTTCTCCCCTCAACCTCTGTCGTTTCAATGAGAATAAACCAAGTTTCTCCAACCTCTCCTCATAGCTAATGCCCTCCATACCAGGCAACATCCCGGTAAATCTTTTCTGTACCTTTTCCAAAGCCTCCACATCCTTCTCGTAGTGAGGCGAGCAGCATTGAACACTATATTCCAAGTATATACATACTTTGGACCAGCTCCTTCAGGATTGAGCCAATCGTGACAACGTCCATCTTTGTGATGCATTTGGTGTCTGGATGTGTTCTGGGACAGCTGCCATCGCAGTAGGATGTGGGATACAGGAATGCGACACCAGCTCACTGAGAGGGAGAAGCACATTCAGCAGGTAAGGCCCTCGTCCTAGCACTGGGGTGAGGCAATTTGAAGCCTGTACTCTTCCAGTAGGAGCAATATACCCTGCTTTTCGAGTAATGTCCTTTCTTCCTTTTTGTCATCGCAAGCAGGAGTGAATCAGTTAATGGCCTCAATTATAGAATCTCAGCACCAGGGCTGTGATCTCATTCATCTTCCCAGCCTGATCAATATTTTATACAGATAAAAACCTGGGTCATGTGAAGCCACATTCTCTATGAATATAGAGGGTCCTTTAGACCCCAGAAGTTTTGTCCGCGTTTCTTTAATCATATTTGAAGCAGAAATACACCTAAAATGTCACGTTGATCTATATTATGAAGTGATGTTAATTGGTCAGAAATGAGGCTGTGTTATCTTATTCAATAGATAGGATGGCAGGAAAGATAGTTGAGGACGCAGGCAAGAATTTCTTCAACATGGCATTTGCTCAACATGTGGGGAAGTAATGGGTTCAATCCGTATCCTGAGATATTTGATTTCCATGTGGGCAACGTAGTAAAGCTTATTTATTAGTGTCACAAGTAGGCTGACATTAACTTTGCAATGAAGTTACTGCGAAAATGCCTTCGTCGCCACACTCAGGTGTCTATTTGGGTACACCAAGGGAGTATTTGCATGACCAAGCATCTAACCAGCATGTCTTTTGAGCTTTGGGAGGAAACCAGAGCATCCGGAGGAAACCCACAGACATGGGGAGAATGAGCAGAGTCTGCACAGACTGTGACCCAAGCTGTGAATCGAACCCAAGTCCCTGGCGCTGTGAGGCAGCAGTGCTAACCACGCTGTCACCGTATTTCACAGCACAGAAAGAAACTCTACTGCCCATCATTGTAACTGCAGAACTCTCAGGAAGAACTATCCAAGCTGTCCTTATTCCCCATCTTCCTCTCTTTTCTTTACTTTGGGCATGAAAGGTATGATGGATTCTTTTCCTGTCGCTATCTCTGGGTGGCAGGAGTGAGCACCATGTGGATTTCTAGATTAATTTGCAAATTGTACTCATTTCTTCACATTCCTGTAATGTCCTCCAATATCCCACTATCCCCCTCCCAGAGGAGACTCTCCATTCCTCGGAAATAAAATGCCCCACCGTTCATGGCCGTTCAATTAGATCCAACATTTTGAAACTCTGTTGTCAAACTTCTCCTTCTCGCCAAATCCCTCTCCCCCTCTTTAAAACCCATCTCTTTGACTGATCTTTAGGTTCACCCTTTCAGCCTGCCCTCCTTTGGCCCAGAGTCTGTGTTCCTTTACTCCTGTGTGAAGAACTTTGAGCCAATTTCCTCAGATTCTACATAAACCTGAACTGCCGTTCTAAATGTAGAACTGGAAAATCTTACTTGACATCGAAGTGAGGATTAGGAACGCGCTGAACCTCATGGTCCCGAGGAAAGTATCTCCAGTGATCGGCACAAGTGTCCCTAAGTCGGTCAGAGGATCTGCACTGAATCATTTACTTCCTGATAGCAGTGGAACTATCTCCCCCACACCCACAGCATCAGGGAAGTTGACCAACCACACAGTTTCACAACGTGGTTTGTGTTGATGTCAATGGGGACAGTTGCAGGAAGTGATCGGCCCTTGGCTGACTGGTGTCAAAGTACAATGTTACATGAAGGTGTTATCAAAGGAAAGACATCTCCTTTGTAAATATATTTTCAGTTTTTACTTCTGGTTGCTCTGCTTTTTGCTGTAATGTGTGTTGAAGCAATAATCACCCTCCTTGGTGCTTTACATCGGAAATTAATTCCAATGCATCCTGTTTGGGTCATGATTATTTAGTGATTATGTGATTTAGTGATTAGGCCTTAGTGGTTATTTACCAAACTTTGATGGATTGCGGGGAAGTGCCGGGAGATTGGAAAACGGCTAATGTTACGCCGCTGTTTAAAAAAGGTAGCAGGCAAAAGCATGGAATTATAGGCCGGTTAGTTTAACGTCTGTAGTTGGAAAAATGCTTGAATCCGTCATCAAAGAAGAAATAGCGAGGCACTTAGAAAAGAATGGTTTGATAGAGCAGACGCAGCACGGATTCGTTAAGGGGAAGTCGTGTTTGACGAATTTATTGGAATTCTATGAGGATGTGACTAGTGCGGTAGACAGAGGGGAACCAGTGGATGTGGTGTTTCTCGATTTTCAAAAGGCGTTTGATAAGGTGCCGCACAAAAGGTTGCTTCAGAAGGTTAGGGGGCATGGAGTTGGGGGTAAGGTGTTAGTGTGGATAGAGGATTGGTTGTCTAATAGGAGGCAGAGAGTTGGTATCAATGGGTGCTATTCTGATTGGCGGTTGGTGACTAGTGGAGTGCCGCAGGGATCGGTGCTGGGGCCTCAGCTATTTACCATTTATGTAGATGACCTGGAGGAGGGGGCTGAGTGTAGGTTACCGAAATTTGCTGAAGACACAAAGATGAATGGAAAAGCAAATTCTGCAGAGGGTGTGGAAAGTCTGCAGAGGGATCTGGATAGGCTGAGCGAGTGGGCGAGGACCTGGCAGATGGAGTACAATGTTAGCAAGTGTGAAGTTATCCACTTTGGCAGAAATAATAGTAGGAGGGATTACAGTTTAAAGGGCGAAAAGCAGCAGCATGCTACGGTGCAGAGGGACCTGGGGGTCCTTGTGCATGAGTCGCAAAAACCCAGTCTGCAGGTGCAGCAGGTGATCAAGAAGGCAAATGGGATGCTGGCCTTTATAGCGAGGGGGATAGAATATAAAAGCAGGGAGGTCTTGCTGCAACTGTACAGGGCACTGGTGAGGCCGCAGCTGGAGTACTGTGTGCAGTTTTGTTCGCCGCACTTGCGCCAGGATATTTTGGCCTTGGAGGGAGTGCAGAGGAGGTTCACTAGAATTCTCTGCCCGTTGAAGTGGTGGAGGCTGCCTCGCTAAATATATTTAAGTCACGGGTAGATAGGTTTTTGACAGACAGGGAATTAAGGGTTATGGGGAGAAAGCGGGAAAGTGGCACTGATCCACTTCAGGTCAGCCATGATCTTATTGAATGGCGGGGCAGGCTGGAAGGGCTAGATGGCCTACTCCTGCTCCTATTTCTTATGTTCTTATGTTCTTATAATCAACAATTCAATTGAGGGATGGGAATCAGTGTGAGTAGGTTTTCAGGGAGTGTAAAGAGGAACAGGACTGAGGGTGTTTTAACTTGAAGCACATACATAGTATTTGGAACTGGGATGTTTGCTCCCTCGGGTTTATGAGATTCAAAGAGAAACCGAGCTTATCAGATTTCTGTTCATTTATTATCAGAGCTCTATCGACCTTTAATGTTTGACCTTTAATCCTTTTCACTGTATCCCAATACACGTGAGAATAATAAATAAAAAGACATCAAATCAATTGCAGAGGCTGACAGGGCTACATTCAATATCTGACATGTAACATTTAGTGAGACCACCTAACCAGCCATGATCAACCTCTGTGCCCCTCCCCTGCCCCTTCCAAACCTCCACCCCAGCTGAAAATGTTCCTCAGCTGAAGCATTGGATGTGATCAATGGTCCCTCCCACATTCACTTAGCTGAAGTCACATGAATATTTTCCTCAGTTCAATGGGTTTTCCACATTGATGTGGAGATGCCGGCGTTGGACTGGGGTAAGCACAGTAAGAAGTCTCACAACACCAGGTTAAAGTCCAGCCAAATAAACCTGTTGGACTTTAACCTGGGGTTGTGAGACTTCTTATTTTCGACATTGGCAGATGTCATCACAGGCTAGTGAGCTGAGGGCTTAGTGCGGCATTTGGGTTTTAAATAAAGTTTTATTGTGAGTGAGACATTGTCACTGGGTTGAGTCAGTCTCCATTCCTTGTACACCGAGCTGAAGGTTCACTGGATCATTTGTGTCCCTGCAGCCAGCCGCCCCCCCCTCTCCTCACGCCACCAGCCAACCCCCCCCACCCCGCCCCCACCACCCCCCTCCCTGCCTCGCTCCCAAACCCCGGCCCTGAAATTCCACCTCCCCAGACACGTCTGTCTGTCTGACTCTGACTTGCATCTGAACAGGATTCAGCCGTTCCTTGTGTTGCATTCACATCCCAAATGTCCAATTCATCAACTCACTTGATTCTTTCTAACCTCCTTAACCTTTGTGAATCACTGAAGTTAAAACGAGATGTATGTGTACAAACGTAACATTTCCAGCATCAAACATTTTGAATGAACATGTGTAAAGGTCACACATTTTCATGACTATTCTTGGTAATCTTCTCAGCCACTTCTGATGACGTTGTTTCATCTTAACTTCCTGGTTTAACTTCAGGCTTGTTTCTCTAACTCCACCCCGATCAGGATTCTCTTTCTGTCTGGTTTTGTCCCTCTTCCACTCACTGTGCTAAATGTTCTCGGGAAAATGGACACGAAGACAGAGTGCCAGCTATGCTTCACCAACTGATTGAGGGCATACTGAAGTGTTGGAAGACCTGTTTAAAAAGAAAGTACAAGTAAAGTCATAGATCAAAAACTGTTGATGCTGTAACGTGCCCAATTTCTGGAAGAGGGGAATTTGGCCTGTAGCCCCTCCTGAGAGGACAAGGAATTTGGCACTTGAAAAGGTGCCAAGGCCCATTTCAAGCAGAGACACTTGGAAGGAGGGCACGGAAAATGCAAAAGGCTGGATTTTAATCACCATGACTTTGTAAAGTGTCAGGAAGCTCCAGTTCAGCCCATAGTCCAAAAGATGTGCTGGTTAGATGCATTGGCCCTGCTAAATTTGCCCACAGTGTACCCGTACAGGTGCCAGAGTGTAGCAACTAGGGGATTTTCACACTAACTTTAAATACAGTTTATTTATTCGTCCCAAGTAAGGCTTACATTAACAGAGCAATGAAATTACTGTGATAATCCCCTAGTCGCCACACTCTGGCACCTGTTCGGGTAAACTGAGGGAGAGTTTAGCATGGCCAATGCACCTCACCAGCACATCTTTCTGAATGTGAGAGGAAACTGGAGCACTCAGAGGGAACCAATGCCAATACAGGAAGAAAGTGCAAACTGCACACAGACAGTGACCCAAGCCAGGAATCAAACCCGGGTCCCTGGTGCTATTGCAGTGTTAAATTATGTCTCCTTGTGACACCAATAAATAAACTTTATATATACTTTTAAACTTGAAACCTAAGATTGGATAAAGTAAAAATTTAAGCATTGGATGAAATAAAGATGAAAGAAGTTCCAACAAAATAATGTTTAAAGAATTGGTTAAAAGGGCAATGCAGTTGTCTGGAAGGTTTTAATGTATGAATTAGCTTAGCAGCAAGGCAAACAGGTATTTACCTCAGTGAAGTGGAGAACAATAGGGTATAGAATTGTAAAACTGAGGAAGAGATCTATTCAAAGTGAAGACACATGAAAGCAGGTCACACTTACATGCTAAAAGTATGGCTCTGAGGTGAGTCCAATAGAGCGAGTGAGATCAAAATGGAAATATGATATGTCAGTAGCAGGGTGCTGATGAGTGTTTCAGAACATCGCCATGGCCAGATGGTAAGAGAAACTCTCTGGAAAGCAGCATTCTGTTCTAGAAGATGTGGTTAAGCCCCAAAGCAGATCTGAGCTCAGCGATATCCTGAACATTTCTGAAATCTTGAACTTCACCCCTGGTAGGATGTAACCATTCTTCATTCACCCTGTGACCCAAACACTCCACAGAAATTGGAAACATTTTGCATCTGAGCGCCTTTGCCCGAACTCCATGCTTTTCCAAAGGTTGGAGCACCATTTTCAGCCTGTCATCGCAGGACCGACTGCTTGGAGCTAAAATAAATATTTAACCCAGTAATGCCCTACTCAGTGTGAGAATAATGTGACATTTAGGCTTCTTCAGAGTGAGTGCATGAAGGAATAATCTTTATTTTTAAACGCATGAAAGCCTCCTGCTGTTCCTTTAAACTGACTGGGTGCTAAAGGGAGCTTAGAGTCACACAGATAAACCGTTCCAGAAACAGCCACACTGATTCCTGGCAGTAAGGGAAGGGAACTGGAGGGTTTCTGTTTATAAAGTTTAAAGATTATTCATTTATTAGTCACAAGTAAGGCTTACATTAACACTGCAATGAAGTTATTGTGAAATTCCCCTAGTTGCCACACTTTGGCCCCTGTTCGGGTCAATGCACCCAACTAGCACGTCTTTCAGACTGTGGGAGGAAACCGGAGCACCCAGAGGAAACCCATGCAGACATGGGGAGAACGTGCAGACTCTGCATAGACAGTGACTCAAGCTGGGAATCTAATCTGGTTCCCTGGTGCTGTGAGGCAGCAGTGCTAACCGCTGTTCTCCTGTCCATATCAGAATTTGCTGCTGCAGCCAAGATTGGAACCAATTGAACTAAAAGGAGCCAAATCTGACATTAAAAGAATAAATTGGGAAGAAGAAGGGAAAGTGCAGCAGCTGAAAGTGTTTCTTTGAAATGAAAAGCCTCAAGCAGCATGTTTTGTGCGTTTGTTACCACTAGAGGGTGGAGTGGCTCGATTCAATGTGAACTCATTTGTGGAAGTGGAGGATTTAACTCAGCAAAGGTTACCAGCCCCAACAACAGAGCAGCTTCAAGCAATAACTAACCCGATGGGACACACTGTGAGGAAATGGGCACAACACACTGAGCAACTAGAAATGCTGGCTGAGGAGCTTGGCCTCAACTGGAACAGGCAGAAGACACAAACCCGACACGGACCAGGTGATCCTCGGCAAGATTAAGCTGGAGGAGCAGAGGCAAGAGTTTGAGGCAGGGAAGGAAAAGGGGGATTCCAGGAAAGAGAGTTGGAGTGATCCTTCCTGCTGGAGAAGCTTGAGGATGAATTACAAGCACCAAATGATAGGGAACTAAAGCAGATTGAAGCAGCGAAGAAGAAATTGTCTTTACCCCATGGGGACATCGCTTGATTGGCACCACATCCACAAACATCCACTCCCCTCACCCCCGACGCTCAGTAGCAGCAGTGTGTAACATCTACACAATACACTGCAGCAATTCACCAAAGATCCTTAGACAGCACCTTCCAAACCCACGACCACTTCCAGCTAGAAGGACAAGGGCAGCAGATACATGGGAACACCATCACCTGCAAGTTCCCCTCCAAGCCGCTCACCTATCCTGACTTGGGAATATATCGCCGTTCCTTCACAGTCGCAGGGTCAAAATCCTGGAATTCACTTCCCAATGGCATTGTGGGTCAACCCACTGCAGCGTTTCAAGAAGGCAGCTCACCACCACCACCCTCGCAAGGGCAACTAGGGATGGGCAATAAATACTGGCCAGCCAGCGACGCCCGTGTCCCACGAATGAATAAAAACTGGAAGATCCCACCAGCAGCCAATGGCAGACCACCTCCATCGCCAGAAATATTCCATTTACTTGTTGCGCGATGTTGGGCAACTAATTATTTTGAAATCCTTGTGAGACATTTGAGTTCCCCTCCTGCATGTTGTCCTCAGTGGGTTATGAATCTGCATTGTTGGGTTGAGTGAGATGAGAAATTTGAACTTTGCCCTGTGATATTTCAGTGGGTAATTCTACACAGACTTTTATTTCCCCCATGGTTTCCATGGGTGCTGTTTGTCTTTGGGTAAAACATCTCCCCTTTTCCACATACCTCAGGGAGGGATTTGCCCCCAATCTATTCCCTGGGACATTACTGCCCTCAGGCGTCAGCCAGGATTTGCTGAACCCTCTGTGGGGCTATAACTGGGTGAGGCGTCTCCATCAAAGTGTGTCTGCCCCCTTGGGAATTCTCTTGGGAACCTTCGAGAACTTTCCAGGGAACACTTTTACCAACACCGTATGATTTGTTTTGTTTTCAGTTTGCATCTCTGAAACCTTTGGGATGAATCGGGGGTGATTCTCTCCAAAAATATCCAAGTGTTGAATTCACGTTAAAACTGGAGCAAATCCGGCTGGATTTTTCAGCGGGAGTTTCCAAATGAATCTCCCACATTGTGCATTGCAGAGTGCAGTAGCGTGAATCACCCTAAAGATCAGTGTGCTGTGCCTATTGCCATTGGAGAGGCCAGCAGCGTAGTGCTGAGCGAGTCACTGCGCATACGCTGATCGTTCAGAGCAGAGATTGATGCATGTGCAGTAATCCTGCACTGCTGGCCTCCTGATGTCTGACTAGCCCCGCAACCCCCACACCGCCAGCTGTGTGAGCACCCCACCCCCAAGCGAGGCTCGATTGCTGGCCCCCCCCCAACATGCTCGGACCAGACTCGAACCACTTCCCCCCACCCCCACTCAGCCCTGGCTGTCCCTATCTCCCAATTGGTCCTGGTTCCCCCCCCATCCCCGCAGCCCCGACATCCCCCCCCCCCGCAGTTCTAACCCCCTCCCTGCAGTCCTGACTGACACAGCAGGCTGCCCCCTCCCACCTTGATGGCCAGCACCGATTGCTGGCCTCCCTCCCTCGATCACTCACCTGAATAATAGGGAGTGAGATAGCTTGATTTTGGGTTCAGACGTAGCTCGGCGCAACATCGAGGGCCGAAGGGCCTGTACTGTGTTGTACTGTTCTATGTTCTGTCACTCAGCGCAAAGTACAGAGTGGCCACTGAACCCCCCGCACTCACAGATTGCACCCCTCATTCACCCTGAAATCCTACTCATCAGCCCCACCCCCTCAAATTGGCCCCTCCCCTTGGCCGTGCCCTATGATCAGTGGGCAGTGCCAAAATGTCCCCTGGGCATTGGCACTTTAGCCCTCGGGCAGTGTCTGGGCCAGTTTGGCATTGCCAAGTTGGCAATGCCCAGGGGGCACCCCCTCACAGTACCCAACCCCATGGAACGTCTCGATGGCCCCTCATTTCTCGAGCGGGGTCAGTCCACCGCCTCACCTCAAGTGGGGAATCTATGCCAAACCCCGCTGGATTGAAATACTCCTGTCGGGGGAGGGAGAGTCTGATTTAAAACATATTCAAATGAAGGTCTGCAGACATTTTGCAACTGCACCAATTTCCTGGGCGGAGCTGACTGCACCAAAATTCCGGCTATGGGAGATGTGCAGCGGCTGTGAGGCCCAGCGAGGAGGCCCAGAACCTGCCCCTGCTCGAGTCTCCTGGTCACGGCACGACAAAAGCAGCAGAGCAGGGCTGGGAGAATCGTTCCTGTGGTGTTTGAAGGACAATGATATCCTTTGACGAAGCTTGGAATACAAAAGGAATCATTTTCCCCTTTGTGTGGAAAGCTCTCACGGGTATTCTGGTCCTCACTGTTACATGTTGAGCTGATGGCTACAGTCACTATGCAGCCCACAGCGCCCCCTGTTGGTTTCTTGCCATGCTAAAAACACCCTTCAATGTGCCCAGGGTTCTGAAACTGAAAACACTCAGGGCAGGCTGAAACCATCCAGAACGACATTCCTGGATTGAATAGGTCTTTTCAGAAACAAAGGCTGTAATGGTCTGAAGGCCCGGAAGGAGATGGCTGCAAACACAGGGAGGCACGGTGGCACAGTGGTTAGCACTGCTGTCTCACAATGCCAGGTGCCCGGGTTCAATTCCCAGCTTGGGTCACTGCCTGTGTAGAATTTGTACATTCTCCCTGTGTCTGCGTGGGGTTTCTCTGAGTGCTCTGGTTTCTTTCCTGATTCCAATGATATACAGGCCAGGTAGATTGGCCAAGCTTATTTGGTAGGAAGGACTATTACTTACGTGGCGAAAAACTGCATCAGGCGACGGTGCAGAGGGACCTCGGGGTCCTTGTGCATGAGTCGCAAAAACCCAGCTTGCAGGTGCAGCAGGTGGTCAGGAAGGCGAATGGGATGCTGGCCTTCATAGCGAGGGGGATTGAATATAAAAGTAGGGAGGTCTTGCTGTAGCTGTATAGGGCATTGGTGAGGCTGCAGCTGGAGTACTGTGTGCAGTTTTGGGCGCCGCACCTGCGCAAAGATATTTTGGCCTTGGAGGGAGTGCAGAGGAGGTTTACTAGGCTGATACCGGAGTTGAGGGGGTTGAGCTATGAGGAGAGGCTGAATAAACTAGGCTTGTACTCGTTGGAGTTTAGAAGAATGAGGGGAGATCTCATTGAGACGTATAAGATGATGAATGGGATGGATAGGATAGAGGTGGAGAGACTCTTCCCGCTCAAAAAAGACAGTAGGACTAGGGGGCACAGCCTCAAGATAAAGGGGGGGCGTTTTAGAACAGAGTTGAGGAGGAACTTCTTCACTCAAAGGGTGGTGAATCTCTGGAATTCTCTACCCGTTGAAGTGGTGGAGGCTGCCTCGCTAAATATTTTCAAGAAGCGGGTTGATGGGTTTTTGATAAGAGAGGGGATTAAGGGTTATGGGGAGAGGGCCGGAAAGTGGAGCTGAGCCACGACAGATCAGCCATGATCTTACTGAATGGCGGGGCAGGCTCGAAGGGCCAGATGGCCTACTCCTGCTCCTATTTCTTATGTTCTTATGTTCTTATTTGCCCCTTAGTTTCAGGGAGTTAGCAGGGTAAATAAGTAGGTGTTATAGGGATAGGGCCTGGGTGATGTAGGACGGAAATAAAGCAAGTTGAGCCTTGAGACTGAGTTGAACTTTGAGAAAAGTTTATATTTCACATGCGTGAGAGAGAGCTGGACTCCAGCCTGAAATCTTCGGTTTCCTGGGAGTCATTCTCTGCCCCTGATCGATTGGTACAAGTTAATATACCTTTAGTCACAAAGGTTTTTGAGGGGATTTCCACAGTCACTTCATTGCATTGTTAGTGTAAGCCTACTTGCGACACTAATAAGTAAACTTTATAACTTAGACATTTGTGACCATGGCAAAAAACAACTTGACTCCTTAAAATAAAAATATCAAGAAAGTTTATCTATTTTTTATTAGAATAAAAGGAGTTTGCACACAATTTTGGAGGCGGTACAAAGCATTTCAGAATGTTATGAAGTATAAAAAAATGCAATATTGCAAAGTAACTTTGGAAAGCAAGTGGGAACATTCTGGACATTCGTGTAGGAATGAGTCAATCTTCGAATCCAGTTCTGATCTATTTATGTTCTGTGGTTGAGGTTTCCACATAACCCGTCATTTGCTCACCTGGGGAACTGAAGGAGAAATTAATTTAAGCAGCTGGACTGTCGGAAATGGATGAAGTGAAATACTTTGAGAGACTCTGGCAAAAAAAAATAGGTGAAAGAATGGTTAGGTATATCCTCACATAAGTACTGAAGTGTGTCTGGCAGAACCTCAAACAGTGATATTGTTCAAATTTCCTGAGGTAGGGGGAACTTTCTATTTTGCCTGTGGTGCCCATAGCCCTGGAGCCCATCTTGGGTTCCAGGTTCTACAATGCAATACACTGGGTAGGATTTTCCGGCCACACTGGCGCCAAGACTGGAAAATCCCATCTGGAGTCAATGGCCCTTTTCATGGTCTGCCCCCATCGGCTACGTTCCCATGGCAGCCGGAACGGGAAAGTTCCGCCAACTGTTTCTGATCCAGGAATACAGCTGGTGTTCTTTTATCCACGTTCCAGGCCATTGAGGCATCTTGGATTCTTAAGGGGCTTGGACAGGGTAAGTGCTGAGAGAATGTTTCCCATCATGGGAGAATCTAGGACCCGGGGGCACGGTCTCAGAATCAAGGGACACCAATTTAAGACTGGGATGAGGAGGAATTTCTTCTCTGAGAGGGTTGTGAGTCTTTGGAGCTCCTTGCCACAGAGAGCTGTGGGGGCAGAGCCCTTGTGTATATTTAATAGTGAGATAGACAGATTTTTGATCAGTAAAGGAATCAAGGGTTACGGGAAAGGGCAGGAAAGTGGACGTGAGGAATGTTGGGATCAGCCATGATCCTTTTGAATATTGAAGCAGCTGGAGGAGCCGAACAGCCTTCTCCTGTTCCTGTTTCTTATGGTGTTACGGCCACCTTTGTACACAAGCATGCATTTTAAATAAACATTGAATGAAGCTGAGTGCTTTGTATCCACTGTCTCCTTGGTATTTTCCCATCTTGGACTCCCATGTGTAAATGAAAAACTGCAGATGAAGTGACATTTTATTCTTTCTATTAACAAACATAACATTCACTCCAGCAGTTCTTGTTCTAACACTGGCCTGGTAATAATGGTTCATTTGGTTCGATTTCTTGAGGAGGAGTCATTTCCTTGTGGATTTTTTTTGCTGCGTCTTTTCAGCAGCTTTCAAAGTGCCTAAGCTTTTAGGTTGAAGTTAATTATCTATAAATATTAGAGGAAACAGGTTGAAAATATTATACCTGGGTCTTTTGCAAAATGTGCATAGCATGTGACTGAAACAGTGCAAGCAACCAGAGCACTAAAGAACAGCCAGCGGAATATCATCCATACCTCCAACAGAACGTCTCTGACAAAACAAGGAGCAATAATTAATACAAGGTAACTTATCCCAGGGTTTGTGTGATAATCTTGTGTGATAAGCACTGTGGTACAGTGGTTAGTACTGCTGCCTCACAGCCCCGAGGACCCGGGTTCAATTCCTGGCTTGGATCACTGTGTGTGCGGAGTCTGCATGTTCTTCCGTGCCTGCGTGGGCTTCCACAGGGCTCTCTGGTTTCTTCCCACAGCCCAAAGATACGCAGTTTATGTGGATTGGCCATGCTATAATTGCCCCTGAGTGCCCAACGATGAGCAGGTTAGGCGGATTGCCCATGGTAGATGAGTGGGTTTATGGGGATAGGGCAGAGGTGAGGGCCTGGCAGAGAGTCGGTGCTGAGTTGATGGGCCGAATGGACTCTTCTGCGTTGCAGGATTTCGATGACCATATTCAACCTCCCAAAATGTGTGCAACATCATATTGAAAGCACAGACAGTTTGTACAAGCTGTGGGCTGATTTTCAATGTGTAATCACATTAAGGAGTTATTGGGCTGTGTGTGCACAGGGAAAATATCTCCAACAGATTGAACCAACTTGAGGAGTTCATTTACTTATTCCTGAGCTGAGAGCTGAGCTTTGTTCTGGTGAGATTACATCTCACTGTTGAGGATACATTGCAGCAACTTTCTATGGTTTCTTCAACATGACCTTCCAAACGTGTGACCATCTCCATTTAGCGAGACAAGGACAGCAGGCATCACAGCGGCATCTGTAATTCCCCTTTTAACTCCCACACTAACTTGAATTGGAAGTGTATCACAGGTTTCTCACCTTTTCGGGGTCAAAACCCTCTCCACTGAATAACATTGTGGGTGCACTGACACCACATGGGGTTGAAAGTTGGTAACTTACCAACTCTTTCTCAAGGGCAATTAGGGATGGGGAATAAATGCAGGCTTTGTCAGCAGCACCCACATCCCCTGAATGAGTGAAACACCCGGCTGAGCTGACGGGTGCTCCCTGGTGGAAGGAATCAGCAGAAAGTTGCAATGCAATCCTCACATGCTATTGTACTGAATGATTATTGCCAGGACATGCAAGAACGTTGCTCCCCGACTTCGATGTTGTGTGTCTCAAATGGGAAGACAATCAATGGAAGAATTATGAGGAAAAAGGTGACACAAGATTGCCACTACCTGGATTGTGGGAATTTATAGACATTGCATTGTTCACCATGACTTGTGGGGAAAGCAGGATTATCTATCAACTGTGGCCTCATTTAGACCGGAACAAAAAATTGTTATTTATAAGATGCAAATTCCAATCTTACCTTGAGGTATTGTGGGAAACTTCTGATTTTCCTATTGTAGCAAATAAACATGAATGAATAATTCAATGAAGAACTGATAACCACCACAATTCTCTTCAGTAGACAGTACTTATAGAAAGTGAGCCTGGGTGTTGTGAGTGGGGGAATGGCAGGTTGGTGATGGGGAGGCAGGGGATTAATTCATTCTGAAGACTGGCTGGTTAAGTTTCCTCATGTCAAATACAGGATGAATGAACAGTGATTTTGTGAATGGTTTTCTGTGCCCTTAACTAACATGTTGGAAAGTGAGCTGAGGAGAAGGTTTTGATTTGATTTATTATTGTCACATGTATTAGCATGCAGTGAAATGTATTATTTCTTGTGCACTAGACTGACAAAACATACCGTTCATAGAGACAGGAAGGAAGAGTGCAGAATGTGTTGTTACAGCCATAGCTAGGGTGTAGAGAAAGACCAACTTAATACGAGGTAGATCCATTTAAAAGTCTGATGGCAGCAGAGAAGAAGCTGCTCTTGATTCGGTTGGTATGTGACCTCAGACTTTAGTATCTTTTTCCTGATGGAAGAAAATGGAAGAGAGGATGTCCGGGGTGTGTAAGATCCTTGATTATGCCGACTGCTTTTCCGAGGCAGCGGGAAGTATAGACAGAGTCAATGGGTGGGAGTCTGGTTTTCTGAGGGGGTTTCAAAGGGGCTAATAGTGTTGGAAATACAATATTCAGTGAGGTATAGCACAAAATTTCAATGTATTTTTATCTTGAGTGGTTACTATTAGTATCAGTGAAATTTTTGAAACTCTTTACCCAGAATCTTGTTAGAAGGTGGAACTTGTTCAATGTGGAATTGGGTTCAATAGCTCAAATCCAGTCCTGCTGGATTTTAGGCCTTGCTGGAAGGCGGTTGCGTGGTTCAGGCCACAGGTGGTTCATGCCTGTCTGGGTTGGCTGTTGTACGGGTCACTTAGAGTGGTGGAGACAGTGGAATATGAAGCAATGAAGCCAATAACTGGTCTTGAGCTACATGATGGTCAACAGAGTGCCTGGCTGAATTGTCCAGGTAAATTTAAAAAATACTTACTCAGTTAAGATTGGTGCATAGAACATCTTGAAAATATCTAATTTATGGACATTGCTGGTTTTATTATTGGTGAATCTGAAGGAATACTCTTGCTCCCATTTCCTATGTTTCTGTGTTTACCTGTACCATAAAGTGCAGTTGTGGCAAATATCACAGATCCTTTTAGGGGTAAATCGAGAGGAACTTACTGAGGGGGAAAAGAATAGAAGGGGATATGCTGCAAGATTGAGATGAGAGACGGTGATGGGCTTGTGTAAAACATGAAGAACAGCATTGACCAATTGTTATTGTTTTGTGAGTTTTATACAATATTGATTGAATTATAATAATTTGATATGGATCCTTACCTTCAGTAATTGTCAGCTTTTTAATGGCTACGATCTTTATGTCATTGGTATTCTCGGCTCCGCACCAATACTCTCCTTCATCATCTTTGTCTATGTTAGTCACGGTAACGGTAAAATCATGAGAATTATTAATAATAATTGAAACTTTCCCATGATTCCGATTCTCTGTAACTCCATCAGAGCTGGCAATAGTAATACATTTATTTACAGCGGTTGCTTTACATAAGAATTTCTTGTACGGTCTCTCCCTCTCTGTGAACAGACATGGTACAGAGGCGGCATGTCCCACAACACCACTTATGTTTGATAGGATTGGGTCCCATCTACCTGTTGGTAAATGAGAAAAAGAGTCATTAAAAGTTCAAAATGGTGAAAAACTGAACATTTTTCATTGCCCAAAACATGATACATTAACCAAACATTGAAAATATCATAGAATCCCTACAGTGCAGAAAGAGGCCATTTGGCTGATCAAGTCTGCACTGACTCCCCAACAGAGCATCTTACCCAGCCCCAACCCCTCCCTAGGCCAGGATAACATCTAACAGCAAGCTCGCTAATAAGAGTGGCCACTTCTAAAGTCTTACAGCTAACTTAATGAAAAAACCTTCATAAAGACAGGTTATCTGTCTTCGCTAAACCAGGCAGGCACTTTCCAGACTGGATCACCCACCTGGTCCCGAGTGGTAACAACAGGCTGGATTTTGCTTGTAGATTTGTTTAAGGCGGAGGTTGTTTGGGGAATGGGGAAGTGTTGCTGAGTTCAGGTATGGTAGATTTGGTTAGGAATGAGGTGAATGAATGTGTGTGTGTATGTGTGTGTGTGTGTGTATTACTCAGGTGCTTATGTGTCTTATAGAATTGTAGACCTGTTTCTCTGGATACCAACTGAAGTTAGGGATAATTTTGTAGCAGGGTGACCCTTTAGGGGGAAAAGCATTCCCGAGAGCCACGTGATCCCGCCAGACCCTATGGATTGTCAAGGCCGGACGCTGAGCCAATCAGCAAGAGGGTGTGTACCGTGGGTTGGAGGCAGGGAGCCGAGTTGTTGAGTCACATTGTAATTCAGTCTGACCTTGTCAGGTATATATATATATCCATATTGTCGGCAATAAAGCCTTATTGGTTCAAGTCACATTGAGCCGCCCTTGATTTATTACAACGTTACGATGGAGACACACAGCAATGAATTAAATCTCCTTCCAAATCTAGCATCTAGAAGGACGAGGGAAGCAGGTGCATGGGAACACCACCACTGACAAGCTTCCCTCCAAAACACACACACCATCCAGACTGGGGAATCTATCACCGTTCCAGGAACAAAGAACAACACACACGGGAAACAGGCCCTTCGGCCCAACGAGCCCGCGCCACCAACTGTCCTTCACTGTCGCTGGCTGAATCCTGGAACTCCCTCCCTAACAGCACTGTGGGTGTACATACACCACATGGGCTGCAGCAGTTGAAGGAGGCAGCTCACCACAACCTTCTCAAGGGTAATTAGGGATGGGCAATAAATACTGTTGTAGACACATCCCGTGAATGAATGAATAAAAGAGGCTTGGGTGGAATATGATTTTTGGATTGTAGGGGTATAAAGGAAAGATAATAAAGGAGGAAAGGATGCGGAAACAGGTTAATGGAAATGGATAGAAATGGGAATATGGGAGGTCACTACTTGCACATGAGGAGTTGTGATATTTTATTAATCTGAGTTCACACAGCACACAGCAGCTGTCCTGTGTTATTGCAGCCAGATCACATTATCAGAGCTATAATCAATCTTCTGAAATCTTCTTACCTGAGAAGACTTTCAGCAATATAACATCTGAAATCTGTGATGTGTTTTGATATGGAGGTTCACACCAGTACGTTCCTGTATCTGTCTCCTTAAGTTGTAGTATAGTTACAGAAATGTTGCCGTTGGTATTAACGATTGATGTTCTTCCATCATCATTCCTGGTACTATTTCCATAAGTACTCGATATCTGATTGCAACTGTTATTTGAAGTTTCCTTACACCACCAGACTTTTCGATGTTTGTGCTGTGCTGCCTGTGGACATTCCACAGTGATGCTTTCTCCCACTGCAGCTTTCATCACTATCGAGGCAGTTTGTTTCCGTAAAACTGTTGGTGAAACATAACGTTTTAAGAAAGCTGGAAATATCCCAACACCCAATTGTAGACAATCCTTTTGGTACAATGCTAGCCAGTGCTTCACAAGGGGACACACACAATTCCTGGGTGGGACTGAAATCAAGAATCTTAAAGCAGAGATGGAGGACATTCAGCCTGTCATGTCTGTGCCAGCTCACTGGAAATTTATTATCCAATTGAATCCCATGGCCCAGCTTCCCCCACAACCCTGCACATTAGTCCCCTCCAAACACACGTCCAACTGCCTTTTAAATCTCTTCTTCATTTCCAATCCATCGATTAGATTTCCCTTTAATCTGCTCTGTTCCAAGGACAATAATCACAGTTTCTCCAATCTGTTCACATAACCAAAATCCCCCATCCCTGGCACCATCCTGGTGAATCTGCTTTGTGCCCTTGCCCGGGCATGAACCTCCTTTCTCGAGTGTGGTGCCCAGAATTGAACCCAGTACTCCAGCAGAGACCTAATCAGTGATTAGTGAAGGTTGAGTGGAACTCCCCATTTCTCTAATTAATACTCCGATTTTATTCATTTATTTATCTTGTAGTCAAAAATCAGCTCACATTAACCATGCAATGAAGCTACTGTGAAAATCCCTTAGTCGTAAAACTCCAGTGCCTGTTCAGGTACACTGAGGGAGAATTTAGGATGGGCAATGCACTGAACCAGCACGTCTTTCAGTCTGTGGGGGAAACCAGAGCACCCAGAGGAAACCCACGCAGATAGGGGGAGAAAGTGCAGACTCTGCATAGACAGTGACTCAAGCCAGGAATTGAACCCAGGCCCCTGATGCTGTGAGACAGCAGTGCTAACCACTGTGACACTGTGCCATCCCCAAGAATCCCACAACTGTCTCTCAACCTGCCCGTCCACCAGTGGGGTGTTGCTGTCAGAGTGCACCGGAACCCAACTCCGGCATCTCCAAACTGGGCCAGGGGACAAGCGTGAGGAGGGCCTGGGGAGGAGAGCTGGTCACAAGGCCCAGGAGTGAGATTCTGTTGAGCAGAGCCCTGTATGTGTGAGTGAGTGTGTGTGGTAGTGAGAGAGAGAGTGTGTATGAGGGAGACAGTGAGAGAGAGAGAGAGAGAGAGAGAGGGAGAGTGTGTGCATTGTATATGGAGGGGGGAGAATTGGAGGAGAGTGAGAGGGAGAGGGAGTGAGGGGGAGAGTGTGGGTGTGAGAGAGGGGCATGATCAAATGTGGAAAAGAAATACTCCCAGATTTTTGAGGAAAACGAGCTGGTCATTTGTGGGTGACATTTTACAATAGTTTCAGATGACAAGCCATTGTTGGGTCTATTTAGAGAATCCAGTGCCACTAATTGCCTCTGCAGGGATGCAGAGATGGGCTCCTTTGTTTGCAGCGTACAGTTATACGTTTCAGCATCACCCTGGAATGGAGATATCCCGAGCAGACACAATTAACCGTTGCCTTTGCCACAAACAGTCACACCACCACCGGTTCCTCAAGAGATTATACTGGCTCTGCATCTGGTAGAGACCTTGCCAGTCTCGGCAATGTGTATAAAACTGTGGAGAAAAATAGATCCGGTATGGTCAAAAGTGATGAAGATGGTAATGTAAGGGTGGTGATATAAGTCAGAATAGCTCAAACCCTACCAAAGTAGAACATGGAGATACCCTGTGAAGATGGGATGCTGCTGTGGGTGGCTAGAGTTACAGTGCCACCACAGGGGAGATGACTCCAGGAAGGTACAGTGACACAATGGATAACACGGCTGCGTCACAGCGTCAGAGACCAGGGTTCGATTCCCGGCTTGGGTCACTGCCTGTGTCGTGTCTGCACGCTCTCCCTGTATCAGTGTGGGTTTCCTCCAGGTGCTCCGGTTTCCTTCCACACTCCAAAGATGTGCTGGTTAGGTGAATTGGCCACGCAAAATTTTCCCTCAGTGTACCCAAACAGGCGCTGCATTGTGGCTACAAGGAGATTTTCACAGTAACTCCATTGCAGTGTGAATGTAAGCCTACTTGTGTCTTTAACTTTAATTCCTGTTACAAGAACTGCATCACTCCCATCCAGGTCAAAGTAGAATGAAGGCCCCAGGCATATGTGTTTTCACCAGGCATTGGGAAGGAAACAGAACGGATGGTTCATCAATGCCCGAGTTACGAAAATCAACGGGCTTCACCATCACAGGTGAATTTGCGTCATTGGGAATGGCCTGGTCAACCTTGGTGGAAGTTACAGGTAGATTTTGCCGGGCCATTTCTGGGTCATATGTTTCTTATATTAGTTGCGGTTGGCTGTGCTGTTGATGAAGTCCCCAACAGCCATGGACACCATCGATAGATTGAGGAAATTCTCCACTATCCATGGCATTCCGGAAGTGGTTGAGTCGGACAATGGCACATCATTCACTGCGGAAGAATTCCAAAAATTCCTCAAGTCCAATGGCATTCACCATGTGAGGTCAACACCTTCCCACCCAGCCTCAAATGGACCAGTGGAGCGTGCGGTACAAACATTCAAGTCATCAATAATTAAACAAGTAAACTGTCCTCTTCCTTTATGTATGGACAGTTTTTTGTCTTATAAAACCACCCCAAACGTGACCACAGGGGTTACTCCAGCAGAGTTGCTGATGGGATGCCAGTTCAGAACACTATTGGACATGATATTCCCAAATTTGGCAGGGAGTGTGCAGGATAGGCTAGTCTTTCAGAAGGAAAACAGTGATTCGAGAAAAGGAAACAGAATGTTTCAAGTGGGGAATGCAGTCTTGTTTCCAAATTTTACACCATCCTGGGTGGCTGGTGAAGAGAACAGGACTGGTGTCCGACGTTGTGGAGATACAAGGCTGTCGGCTCAGGAAGCAGGTAAACCATCGAAGGAGGAGAGAGTGATGGACACAGAGGATCAACAGGCGCCCCCTGCAGTTGGGTGAACTTTGCCAGGGTTGGTTACTGGGATTTTGGTGGAGAATGTGGGAGCGCAGCAACTGCTGGCTGTGGAGACTGAGGAACAGAAGCTGCTGAAGATCCACCAGATCCTGGATTAATGAGTCTGCCTTTCTCGTCTGTCCCGTCTGGCCCTTTAAACTTAGGAGAGCAAACCACTGAACTGAGGCACTTTACCAGAGAACGGAATTCTCCAGACTGATTAAATCTTTGATGGGTTTTCTATTTCTGTTACTCTTTTCACTTTTACACTTATCCTGTTCTTTACTCCTCCATAGTTGTATTTTGGATTTTAGGGGGAAGGATTGTGGTCCTTTAATTGGGATGGGGGAGTGTTTAGAGGGTCATGTGGTCGGGTCAGGCCCTGTGGATTCTCAAGCCTGGAAGCTGAGCCAATCGGCAAGAGGGTGCGTCCCACGGGTTGAGGAAGGTTTTGCAGTAGGAGCCAGGGAGCCGAGTAGTAGATTTGCATTGTAATTCATTCTGACCTTGTTGTATAGATATATATATATATTTTTATAACAAAGAACAAAGAACCGTAAGCACATGAACAGGCCGTTCGGCCCTCCCAACCTGTGCTGATCATGCTTACTTATCTAAATCATTTGCTTATATCCCTCTATTCCCCATTTGTTCCTATGCCTATCGATATACGTCTTATATGTGACTAAAGTAATTGCCTCTATCACCTCACTTGGCAGTGTATTCCAGGCCTCCATCATCCCCGGTGTGAAAAACCTTCCCCCGCACATCTCCACTCAACCTTTCCCCCCTTAACTTGAACTTGTGCTCCCTTGTAATTGTCCTTTCTGCCCTGGGAAAAAGCTTCCAAATGTTCACCCTATCTATACCTGACATAATTTTATTAATTTCCACCGGTTCGTCTCAGCCTCCGTCTTTCCAGGGAGAACAATCCCAGTTTATTCAATCTCTCCTCATAGCTAATACCCTCCAAACCAGGCAACATCCTGGGAAACTTTTTCCACACTCTCTCCAAAGCTTCCACATCCTTCTGATGTTGTGGTAACCAGAATTGGACACAGTATTCCAAATGTGGCCTAACCAACGTTTTAAACAATTGTAACATAATTTGCCAACTTTTATACTTGATGCCCAGTCCGATGAAGGCAAGCATGCGATATTGTTGGAAATAAAAGCATTTATTGATTCAAGCCACATTGAGTCACCCTCGATCTATTGGAAGTTACTATGAAGACACAAAGCAACGAATTAAATCTCCTTCCAAACCTGTAACGTCTAACACCTAGAAGGAGGAGAGAAGCGGGTGCATGGGAACATCACCACTGACAAGCTTCCCTCCAAAACACACACCATCCAGACTGGGGAATAAATCGTCGTTCCTTCACTGTCACTGGCTCAATCCTGGAAATCCCTCCCTAACAGCACTGTGGGTGTACATACACAGTGTTTGAAGAAGGCAGTTCAAGGATAAATGGAAAGGATGTGGAAATAGGTTAATGGAAATGGATAGAAATGGGAATATGGGAGGTCACGACTTATACATGAGGAGTTGTGGTATTTTATTAATCTGAATTCACACAGCAACTGTCCTGTGTTATTGCAGCCAGATCACATTATCAGAACTATGATCAATCTTCTGAAATATTCTTACCTGAGAAAACCTGCAGTATTATAGCATCTAAAACATGGATATAGTTTTGTTCTTGAGGTCCACACCAGTATGTTCCTGCATCTGTCTTCTGAAGTCGTTGCATGGTTATGGAAATTTTACCGTTGGTATTAGCGATCGATGTTCTTGCATCAACATTCTTGACTGTTTCTCCATAAGTGCTCGATATATGATTGCAATAAGTTTCTGAAGTTTCCTTACACCCCCAGATTTCATGTTGTATATACTGTGTTGTCTGTGGACATTCCACAGTGATGGTTTCTCCCACTGCAGCTTTCATCACTATCGAGGCAGTTTGTGTCCGTGTAACTGTTGGTGAAACATAACATTTTAAGAAAGCTGGAAATATCCCAACACCCAATTGTAGACAATCCTTTTGGTACAATGCTAGCCAGTGCTTCACAAGGGGACACACACAAGTCCTGGGTGGGACTGGAATCAAGAATCTTAAAGCAGAGATGGAGGACATTCGGCCTGTCATGTCTGTGCTAGCTCGTTGGAAATTTATTGTGCAATTGAATCCCATGGCCCAGTCTCCCCGACAACCCCACACATTAGTCTCCTCCAAACACATGTCCATCTGCCTTCTGAAAGTTCCTTTGGAATCTCATTCCATTACCATTCCAGGTGGCGTATTCTGCATCATAACAATCTCCTGCATGAAATAATTTCCCCTCATTTATCCACTGGTTTGTATTCCAACTATTTGAAATCTATGATCTCTGGTTACCAATCCACCAGCGAGAGGAAATAATTTCTCTCTCCACTTGCTGTATTAAAACCCTTCCTCATTTTCAATACATTGATTAGATTTCCCTTTAATCTGCTCTGTCCCAAGGACAATAATCCCAATTTCCCCATCCGTTCACATAACCAAACTCCCTCATCCCCGGCATCATCCTGGTAAATCTGCTCCGTGCCCTTGCCAGGGCCTTAACCCCCTTCTCCGATGTGGAACCCAGAATTAAATCCAGAACTCCAGCAGAAAGCTACCCAGTGAGCAGGAAAGGTTTAGTGTTACTCCTCATTTTTATAACTAATATTCCCATTTAAAATCCCAAGAATCCCACAACTGTCTCTCAACCTGCCCTTCCACCAGTGGGGTGTTGCTGTCAGAGTGCATGGAATCCAACTCAAGCACCTCCAAACTGGGCCTGGGGACAAGTGTGAGGAGGGCCTGGGGAGGGGAGGAGAACTGGGCAACAAGGCCCAGGAGTGAGGCCCTGCTGAGCAAAGCCCTAAATCAGGATGGAGGGCAGAAGAGTAAGACTGCTGTGTGTGCGTGTGTGTGTGTGTGTGTGCGTGTGTGTGTGTGCGCGCGCGCGCATGTGGACAGAGTGAGAGGAAGGTAGAGCACGTGTGTGAGTGGGAGAGAGAGTAAGAGACAGATAGAGACTGTCTCTGTGTTTGGGAGTGAGGGGGAGTAAATGTGTGTGGGAGGAAGAGTGAAAGAGAGGGTCTGAGAGGGAGAGTGAGGGGGAGAGTCTGTGTGTGAGAGAGGGACATGATCAAATGTGGAAAAGAAATAGTCCCAGATAGATGAGGAAAATGAGGTGGTTATTTATGGGTGACATTTTACAATAATTTCAGATGACAAGCCATTGTTGGGTCTATTTAGAGAATCCAGTGCCACGAATTGCCTCTGCAGGGATGCAGAGATGGGCTCCTTTGTTTGCAGCGTACAGTTATACATTTCAGCATCACCCTGGAATGGAGATATCCCGAGCAGACACAATTAACCGTTGCCTTTGCCACAAACAGTCGCACCACCACCGGTTCCTCAAGAGATTATACTGGCTCTGCATCTGGTAGAGATCTTGCCAGTCTCTGTGAAACATATAAAACTGTGGAGAAAAATAGATCCGGTACGGTCAGAAGTGAAGAAGATGGTAATGTAAGGGTGGTGATATAAGTCAGAGTAGCTCAAACACGACCAAAGTAGAAGGATGGAGATACCCTGTGAAGATGGGATGCTGCTGTGGGTGGCTAGAGTTATAGTGCCACCCACAGGGAAATGACTCCAGGCAGGCACGATGGCAAAGTGGTTAGCATTGATCTGTCACAGTGCCAGGGACCAGGGTCCGAATCCCGGCTTGGGTCTCTGTCTGTGTCATGTCTGCACACTCTCCCTGTGTCTGTGTGGGTTTCCTCCGGGTGCTCCAGTTTCCTCCCACACTCCAAAGATACGCTGGTTCGGTGCATTGGCCGTGCTAAATTCTCCCTCAGTGTGTCCGAAGTGGCGCCGGATTGTTGCGACTGGGAGATTTTCACAGTAACTCCATTGCTGTGTGAATGTAAGCCTACTTGTGTCTTTAACTTTAATTCCTGTTACAAGAACTGCACCACTCCCATCCAGGTCAAAGTAGAATGAAGGCCCCAGGCATATGTGTTTTCACCAGGCATTGGGAAGGAAACAGAACAGATGGTTCATCAATGCCCGAGTTATGAAGATCAATGGGCTTCACCATCACAGGTGAATTTGCGTTGTTGGGAATGGCCTGGTCAACCTTGGTGGAAGTTACACGTAGATTTTGCTGGGCCATTTCTGGGTCATATGTTTCTTATATTAGTTGCGGTTGGCTGTGCTGTTGATGAAGTCCCCAACAGCCATGGAAACCATCGATAGGTTGAGGAAATTCTCCACTATCCATGGCATTCCGGAAGTGGTTGAGTCGGACAATGGCACATCATTCACTGTGGAAGAGTGCCAAAAATTCCTTAAGTCCAATGGCATTCACCATGTGAGGTCAACACCTTCCCACCCAGCCTCAAATGGACCAGTGGAGCGTGCGGTACAAACATTCAAGGCATCAATAATAAAACAAGTAAACTGTCCTCTTCCTTTATGTATGGACAGTTTTTTGTCTTATAAAACCACCCCAAACGTGACCACAGGGGTTACTCCAGCAGAGTTGCTGATGGGATGCCAGTTCAGAACACTATTGGACATGATATTCCCAAATTAGGCAGGGAGTGTGCAGGATAGGCTAGTCTTTCAGAAGGAAAACAGTGATTCAAGGAAAGGAAACAGAGTGTTTCAAGTGGGGGGATGCAGTCTTGTTCCCAAATTTTACACCATCCTGGGTGGCTGGTGAAGAGAACAGGACTGGTGTCCGACGTTGTGGAGATACAAGACTGTCGGCTCAGGAAGCAGGTAAACCATCGAAGGAGGAGAGAGTGATGGACACAGAGGATCAACAGGCGCCCCCTGCAGTTGGGTGAACTTTGCCAGGGTTGGTTACTGGGATTTTGGTGGAGAATGTGGGAGCGCAGCAACCACTGGCTGTGGAGACTGAGGAACAGAATCTGCTGAAGATCCACCAGATCCTGGATTAATGAGTCTGCCTTTCTCGTCTGTCCCGTCTGGCCCTTTAAACTTAGGAGAGCAAACCACTGAACTGAGGCACTTTACCAGAGACCGGAATTCTCCAGACTGATTAAATCTTTGATGGGTTTTCCATTTCTGTTACTCTTTTCACTTTTATGCTTATCCTGTTCTTTATTCCTCCATAGCTGTACTTTGGATTTTAGGGGGAAGGATTGTGGTCCTTTAATTGGGATGGGGGAGTGTTTAGAGGGTCATGTGGTCGGGTCAGGCCCTGTGGATTCTCAAGCCTGGAAGCTGAGCCGATTGGCAAGGGGGTGCGTGCCACGGGTTGAGGAAGGTTTAGCAATTGGAGCCAGGGAGCCGAGTAGTAGATTTGCATTGTAATTCATTCTGACCTTGTTGTATAGAATTATATATATATTCTTATAACAAAGAACAAAGAACAATGAGCACATGAACAGGCCGTTCGGCCCTCCAAGCCTGTGCTGATAATGTTTACTTATCTAAACCATTTGCTTATATCCCTCTATTCCCCGTTTGTTCCTATGCCTATCGATATACGTCTTATATGTGACTAAAGTAATTGCCTCCATCACCTCACTTGGCAGTGTATTCCAGGCCTCCATCATATCCGGTGTGAAAAACGTTTCCCCGCACATCTCCACTCAACCTTTCCCCCCTTAACTTGAACTTGTGCTCCTTTGTAATTGTCCTTTCTGCCCTGGGAAAAAGCTTCCAAACGTTCTCCCTATCTATACCTGACATAATTTTATAAATTTCCACCAGTTCGTCTCAGCCTCCGTCTTTCCAGGGAGAACAATCCCAGTTTATTCAATCTCTCCTCATATCTAATACCCTCCATACCAGGCAACATCCTGGGAAACTTTTTCCACACTCTCTCCAAAGCTTCCACATCCTTCTGATGTTGTGGTAACCAGAATTGGACACAGTATTCCAAATGTGGCCTAACCAACGTTTTAAACAATTGTAACATAATTTGCCAACTTTTATACTCGATGCCCAATCCGATGAAGGCAAGCATGCGATATTGTTGGCAATAAAAGCATTTATTGATTCAAGCCACATTGAGTCACCCTCGATGTATTGGAAGTTACTATGAAGACACAAAACAAAGAATTAAATCTCCTTCCAAACCTGTAACGTCTAACACCTAGAAGGAGGAGAGAAGCGGGTGCATGGGAACACCACCACTGACAAGCTTCCCTCCAAAACACACACCATCCAGACTGGGGAATATATCACCGTTCCTTCACTGTCACTGGCTCAATCCTGGAACTCCCTCCCTAACAGCACTGTGGGTGTACGTACACAGTGTTTGAAGAAGGCAGTTCAAGGATAAAGGGAAAGGATGTGGAAGTAGGTTAATGGAAATGGATAGAAATGGGAATATGGGAGGTCACTACTTGTACATGAGGAGTTGTGGTATTTTATTAATCTGAATTCACACAGCAACTGTCCTGTGTTATTGCAGCCAGATCACATTATCAGAACTATGATCAATCTTCTGAAATATTCTTACCTGAGAAAACCTGCAGTGTTATAACATCTAAAGCACGGATCTCGTTTTGTTCTTGAGTTCCACACCAGTATGTTCCTGCATCTGTCTCCTGAAGTCGTTGCATGGTTATGGAAATTTTACCGTTGGTATTAGCGATCGATGTTCTTGCATCAACATTCTTGACTGTTTCTCCATAAGTGCTTGATATATGATTGCAATAAGTTTCTGAAGTTTCCTTACACCCCCAGATCTCTCGATATATGTACCGTGTTGCCTGTGGACATTCCACAGTGATGGTTTCTCTCACTGCAGCTTTCATCACTATCGAGGCAGTTTGTGTCCGTAAAACTGTTGGTGAAACATAACATTTTAAGAAAGCTGGAAATATCCCAACACCCAATTGTAGACAATCCTTTTGGTACAATGCTAGCCAGTGCTTCACAAGGGGACACACACAATTCCTGGGTGGGACTGGAAAAAAGAACCTTAAAGCAGAGATGGAGGACATTCAGCCTGTCATGTCTGTGCTAGCTCGTTGGAAATTTATTGTGCAATTGAATCCCAAGGCCCAGCCTCCCCCACAACCCTGCACATTAGTCCCCTCCAAACACATGTCCAACTGCCTTCTGAAAGTTCCTTTGGAATCTCATTCCATCACCATTCCAGGTGGTGAATTCTGCATCATAACAATCTCCTGCATGAAATAATTTCCCCTCATTTATCCACTGGTTTGTATTCCAACTATTTGAAATCTATGATCTCTGGTTACCAATCCACCAGCGAGAGGAAATAATTTCTCTCTCCACTTGCTGTATTAAAACCCTTCCTCATTTTCAATACATTGATTAGATTTCCCTTTAATCTGCTCTGTTCCAAGGACAATAATCCCAATTTCCCCATCCGTTCACATAACCAAACTCCCTCATCCCTGGCATCATCCTGGTAAATCTGCTCCATGCCCTTGCCAGGGCCTTAACCCCCTTCTTCGATGTGGTACCCAGAATTAAATCCAGAACTCCAGCAGAAAGCTACCCAGTGAGCAGGAAAGGTTTAGTGTTATTCTTCATTTTTAAAACTAATATTCCCATTTAAAATCCCAAGAATCCCACAACTGTCTCTCAACCTGCCCTTCCACCAGTGGGGTGTTGCTGTCAGAGTGCACAGAATCCAACTCCAGCGCCTCTAAACTGGGCCTGGGGACAAGTGTGAGGAGGGCCTGGGGAGGGGAGGAGAACTGGGCAACAAGGCCCAGGAGTCAGGCCCTGCTGAGCAAAGCCCTAAATCAGGATGGAGGGCAGAAGAGTAAGACTGCTGTGTGTGTGTGTGTGTGTGTGTGTGTGTGTGTGTGTGTGTGTGTGTGTGTGTGTGTGTGTGTGTGTGTGTGTGTGTGTGTGTGTGTGTGTGTGGACAGAGTGAGAGAGAGTGAGAGGAAGGTAGAGCACGTGTGTGAGTGGGAGCGAGAATAAGAGACTGATAGAGTGTGTTAATGTGTTTGGGAGTGAGGGGGACTAAGAGTGTGTGGGAGGAAGAGTGAAAGAGAGGGTCTGAGAGGGAGAGAGTGAGGGGGAGAGTCTGTGTGTGAGAGAGGGACATGATCAAATGTGGAAAAGACATAGTCCCAGATAGATGAGGAAAATGAGGTGGTTATTTATGGGTGACATTTTACAATAGTTTCAGATGACAAGCCATTGTTGGGTCTATTTAGAGAAACCAGCGCCACTAATTGCCTCTGCAGGGATGCAGAGATGGGCTCCTTTGTTTGCAGCGTACAGTTATACATTTCAGCATCACCCTGGAATGGAGATATCCCGAGCAGACACAATTAACCGTTGCCTTTGCCACAAACAGTCACACCACCACCGGTTCCTCAAGAGATTATACTGGCTCTGCATCTGGTAGAGACATAGAACATAGAACATTACAGCGCAGAACAGGCCCTTCGTCCCACGATGTTGCGCCGACCAGTTGAAAAACAATGACCCTCTAACCTAAACCAAACCCTTACCATCCATAAACCTATCCACGGATCTCTTAAACGCCCCCAAACTAGGCGCATCTACAACTGCAGCAGGCAGGGCATTCCAATCCCTCACCACCCTCTGGGTAAAGAACCTACCTCTGACATCTGTCCTAAACCTACCACCCCTTAATTTAAAGCTATGCCCCCTCGTGCTAGCTTTCTCCATCTGAGGAAAAAGGCTATCACTGTCCACCCTATCTAAACCTCTAATCATCTTACATGTTTCAAAAAGGTCTCCTCGTAGCCTCCTTCTTTCTAACGAAAACAACCTCAAATCCCTCAGTCTCTCCTCATAGGACCTCCCCTCCATACCAGGCAACATCCTGGTAAACCTCCTCTGCACCCTCTCCAAAGCCTCCACATCCTTCCTATAATGTGGGGACCAGAACTGCACACAATACTCCAAGTGCGGACGCACCAGAGTTTTGTACAGTTGCAACATGACGCTGCGGCTCCTAAATTCAATCCTCCTACCAATAAACACCAAGACACCGTATGCCTTCCTAACAACCCTATCTACTTGATTCCCAACTTTCAGGGATCTATGTACACATACACCTAGATCCCTCTGTTCATCCACACTATTCAGAGTCCTACCGTTAGCCCTATACTCTACACATCCGTTATTCCTGCCAAAGTGAATAACCTCACACTTTTCCGCATTAAACTCCATCCTCCACCTCTCGGCCCAGCTCTGCAACTTGTCCAAGTCTCCCTGTAGACTAAGACACCCTTCCTCACTATCTACCACACCTCCGACTTTGGTGTCATCAGCAAATTTGCTAATCCACCCAACTATACCCTCATCCAGATCATTTATAAAAATTACAAACAGCAGTGGCCCCAAAACAGATCCCTGAGGCACACCACTCGTAACTGAACTCCATGTCGAATACTTACCATCAACCACCACTCTCTGTCTCCTATCCGCCAGCCAATTCCTGATCCAATTACCTAAATCACCCTCAATCCCATACATCTGCAATTTCTGCAGAAGCCTTCCACGGTGAACCTTATCAAACGCCTTACTAAAGTCCATATATACCACGTCAACTGCCTTATCCCCATCCACTTCTTTGGTCACTTTCTCAAAAAACTCAATAAGGTTAGTAAGGCACGACCTACCCTCCACACAACCATACTGACTATCTCTAATCAATTCATTACTCTCCAAATAACTATAAATCCTATCCCTAATAATTTTTTCTAAAACCTTGCCCACAACAGAAGTAAGACTCACCGGTCTATAATTCCCGGGGAAGTCTCTGTTCCCCTTCTTAAACAATGGGACAACATTTGCTAACCTCCAATCTTCTGGCACTATACCGGTGACCAACGACGACCTGAAGATCAGAGCCAGAGGCTCTGCAATTGCCTCCCAGAGAATCCTAGGGTAAATCCTGTCCGGCCCAGGGGACTTATCTATTTTCAAACCCTCAAGAATAACTAGCACATCCTCCTTATCAACTGCAATACTGTCCAGTTTACAACCCTATAACCCAGTGTTCTCCACAGCTACATTTATGTCCCCCTGCCCATCAATTTAGATTCACAAGTTTTGCGCCTAATTTCAAAGGTTCAAGTGAACCAAATACATGTTTAATCAGGTATAATGTAAGCAGTTGCAGTTCACAGAACATATGGGTTTAACATGGAATTTATTGCACCAAAGTTCAAAAAAATGGTATTTACATTCTGAAACAAAAAGACAAGTACTTCATGGAATGGTCAGTTTCTTAAAACTGAGAGCAACATCCAGAATTTATGCTGTATATTTTCCAAGAATATCTCCATCTCTAAACAAGTAGTAATCCTTATCTTCCAAGACAACTTTAGTCCCTCCATATTCTGGAAGTAGAACTGTTTCACCAACTTTTACATTAACTGGTTGGATTTCACCATTCTTTACTCGGTTACCAGCTCCAACCGCTACAACTGTTGCTTGAAGCACTTTTCCCTAGGATTTTTCTGGAAGCATGATGCCGCCTTTTGTTACTTTTTCTGCTGCAACCCTTTCCACCAAAACGCGATCAAAGGGGGGTAAAAATTTTTTGAACGCCTGACCTGCCATGCCTGCTATTGTCTGTAGAAAGTGCTAGAAACAAGGCGAGCCTCTTGCAGCAGCCTCTCCACGTGAACAAATACCTTCAAACCCGGAGACGTGACCTCGAACGTCAGGAGAATGTTACACTGGGAAATGTCTCAATTCTACAGCTTTACAAACTCCTACAACAGCTCCGGCTGCATTTCATAGCCACAGCGCTTCGGGGGAAGTTTAAAATGCAATTTTAGGGAGGAAATGCGAAAAAGTAAAATTATTGCACAAGGTCAGCGTGCACTTTACCATTCTCTGTGAGACCTTACCAGTCTCTGTGAAACATATAAAACTGTGGAGAAAAATAGATCCGGTATGGTCAAAAGTGAAGAAGGTGGTAATGTAAGGGTGGTGATATAAGTCAGAGTAGCTCAAACCCGACCAAAGTAGAAGGATGGAGATACCCTGTGAAGATGGGATGCTGCTGTGGGTGGCTAGAGTTATAGTGCCACCCACAGGGAAATGACTCCAGGCAGGCACGATGGCAAAGTGGTTAGCATTGATCTGTCACAGTGCCAGGGACCAGGGTCCGAATCCCGGCTTGGGTCACTGTCTGTGTCATGTCTGCACACTCTCCCCATGTCTGTGTGGGTTTCCTCCGGGTGCTCCAGTTTCCTCCCACACTCCAAAGATGCGCTGGTTAGGTGCATTGGTCGTGCTAAATTCTCCCTCAGTGTGCCCGAACAGGCGTCGGAATGTGGCGACTGGGAGATTTTCACAGTAACTCCATTGCTGTGTGAATGTAAGCCGACTTGTGGCTTTAACTTTAATTCCTGTTACAAGAACTGCACCACTCTCATCCAGGTCAAAGTAGAATGAAGGCCCCAGGCATATGTGTTTTCACCAGGCATTGGGAAGGAAACAGAATGGATGGTTCATCAATGCCCGAGTTACGAAGATCAACGGGCTTCACCATCACAGGTGAATTTGCGTCGTTGGGAATGGCCTGGTCAACCTTGGTGGAAGTTACACGTAGATTTTGCCGGGCCATTTCTGGGTCATATGTTTCTTATATTAGTTGTGATTGGATGTGCTGTTGATGAAGTCCCAACAGCCATGGGCACCATTGATAGGTTGAGGAAATTCTCTCCTATCCGTGGCATTCCGGATGTGGTTGTGTCGGACAATGGCACATCATTCAGTGTGGAAGAGTGCCAAAAATTCCTCAAGTCCAATGGCATTCACCATGTGAGGTCAACACCTTCCCACCCAGCCTCAGATGGGCCAGTGGAGTGTGCGGTACAAACATTCAAGACATCAATAATAAAACAAGTAAACTGTCCTCAAACGTGACCACAGGGGTTACTCCAGCAGAGTTGCTGATGGGATGCCAGTTCAGAACAGTATTGGACATGATATTCCCAAATTTGGCAGGGAGTGTGCAGGATAGGCTCATCTTTCAGAAGGAAACCAGTGATTCGAGAAAAGGAAACAGAGTGTTTCAAGTGGGGGGATGCAGTCTTGTTTCCAAATTTTACACCATCCTGGGTGGCTGGTGAAGAGAACAGGACTGGTGTCCGACGTTGTGGAGATACAAGGCTGTCGGCTCAGGAAGCAGGTAAACCATCGAAGGAGGAGAGAGTGATGGACACAGAGGATCAACAGGCACCCCCTGCAGTTGGTTGAACTTTGCCAGGGTTGGTTACTGGGTTTTTGGTGGAGAATTGGTGGGGATATTGATAGGCTGGTGTATTGGGCAGATACACGGCAAATGGAGTTTAATCCGGATAAATGTAAGGTGATGCATTTTGGCCGGAATAATATAGGGGGGAGTTATATGATAAAGGGTAAGCCCATAAGGAGTATAGAATCGCAGCGAGACCTGGGGGTGCAAGTGCACAAAACTTTGAAGGTGGCAGTGCAAGTGGAGAATGTGGTGGAGAAAGCCTATGGTATGTTAGCCTTTATCGGAAGGGGTATAGAATATAAGAGCTGGAGTCTAATGTTGCAGTTGTACAGAACGTTGGTTAGGCCGCATTTAGAGTACTGCGTCCAGTTCTGGTCGCCTTACTACCGGAAGGGCATGGAGACTCTGGAGAGAGTGCAGAGGAGGTTTACCAGGATGTTGCCTGGTATGGAAGGACTGGGTTATGAGGAAAGATTGAACAAATTGGGGCTGTTTTCCCTTGAAAGACGGCGACTGAGGGGGGATCTAATAGAGGTGTATAAGATTATGAAGGGTATAGATAGAGTAAAGAGGTAAGCTATTTCCTATGATAGAGACACATCGGACAAGGGGCCATGGGCTTAAGGTGAGGGGGTAGAGGTATAACGCAGATATTAGAGGGTGGTTTTTCACACAGAGGGTAGTGGGGGTATGGAATGCTCTGCCAAGTAAGGTGATGGAGGCAAACATGCTAGAGTCATTTAAGAGTGACTTAGACAGGCACATGACTGGGTTGGAGATGGGTCGATATAGGAGATTGTTTTAAATAAGGGTTATTAGCATTGGAGTGTCCCTGGTAAGGCAAATGGATATGGTACAACAATAATGTTTTTTTCATCTTTTCATTCACAGGTTTTAAGTCGGTCCGCCTTGTGTCCAACGAGGGGCATACACGCAATGGGTCGTACTGGGGCGGCTCTTGGTTGTTCGAGAATGGCCTAGTGCTTCATGTCGTTAGTGTGTGCCTAAACTGGACAAGATACCGGGCAAGACGACAGCTCAGTGACTATCGCTGATTGCTGTGCAGACACATGGATTTGGGCCGGTGTCGGTGGGAGTTTGCGCATTCTCCCCGTGCTTGCGTGGGTTTTCTCCGGGTGCTCCGGTTTCCTCCCACACCCCAAAGATGTGCTGTTCGGCTGATTGGCAGGAATAAATTGTCCCTAAATTACTTTCCCTCAATGTGGATGGCCATAAAACATTAGACAAGGGTCATGGGTGGAGGGGGGGACTGGTGGTGTTAAGATGGCGGCGCGGGCTCGTTGGGCCGAAGGGCCTGTTTCCCGGGCTGTTTTTGTTCTTTACTCTTTGTAGAGTGTGGGAGCGCAGCAACCGCTGGCTGTGGAGACTGAGGAACAGAAGCTGCTGAAGATCCACCAGATCCTGGATTAATGAGTCTGCCTTTCTCGTCTGTCCCGTCTGGCCCTTTAAACTTAGGAGAGTAAACCACTGAACTGAGGCGCTTTACCAGAGACCGGAATTCTCCAGACTGATTAAACCTTTGACGAGTTTTCCTGTCCTTTATTCCTCCATAGTTGTATTTTGGATTTTAGGGGGAAGGATTGTGGTCCTTTAATTGGGATGGGGGAGTGTTTAGAGGGTCATGTGGTCGGGTCAGGCCCTGTGGATTCTCAAGCCTGGAAGCTGAGCCAATCGGCAAGAGGGTGCGTACCACGGGTTGAGGAAGGTTTTGCAATTGGAGCCAGGGAGCCGAGTAGTAGATTTGCATTGTAATTCATTCTGACCTTGTATAGATATATATATATATTCTTATTACAAAGAACAAAGAACAACACAGCACGGGAAACAGGCCCTTTGGCCCAACGAGTCCGTGCCGCCATTTTAACATTATCAGTCCCCTCTCCACCCATGACCCTTGTCTATGCTTATGGCATTCCACACTGAGGGAAGACTAATTTAAGGACAATTTGTTACACCAATCAGCCTAAGAGCACATCTTTGAGGTGTGGGAGGAAACCAGACCACCCGGAGAAAACCCACGCAAACACGGAGAGAATGCGCAAACTCCCGCAGACACTGGCCCAAATCCATGAATCTGCACAGCAAACAGTGACAGTCACGGAGCTGTCGTGTTTGGACATGTAAGCACATGAACAGGCCCTTCGGCCCTCCAAGCCTGTGCATGTTTACCTATCTAAACCAATCGCTTATATCCCTTTATTCTCCATTTGTTCCTATGCCTATCGATATACGTCTTATATGTGACTAAAGTCATTGCCTCTATCACCTCACTTGGCAGTGCATTCCAGGCCCCCATCATCCCCGGTGTGAAAAACCTTCCCCTGCACATCTCCACTCAACCTTTCCCCCCTTAACTTGAACTTGTGTTCCCTTGTAATTGTCCTTTCTGCCCTGGGAAAAAGCTTCCAAATGTTCACCCTATCTATACCTGACATAATTTTATAAAGTTCTACCAGGTCGTCTCAGCCTCTGTCTTTCCAGGGAGAACAATCCCAGTTTATTCAATCTCTCCTCATATCTAATACCCTCCATACCAGGCAACATCCTGGGAAACTTTTTCCACACTCTCTCCAAAGCCTCCACATCCTTCTGATGTTGTGATAACCAGAATTGGACACAGCATTCCAAATGTGGCCTAACCAATGTTTTAAACAACTGTAACATAATTTGCCAACTTTTATACTCGATGCCCAGTCCGATGAAGGCAAGCACGCGATATTGTTGGCAATAAAACATTTATTGTTTCAAGCCACATTGAGTCTCCCTCGTTCTATTACAAGTTACTGTGGAGACACAAAGCAATGAATTAAATCTCCTTCCAAACCTGCAACATCTAACACCTAGAAGGAGGAGAGAAGCGGGTGCATAGGAACACCACCACTGACAAGCTTCCCTCCAAAACACACATACCATCCAGACTGGGGAATATATCACCGTTCCTTCACTGTCACTGGCTCAATCCTGGAACTCCCTCCCTAACAGCACTGTGGGTGTACGTACACTTCATGAGCTGCAGTGATTCAAGAAGGCAGTTCAAGGATAATTAGGGATGTGCAATAAATGCTGTTCCAGACACTCACATCACATGAAAGAATCAATAAAGGAGCCTTGGGCGAAATATAATTTTTGATTTGTAAAAGTATAAATGGAAAGGATGGGGAAATAGGTCAATGGAAATGGATAGAAATGGGAATATGGGAGGTCACGACTTGTACATGAGGAGTTGTGGTATTTTATTAATCTGAATTCACACAGCAACTGCCCTGTGTTATTGCAGCCAGATCACATTATCAGAACTATGATCAATCTTCTGAAATGTTCTTACCTGAGAAAACCTGCAGTATTATAACATCGAAAGAATGGATCCTGTTCTGTTCTTGTGGTCCACACCAGTATGTTCCTGTATCTGTCTTCAGAAGCCGTTTTATGGTTACAGAAATTTTACCGTTGATATTCGCGATCGACGTTCTTGCATCACCATTCCTGATACTATATCTATAAGTGCTCGATATCAGATTGCAATTATTAACTGAAGTTTCCTTACACCACCAGATCTCTCGATGTTTATACTGTGTTGCCTGTGGACATTCCACGGTGATGGTTTCTCCCACTGCAGCTTTCATCCTTATCGAGGCAGTTTGTGTCCGTAAAACTGTTGGTGAAACATAACGTTTTAAGAAAGCTGGAAATATCCCAGAACCCAATTGTAGACAATCCTTTTGGTACAATGCTAGCCAGTGCTTCACAAGGGGACACACACAATTCCTGGGTGGGACTGGAATCAAGAATCTTAAAGCAGAGATGGAGGACATTCGGACTGTCATTTCTGTGCTAGCTCATTGAAAATTTATTGTCTAATTGAATCCCACGGCCCAGCCTCCCCCACAACCCTGCACATTAGTCCCCTCCAAACACATGTCCAACCGTCTTTTAAATCCCTTCCTCATTTTCAATACTTTGATTAGATTTCCCTTTAATCTGCTCTTTTCCAAGGACAATAATCCCAGTCTTTTCAATCTGTTCACGTAACCAAACTCCCCCATCCCTGGCACCATCCTGGTCAATCTGCCCTGTGCCTTTACCTCCTTCCTTGGGTGTGGGGCCCAGAATTGTAAAGTTTATTTATTTGTCACAAATAGGGTTACATTAACACTGCAATGAAGTTAGTGTGAAAATCTCCTCATCGCCACACAGCGGCATCTGTTCGTGTACACTGAGGGAGAATGCATCTAACCAGCAAAACTTTCAGTTTGTGGGAGGAAACTGGAGCACCCTGAGGAAACCCATGCAGACACGGGGGGAACATGCAGGCTCCACACAGGCAGTGACCCAAGCCAGGAATCGAATCTTGATCCCTGGTGCTGTGAGGCAGCAGTGCTAATCACTGTGACACGATGCCGCCCCTTTTTATATCCCCATATTGGAGTACCCAATACTCCAGCAGAGACCTAACAAGTGAGCATTAAAAGTTTCATGTAACTCCTCATTTTTATAATTAATATTCATATTTAAAATCCCAAGAATCCCACAACTGCTTCTCAACCTGCTCTTCCACCAGTGGGGTGTTGCTGTCAGAGTGCACCGGAACCCAACTCCAGCATCTCCAGACTGGGTCTGGGTGTGGGGAGGCCCTGGGGAGGAGAGCTGGCCACAAGACCCAGGAGTGAGACTCTGCTGAGCAGAGCCCTGTATGTGTGAGTGAGTGTGTGTGGGAGTGAGAGAGGGATAGTGTTTTTGTGGGAGAGAGAGAGAGAGAGAGAGAGAGACAGTGTGTGCATGTGTGTGTTTGAGAGAGAGTAAGAGAGTAAGTGAGGGTCTATGTGTAAGGGAATGAGTGAGTGTGCGTGCATGTCTGTGTGAGGGATTGTGTGGGTGTGTGTCCTTGGGAGTGAGAGTGTGTGTGTCTGTAAGGGAGGGAGAGAGGCATGTGTGTGCGCGCGCATGTGTGTGTTTGTGTGTGTGTATGAGTGAGTGTGTTTGTGTGTGTGCATGTATGTGTGAGTGTGTGTGTGCATGCGTATGAATGCATGTGTGTGTTTATGTGAGTATGTGTGTGTGTATGGATGTGTGCAGGTGAGTTTGCATGCATACATGTGTGTGTGTGCATGCATGTGTATGTGTGTCTGTGGGTGCGTGTATGTGTGTGTGCGTGCATCTGTGAATGTGTGTGTATGTGTGTGCGCGCATGTTTGCCCATGTGCTTGTGTACGCATATGTCTGTATGTGCATGTGTGAATGTGTGTATGTGCGTGTGTGTGTGTGTTTTTATGCGTTTGTGTGTGTGTGACTGTGTGTGTGCGCATGTGTGTGTAGGTATGCGCGTATGAATTGAATGCTGAGCATGTGTGCATGCGTTTGTGTGTGTCTGTGTGTATGTGTGTGTGTCTGTGTGTGTGTATATGTGCATGTGTATGACTGTGTGTGCTTGTGTATGTGTGTGTGCATGCATGTGCATGTGTGTATGTGCATGCGTGCATGTGTGTGTATGTAAGTGTGTGAATGTGCATGTGGGTGTGTGTATGTATTTATGTATATGTGCGTGTGTGAGTGAATGTGCATGTGTGTGTGTTTGTGTTAGAGTGTGTATGTGTGTGTGTTCACATGTTTATTTGAGTGAGTGTGCATGCGTGTGTGTGTGTTCATGTGTATGTGTATATGTGTGTGTATATGTGTGTACGAGTGTGTGTGCGTGTGTTTGTGTGAGTGTAGGTGTGTGTGTGTATGTGGCTGTGTGTCAATGTACATGCATGTCTGTATGTGTGTGTATGTGCATGTGTGTATATGCATGCCTGTGTGTGTATGTATGTGCGTGTGTGCATGTGCATACGTGTGTGCGTGTTTGTGTGTGTGTATGTGTGTGCGTGCATGTTTTCGTGTGTGCATGTGTGCGTGTATGTGCGTGTGTATGTGTACGTGTGCGTTCTGTGAACACAGAACAAAGAACAAAGAAAATTACAGCACAGGATCAGGCCCTTTGGCCCTCCAAGTCTGCACTGACCATGCTGCCCGACTGAACGAAAACCCCCTATCTTCTGGGGATCATATCCCTCTATTCCCATCCTATTTATCGACTTGTCAAGATGCCCCCTTAAAAGCCACTACCGTATCCGCTTCCGCTACCTCCCCCGGCAATGAATTCCAGGCACCCACCACCTACTGTGTAAAAAATCGGCTTTTAAACCTTACCCCTCGCACCGTAAACCTGTGCCCCCTAGTAATTGACTCTTCCATCCTGTGAAAAAACTTCTGACTATGCACTGACTATCCATACCTCTCATAATCATGTAGACTTCTATCAGTTCTCCCCTCAACCTCTGTCGTTCCAATGAGAATAAACCAAGTTTCTCCAACCTCTCCTCATAGCTAATGCCCGCCATACCAGGCAACATCCCGGTAAATCTTTTCTGTACCTTTTCCAAAGCCTCCACATCCTTCTGGTAGTGAGGTGAGCAGAATTGAACACTATATTCCAAGTATATACATACTTTGGACCAGCTCCTTCAGGATTGAGCCAATCGTGACAACGTCCATCTCTGTGATGCATTTGGTGTCTGGATGTGTTCTGGGACAGCTGCCATCGCAGTAGGATGTGGGATACAGGAATGCGACACCAACTCACTGAGAGGGAGAAGCACATTCAGCAGGTAAGGCCCTCGTCCTAGCACTGGGGTGAGGCAATTTGAAGCCTGTACTCTTCCAGTAGGAGCAATATACCCTGCTTTTCGAGTAATGTCCTTTCTTCCTTTTTGTCATCGCAAGCAGGAGTGAATCAGGTAATGGCCTCAATTATAGAATCTCAGCACCAGGGCTGTGATCTCATTCATCTTCCCAGCCTGATAAATATTTTATACAGATAAAAACCTGGGTCATGTGAAGCCACATTCTCTATGAATATAGAGGGTCCTTTAGACCCCAGAAGTTTTGTCCGCGTTTCTTTAATCATATTTGAAGCAGAAATACACCTAAAATGTCACGTTGATCTATATTATGAGGTGATGTTAATTGGTCAGAAATGAGGCTGTGTTATCTTATTCAATAGATAGGATGGCAGGAAAGATAGTTGAGGACGCAGGCAAGAATTTCTTCAACATGGCATTTGCTCAACATGTGGGGAAGTAATGGGTTCAATCCGTATCCTGAGATATTTGATTTCCATGTGGGCAATGTAGTAAAGCTTATTTATTAGTGTCACAAGTAGGCTGACATTAACTTTGCAATGAAGTTACTGCGAAAATGCCTTCGTCGCCACACTCAGGTGTCTATTTGGGTACACCAAGGGAGTATTTGCATGACCAATGCATCTAACCAACATGTCTTTTGAGCTGTGGGAGGAAACCAGAGCATCCGGAGGAAACGCACAGACATGGGGAGAATGTGCAGAGTCTGCACAGACAGTGACCCAAGCTGTGAATCGAACCCAAGTCCCTGGCGCTGTGAGGCAGCAGTGCTAACCACGCTGTCACCGTATTTCACAGCACAGAAAGAAACTCTACTGCCCAGCATTGTGACTCAGGAAGAACTATCCAAGCTGTCCTTATTCCCCATCTTCCTCTCTTTTCTTTACTTCAGGCATGAAAGGTATGATGGATTCTTTTCCTGTCGCTATCTCTGGGTGGCAGGAGTGAGCGCCATGTGGATTTCTAGATTAATTTGCAAATTGTACTCATTTGTTCACATTCCTGTAATGTCCTCCGATATCCCACTATCCCCCTCCCAGAGGAGACTCTCCATTCCTCGGAAATAAAATGCCCCACCGTTCATGGCCATGCTTTCAATTAGATCCAACATTTTGAAACTCTGTTGTCAAACCTCTCCTTCTCGCCAAATCCCTCTCCCCCTCTTTAAAACCCATCTCTTCGACTGATCTTTAGGTTCACCCTTTCAGCCTGCCCTCCTTTGGCCCAGAGTCTGTGTTCCTTTACTCCTGTGTGAAGAACTTTGAGCCAATTTCCTCAGATTCTACATAAACCTGAACTGCCGTTCTAAATGTAGAACTGGAAAATCTTACTTGACATCGAAGTGAGGATCAGGAACGCGCTGAACCTCATGGTCCCGAGGAAAGTATCTCCAGTGATCGGCACAAGTGTCCCTAAGTGGGTCAGAGGATCTGCACTGAATCATTTACTTCCTGATAGCAGTGGAACTATCTTCCCCACACCCACAGCATTAGGGAAGTTGACCAACCACACGCTTTCACAACGTGGTTTGTGTTGATGTCAATGGGGACAGTTGCAGGAAATGATCTGCCCTTGGCTGATTGGTGTCAAAGTACAATGTTACATGAAGGTGTTATCAAAGGAAAGACATCTCCTTTGTAAATATATTTTCAGTTTTTACTTCTGGTTGCTCTGCTTTTTGCTGTAATGTGTGTTGAAGCAATAAATCACCCTCCTTGGTGCTTTACATCGGAAATTAATTCCAATGCATCCTGTTTGGGTCATGATTATTTAGTGATTATGTGATTTAGTGATTAGGCCTTAGTGGTTATTTACCAAACTTTGATGGATTGCGGGGAAGTGCCGGGAGATTGGAAAACGGCTAATGTTACGCCGCTGTTTAAAAAAGGTAGCAGGCAAAAGCATGGAATTATAGGCCGGTTAGTTTAACGTCTGTAGTTGGAAAAATGCTTGAATCCGTCATCAAAGAAGAAATAGCGAGGCACTTAGAAAAGAATGGTTTGATAGAGCAGACGCAGCACGGATTCGTTAAGGGGAAGTCGTATTTGACGAATTTATTGGAATTCTATGAGGATGTGACTAGTGCGGTAGACAGAGGGGAACCAGTGGATGTGGTGTTTCTCGATTTTCAAAAGGCGTTTGATAAGGTGCCGCACAAAAGGTTGCTTCAGAAGGTTAGGGGGCATGGAGTTGGGGGTAAGGTGTTAGTGTGGATAGAGGATTGGTTGTCTAATAGGAGGCAGAGAGTTGGTATCAATGGGTGCTATTCTGATTGGCGGTTGGTGACTAGTGGAGTGCCGCAGGGATCGGTGCTGGGGCCTCAGCTATTTACCATTTATGTAGATGACCTGGAGGAGGGGGCTGAGTGTAGGGTACCGAAATTTGCTGATGACACAAAGGTGAGTGGAAAAGCAAATTCTGCAGAGGGTGTGGAAAGTCTGCAGAGGGATCTGGATAGGCTGAGCGAGTGGGCGAGGACCTGGCAGATGGAGTACAATGTTAGCAAGTGTGAGGTTATCCACTTTGGCAGAAATAATAGTAGGAGGGATTACAGTTTAAAGGGCGAAAAGCAGCAGCATGCTACGGTGCAGAGGAACCTGGGGGTCCTTGTGCATGAGTCGCAAAAACCCAGTCTGCAGGTGCAGCAGGTGATCAAGAAGGCAAATGGGATGCTGGCCTTTATAGCGAGGGGGATAGAATATAAAAGCAGGGAGGTCTTGCTGCAACTGTACAGCGCACTGGTGAGGCCGCAGCTGGAGTACTGTGTGCAGTTTTGGTCGCCGCACTTGCGCCAGGATATTTTGGCCTTGGAGGGAGTGCAGAGGAAGTTCACTAGGCTGATACCGGAGATGAGGGGGTTAGATAATGAGGAGAGACTAAATAGACTGGGTCTGTACTCGTTGGAGTTTAGAACGATGAGGGGGGATCTTATAGAGATGTATAAGATAATGGAAGGGATGGATAGGGTAGAGGTAGAGAGATTCTTCCCGCTCAGAAAGGATAGCAGGACTAGAGGGCACAGCCTCAAGATAAGTGGGGGGGCAGTTTAGAACGGAGTTGAGGAGGAACTTCTTCACTCAAAGGGTGGTAAAGCTCTGGAATTCTCTGCCCGTTGAAGTGGTGGAGGCTGCCTCGCTAAATATATTTAAGTCACGGGTAGATAGGTTTTTGACAGACAGGGAATTAAGGGTTATGGGGAGAAAGCGGGAAAGTGGAACTGATCCACTTCAGATCAGCCATGATCTTATTGAATGGCGGGGCAGGCTTGAAGGGCTAGATGGCCAACTCCTGCTCCTATTTCTAATGTTCTTATGTTCTTATAATCAACAATTCAATTGAGGGATGGGAATCAGTGTGAGTGGGTTTTCAGGGAGTGTAAAGAGGAACAGGACTGAGGGTGTTTTAACTTGAAGCACATACATAGTATTTGGAACTGGGGTGTTTGCTCCCTCGGGTTTATGAGATTCAAAGAGAAACCGAGCTTATCAGATTTCTATTCATTTGTTATCAGAGCTCTATCGACCTTTAATGTTTGACCTTTAATCCTTTTCACTGTATCCCAATACACGTGAGAATAATAAATAAAAAGACATCAAATCAATTGCAGAGGCTGACAGTGCTACATTCAATATCTGACATGTAACATTTAGTGAGACCACCTAACCAGCCATGATCAACCTCTGTGCCCCTCCCCTGCCCCTTCCAAACCTCCACCCCAGCTGAAAATGTTCCTCAGCTGAAGCATTGGATGTGATCAATGGTCCCTCCCACATTCACTTAGCTGAAGTCACATGAATATTTTCCTCAGTTCAATGGGTTTTCCACATTGATGTGGAGATGCCGGCGTTGGACTGGGGTAAGCACAGTAAGAAGTCTCACAACACCAGGTTAAAGTCCAGCCAAATAAACCTGTTGGACTTTAACCTGGGGTTGTGAGACTTCTTATTTTCGACATTGGCAGATGGCTAGTGAGCTGAGGGCTTAGTGCAGCATTTGGGTTTTAAATAAAGTTTTATTGTGAGTGAGACATTGTCACTGGGTTGAGTCAGTCTCCATTCCTTGTACACCGAGCTGAAGGTTCACTGGATCATTTGTGTCCCTGCAGCCAGCCGCCCCCCCTCTCCTCACGCCACCAGCACCCCCCGCCTCCACCACCCCCCTCCCTCCCTCATTCCCAAACCCCGGCCCTGAAATTCCACCTCCCCAGACACGTCTGTCTGTCTGACTCTGACTTGCATCTGAACAGGATTCAGCCGTTCCTTGTGTTGCAGTAACTATTGGTAATTTATTCACATCCCAAATGTCCAATTCATCAACTCACTTGATTCTTTCTAACCTCCTTAACCTTTGTGAATCACTGAAGTTAAAACGAGATGTATGTGTACAAACGTAACATTTCCAGCATCAAACATTTTGAATGAACATGTGTAAAGGTCACACATTTTCATGACTATTCTTGGTAATCTTCTCAGCCACTTCTGATGACGTTGTTTCATCTTAACTTCCTGGTTTAACTTCAGGCTTGTTTCTCTAACTCCACCCCGATCAGGATTCTCTTTCTGTCTGGTTTTGTCCCTCTTCTACTCACTGTGCTAAATGTTCTCGGGAAAATGGACACGAAGACAGAGTGCCAGCTATGCTTCACCAACTGATTGAGGGCATACTGAAGTGTTGGAAGACCTGTTTAAAAAGAAAGTACAAGTAAAGTCATAGATCAAAAACTGTTGATGCTGTAACGTGCCCAATTTCTGGAAGAGGGGAATTTGGCCTGTAGCCCCTCCTGAGAGGACAAGGAATTTGGCACTTGAAAAGGTGCCAAGGCCCATTTCAAGCAGAGACACTTGAAAGGAGGGCACGGAAAATGCAAAAGGCTGGATTTTAATCACCATGACTTTGTAAAGTGTCAGGAAGCTCCAGTTCAGCCCATAGTCCAAAAGATGTGCTGGTTAGATGCATTGGCCCTGCTAAATTTGCCCACCGTGTACCCATACAGGTGCCAGAGTGTAGCCACTAGGGGATTTTCACACTAACTTTAAATACAGTTTATTTATTCGTCCCAAGTAAGGCTTACATTAACAGAGCAATGAAATTACTGTGATAATCCCCTAGTCGCCACACTCTGGCACCTGTTCGGGTAAACTGAGGGAGAGTTTAGCATGGCCAATGCACCTCACCAGCACATCTTTCTGAATGTGAGAGGAAACTGGAGCACTCAGAGGGAACCAATGCCAATACAGGAAGAAAGTGCAAACTGCACACAGACAGTGACCCAAGCCAGGAATCAAACCCGGGTCTCTGGTGCTATTGCAGTGTTAAATTATGTCTCCTTGTGACACCAATAAATAAACTTTATATATACTTTTAAACTTGAAACCTAAGATTGGATAAAGTAAAAATTTAAGCATTGGATGAAATAAAGATGAAAGAAGTTCCAACAAAATAATGTTTAAAGAATTAGTTAAAAGGGCAATGCAGTTGTCTGGAAGGTTTTAATACATGAATTAGCTTAGCAGCAAGGCAAACAGGTATTTACCTCAGTGAAGTGGAGAACAATAGGGTATAGAATTGTAAAACTGAGGAAGAGATCTATTCAAAGTGAAGACACATGAAAGCAGGTCACACTTACATGCTAAAAGTATGGCTTCTGAGGTGAGTCCAATAGAGCGAGTGAGATCAAAATGGAAATAGGATATGTCAGTAGCAGGGTGCTGATGAGTGGTTCAGAACATCGCCATGGCCAGATGGTAAGAGAAACTCTCTGGAAAGCAGCATTCTGTTCTAGAAGATGTGGTTAAGCCCCAAAGCAGATCTGAGCTCAGCAACATCCTGAACATTTCTGAAATCTTGATCTTCACCCCTGGTAGGATGTAACCATTCTCCATTCACCCCGTGACCCAAACACTCCACAGAAATTGGAAACATTTTGCATCTGAGCGCCTTTGCCCAAACTCCATGCTTTTCCAAAGGTTGGAGCACCATTTTCAGCCTGTCATCGCAGGACCGACTGCTTGGAGCTGAAATAAATATTTAACCCAGTAATGCCCTACTCAGTGTGAGAATCATGTGACATTTAGGCTTCTTCAGAGTGAGTGCATGAAGAAATAATCTTTATTTTTAAACGCATGAAAGCCTCCTGCTGTTCCTTTAAACTGACCGGGTGCTAAAGGGAGCTTAGAGTCACACAGATAAACCGTTCCAGAAACAGCCACACTGATTCCTGGCAGTAAGGGAAGGGAACTGGAGGGTTTCTGTTTATAAAGTTTAAAGATTATTCATTTATTAGTCACAAGTAAGGCTTACATTAACACTGCAATGAAGTTATTGTGAAATTCCCCTAGTTGCCACACTTTGGCCCCTGTTCGGGTCAATGCACCCAACTAGCACGTCTTTCAGACTGTGGGAGGAAACTGGAGCACCCAGAGGAAACCCATGCAGACATGGGGAGAACGTACAGACTCTGCATAGACAGTGACTCAAGCTGGGAATCTAATCTGGTTCCCTGGCGCTGTGAGGCAGCAGTGCTAACCGCTGTTCTCCTGTCCATATCAGAATTTGCTGCTGCAGCCAAGATTGGATCTAATTGAACTAAAAGGAGCCAAATCTGACGTTCAAAGAATAAATTGGGAAGAAGAAGGGAAAGTGCAGCAGCTGAAAGTGTTTCTTTGAAATGAAAAGCCTCGAGCAGCATGTTTTGTGCGTTTGTTACCACTAGAGGGTGGAGTGGCTCGATTCAATGTGAACTCATTTGTGGAAGTGGAGGATTTAACTCAGCAAAGGTTACCAGCCCCAACAACAGAGCAGCTTCAAGCAATAACTAACCCGATGGGACACACTGTGAGGAAATGGGCACAACACACTGAGGAACTAGAAATGCTGGCTGAGGAGCTTGGCCTCAACTGGAACAGGCAGAAGACACAAACCCGACACGGACCAGGTGATCCTCGGCAAGATTAAGCTGGAGGAGCAGAGGCAAGAGTTTGAGGCAGGGAAGGAAAAGAGGGATTCCAGGAAAGAGAGTTGGAGTGATCCTTCCCACTGGAGAAGTTTGAGGACGAATTACAAGCACCAAATGATAGGGAACTAAAGCAGATTGAAGCAGCGAAGAAGAACTTGTCTTCACCCCATGGGGACATCGCTTGATTGGCACCATATCCTCAACCATCCACTCCCCTCACCCCCAACGCTCAGTAGCAGCAGTGTGTAACATCTACACAATACACTGCAGCAATTCACCAAAGATCCTTAGACAGCACCTTCCAAACCCACGACCACTTCCATCTAGAAGGACAAGGGCAGCAGATACATGGGAACACCACCACCTGCAAGTTCCCCTCCAAGCCGCTCACCCATCCTGACTTGGGAATATATCGCCGTTCCTTCACAGTCGCTGGGTCAAAATCCTGGAATTCACTTCCCAATGGCATTGTGGGTCAACCCACTGCAGCGTTTCAAGAAGGCAGCTCACCACCACCACCCTCGCAAAGGCAACTAGGGATGGGCAATAAATACTGGCCAGCCAGCGACGCCCGTGTCCCATGAATGAATGAAAACTAGAAGATCCCACCAGCAGCCAATGGCAGACCACCTCCATCGCCAGAAATATTCCACTTACTTGTTGCGCGATGTTGGGCAATTAATTATTTTGAAATCCTTGTGAGACATTTGAGTTCCCCTCCTGCATGTTGTCCTCAGTGGGTTATGAATCTGCATTGTTGGGTTGAGTGAGATGAGAAATTTGAACTTTGCCCTGTGATATTTCAGTGGGTAATTCTACACAGACTTTTATTTCCCCCATGGTTTCCACAAGGTGCTGTTTGCCTTTGGGTAAAACATCTCCCCTTTTCCACATACCTCAGGGAGGGATTTGCCCCCAATCTATTCCCTGGGACATTACTGCCCTCAGGCGTCAGCCAGGATTTGCTGAACCCTCGGTGGGGCTATAACCGGGTGAGGCGTCTCCATCAATGTGTGTCTGCCCCCTTGGGAATTCTCTTGGGAACCTTCGAGAACTTTCCAGGGAACACTTTTACCAACACCGTATGATTTGTTTTGCTTTCAGTTTGCATCTCTGAAACCTTTGGGATGAATCGGGGGTGATTCTCTCCAAAAATATCCAAGTGTTGAATTCACGTTAAAACTGGAGCAAATCCGGCTGGATTTTTCAGCGGGAGTTTCCAAATGAATCTCCCACATTGTGCATTGCAGAGTGCAGTAGCGTGAATCACCCTAAAGATCAGTGTGCTGTGCCTATTGCCATTGGAGAGGCCAGCAGCGTAGTGCTGAGCGAGTCACTGCGCATACGCTGATCGTTCAGAGCAGAGATTGATGCATGTGCAATAATCCTGCACTGCTGGCCTCCCGATGTCTGACTAGCCCCGCAACCCCCACACCGCCAGCTGTGTGAGCACCCCACCCCCAAGCGAGGCTCGATTGCTGGCCCCCCCCAACATGCTCGGACCAGACTCGAACCACTTCCCCCCACCCCCACTCAGCCCTGGCTATCCCTATCTCCCAATTGGTCCTGGCTCCCCCCCCATCCCCGCAGCCCCGGCATCCCCTCCCCCGCAGTTCTAACCCCTTCCCTGCAGTCCTGACTGACACAGCAGGCTGCCCCCTCCCACCTTGATGGCCAGCACTGATTGCTGGCCTCCCTCCCTCGATCACTCACCTGAATCATAGGGAGTGAGATAGCTTGATTTTGGGTTCGGACATAGCTCGGCGCAACATCGAGGGCCGAAGGGCCTGTACTGTGTTGTACTGTTCTATGTTCTGTCACTCAGCGCAAAGTACAGAGTGGCCACTGAACCCCCCGCACTCACAGATTGCACCCCTCATTCACCCTGAAATCCTACTCATCAGCCCCCCCTCCTCAAATTGGCCCCTCCCCTTGGCCGTGCCCTATGATCAGTGGGCAGTGCCAAAATGTCCCCTGGGCATTGGCACTTTAGCCCTCGGGCAGTGTCAGGGCCAGTTTGGCATTGCCAAGTTGGCAATGCCCAGGGGGCACCCCCTCACAGTACCCAACCCCATGGAACGTCTCGATGGCCCCTCATTTCTCGAGCGGGGTCAGTCCACCGCCTCACCTCAAGTGGGGAATCTATGCCAAACCCCGCTGGATTGAAATACTCCTGTCGGGGGAGGGAGAGGCTGATTTAAAACATATTCAAATGAAGGTCTGCAGACATTTTGCAACTGCACCAATTTCCTGGGCGGAGCTGACTGCACCAAAATTCCGGCTATGGGAGATGTGCAGCGGCCGTGAGGCCCAGCGAGGAGGCCCAGAACCTGCCCCTGCTCGAGTCTCCTGGTCACGGCACGACAAAAGCAGCAGAGCAGGGCTGAGAGAATCGTTCCCGTGATGTTTGAAGGACAATGATATCCTTTGACGAAGCTTGGAATACAAAAGGAATCATTTTCCCCTTTGTGTGGAAAGCTCTCACGGGTATTCTGGTCCTCACTGTTACAGTTGAGCTGATGGCTACAGTCACTATGCAGCCCACAGCACCCCCTGTTGGTTTCTTGTCATGCTAAAAACATCCTTCAATGTGCCCAGGGTTCTGAAACTGAAAACACTCAGGGCAGGCTGAAACCATCCAGAACGACATTCCTGGACTGAATAGGTCTTTTCAGAAACAAAGGCTGTAATGGTCTGAAGGCCCGGAAGGAGATGGCTGCAAACACAGGGAGGCACGGTGGCACAGTGGTTAGCACTGCTGTCTCACAATGCCAGGTGCCCGGGTTCAATTCCCAGCTTGGGTCACTGCCTGCGTAGAATTTGTACATTCTCCCTGTGTCTGCGTGGGGTTTCTCTGAGTGCTCTGGTTTCTTTCCTGATTCCAATGATATACAGGCCAGGTAGATTGGCCAAGCTTATTTGGTAGGAAGGACTATTACTTACGTGGCGAAAAACTGCATCAGGCGACGGTGCAGAGGGACCTCGGGGTCCTTGTGCATGAGTCGCAAAAACCCAGCTTGCAGGTGCAGCAGGTGGTCAGGAAGGCGAATGGGATGCTGGCCTTCATAGCGAGGGGGATTGAATATAAAAGTAGGGAGGTCTTGCTGTAGCTGTATAGGGCATTGGTGAGGCTGCAGCTGGAGTACTGTGTGCAGTTTTGGGCGCCGCACCTGCGCAAAGATATTTTGGCCTTGGAGGGAGTGCAGAGGAGGTTTACTAGGCTGATACCGGAGTTGAGGGGGTTGAGCTATGAGGAGAGGCTGAATAAACTAGGCTTGTACTCGTTGGAGTTTAGAAGAATGAGGGGAGATCTCATTGAGACGTATAAGATAATGAATGGGATGGATAGGATAGAGGTGGAGAGACTCTTCCCGCTCAAAAAAGACAGTAGGACTAGGGGGCACAGCCTCAAGATAAAGGGGGGGCGTTTTAGAACAGAGTTGAGGAGGAACTTCTTCACTCAAAGGGTGGTGAATCTCTGGAATTCTCTACCCGTTGAAGTGGCGGAGGCTGCCTCGCTAAATATTTTCAAGAAGCGGGTTGATGGGTTTTTGATATGAGAGGGGATTAAGGGTTATGGGGAGAGGGCCGGAAAGTGGAGCTGAGCCACGACAGATCAGCCATGATCTTACTGAATGGCGGGGCAGGCTCGAAGGGCCAGATGGCCTACTCCTGCTCCTATTTCTTATGTTCTTATGTTCTTATTTGCCCCTTAGTTTCAGGGAGTTAGCAGGGTAAATAAGTAGGTGTTATAGGGATAGGGCCTGGGTGATGTAGGACGGAAATAAAGCAAGTTGAGCCTTGGAGACTGAGTTGAACTTTGAGAAAAGTTTATATTTCACATGCGTGAGAGAGAGCTGGACTCCAGCCTGAAATCTTAGGTTTCCTGGGAGTCATTCTCTGCCCCTGATCGATTGGTACAAGTTAACATACCTTTAGTCACAAAGGTTTTTGAGGGGATTTCCACAGTCACTTCATTGCATTGTTAGTGTAAGCCTACTTGCGACACTAATAAGTAAACTTTATAACTTAGACATTTGTGATCATGGCAAAAAACAACTTGACTCCTTAAAATAAAAATATCAAGAAAGTTTATCTATTTTTTATTAGAATAAAAGGAGTTTGCACACAATTTTGGAGGCGGTACAAAGCATTTCAGAATGTTATAAAGTATAAAAAAATGCAATATTGCAAAGTAACTTTGGAAAGCAAGTGGGAACATTCTGGACATTCGTGTAGGAATGAGTCAATCTTCGAATCCAGTTCTGATCTATTTATGTTCTGTGGTTGAGGTTTCCACATAACCCGTCATTTGCTCACCTGGGGAACTGAAGGAGAAATTAATTTAAGCAACTGGACTGTCGGAAATGGATGAAGTGAAATACTTTGAGAGACTCTGGCAAAAAAAAATAGGTGAAAGAATGGTTAGGTATATCCTCACGTAAGTACTGAAGTGTGTCTGGCAGAACCTCAAACAGTGATATTGTTCAAATTTCCTGAGGTAGGGGGAACTTTCTATTTTGCCTGTGGTGCCCATAGCCCTGGAGCCCATCTTGGATTCCAGGTTCTACAATGCAATACACTGGGCGGGATTTTCCGGCCACACTGGCGCCAAGACTGGAAAATCCCATCTGGAGTCAATGGCCCTTTTCATGGTCTGCCCCCATCGGCTACGTTCCCACGGCAGCCGGAACGGGAAAGTTCCGCCAACTGTTTCTGATCCAGGAATACAGCTGGTGTTCTTTTATCCGTGTTCCAGGCCATTGAGGCATCTTGGATTCTTAAGGGGCTTGGACAGGGTAAGTGCTGAGAGAATGTTTCCCATCATGGGAGAATCTAGGAGCAGGGGGCACGGTCTCAGAATCAAGGGACACCAATTTAAGACTGGGACGAGGAGGAATTTCTTCTCTGAGAGGGTTGTGAGTCTTTGGAGCTCCTTGCCACAGAGAGCTGTGGGGGCAGAGCCCTTGTGTATATTTAATAGTGAGATAGACAGATTTTTGGTCAGTAAAGGAATCAAGGGTTACGGGAAAGGGCAGGAAAGTGGACGTGAGGAATGTTGGGATCAGCCATGATCCTTTTGAATATTGAAGCAGCTGGAGGAGCCGAACAGCCTTCTCCTGTTCCTGTTTCTTATGGTGTTACGGTCACCTTTGTACACAAGCAGGCATTTTAAATAAACATTGAATGAAGCTGAGTGCTTTGTATCCACTGTCTCCTTGGTATTTTCCCATCTTGGACTCCCATGTGTAAATGAAAAACTGCAGATGAAGTGACATTTTATTCTTTCTATTAACAAACATAACATTCACTCCAGCAGTTCTTGTTCTAACACTGGCCTGGTAATAATGGTTCATTTGGTTAGATTTCTTGAGGAGGAGTCATTTCCTTGTGGATTTTTTTTGCAGCTTTCAAAGTGCCTAAGCTTTTAGGTTGAAGTTAATTATCTATAAATATTAGAGGAAACAGGTTGAAAATATTATACCTGGGTCTTTTGCAAAATGTGCATAGCATGTGACTGAAACAGTGCAAGCAACCAGAGCACTGAAGAACAGCCAGCGGAATATCATCCATACCTCCAACAGAACGTCTCTGACAAAACAAGGAGCAATAATTAATACAAGGTAACTTATCCCAGGGTTTGTGTGATAATCTTGTGTGATAAGCACTGTGGTACAGTGGTTAGTACTGCTGCCTCACAGCCCCGAGGACCCGGGTTCAATTCCTGGCTTGGATCACTGTGTGTGCGGAGTCTGCATGTTCTTCCGTGCCTGCGTGGGCTTCCACAGGGTTCTCCGGTTTCTTCCCACAGCCCAAAGATACGCAGTTTATGTGGATTGGCCATGCTATAATTGCCCCTGAGTGCCCAACGATGAGCAGGTTAGGCGGATTGCCCATGGTAGATGAGTGGGTTTATGGGGATAGGGCAGAGGTGAGGGCCTGGCAGAGAGTCGGTGCTGAGTTGATGGGCCGAATGGACTCTTCTGCGTTGCAGGATTTCGATGACCATATTCAACCTCCCAAAATGTGTGCAACATCATATTGAAAGCACAGACAGTTTGTACAAGCTGTGGGCTGATTTTCAATGTGTAATCACATTAAGGAGTTATTGGGCTGTGTGTGCACAGGGAAAATATCTCCAACAGATTGAACCAACTTGAGGAGTTCATTTACTTATTCCTGAGCTGAGAGCTGAGCTTTGTTCTGGTGAGATTACATCTCACTGTTGAGGATACATTGCAGCAACTTTCTATGGTTTCTTCAACACGACCTTCCAAACATGTGACCATCTCCATTTAGCGAGACAAGGGCAGCAGGCATCACAGTGGCATCTGTAATTCCCCTTTTAACTCCCACACTAACTTGAATTGGAAGTGTATCACAGTTCTCTCACCTTTTCGGGGTCAAAACCCTCTCCACTGAATAACATTGTGGGTGCACTGACACCACATGGGGTTGAAAGTTGGTAACTTACCAACTCTTTCTCAAGGGTAATTAGGGATGGGGAATAAATGCAGGCTCTGTCAGCAGCACCCACATCCCCTGAATGAGTGAAACACCCGGCTGAGCTGACGGGTGCTCCCTGGTGGAAGGAATCAGCAGAAAGTTGCAATGCAATCCTCACATGCTATTGTACTGAATGATTATTGCCAGGACATGCAAGAACGTTGCTCCCCGACTTCGATGTTGTGTGTCTTAAATGGGAAGACAATCAATGGAAGAATTATGAGGAAAAAGGTGACACAAGATTGCCACTATCTGGATTGTGGGAATTTATAGATATTGCATTGTTCACCTTGACGTGTGGGGAAAGCAGGATTATCTATCAACTGTGGCTTCATTCAGAATGGAGCAAAAAATTGTTATTTATAAGATGCAAATTCCAAACTTACCTTGAGGTATTGTGGGAAACTTCTGATTTTCCTATTGTAGCAAATAAACATGAATGAATAATTCAATGAAGAACTGATAACCACCACAATTCTCTTCAGTAGACAGTACTTATAGAAAGTGAGCCTGGGTGTTGTGAGTGGGGGAATGGCAGGTTGGTGATGGGGAGGCAGGGGTTTAATTCATTCTGAAGACTGGCTGGTTAAGTTTCCTCATGTCAAATACAGGATGAATGAACAGTGATTTTGTGAATGGATTTCTGTGCCCTTAACTAACATGTTGGAAAGTGAGCTGAGGAGAAGATTTTGATTTGATTTATCACTGTCACATGTATTAGCATGCAGTGAAATGTATTATTTCTTGCGCACTAGACCGGCAAAGCATACCGTTCACAGAGACAGGAAGGAAGAGTGCAGAATGTGTTGTTACAGCCATAACTAGGGTGTAGAGAAAGACCAACTTAATACGAGGTAGATCCATTTAAAAGTCTGATGGCAGCAGAGAAGAAGCTGCTCTTGATTCGGTTGGTATGTGACCTCAGACTTTAGTATCTTTTTCCTGATGGAAGAAAATGGAAGAGAGGATGTCCGGGGTGTGTAAGATCCTTGATTATGCTGACTGCTTTTCCGAGGCAGCGTGAAGTATAGACAGGGTCAATGGGTGGGAGTCTGGTTTTCTGAGGGGGTTTCAAAGGGGCTAATAGTGTTGGAAATACAATATTCAGTGAGGTATAGCACAAAATTTCAATGTATTTTTATCTTGAGTGGTTACTATTAGTATCAGTGAAATTTTTGAAACTCTTTACCCAGAATCTTGTTAGAAGGTGGAACTTGTTCAATGTGGAATTGGGTTCAATAGCTCAAATCCAGTCCTGCTGGATTTTAGGCCTTGCTGGAAGGCGGTTGCGTGGTTCAGGCCACAGGTGGTTCATGCCTGTCTGGGTCGGCTGTTGCACGGGTCACTTAGAGTGGTGGAGACAGTGGAATATGAAGCAATGAAGCCAATAACTGGTCTTGAGCTACATGATGGTCAACAGAGTGCCTGGCTGAATTGTCCAGGTAAATTAAAAAAATACTTACTCAGTTAAGATTGGTGCATAGAACATCTTGAAAATATCTAATTTATGGACATTGCTGGTTTTATTATTGGTGAATCTGAAGGAACACTCTTGCTCCCATTTCCTATGTTTCTGTGTTTACCTGTACCATAAAGTGCAGTTGTGGCAAATATCACAGATCCTTTTAGGGGTAAATTGAGAGGAACTTACTGAGGGGGAAAAGAATAGAAGGGGATATGCTGCAAGATTGAGATGAGAGAGGGTGATAGGCTTGTGTAAAACATGAAGAACAGCATTGACCAATTGTTATTGTTTTGTGAATTTTATACAATACTGATTGAATTATAATAATTTGATACGGATCCTTACCTTCAGTAATTGTCAGCTTTTTAATGGCTACGATCTTTATGTCGTTGATATTCTCGGCTCCGCACCAATACTCTCCTTCATCATCTTTGTCTATGTTAGTCACGGTAACGGTAAAATCATGAGAATTATTAATAATAATTGAAACTTTCCCATGATTCCGATTCTCTGTAACTCCATCAGAGCTGGCAATAGTAATACATTTATTTACAGAGGTTGCTTTACATAAGAATTTCTTGTACGGTCTCTCCCTCTCTGTGAACAGACATGGTACAGAGGCGGCATGTCCCACAACACCACTTATGTTTGATAGGATTGGGTCCCATCTACCTGTTGGTAAATGAGAAAAAGAATCATTAAAAGTTCAAAATGGTGAAAAACTGAACATTTTTCATTGCCCAAAACATGATACATTAACCAAACATTGAAAATATCATAGAATCCCTACAGTGCAGAAAGAGGCCATGTGGCCGATCGAGTCTGCACTGACTCCCCAACAGAGCATCTTACCCAGCCCCAACCCCTCCCTAGGCCAGGATAACATCTAACAGCAAGCTCGCTAATAAGAGTGGCCACTTCTAAAGTCTTACAGCTAACTTAATGAAAAAACCTTCATAAAGACAGGTTATCTGTCTTCGCTAAACCAGGCAGGCACTTTCCAGACTGGATCACCCACCTGGTCCCGAGTGGTAACAACAGGCTGGATTTTGCTTGTAGATTTGTTTAAGGTGGAGGTTGTTTGGGGAATGGGGAAGTGTTGCTGAGTTCAGGTATGGTAGATTTGGTTAGGAATGAGGGGAAATTTGTGAATGAATGTGTGTGTGTGTGTGTGTGTGTGTATTACTCAGGTGCTTATGTGTCTTATAGAATTGTAGACCTGTTTCTCTGGATACCAACTGAAGTTAGGGATAATTTTGTAGCAGGGTGACCCTTTAGGGGGAAAAGCATTCCCGAGAGCCACGTGATCCCGCCGGACCCTATGGATTGTCAAGGCCGGACGCTGAGCCAATCAGCAAGAGGGTGTGTACCGTGGGTTGGAGGCAGGGAGCCGAGTTGTTGAGTCACATTGTAATTCAGTCTGACCTTGTCAGGTATATACATATATCCATATTGTCGGCAATAAAGCCTTATTGGTTCAAGTCACATTGAGCCGCCCTTGATTTATTACAACGTTACTATGGAGACACACAGCAATGAATTAAATCTCCTTCCAAATCTAGCATCTAGAAGGAGGAGGGAAGCAGGTGCATGGAAACACCACCACTGAGAAGCTTCCCTCCAAAACACACACACCATCCAGACTGGGGAATCTATTGCCGTTCCAGGAACAAAGAACAACACACACGGGAAACAGGCCCTTCGGCCCAACGAGCCCGCGCCACCAACTGTCCTTCACTGTCGCTGGCTGAATCCTGGAACTCCCTCCCTAACAGCACTGTGGGTGTACATACACCACATGGGCTGCAGCAGTTGAAGGAGGCAGCTCACCGCAACCTTCTCAAGGGTAATTAGGAATGGCCAATAAATGCTGTTGTAGACACATCCCGTGAATGAATGAATAAAAGAGGCTTGGGTGGGATATGATTTTTGGATTGTAGGGGTATAAAGGAAAGATAATAAAGGAGGAAAGGATGCGGAAACAGGTTAATGGAAATGGATAGAAATGGGAATATGGGAGGTCACTACTTGCACATGAGGAGTTGTGATATTTTATTAATCTGAGTTCACACAGCAGCTGTCCTGTGTTATTGCAGCCAGATCACATTATCAGAGCTATAATCAATCTTCTGAAATATTCTTACCTGAGAAAACTTTCAGCAATATAACATCTGAAATCTGTGATGTGTTTTGATATGGAGGTTCACACCAGTACGTTCCTGTATCTGTCTCCTTAAGTTGTAGTATAGTTACAGAAATGTTGCCGTTGGTATTAACGATTGATGTTCTTCCATCATCATTCCTGGTACTATTTCCATAAGTACTCGATGTCTGATTGCAACTGTTATTTGAAGTTTCCTTACACCACCAGACTTTTCGATGTCTGTGCTGTGCTGCCTGTGGACATTCCACAGTGATGGTTTCTCCCACTGCAGCTTTCATCACTATCGAGGCAGTTTGTTTCCGTAAAACTGTTGGTGAAACATAACGTTTTAAGAAAGCTGGAAATATCCCAACACCCAATTGTAGACAATCCTTTTGGTACAATGCTAGCCAGTGCTTCACAAGGGGACACACACAATTCCTGGGTGGGATTGGAATCAAGAATCTTAAAGCAGAGATGGAGGACATTTGGCCTGTCATGTCTGTGCTAGCTCGTTGGAAATTTATTATCCAATTGAATCCCATGGCCCAGCTTCCCCCACAACCCTGCACATTAGTCCCCTCCAAACACATGTCCAACTGCCTTTTAAATCTCTTCTTCATTTTCAATCCATCGATTAGATTTCCCTTTAATCTGCTCTGTTCCAAGGACAATAATCACAGTTTCTCCAATCTGTTCACATAACCAAAATCCCCTATCCCTGGCACCATCCTGGTGAATCTGCTTTGTGCCCTTGCCCGGGCATTAACCTCCTTCCTCGAGTGTGGTGCCCAGAATTGAACCCAGTCCTCCAGCAGAGACCTAATCAGTGATTAGTGAAGGTTGAGTGGAACTCCCCATTTCTCTAATTAATACTCCGATTTTATTCATTTATTTATCTTGTTGTCAAAAATCAGCTCACATTAACCATGCAATGAAGCTACTGTGAAAATCCCTTAGTCGTAAAACTTCAGTGCCTGTTCAGGTACACTGAGGGAGAATTTAGGATGGGCAATGCACTGAACCAGCACGTCTTTCAGTCTGTGGGGGAAACCAGAGCACCCAGAGGAAACCCACGCAGACAGGGAGAGAAAGTACAGACTCTGCACAGACAGTGACTCAAGCCAGGAATTGAACCCAGGTCCCTGGTGCTGTGAGACAGCAGTGCTAACCACTGTGACACTGTGCCATCCCCAAGAATCCCACAACTGTCTCTCAACCTGCCCGTCCACCAGTGGGGTGTTGCTGTCAGAGTGCACCGGAACCCAACTCCGGCATCTCCAAACTGGGCCAGGGGACAAGCGTGAGGAGGGCCTGGGGAGGAGAGCTGGTCACAAGGCCCAGGAGTGAGATTCTGTTGAGCAGAGCCCTGTATGTGTGAGTGAGTGTGTGTGGTAGTGAGAGAGAGAGAGTGTGTATGAGGGAGACAGTGAGAGAGAGAGAGAGGGAGAGTGTGTGCATTGTATATGGAGGGGGGAGAATTGGAGGAGAGTGAGAGGGAGAGGGAGTGAGGGGGAGAGTGTGGGTGTGAGAGAGGGGCATGATCAAATGTGGAAAAGAAATACTCCCAGATTTTTGAGGAAAACGAGCTGGTCATTTGTGGGTGACATTTTACAATAGTTTCAGATGACAAGCCGTTGTTGGGTCTATTTAGAGAATCCAATGCCACTAATTGCCTCTGCAGGGATGCAGAGATGGGCTCCTTTGTTTGCAGCGTACAGTTATACGTTTCAGCATCACCCTGGAATGGAGATATCCCGAGCAGACACAATTAACCGTTGCCTTTGCCACAAACAGTCGCACCACCACCGGTTCCTCAAGAGATTATACTGGCTCTGCATCTGGTAGAGACCTTGACAGTCTCGGCAATGTGTATAAAACTGTGGAGAAAAATAGATCCGGTATGGTCAAAAGTGATGAAGATGGTAATGTAAGGGTGGTGATATAAGTCAGAATAGCTCAAACCCTACCAAAGTAGAACATGGAGATACCCTGTGAAGATGGGATGCTGCTGTGGGTGGCTAGAGTTACAGTGCCACCACAGGGGAGATGACTCCAGGAAGGTATGATGACACAATGGATGGCACGGCTGCGTCACAGTGTCAGATACCAGGGTTCGATTCCCGGCTTGGGTCACTGCCTGTGTCGTGTCTGCACGCTCTCCCTGTATCAGTGTGGGTTTCCTCCAGGTGGTCCGGTTTCCTTCCACACTCCAAAGATGTGCTGGTTAGGTGAATTGGCCACGCAAAATTCTCCCTCAGTGTACCCAAACAGGCGCTGCATTGTGGCTACAAGGAGATTTTCACAGTAACTCCATTGCAGTGTGAATGTAAGCCTACTTGTGTCTTTAACTTTAATTCCTGTTACAAGAACTGCATCACTCCCATCCAGGTCAAAGTAGAATGAAGGCCCCAGGCATATGTGTTTTCACCAGGCATTGGGAAGGAAACAGAACGGATGGTTCATCAATGCCCGAGTTACGAAAATCAACGGGCTTCACCATCACAGGTGAATTTGCGTCATTGGGAATGGCCTGGTCAACCTTGGTGGAAGTTACAGGTAGATTTTGCCGGGCCATTTCTGGGTCATATGTTTCTTATATTAGTTGCGGTTGGCTGTGCTGTTGATGAAGTCCCCAACAGCCATGGACACCATCGATAGATTGAGGAAATTCTCCACTATCCATGGCATTCCGGAAGTGGTTGAGTCGGACAATGGCACATCGTTCACTGTGGAAGAGTGCCAAAAATTCCTCAAGTCCAATGGCATTCACCATGTGAGGTCAACACCTTCCCACCCAGTCTCAAATGGACCAGTGGAGCGTGCGGTACAAACATTCAAGTCATCAATAATTAAACAAGTAAACTGTCCTCTTCCTTTATGTATGGACAGTTTTTTGTCTTATAAAACCACCCCAAACGTGACCACAGGGGTTACTCCAGCAGAGTTGCTGATGGGATGCCAGTTCAGAACACTATTGGACATGACATTCCCAAATTTGGCAGGGAGTGTGCAGGATAGGCTAGTCTTTCAGATGGAAAACAGTGATTCGAGAAAAGGAAACAGAATGTTTCAAGTGGGGGGATGCAGTCTTGTTTCCAAATTTTACACCATCCTGGGTGGCTGGTGAAGAGAACAGGACTGGTGTCCGACGTTGTGGAGATACAAGGCTGTCGGCTCAGGAAGCAGGTAAACCATCGAAGGAGGAGAGAGTGATGGACACAGAGGATCAACAGGCGCCCCCTGCAGTTGGGTGAAGTTTGCCAGGGTTGGTTACTGGGATTTTGGTGGAGAATGTGGGAGCGCAGCAACCGCTGGCTGTGGAGACTGAGGAACAGAAGCTGCTGAAGATCCACCAGATCCTGGATTAATGAGTCTGCCTTTCTCGTATGTCCCGTCTGGCCCTTTAAACTTAGGAGAGCAAACCACTGAACTGAGGCACTTTACCAGAGACTGGATTCCTCCAGACTGATTAAATCTTCGATGGGTTTTCTATTTCTGTTACTCTTTCCACGTTTATACTTATCGTGTTCTTTATTCCTCCATAGCTGTATTTTGGATTTTAGGGGGAAGGATTGTGGTCCTTTAATTGGGATGGGGGAGTGTTTAGAGGGTCATGTGGTCGGGTCAGGCCCTGTGGATTCTCAAGCCTGGAAGCTGAGCCAATCGGCAAGAGGGTGCGTCCCACGGGTTGAGGAAGGTTTTGCAGTAGGAGCCAGGGAGCCGAGTAGTAGATTTGCATTGTAATTCATTCTGACCTTGTTGTATAGATATATATATATATTTTTATAACAAAGAACAAAGAACCGTAAGCACATGAACAGGCCGTTCGGCCCTCCCAACCTGTGCTGATCATGCTTACTTATCTAAATCATTTGCTTATATCCCTCTATTCCCCATTTGTTCCTATGCCTATCGATATACGTCTTATATGTGACTAAAGTAATTGCCTCTATCACCTCACTTGGCAGTGTATTCCAGGCCTCCATCATCCCCGGTGTGAAAAACCTTCCCCCGCACATCTCCACTCAACCTTTCCCCCCTTAACTTGAACTTGTGCTCCTTTGTAATTGTCCTTTCTGCCCTGGGAAAAAGCTTCCAAATGTTCACCCTATCTATACCTGACATAATTTTATTAATTTCCACCGGTTCGTCTCAGCCTCCGTCTTTCCAGGGAGAACAATCCCAGTTTATTCAATCTCTCCTCATATCTAATACCCTCCAAACCAGGCAACATCCTGGGAAACTTTTTCCACACTCTCTCCAAAGCTTCCACATCCTTCTGATGTTGTGGTAACCAGAATTGGACACAGTATTCCAAATGTGGCCTAACCAACGTTTTAAACAATTGTAACATAATTTGCCAACTTTTATACTCGATGCCCAGTCCGATGAAGGCAAGCATGCGATATTGTTGGAAATAAAAGCATTTATTGATTCAAGCCACATTGAGTCACCCTCGATCTATTGGAAGTTACTATGAAGACACAAAGCAACGAATTAAATCTCCTTCCAAACCTGTAACATCTAACACCTAGAAGGAGGAGAGAAGCGGGTGCATGGGAACATCACCACTGACAAGCTTCCCTCCAAAACACACACCATCCAGACTGGGGAATAAATCGTCGTTCCTTCACTGTCACTGGCTCAATCCTGGAAATCCCTCCCTAACAGCACTGTGGGTGTACATACACAGTGTTTGAAGAAGGCAGTTCAAGGATAAATGGAAAGGATGTGGAAATAGGTTAATGGAAATGGATAGAAATGGGAATATGGGAGGTCACGACTTATACATGAGGAGTTGTGGTATTTTATTAATCTGAATTCACACAGCAACTGTCCTGTGTTATTGCAGCCAGATCACATTATCAGAACTATGATCAATCTTCTGAAATATTCTTACCTGAGAAAACCTGCAGTATTATAGCATCTAAAACATGGATATAGTTTTGTTCTTGAGGTCCACACCAGTATGTTCCTGCATCTGTCTTCTGAAGTCGTTGCATGGTTATGGAAATTTTACCGTTGGTATTAGCGATCGATGTTCTTGCATCAACATTCTTGACTGTTTCTCCATAAGTGCTCGATATATGATTGCAATAAGTTTCTGAAGTTTCCTTACACCCCCAGATTTCATGTTGTATATACTGTGTTGTCTGTGGACATTCCACAGTGATGGTTTCTCCCACTGCAGCTTTCATCACTATCGAGGCAGTTTGTGTCCGTGTAACTGTTGGTGAAACATAACATTTTAAGAAAGCTGGAAATATCCCAACACCCAATTGTAGACAATCCTTTTGGTACAATGCTAGCCAGTGCTTCACAAGGGGACACACACAAGTCCTGGGTGGGACTGGAATCAAGAATCTTAAAGCAGAGATGGAGGACATTCGGCCTGTCATGTCTGTGCTAGCTCGTTGGAAATTTATTGTGCAATTGAATCCCAAGGCCCAGCCTCCCCCACAACCCTGCACATTAGTCCCCTCCAAACATATGTCCATCTGCCTTCTGAAAGTTCCTTTGGAATCTCATTCCATTACCATTCCAGGTGGCGTATTCTGCATCATAACAATCTCCTGCATGAAATAATTTCCCCTCATTTATCCACTGGTTTGTATTCCAACTATTTGAAATCTATGATCTCTGGTTACCAATCCACCAGCGAGAGGAAATAATTTCTCTCTCCACTTGCTGTATTAAAACCCTTCCTCATTTTCAATACATTGATTAGATTTCCCTTTAATCTGCTCTGTCCCAAGGACAATAATCCCAATTTCCCCATCCGTTCACATTACCAAACTCCCTCATCCCCGGCATCATCCTGGTAAATCTGCTCCGTGCCCTTGCCAGGGCCTTAACCCCCTTCTTCGATGTGGAACCCAGAATTAAATCCAGAACTCCAGCAGAAAGCTACCCAGTGAGCAGGAAAGGTTTAGTGTTACTCCTCATTTTTATAACTAATATTCCCATTTAAAATCCCAAGAATCCCACAACTGTCTCTCAACCTGCCCTTCCACCAGTGGGGTGTTGCTGTCAGAGTGCACGGAATCCAACTCCAGCGCCTCTAAACTGGGCCTGGGGACAAGTGTGAGGAGGGCCTGGGGAGGGGAGGAGAACTGGGCAACAAGGCCCAGGAGTGAGGCCCTGCTGAGCAAAGCCCTAAATCAGGATGGAGGGCAGAAGAGTAAGACTGCTGTGTGTGTGTGTGTGTGTGTGTGTGTGTGTGTGTGTGTGTGTGTGTGTGTGTGTGTGTGTGTGTGTGTGTGTGTGTGTGTGTGTGTGTGTGTGTGTGTATGAGTGTGGACAGAGTGAGAGAGAGTGAGAGGAAGGTAGAGCACGTGTGTGAGTGGGAGCGAGAATAAGAGACTGATAGAATGTGTTAATGTGTTTGGGAGTGAGGGGGACTAAGAGTGTGTGGGAGGAAGAGTGAAAGAGAGGGTCTGAGAGGGAGAGAGTGAGGGGGAAAGTCTGTGTGTGAGAGAGGGACATGATCAAATGTGGAAAAGCCATAGTCCCAGATAGATGAGGAAAATGAGGTGGTTATTTATGGGTGACATTTTACAATAGTTTCAGATGACAAGCCATTGTGGGTCTATTTAGAGAAACCAGCGCCACTAATTGCCTCTGCAGGGATGCAGAGATGGGCTCCTTTGTTTGCAGCGTACAGTTATACATTTCAGCATCACCCTGGAATGGAGATATCCCGAGCAGACACAATTAACCGTTGCCTTTGCCACAAACAGTCACACCACCACCGGTTCCTCAAGAGATTATACTGGCTCTGCATCTGGTAGAGACATAGAACATAGAACATTACAGCGCAGAACAGGCCCTTCGTCCCACGATGTTGCGCCGACCAGTTGAAAAACAATGACCCTCTAACCTAAACCAAACCCTTACCATCCATAAGCCTATCCACGGATCTCTTAAACGCCCCCAAACTAGGCGCATCTACAACTGCAGCAGGCAGGGCATTCCAATCCCTCACCACCCTCTGGGTAAAGAACCTACCTCTGACATCTGTCCTAAACCTACCACCCCTTAATTTAAAGCTATGCCCCCTCGTGCTAGCTTTCTCCATCTGAGGAAAAAGGCTATCACTGTCCACCCTATCTAAACCTCTAATCATCTTACATGTTTCAAAAAGGTCCCCTCGTAGCCTCCTTCTTTCTAACGAAAACAACCTCAAATCCCTCAGTCTCTCCTCATAGGACCTCCCCTCCATACCAGGCAACATCCTGGTAAACCTCCTCTGCACCCTCTCCAAAGCCTCCACATCCTTCCTATAATGTGGGGACCAGAACTGCACACAATACTCCAAGTGCGGCCGCACCAGAGTTTTGTACAGTTGCAACATGACGCTGCGGCTCCTAAATTCAATCCCCCTACCAATAACGCCAAGACACCGTATGCCTTCCTAACAACCCTATCTACTTGATTCCCAACTTTCAGGGATCTATGTACACATACACCTAGATCCCTCTGTTCATCCACACTATTCAGAGTCCTACCGTTAGCCCTATACTCTACACATCCGTTATTCCTGCCAAAGTGAATAACCTCACACTTTTCCGCATTAAACTCCATCCTCCACCTCTCGGCCCAGCTCTGCAACTTGTCCAAGTCTCCCTGTAGACTAAGACACCCTTCCTCACTATCTACCACACCTCCGACTTTGGTGTCATCAGCAAATTTGCTAATCCACCCAACTATACCCTCATCCAGATCATTTATAAAAATTACAAACAGCAGTGGCCCCAAAACAGATCCCTGAGGCACACCACTCGTAACTGAACTCCATGTCGAATACTTACCATCAACCACCACCCTCTGTCTCCTATCTGCTAGCCAATTCCTGATCCAATTACCTAAATCACCCTCAATCCCATACATCTGCAATTTCTGCAGAAGCCTTCCATGGTGAACCTTATCAAACGCCTTACTAAAGTCCATATATACCACGTCAACTGCCTTATCCCCATCCACTTCTTTGGTCACTTTCTCAAAAAACTCAATAAGGTTAGTAAGGCACGACCTACCCTCCACACAACCATACTGACTATCTCTAATCAATTCATTACTCTCCAAATAACTATAAATCCTATCCCTAATAATTTTTTCTAAAACCTTGCCCACAACAGAAGTAAGACTCACCGGTCTATAATTCCCGGGGAAGTCTCTGTTCCCCTTCTTAAACAATGGGACAACATTTGCTAACCTCCAATCTTCTGGCACTATACCGGTGACGAACGACGACCTGAAGATCAGAGCCAGAGGCTCTGCAATTGCCTCCCAGAGAATCCTAGGGTAAATCCTGTCCGGCCCAGGGGACTTATCTATTTTCAAACCCTCAAGAATAACTAGCACATCCTCCTTATCAACTGCAATACTGTCCAGTTTACAACCCTATAACCCAGTGTTCTCCACAGCTACATTTATGTCCCCCTGCCCATCAATTTAGATTCACAAGTTTTGCGCCTAATTTCAAAGGTTCAAGTGAACCAAATACATGTTTAATCAGGTATAATGTAAGCAGTTGCAGTTCACAGAACATATGGGTTTAACATGGAATTTATTGCACCAAAGTTCAAAAAAATGGTATTTACATTCTGAAACAAAAAGACAAGTACTTCATGGAATGGTCAGTTTCTTAAAACTGAGAGCAACATCCAGAATTTATGCTGTATATTTTCCAAGAATATCTCCATCTCTAAACAAGTAGTAATCCTTATCTTCCAAGACAACTTTAGTCCCTCCATATTCTGGAAGTAGAACTGTTTCACCAACTTTTACATTAACTGGTTGGATTTCACCATTCTTTACTCGGTTACCAGCTCCAACCGCTACAACTGTTGCTTGAAGCACTTTTCCCTAGGATTTTTCTGGAAGCATGATGCCGCCTTTTGTTACTTTTTCTGCTGCAACCCTTTCCACCAAAACGCGATCAAAGGGGGGTAAAAATTTTTTGAACGCCTGACCTGCCATGCCTGCTATTGTCTGTAGAAAGTGCTAGAAACAAGGCGAGCCTCTTGCAGCAGCCTCTCCACGTGAACAAATACCTTCAAACCCGGAGACGTGACCTCGAACGTCAGGAGAATGTTACATTGGGAAATGTCTCAATTCTACAGCTTTACAAACTCCTACAACAGCTCCGGCTGCATTTCATAGCCACAGCGCTTCGGGGGAAGTTTAAAATGCAATTTTAGGGAGGAAATGCAAAAAAATAAAATTATTGCACAAGGTCAGCGTGCACTTTACCATTCTGTGTGAGACCTTACCAGTCTCTGTGAAACATATAAAACTGTGGAGAAAAATAGATCCGGTATGGTCAAAACTGAAGAAGGTGGTAATGTAAGGGTGGTGATATAAGTCAGAGTAGCTCAAACCCGACCAAAGTAGAAGGATGGAGATACCCTGTGAAGATGGGATGCTGCTGTGGGTGGCTAGAGTTATAGTGCCACCACAGGGAAATGACTCCAGGCAGGCACGATGGCAAAGTGGTTAGCACTGATCTGTCACAGTGCCAGGGACCAGGGTTCGAATCCCGGCTTGGGTCACTGTCTGTGTCATGACTGCATGATCTCCCCGTGTCTGTGTGGGTTTCATCCGGGTGCTCCAGTTTCCTCCCACACTCCAAAGATGCGCTGGTTAGGTGCATTGGTCGTGCTAAGTTCTCCCTCAGTGTGCCCGAACAGGCGTCGGAATGTGGCGACTGGGAGATTTTCACAGTAACTCCATTGCTGTGTGAATGTAAGCCGACTTGTGACTTTAACTTTAATTCCTGTTACAAGAACTGCATCACTCTCATCCAGGTCAAAGTAGAATGAAGGCCCCAGGCATATGTGTTTTCACCAGGCATTGGGAAGGAAACAGAACGGATGGTTCATCAATGCCCGAGTTACGAAGATCAATGGGCTTCACCATCACAGGTGAATTTGCGTCGTTGGGAATGGCCTGGTGAACCTTGGTGGAAGTTACAGGTAGATTTTGCCGGGCCATTTCTGGGTCATATGTTTCTTATATTAGTTGTGATTGGATGTGCAGTTGATGAAGTCCCCAACAGCCATGGACACCATTGATAGGTTGAGGAAATTCTCCACTATCCATGGCATTCCGGAAGTGGTTGTGTCGGACAATGGCACATCATTCACTGTGGAAGAGTGCCAAAAATTCCTCAAGTCCAATGGCATTCACCATGTGAGGTCAACACCTTCCCACCCAGCCTCAAATGGACCAGTGGAGCGTGCGGTACAAACATTCAAGTCATCAATAATAAAACAAGTAAACTGTCCTCTTCCTTTATGTATGGACAGTTTTTTGTCTTATAAAACCGCCCCAAACGTGACCACAGGGGTTACTCCAGCAGAGTTGCTGATGGGATGCCAGTTCAGAACACTATTGGACATGATATTCCCAAATTTGGCAGGGAGTGTGCAGGATGGGCTAGTCTTTCAGAAGGAAAACAGTGATTCGAGAAAAGGAAACAGAGTGTTTCAAGTGGGGGGATGCAGTCTTGTTTCCAAATTTTACACCATCCTGGGTGGCTGGTGAAGAGAACAGGACTGGTGTCCGACGTTGTGGAGATACAAGGCTGTCGGCTCAGGAAGCAGGTAAACCATCGAAGGAGGAGAGAGTGATGGACACAGAGGATCAACAGGCGCCCCCTGCAGTTGGGTGAAGTTTGCCAGGGTTGGTTACTGGGTTTTTGGTGGAGAATTGGTGGGGATATTGATAGGCTGGTGTATTGGGCAGATACACGGCAAATGGAGTTTAATCCGGATAAATGTAAGGTGATGCATTTTGGCCGGAATAATATAGGGGGGAGTTATATGATAAAGGGTAAGCCCATAAGGAATATAGAATCGCAGCGAGACCTGGGGGTGCAAGTGCACAAGACTTTGAAGGTGGCAGTGCAAGTGGAGAATGTGGTGGAGAAAGCCTATGGTATGTTAGCCTTTATCGGAAGGGGTATAGAATATAAGAGCTGGAGTCTAATGTTGCAGTTGTACAGAACGTTGGTTAGGCCGCATTTGGAGTACTGCGTCCAGTTCTGGTCGCCTTACTACCGGAAGGGCATGGAGACTCTGGAGAGAGTGCAGAGGAGGTTTACCAGGATGTTGCCTGGTATGGAAGGACTGGGTTATGAGGAAAGATTGAACAAATTGGGGCTGTTTTCCCTTGAAAGACGGCGACTGAGGGGGGATCTAATAGAGGTGTATAAGATTATGAAGGGTATAGATAGAGTAAAGAGGTAAGCTATTTCCTATGATAGAGACACATCGGACAAGGGGCCATGGGCTTAAGGTGAGGGGGTAGAGGTATAACGCAGATATTAGAGGGTGGTTTTTCACACAGAGGGTAGTGGGCGTATGGAATGGTCTGCCAAGTAAGGTGATGGAGGCAAACACGCTAGAGTCATTTAAGAGTAACTTAGACAGGCACATGACTGGGTTGGAGATGGGTTGATATAGGAGATTGTTTTAAATAAGGGTTATTAGCATTGGAGTGTCCCTGGTAAGGCAAATGGATATGGTACAAAAATAATGTTTTTTTTCTCTTTTCATTCACAGGTTTTAAGTCGGTCCACCTCGTGTCCACCGAGGGGCATACACGCGATGGGTCGTACTGGGGCTGCTCTTGGTTGTTCGAGATTGGCCTAGTGCTTCATGTCGTTAGTGTGTTCCTAAACTGGACAAGATACTGGGCAAGACGACAGCTCAGTGACTATCGCTGATTGCTGTGCAGACACATGGATTTGGGCCAGTGTCGGTGGGAGTTTGCGCATTCTCCCCGTGCTTGCGTGGGTTTTCTCCGGGTGCTCCGGTTTCCTCCCACACCCCAAAGATGTGCTGTTCGGCTGATTGGCAGGAATAAATTGTCCCTAAATTAGTTTCCCTCAATGTGGATGGCCATAAAACATTAGACAAGGGTCATGGGTGGAGAGGGGGACTGGTGGTGTTAAGATGGCGGCGTGGGCTCGTTGGGCCAAAGGACCTGTTTCCCGGGCTGTTTTTGTTCTTTGCTCTTTGTAGAGTGTGGGAGCGCAGCAACCGCTGGCTGTGGAGACTGAGGAACAGAAGCTGCTGAAGATCCACCAGATCCTGGATTAATGAGTCTGCCTTTCTCGTCTGTCCCATCTGGCCCTTTAAACTTAGGAGAGTAAACCACTGAACTGAGGCGCTTTACCAGAGACCGGAATTCTCCAGACTGATTAAACCTTTGACGAGTTTTCCTGTCCTTTATTCCTCCATAGTTGTATTTTGGATTTTAGGGGGAAGGATTGTGGTCCTTTAATTGGGATGGGGGAGTGTTTAGAGGGTCATGTGGTCGGGTCAGGCCCTGTGGATTCTCAAGCCTGGAAGCTGAGCCAATCGGCAAGAGGGTGCGTCCCATGGGTTGGGGAAGGTTTTGCAGTTGGAGCCAGGGAGCCGAGTAGTAGATTTGCACTGTAATTCATTCTGACCTTGTTGTATAGATATATATATATATTCTTATTACAAAGAACAAAGAACAACACAGCACGGGAAACAGGCCCTTTGGCCCAACGAGCCCACGCCGCCATTTTAACATTATCAGTCCCCTCTCCACCCATGACCCTTGTCTATGCTTATGGCATTCCACACTGAGGGAAGACTAATTTAAGGACAATTTGTTACACCAATCAGCCTAAGAGCACATCTTTGAGGTGTGGGAGGAAACCAGACCACCCGGAGAAAACCCACGCAAACACGGAGAGAATGCGCAAACTCCCGCAGACACTGGCCCAAATCCATGAATCTGCACAGCAAACAGTGACAGTCTCTGAGCTGTCGTGTTTGGACATGTAAGCACATGAACAGGCCGTTCGGCCCTCCAAGCCTGCGCTGATCATGTTTACCTATCTAAACCAATTGCTTATATCCCTCCATTCCTCGTTTGTTCGTATGCCTATCGATATACGTCTTATATGTGACTAAAGTAATTGCCTCCATCACCTCACTTGGCAGTGCGTTCCAGGCCCCCATCATCCCCGGTGTGAAAAACCTTCCCCTACACATCTCCACTCAACCTTTCCCCCCTTAACTTGAACTTGTGCTCCCTTGTAATTGTCCTTTCTGCCCTGGGAAAAAGCTTCCAAATGTTCACCCTATCTATACCTGACATAATTTTATAAAGTTCTACCAGGTCGTCTCAGCCTCCGTCTTTCCAGGGAGAACAATCCCAGTTTATTCAATCTCTCCTCATATCTAATACCCTCCATACCAGGCAACATCCTAGTAAACTTTTTCCACACTCTCTCCAAAGCCTCCACATCCTTCTGATGTTGTGATAACCAGAATTGGACACAGCATTCCAAATGTGGCCTAACCAATGTTTTAAACAACTGTAACATAATTTGCCAACTTTTATACTCGATGCCCAGTCCGATGAAGGCAAGCACGCGATATTGTTGGCAATAAAACATTTATTGTTTCAAGCCACATTGAGTCTCCCTCGTTCTATTACAAGTTACTGTGGAGACACAAAGCAATGAATTAAATCTCCTTCCAAACCTGCAACATCTAACACCTAGAAGGAGGAGAGAAGCGGGTGCATAGGAACACCACCACTGACAAGCTTCCCTCCAAAACACACATACCATCCAGACTGGGGAATATATCACCGTTCCTTCACTGTCACTGGCTCAACCCTGGAACTCCCTCCCTAACAGCACTGTGGGTGTACGTACACTTCATGAGCTGCAGTGATTCAAGAAGGCAGTTCAAGGATAATTAGGGATGTGCAATAAATGCTGTTCCAGACACTCACATCACATGAAAGAATCAATAAAGGAGCCTTGGGTGAAATATAATTTTTGATTTGTAAAAGTATAAATGGAAAGGATGGGGAAATAGGTCAATGGAAATGGATAGAAATGGGAATATGGGAGGCCACTACTTGTACATGAGGGGTTGTGGTATTTTATTAATCTGAATTCACACAGCAACTGCCCTGTGTTATTGCAGCCAGATCACATTATCAGAACTATGATCAATCTTCTGAAATGTTCTTACCTGAGAAAACCTGCAGTATTATAACATCGAAAGAATGGATCCTGTTCTGTTCTTGTGGTCCACACCAGTATGTTCCTGTATCTGTCTTCAGAAGCCGTTTTATGGTTACAGAAATTTTACCGTTGATATTCGCGATCGACGTTCTTGCATCACCATTCCTGATACTATATCTATAAGTGCTCGATATCAGATTGCAATTATTAACTGAAGTTTCCTTACACCACCAGATCTCTCGATGTTTATACTGTGTTGCCTGTGGACATTCCACGGTGATGGTTTCTCCCACTGCAGCTTTCATCCTTATCGAGGCAGTTTGTGTCCGTAAAACTGTTGGTGAAACATAACGTTTTAAGAAAGCTGGAAATATCCCAGAACCCAGTTGTAGACAATCCTTTTGGTACAATGCTAGCCAGTGCTTCACAAGGGGACACACACAAGTCCTGGGTGGGACTGGAATCAAGAATCTTAAAGCAGAGATGGAGGACATTCGGACTGTCATTTCTGTGCTAGCTCATTGAAAATTTATTGTCTAATTGAATCCCGAGGCCCAGCCTCCCCCACAACCCTGCACATTAGTCCCCTCCAAACACATGTCCAACTGCCTTTTAAATCCCTTCCTCATTTTCAATACTTTGATTAGATTTCCTTTTAATCTGCTCTTTTCCAAGGACAATAATCCCAGTCTTTTCAACCTGTTCACATAACCAAACTCCCCCATCCCTGGCACCATCCTGGTCAATCTGCCCTGTGCCTTTGCCTCCTTCCTTGGGTGTGGGGCCCAGAATTGTAAAGTTTATTTACTTGTCACAAATAGGGTTACATTAACACTGCAATGAAGTTAGTGTGAAAATCTCCTCGTCGCCACACAGCGGCATCTGTTCGGGTACACTGAGGGAGAATGCATCTAACCAGCAAAACTTTCAGTTTGTGGGAGGAAACTGGAGCACCCTGAGGAAACCCATGCAGACATGGGGAGAACATGCAGGCTCCACACAGGCAGTGACCCAAGCCAGGAATCGAATCTTGATCCCTGGTGCTGTGAGGCAGCAGAGCTAATCACTGTGAAACCATGCACCCCCTTTTTATATCCCCATATTGGAGTACCCAATACTCCAGCAGAGACCTAACAAGTGAGCATTAAAAGTTTCATGTAACTCCTCATTTTTATAATTAATATTCATATTTAAAATCCCAAGAATTCCACAACTGCCTCTCAACCTGCCCTTCCACCAGTGGGGTGTTGCTGTCAGAGTGCACGGAATCCAACTCCAGCACCTCCAAACTGGGTCTGGGTGTGAGGAGGCCCTGGGGAGGAGAGCTGGCCACAAGACCCAGGAGTGAGACTCTGCTGAGCAGAGCCCTGTATGTGTGAGTGAGTGTGTGTGGGAGTGAGAGAGGGATAGTGTTTTTGTGGGAGAGAGAGAGAGAGAGAGAGACAGTGTGTGCATGTGTGTGTTTGAGAGCGAGTAAGAGAGTAAGTGAGGGTCTATGTGTAAGGGAATGAGTGAGTGTGCGTGCATGTCTGTGTGAGGGATTGTGTGGGTGTGTGTCCTTGGGAGTGAGAGTGTGTGTGTCTGTAAGGGAGGGAGAGAGGCATGTGTGTGCGTGCGCATGTGTGTGTTTGTGTGTGTGTATGAGTGAGTGTGTTTGTGTGTGTGCATGTATGTGTGAGTGTGTGTGTGCATGCATGTGAATGCATGTGTGTGTTTATGTGAGTATGTGTGTGTGTATGGATGTGTGCAGGTGAGTTTGCATGCATACATGTGTGTGTGTATGTGTGTGTGTGCGTGCATGTGTATGTGTGTCTGTGGGTGCGTGTATGTGTGTGTGCGTGCATCTGTGAATGTGTGTGTATGTGTGTGCGTGCATGTTTGCCCATGTGCTTGTGTATGCATATGTCTGTATGTGCATGCGTGAATGTGTGTATGTGTGTGTGTGTGTGTGTGTTTTTATGCGTTTGTGTGTGTGTGACTGTGTGTGTGCGCATGTGTGTATGTGAATGTGTGTGTAGGTATGTGCGTATGAATTGAATGCTGAGCATGTGTGCATGCGTTTGTGTGTGTCTGTGTGTATGTGTGTGTGTCTGTGTGTGCATGTGTATGACTGTGTGTGCTTGTGTATGTGTGTGTGCATGCATGTGCATGTGTGTATGTGCATGCGTGCATGTGTGTGTATGTAAGTGTGTGAATGTGCGTGTGGGTGTGTGTATGTATTTATGTATATGTGCGTGTGTGAGTGAATGTGCATGTGTATGTGTTTGTGTTAGAGTGTGTATGTGTGTGTGTTCACATGTTTATTTGAGTGAGTGTGCATGCGTGTGTGTGTGTTCATGTGTATGTGTATGTGTATATGTGTGTGTATATGTGTGTACGTGTGTGTGTGTGTGTTTGTGTGAGTGTAGGTGTGTGTGTGTATGTGGCTGTGTGTCAATGTACATGCATGTCTGTATGTGTGTGTATGTGCATGTGTGTATATGCATGCCTGTGTGTGTATGTATGTGCGTGTGTGCATGTGCATATGTGTGTGCGTGTTTGTGTGTGTGTATGTGTGTGCGTGCATGTTTTCGTGTGTGCATGTGTGCGTGTATGTGCGTGTGTATGTGTACGTGTGCGTTCTGTGAACACAGAACAAAGAACAAAGAAAATTACAGCACAGGATCAGGCCCTTTGGCCCTCCAAGTCTGCACTGACCATGCTGCCCGACTGAACGAAAACCCCCTATCTTCTGGGGATCATATCACTCTATTCCCATCCTATTTATCGACTTGTCAAGATGCCCCCTTAAAAGCCACTACCGTATCCGCTTCTGCTACCTCCCCCGGCAATGAGTTCCAGGCACCCACCACCTACTGTGTAAAAAATCGGCCTTTAAACCTTACCCCTCGCACCGTAAACCTGTGCCCCCTAGTAATTGACTCTTCCATCCTGTGAAAAAACTTCTGACTATGCACTGACTATCCATACCTCTCATAATCATGTAGACTTCTATCAGTTCTCCCCTCAACCTCTGTTGTTTCAATGAGAATAAACCAAGTTTCTCCAACCTCTCCTCATAGCTAATGCCCTCCATACCAGGCAACATCCCGGTAAATCTTTTCTGTACCTTTTCCAAAGCCTCCACATCCTTCTCGTAGTGTGGCGAGCAGAATTGAACACTATATTCCAAGTATATACATACTTTGGACCAGCTCCTTCAGGATTGAGCCAATCATGACAGCGGCCATCTCTGTGATGCATTTGGTGTCTGGATGTGTTCTGGGACAGCTGCCATTGCAGTAGGATGTGGGATACAGGAATGCGACACCAGCTCACTGAGAGGGAGAAGCACATTCAGCAGGTAAGGCCCTCGTCCTAGCACTGGGGTGAGGCAATTTGAAGCCTGTACTCTTCCAGTAGGAGCAATATACCCTGCTTTTCGAGTAATGTCCTTTCTTCCTTTTTGTCATCGCAAGCAGGAGTGAATCAGTTAATGGCCTCAATTATAGAATCTCAGCACCAGGGCTGTGATCTCATTCATCTTCCCAGCCTGATCAATATTTTATACAGATAAAAACCTGGGTCATGTGAAGCCACATTCTCTATGAATATAGAGGGTCCTTTAGACCCCAGAAGTTTTGTCCGCGTTTCTTTAATCATATTTGAAGCAGAAATACACCTAAAATGTCACGTTGATCTATATTATGAAGTGATGTTAATTGGTCAGAAATGAGGGTGTGTTATCTTATTCAATAGATAGGATGGCAGGAAAGATAGTTGAGGACGTAGGCAAGAATTTCTTCAACATGGCATTTGCTCAACATGTGGGGAAGTAATGGGTTCAATCCGTATCCTGAGATATTTGATTTCCATGTGGGCAACGTAGTAAAGCTTATTTATTAGTGTCACAAGTAGGCTGACATTAACTTTGCAATGAAGTTACTGCGAAAATGCCTTCGTCGCCACACTCAGGTGTCTATTTGGGTACACCAAGGGAGTATTTGCATGACCAAGCATCTAACCAGCATGTCTTTTGAGCTTTGGGAGGAAACCAGAGCATCCGGAGGAAACCCACAGACATGGGGAGAATGTGCAGAGTCTGCACAGACTGTGACCCAAGCTGTGAATCGAACCCAAGTCCCTGGCGCTGTGAGGCAGCAGTGCTAACCACGCTGTCACCGTATTTCACAGCACAGAAAGAAACTCTACTGCCCATCATTGTAACTGCAGAACTCTCAGGAAGAACTATCCAAGCTGTCCTTATTCCCCATCTTCCTCTCTTTTCTTTACTTTGGGCATGAAAGGTATGATGGATTCTATTCCTGTCGCTATCTCTGGGTGGCAGGAGTGAGCACCATGTGGATTTCTAGATTAATTTGCAAATTGTACTCATTTGTTCACATTCCTGTAATGTCCTCCAATATCCCACTATCCCCCTCCCAGAGGAGACTCTCCATTCCTCGGAAATAAAATGCCCCACCGTTCATGGCCGTTCAATTAGATCCAACATTTTGAAACTCTGTTGTCAAACTTCTCCTTCTTGCCAAATCCCTCTCCCCCTCTTTAAAACCCATCTCTTTGACTGATCTTTAGGTTCACCCTTTCAGCCTGCCCTCCTTTGGCCCAGAGTCTGTGTTCCTTTACTCCTGTGTGAAGAACTTTGAGCCAATTTCCTCAGATTCTACATAAACCTGAACTGCCGTTCTAAATGTAGAACTGGAAAATCTTACTTGACATCGAAGTGAGGATTAGGAACGCGCTGAACCTCATGGTCCCGAGGAAAGTATCTCCAGTGATCGGCACAAGTGTCCCTAAGTCGGTCAGAGGATCTGCACTGAATCATTTACTTCCTGATAGCAGTGGAACTATCTCCCCCACACCCACAGCATCAGGGAAGTTGACCAACCACACAGTTTCACAACGTGGTTTGTGTTGATGTCAATGGGGACAGTTGCAGGAAGTGATCGGCCCTTGGCTGACTGGTGTCAAAGTACAATGTTACATGAAGGTGTTATCAAAGGAAAGACATCTCCTTTGTAAATATATTTTCAGTTTTTACTTCTGGTTGCTCTGCTTTTTGCTGTAATGTGTGTTGAAGCAATAATCACCCTCCTTGGTGCTTTACATCGGAAATTAATTCCAATGCATCCTGTTTGGGTCATGATTATTTAGTGATTATGTGATTTAGTGATTAGGCCTTAGTGGTTATTTACCAAACTTTGATGGATTGCGGGGAAGTGCCGGGAGATTGGAAAACGGCTAATGTTACGCCGCTGTTTAAAAAAGGTAGCAGGCAAAAGCATGGAATTATAGGCCGGTTAGTTTAACGTCTGTAGTTGGAAAAATGCTTGAATCCGTCATCAAAGAAGAAATAGCGAGGCACTTAGAAAAGAATGGTTTGATAGAGCAGACGCAGCACGGATTCGTTAAGGGGAAGTCGTGTTTGACGAATTTATTGGAATTCTATGAGGATGTGACTAGTGCGGTAGACAGAGGGGAACCAGTGGATGTGGTGTTTCTCGATTTTCAAAAGGCGTTTGATAAGGTGCCGCACAAAAGGTTGCTTCAGAAGGTTAGGGGGCATGGAGTTGGGGGTAAGGTGTTAGTGTGGATAGAGGATTGGTTGTCTAATAGGAGGCAGAGACTTGGTATCAATGGGTGCTATTCTGATTGGCGGTTGGTGACTAGTGGAGTGCCGCAGGGATCGGTGCTGGGGCATCAGCTATTTACCATTTATGTAGATGACCTGGAGGAGGGGGCTGAGTGTAGGGTACCGAAATTTGCTGATGACACAAAGGTGAGTGGAAAAGCAAATTCTGCAGAGGGTGTGGAAAGTCTGCAGAGGGATCTGGATAGGCTGAGCGAGTGGGCGAGGACCTGGCAGATGGAGTACAATGTTAGCAAGTGTGAGGTTATCCACTTTGGCAGAAATAATAGTAGGAGGGATTACAGTTTAAAGGGCGAAAAGCAGCAGCATGCTACGGTGCAGAGGGACCTGGGGGTCCTTGTGCATGAGTCGCAAAAACCCAGTCTGCAGGTGCAGCAGGTGATCAAGAAGGCAAATGGGATGCTGGCCTTTATAGCGAGGGGGATAGAATATAAAAGCAGGGAGGTCTTGCTGCAACTGTACAGCGCACTGGTGAGGCCGCAGCTGGAGTACTGTGTGCAGTTTTGGTCGCCGCACTTGCGCCAGGATATTTTGGCCTTGGAGGGAGTGCAGAGGAGGTTCACTAGGCTGATACCGGAGATGAGGGGGTTAGATAATGAAGAGAGACGAAATAGACTGGGTCTGTACTCGTTGGAGTTTAGAAGGATGAGGGGGGATCTTATAGAGATGTATAAGATAATGGAAGGGATGGATAGGGTAGAGGTAGAGAGGTTCTTCCCGCTCAGAAAGGATAGCAGGACTAGAGGGCACAGCCTCAAGATAAGGGGGGGGGGCAGTTTAGAACGGAGTTGAGGAGGGACTTCTTCACTCAAAGGGTGGTAAAGCTCTGGAATTCTCTGCCCGTTGAAGTGGTGGAGGCTGCCTCGCTAAATATATTTAAGTCACGGGTAGATAGGTTTTTGACAGACAGGGAATTAAGGGTTATGGGGAGAAAGCGGGAAAGTGGAACTGATCCACTTCAGATCAGCCATGATCTTATTGAATGGCGGGGCAGGCTGGAAGGGCTAGATGGCCTACTCCTGCTCCTATTTCTAATGTTCTTATGTTCTTATAATCAACAATTCAATTGAGGGATGGGAATCAGTGTGAGTGGGTTTTCAGGGAGTGTAAAGAGGAACAGGACTGAGGGTGTTTTAACTTGAAGCACATACATAGTATTTGGAACTGGGGTGTTTGCTCCCTCGGGTTTATGAGATTCAAAGAGAAACCGAGCTTATCAGATTTCTATTCATTTGTTATCAGAGCTCTATCGACCTTTAATGTTTGACCTTTAATCCTTTTCACTGTATCCCAATACACGTGAGAATAATAAATAAAAAGACATCAAATCAATTGCAGAGGCTGACAGGGCTACATTCAATATCTGACATGTAACATTTAGTGAGACCACCTAACCAGCCATGATCAACCTCTGTGCCCCTCCCCTGCCCCTTCCAAACCTCCACCCCAGCTGAAAATGTTCCTCAGCTGAAGCATTGGATGTGATCAATGGTCCCTCCCACATTCACTTAGCTGAAGTCACATGAATATTTTCCTCAGTTCAATGGGTTTTCCACGTTGATGTGGAGATGCCGGCCTTGGACTGGGGTAAGCACAGTAAGAAGTCTCACAACACCAGGTTAAAGTCCAGCCAAATAAACCTGTTGGACTTTAACCTGGGGTTGTGAGACTTCTTATTTTCGACATTGGCAGATGGCTAGTGAGCTGAGGGCTTAGTGCGGCATTTGGGTTTTAAATAAAGTTTTATTGTGAGTGAGACATTGTCACTGGGTTGAGTCAGTCTCCATTCCTTGTACACCGAGCTGAAGGTTCACTGGATCATTTGTGTCCCTGCAGCCAGCCGCCCCCCCTCTCCTCACGCCACCAGCACCCCCCGCCTCCACCACCCCCCTCCCTCCCTCATTCCCAAACCCCGGCCCTGAAATTCCACCTCCCCAGACACGTCTGTCTGTCTGACTCTGACTTGCATCTGAACAGGATTCAGCCGTTCCTTGTGTTGCATTCACATCCCAAATGTCCAATTCATCAACTCACTTGATTCTTTCTAACCTCCTTAACCTTTGTGAATCACTGAAGTTAAAACGAGATGTATGTGTACAAACGTAACATTTCCAGCATCAAACATTTTGAATGAACATGTGTAAAGGTCACACATTTTCATGACTATTCTTGGTAATCTTCTCAGCCACTTCTGATGACGTTGTTTCATCTTAACTTCCTGGTTTAACTTCAGGCTTGTTTCTCTAACTCCACCCCGATCAGGATTCTCTTCCTGTCTGGTTTTGTCCCTCTTCCACTCACTGTGCTAAATGTTCTCGGGAAAATGGACACGAAGACAGAGTGCCAGCTACGATTCACCAACTGATTGAGGGCATATTGAAGTGTTGGAAGAGCTGTTTAAAAAGAAAGTACAAGTAAAGTCATAGATCAAAAACTGTTGATGCTGTAACGTACCCAATTTCTGGAAGAGGGGAATTTGGCCTGTAGCCCCTCCTGAGAGGACAAGGAATTTGGCACTTGAAAAGGTGCCAAGGCCCATTTCAAGCAGAGACACTTGGAAGGAGGGCACGGAAAATGCAGAAGGCTGGATTTTAATCACCATGACTTTGTAAAGTGTCAGGAAGCTCCAGTTCAGCCCATAGTCCAAAAGATGTGCTGGTTAGATGCATTGGCCCTGCTAAATTTGCCCACAGTGTACCCATACAGGTGCCAGAGTGTAGCAACTAGGGGATTTTCACACTAACTTTAAATACAGTTTATTTATTCGTCCCAAGTAAGGCTTACATTAACAGAGCAATGAAATTACTGTGATAATCCCCTAGTCGCCACACTCTGGCACCTGTTCGGGTAAACTGAGGGAGAGTTTAGCATGGCCAATGCACCTCACCAGCACATCTTTCTGAATGTGAGAGGAAACTGGAGCACTCAGAGGGAACCAATGCCAATACAGGAAGAAAGTGCAAACTGCACACAGACAGTGACCCAAGCCAGGAATCAAACCCAGGTCCCTGGTGCTATTGCAGTGTTAAATTATGTCTCCTTGTGACACCAATAAATAAACTTTATATATACTTTTAAACTTGAAACCTAAGATTGGATAAAGTAAAAATTTAAGCATTGGATGAAATAAAGATGAAAGAAGTTCCAACAAAATAATGTTTAAAGAATTGGTTAAAAGGGCAATGCAGTTGTCTGGAAGGTTTTAATATATGAATTAGCTTAGCAGCAAGGCAAACAGGTATTTACCTCAGTGAAGTGGAGAACAATAGGGTATGGAATTGTAAAACTGAGGAAGAGATCTATTCAAAGTGAAGACACATGAAAGCAGGTCACACTTACATGCTAAAAGTATGGCTTCTAAGGTGAGTCCAATAGAGCGAGTGAGATCAAAATGGAAATATGATATGTCAGTAGCAGGGTGCTGATGAGTGTTTCAGAACATCGCCATGGCCAGATGGTAAGAGAAACTCTCTGGAAAGCAGCATTCTGTTCTAGAAGATGTGGTTAAGCCCCAAAGCCGATCTGAGCTCAGCGATATCCTGAACATTTCTTAAATCTTGAACTTCACCCCTGGTAGGATGTAACCATTCTTCATTCACCCCGTGACCCAAACACTCCACAGAAATTGGAAACATTTTGCATCTGAGCGCCTTTGCCCGAACTCCATGCTTTTCCAAAGGTTGGAGCACCATTTTCAGCCTGTCATCGCAGGACCGACTGCTTGGAGCTGAAATAAATATTTAACCCAGTAATGCCCTACTCAGTGTGAGAATAATGTGACATTTAGGCTTCTTCAGAGTGAGTGCATGAAGAAATAATCTTTATTTTTAAACGCATAAAAGCCTCCTGCTGTTCCTTTAAACTGACCGGGTGCTAAAGGGAGCTTAGAGTCACACAGATAAACCGTTCCAGAAACAGCCACACTGATTCCTGGCAGTAAGGGAAGGGAACTGGAGGGTTTCTATTTATAAAGTTTAAAGATTATTCATTTATTAGTCACAAGTAAGGCTTACATTAACACTGCAATGAAGTTATTGTGAAATTCCCCTAGTTGCCACACTTTGGCCCCTGTTCGGGTCAATGCACCCAACTAGCACGTCTTTCAGGCTGTGGGAGGAAACCGGAGCACCCAGAGGAAACCCATGCAGACATGGGGAGAACGTACAGACTCTGCATAGACAGTGACTCAAGCTGGGAATCTAATCTGGTTCCCTGGCGCTGTGAGGCAGCAGTGCTAACCGCTGTTCTCCTGTCCATATCAGAATTTGTTGCTGCAGCCAAGATTGGAGCCAAATCTGACATTAAAAGAATAAATTGGGAAGAAGAAGGGAAAGTGCAGCAGCTGAAAGTGTTTCTTTGAAATGAAAAGCCTCGAGCAGCATGTTTTGTGCGTTTGTTACCACTAGAGGGTGGAATGGCTCGATTCAATGTGAACTCATTTGTGGAAGTGGAGGATTTAACTCAGCAAAGGTTACCAGCCCCAACAACAGAGCAGCTTCAAGCAATAACTAACCCGATGGGACACACTGTGAGAAAATGGGCACAACACACTGAGGAACTAGAAATGCTGGCTGAGGAGCTTGGCCTCAACTGGAACAGGCAGAAGACACAAACCCGACACGGACCAGGTGATCCTCGGCAAGATTAAGCTGGAGGAGCAGAGGCAAGAGTTTGAGGCAGGGAAGGAAAAGGGGGATTCCAGGAAAGAGAGTTGGAGTGATCCTTCCCACTGGAGAAGTTTGAGGACGAATTACAAGCACCAAATGATAGGGAACTAAAGCAGATTGAAGCAGCGAAGAAGAACTTGTCTTTACCCCATGGGGACATCACTTGATTGGCACCATATCCTCAACCATCCACTCCCCTCACCCCCGACGCTCAGTAGCAGCAGTGTGTAACATCTACACAATACACTGCAGCAATTCACCAAAGATCCTTAGACAGCACCTTCCAAACCCACAACTACTTCCATCTAGAAGGACAAGGGCAGCAGATACATGGGAACACCACCACCTGCAAGTTCCCCTCCAAGCCGCTCACCCATCCTGACTTGGGAATATATCGCTGTTCCTTCACAGTCGCTGGGTCAAAATCCTGGAATTCACTTCCCAATGGCATTGTGGGTCAACCCACTGCAGCGTTTCAAGAAGGCAGCTCACCACCACCACCCTCGCAAAGGCAACTAGGGATGGGCAATAAATACTGGCCAGCCAGCGACGCCCGTGTCCCACGAACGAATGAAAACTGGAAGATCCCACCGGCAGCCAATGGCAGACCACCTCCATCGCCAGAAATATTCCACTTACTTGTTGCGCGATGTTGGGCAATTAATTATTTTGAAATCCTTGTGAGACATTTGAGTTCCCCTCCTGCATGTTGTCCTCAGTGGGTTATGAATCTGCATTGTTGGGTTGAGTGAGATGAGAAATTTGAACTTTGCCCTGTGATATTTCAGTGGGTAATTCTACACAGACTTTTATTTCCCCCATGGTTTCCACAAGGTGCTGTTTGTCTTTGGGTAAAACATCTCCCCTTTTCCACTTACCTCAGGGACCGATTTGCCCCCAATCTATTCCCTGGGACATTATTGCCCTCAGACGTCAGCCAGGTTTTGCTGAACCCTCGGTGGGGCTATAACCGGGTGAGGCGTCTCCATCAATGTGTGTCTGCCCCCTTGGGAATTCTCTTGGGAACCTTCAAGAACTTTCCAGGGAACACTTTTACCAACACCGTATGATTTGTTTTGTTTTCAGTTTGCATCTCTGAAACCTTTGGGATGAATCGGGGGTGATTCTCTCCAAAAATATCCAAGTGTTGAATTCACGTTAAAACTGGAGCAAATCCGGCTGGATTTTTCAGCGGGAGTTTCCAAATGAATCTCCCACATTGTGCATTGCAGAGTGCAGTAGCGTGAATCACCCTAAAGATCAGTGTGCTGTGCCTATTGCCATTGGAGAGGCCAGCAGCGTAGTGCTGAGCGAGTCACTGCGCATACGCTGATCGTTCAGAGCAGAGATTGATGCATGTGCAATAATCCTGCACTGCTGGCCTCCCGATGTCTGACTAGCCCCGCAACCCCCACACCGCCAGCTGTGTGAGCACCCCACCCCCAAGCGAGGCTCGATTGCTGGCCCCCCCCCCAACATGCTCGGACCAGACTCGAACCACTTCCCCCCACCCCCACTCAGCCCTGGCTATCCCTATCTCCCAATTGGTCCTGGCTCCCCCCCCATCCCCGCAGCCCCGACATCCCCCCCCCCGCAGTTCTAACCCCCTCCCTGCAGTCCTGACTGACACAGCAGGCTGCCCCCTCCCACCTTGATGGCCAGCACCGATTGCTGGCCTCCCTCCCTCGATCACTCACCTGAATCATAGGGAGTGAGATAGCTTGATTTTGGGTTCAGACATAGCTCGGCGCAACATTGAGGGCCGAAGGGCCTGTACTGTGTTGTACTGTTCTATGTTCTGTCACTCAGCGCAAAGTACAGAGTGGCCACGGAACCCCCCGCACTCACAGATTGCACCCCTCATTCACCCTGAAATCCTACTCATCAGCCCCCCTCCTCAAATTGGCCCCTCCCCTTGGCCGTGCCCTATGATCAGTGGGCAGTGCCAAAATGTCCCCTGGGCATTGGCACTTTAGCCCTTGGGCAGTGTCTGGGCCAGTTTGGCATTGCCAAGTTGGCAATGCCCAGGGGGCACCCCCTCACAGTACCCAACCCCATGGAACGTCTCGATGGCCCCTCATTTCTCGAGCGGGGTCGGTCCACCGCCTCACCTCAAGTGGGGAATCTATGCCAAACCCCGCTGGATTGAAATACTCCTGTCGGGGGAGGGAGAGTCTGATTTAAAACATATTCAAATGAAGGTCTGCAGACATTTTGCAACTGCACCAATTTCCTGGGCGGAGCTGACTGCACCAAAATTCCGGCTATGGGAGATGTGCAGTGGTCGTGAGGCCCAGCGAGGAGGCCCAGAACCTGCCCCTGCTCGAGTCTCCTGGTCACGGCACGACACAAGCAGCAGAGCAGGGCTGGGAGAATCGTTCCCGTGGTGTTTGAAGGACAATGGTATCCTTTGACGAAGCTTGGAATACAAAAGGAATCATTTTCCCCTTTGTGTGGAAAGCTCTCACGGGTATTCTGGTCCTCACTGTTACAGTTGAGCTGATGGCTACAGTCACTATGCAGCCCACAGCGCCCCCTGTTGGTTTCTTGCCATGCTAAAAACACCCTTCAATGTGCCCAGGCTTCTGAAACTGAAAACACTCAGGGCAGGCTGAAACCATCCAGAACGACATTCCTGGATTGAATAAGTTTTTTCAGAAACAAAGGCTGTAATGGTCTGAAGGCCCGGAAGGAGATGGCTGCAAACACGGGGAGGCTCGGTGGCACAGTGGTTAGCACTGCTGCCTCACAATGCCAGGTGCCCGGGTTCAATTCCCAGCTTGGGTCACTGCCTGCGTAGAATTTGTACATCCTCCCTGTGTCTGCGTGGGGTTTCTCTGAGTGCTCTGGTTTCTTCCCAGATTCCAATGATATACAGGCCAGGTAGATTGGCCAAGCTTATTTGGTAGGAAGAATGGTAGGAAGGGCTATTACTTACGTGGCGAAAAACTGCAGCAGGCGACGGTGCAGAGGGACCTCGGGGTCCTTGTGCATGAGTCGCAAAAACCCAGCTTGCAGGTGCAGCAGGTGGTCAGGAAGGCGAATGGGATGCTGGCCTTCATAGCGAGGGGGATTGAATATAAAAGTAGGGAGGTCTTGCTGCAGCTGTATAGGGCATTGGTGAGGCTGCAGCTGGAGTACTGTGTGCAGTTTTGGGCGCCGCACCTGCGCAAAGATATTTTGGCCTTGGAGGGAGTGCAGAGGAGGTTTACTAGGCTGATACCGGAGTTGAGGGGGTTGAGCTATGAGGAGAGGCTGAATAAACTAGGCTTGTACTCGTTGGAGTTTAGAAGAATGAGGGGAGATCTCATTGAGACGTATAAGATGATGAATGGGATGGATAGGATAGAGGTGGAGAGACTCTTCCCGCTCAAAAAAGACAGTAGGACTAGGGGGCACAGCCTCAAGATAAAGTGGGGGCGTTTTAGAACAGAGTTGAGGAGGAACTTCTTCACTCAAAGGGTGGTGAATCTCTGGAATTCTCTACCCGTTGAAGTGGTGGAGGCTGCCTCGCTAAATATTTTCAAGAAGCGGGTTGATGGGTTTTTGATAAGAGAGGGGATTAAGGGTTATGGGGAGAGGGCGGGAATGTGGAACTGAGCCACGACAGATCAGCCATGATCTTATTGAATGGCGGGGCAGGCTCGAAGGGCCAGATGGCCTACTCCTGCTCCTATTTCTTATGTTCTTATGTTCTTATTTGCCCCTTAGTTTCAGGGAGTTAGCAGGGTAAATAAGTAGGTGTTATAGGGATAGGGCCTGGGTGATGTAGGACGGAAATAAAGCAAGTTGAGCCTTGGAGACTGAGTTGAACTTTGAGAAAAGTTTATATTTCACATGCGTGAGAGAGAGCTGGACTCCAGCCTGAAATCTTAGGTTTCCTGGGAGTCATTCTCTGCCCCTGATCGATTGGTACAAGTTAACATACCTTTAGTCACAAAGGTTTTTGAGGGGATTTCCACAGTCACTTCATTGCATTGTTAGTGTAAGCCTACTTGCGACACTAATAAGTAAACTTTATAACTTAGACATTTGTGACCATGGCAAAAAACAACTTGACTCCTTAAAATGAAAATATCAAGAAAGTTTACCTATTTTTTATTAGAATAAAAGGAATTTGCACACAATTTTGGAGGCGGTACAAAGCATTTCAGAATGTTATAAAGTATAAAAAAATGCAATATTGCAAAGTAACTTTGGAAAGCAAGTGGGAACATTCTGGACATTGGTGTAGGAATGAGTCAATCTTCAAATCCACTGTGATCTATTTATGTTCTGTGGTTGAGGTTTCCACATAACCCGTCATTTGCTCACCTGGGGAACTGAAGGAGAAATTAATTTAAGCAGCTGGACTGTCGGAAATGGATGAAGTGAAATACTTTGAGAGACTCTGGCAAAAAAAATAGGTGAAAGAATGGTTAGGTATATCCTCACATAAGTACTGAAGTGTGTCTGGCAGAACCTCAAACAGTGATATTGTTCAAATTTCCTGAGGTAGGGGGAACTTTCTATTTTGCCTGTGGTGCCCATAGCCCTGGAGCCCATCTTGGGTTCCAGGTTCTACAATGCAGTACACTGGGCGGGATTTTCCGGCCACACTGGCGCCAAGACTGGAGAATCCCATCTGGAGTCAATGGCCCTTTTCATGGTCTGCCCCCATCGGCTACGTTCCCACGGCAGCCGGAACGGGAAAGTTCCGCCAACTGTTTCTGATCCAGGAATACAGCTGGTGTTCTTTTATCCATGTTCCAGGCCATTGAGGCATCTTGGATTCTTAAGGGGCTTGGACAGGGTAAGTGCTGAGAGAATGTTTCCCATCATGGGAGAATCTAGGACCCGGGGGCACGGTCTCAGAATCAAGGGACACCAATTTAAGACTGGGATGAGGAGGAATTTCTTCTCTGAGAGGGTTGTGAGTCTTTGGAGCTCCTTGCCACAGAGAGCTGTGGGGGCAGAGCCCTTGTGTGTATTTAATAGTGAGATAGACAGATTTTTGGTCAGTAAAGGAATCAAGGGTTACGGGAAAGGGCAGGAAAGTGGACGTGAGGAATGTTGGGATCAGCCATGATCCTTTTGAATATTGAAGCAGCTGGAGGAGCCGAACAGCCTTCTCCTGTTCCTGTTTCTTATGGTGTTACGGCCACCTTTGTACACAAGCAGGCATTTTAAATAAACATTGAATGAAGCTGAGTGCTTTGTATCCACTGTCTCCTTGGTATTTTCCCATCTTGGACTCCCATGTGTAAATGAAAAACTGCAGATGAAGTGACATTTTATTCTTTCTATTAACAAACATAACATTCACTCCAGCAGTTCTTGTTCTAACACTGGCCTGGTAATAATGGTTCATTTGGTTCGATTTTCTTGAGGAGGAGTCATTTCCTTGTGGATTTTTTTTGCTGTGCCTTTTCAGCAGCTTTCAAAGTGCCTAAGCTTTTAGGTTGAAGTTAATTATCTATAAATATTAGAGGAAACAGGTTGAAAATATTATACCTGGGTCTTTTGCAAAATGTGCATAGCATGTGACTGAAACAGTGCAAGCAACCAGAGCACTAAAGAACAGCCAGCGGAATATCATCCATACCTCCAACAGAACGTCTCTGACAAAACAAGGAGATATAATTAATACAAGGTAACTTATCCCAGGGTTTATGTGATAATCTTGTGTGATAAGCACTGTGGTACAGTGGTTAGTACTGCTGCCTCACAGCCCCGAGGACCCGGGTTCAATTCCTGGCTTGGATCACTGTGTGTGCGGAGTCTGCATGTTCTTCCGTGCCTGCGTGGGCTTCCACAGGGTTCTCCGGTTTCTTCCCACAGCCCAAAGATACGCAGTTTATGTGGATTGGCCATGCTATAATTGCCCCTGAGTGCCCAACGATGAGCAGGTTAGGCGGATTGCCCATGGTAGATGAGTGGGTTTATGGGGATAGGGCAGAGGTGAGGGCCTGGCAGAGAGTCGGTGCTGAGTTGATGGGCCGAATGGACTCTTCTGCGTTGCAGGATTTCGATGACCATATTCAACCTCCCAAAATGTGTGCAACATCATATTGAAAGCGCAGACAGTTTGTACAAGCTGTGGGCTGATTTTCAATGTGTAATCACATTAAGGAGTTATTGGGCTGTGTGTGCACAGGGAAAATATCTCCAACAGATTGAACCATCTTGAGGAGTTCATTTACTTATTCCTGAGCTGAGAGCTGAGCTTTGTTCTGGTGAGATTACATCTCACTGTTGAGGATACATTGCAGCAACTTTCTATGGTTTCTTCAACACGACCTTCCAAACGTGTGACCATCTCCATTTAGCGAGACAAGGACAGCAGGCATCACAGCGGCATCTGTAATTCCCCTTTTAACTCTCACACTAACTTGAATTGGAAGAGTATCACAGGTTTCTCACCTTTTCGGGGTCAAAACCCTCTCCACTGAATAACATTGTGGGTGCACTGACACCACATGGGGTTGAAAGTTGGTAATTTACCAACTCTTTCTCAAGGGTAATTAGGGATGGGGAATAAATGCAGGCTTTGTCGGCAGCACCCACATCCCCTGAATGAGTGAAACACCCGGCTGAGCTGACGGGTGCTCCCTGGTGGAAGGAATCAGCAGAAAGTTGCAATGCAATCCTCACATGCTATTGTACTGAATGATTATTGCCAGGACATGCAAGAACGTTGCTCCCCGACTTCGATGTTGTGTGTCTTAAATGGGAAGACAATCAATGGAAGAATTATGAGGAAAAAGGTGACACAAGATTGCCACTATCTGGATTGTGGGAATTTATAGATATTGCATTGTTCACCTTGACGTGTGGGGAAAGCAGGATTATCTTTCAACTGTGGCTTCATTCAGATTGGAGCAAAAAATTGTTATTTATAAGATGCAAATTCCAAACTTACCTTGAGGTATTGTGGGAAACTTCTGATTTTCCTATTGTAGCAAATAAACATGAATGAATAATTCAATGAAGAACTGATAACCACCACAATTCTCTTCAGTAGACAGTACTTATAGAAAGTGAGCCTGGGTGTTGTGAGTGGGGGAACGGCAGGTTGGTGATGGGGAGGCAGGGGTTTAATTCATTCTGAAGACTGGCTGGTTAAGTTTCCTCATATCAAATACAGGATGAATGAACAGTGATTTTGTGAATGGATTTCTGTGTCCTTAACTAACATGTTGGAAAGTGAGCTGAGGAGAAGATTTTGATTTGATTTATCATTGTCACATGTATTAGCATGCAGTGAAATGTATTATTTCTTGCGCACTAGACCGACAAAGCATACCGTTCATAGAGACAGGAAGGAGAGAGTGCAGAATGTGTTGTTACAGCCATAACTAGGGTGTAGAGAAGGACCAACTTAATACGAGGTAGATCCATTTAAAAGTCTAATGGCAGCAGAGAAGAAGCTGCTCTTGATTCGGTTGGTATGGGACCTCAGACTTTAGTATCTTTTTCCTGATGGAAGAAAATGGAAGAGAGGATGTCCGGGGTGTGTAAGATCCTTGATTATGCTGACTGCTTTTCCGAGGCAGCGGGAAGTATAGACAGAGTCAATGGGTGGGAGTCTGGTTTTCTGAGGGGGTTTCAAAGGGGCTAATAGTGTTGGAAATACAATATTCAGTGAGGTATAGCACAAAATTTCAATGTATTTTCATCTTGAGTGGTTACTATTAGTATCAGTGAAATTTTTGAAACTCTTTACCCAGAGTCTTGTTAGAAGGTGGAACTTGTTCAATGTGGAATTGGGTTCAATAGCTCAAATCCAGTCCTGCTGGATTTTAGGCCTTGCTGGAAGGCGGTTGCGTGGTTCAGGCCACAGGTGGTTCATGCCTGTCTGGGTCGGCTGTTGTACGGGTCACTTAGAGTGGTGGAGACAGTGGAATATGAAGCAATGAAGCCAATAACTGGTCTTGAGCTACATGATGGTCAACAGAGTGCCTGGCTGAATTGTCCAGGTAAATTAAAAACATACTTACTCAGTTAAGATTGGTGCATAGAACATCTTGAAAATATCTAACTTATGGACATTGCTGGTTTTATTATTGGTGAATCTGAAGGAATACTCTTGCTCCCATTTCCTATGTTTCTGTGTTTACCTGTACCATAAAGTGCAGTTGTGGCAAATATCTCAGATACTTTTCGGGGTAATCAAGAGAAACTTACTGAGGGGGAAAAGAATAGAAGGGGATATGCTGCAAGATTGAGATGAGAGACGGTGATGGGCTTGTGTAAAACATGAAGAACAGCATTGACCAATTGTTATTGTTTTGTGAGTTTTATACAATATTGATTGAATTATAATAATTTGATATTGATCCTTTCCTTCAGTAATTGTCAGCTTTTTAATGGCTTCAATCTTTATGTCATTGGTATTCTCGGCTCCGCACCAATACTCTCCTTCATCATCTTTGTCTATGTTAGTCACGGTAACGGTAAAATCATGAGAATTATTAATAATAATTGAAATGTTCCCATGATTCCGATTCTCTGTAACTCCATCAGAGCTGGCAATAGTAATACATTTATTTACAGAGATTGCTTTACACAAGAATTTCTTATATGGTCTCTCCCTCTCCGTGAACAGACACGGTACAGTGATGGCATTTCCCACAACGCTGACCTCTGATAGGATTGGGTCCCATCTACCTGTTGGTAAATGAGAAAAAGAGTCATTAAAAGTTCAAAATGGTGAAAAACTGAACATTTTTCATTGCCCAAAACATGATACATTAATCAAACATTGAAAATATCATAGAATCCCTACAGTGCAGAAAGAGGCCATTTGGCCAATCGAGTCTGCACTGACTCCCCAACAGAGCATCTTACCCAGCCCCAACCCCTCCCTATGCCTGTAACCCCTGCATTTGGCCCACTAATCCCCCTAACCCACACACCTTGGTATACCAAGAGGCAATTTGGCAGGGCAAATCCACCTAACCATCTTTGGAATGTGGAAGGAAACAGGAGCACTCGGAGGAAACCCACGCAGACAGAGAACGTGCAAACTCCACACAGTCACCCGAACCGTAGAATTGAACAGGGAACTTGAATCCCTGGTGTTGTGAGGCAGCAACGCTAACCACTGTGCCATTGTGCTGCAAAAATGTTTTCTGTTTTTAAAGGACAAAAAGTCATAAACTGCTGTGTAATTGTTAAATGCTGCTGTCTTCAGTTCTTGCTCATTCTGAAGTTTAATTTAAGATTTCAGAGGTGCCTGGGTCTAATTTTAATAAACCATTTCTATTTTCCATAGCTGCAGTGAAATTTCTCAGCATGTCTGGGTGAATTTTCAAAGTTGATGGATGGTACCCAACTCCAGGCCTGTTATAGAAACATAGAATCATCGAAGATAGGAGCAGGAGGAGGCCATTTGGCCCTTCGAGCCTGCTCCGCCATTCGTCACGATCATGGCTGATCATCCATCTCAATAGCCTAATCCTGCTTTCTCCCCATAACCTTTGATCCCATTCACCCCAAGTGCTACATCCAGCCACCTCCTGAATATATGGAGGAGCTGGGTCTAGTTTTGGATGAACACTGAGAACTTAGAAGCAACGTGAGTTTATTACTTGATGGTCAAGCAGAGTTTTCGTTTTCATTGCAAGAACCATTGGGTCTGATTTTAACTTTGTGTAAGTGGAGGGGTTTGAATGAGTTAAGATCTCGTCCACCAAGTTCAAAGAGCCCCTTGTCATTTGCGATTGGAGTTTGGAGAAAAAGTCACTGGGAAATAGAAGAGTTTGAGAAATAGGCTGGCAATTTGTGAGTACACGTTTTGTGATATTGTCCAGGACCAACTGCACCCTCATTTGAGGCCAAAACCATTAGTGTTTGAAGCCAGAAGCAATTGTACCAAACACCAGGCCTGTTAGACTGGAAAGAGTCCTGTATCGCAGTATAGTTTCGGGTGTACACTAAGCAATTTGTGTTTTAGTTTGCATTGATGAACCCATTGGAGCTGATTTTAACCCTGTGCAAGTGGATGGATTTTTAAAAGGTCATTTATAGGATGTGGGTATCGCTGGCTGGGCCAGCTTTTACTGCCCATCGCTAGTTGCCCTTCAGAAGGTGGTGGTGACCTGCCTCTTTGGTGTAGGTACACCCACCCTGCTGTACACCCAGAATTCCAAAATCCTGGAATTCCAGGATTTTGACACAGCAACAGTGAATGAACAGCAGTATATTTCCAAATTAGGATGGTGAGTAACTTGGAGGGGAATCTCCAGGTGAAGGGTGTTTCCAGGTAGCTGCTGCTTTTGCTATTCTGGATGGTGGTGGTCGTGGGTTTGGAAGGTGCTGTCTAAGGAATCTTGGTAAGTTCATGCAGTGCATCTTGTAGATGGTACACATGCCTGCCACTGTTCATCAGTGTTGGAGGGTTTGAGTGTTTTGTGGAAGGGATAACAATGAAATGGGCTGCTTTGTCCTTGATGGTGTTGAGTTTTTGAGTGTTGTTGGTATTGCACTCATCCAGGCAAATGGAGAGTATTCCATCTCTCTCCTGACTTGCGTCCTGCAGATGGTGGGTATGGTATTCAGTGCCTGAGTTGGTGATGGAGACAGAAACCCTGAATTTATTAAAAAAGTACTTGGCTCTGCACCGTAAGCGCTGTAAGCTACAGGGCTATGGGCCGTGTGCATGAAGATGTGATTTGAAAGGGCATCGGAGTGTCTTTGGGTTGGCATGGACAAGATGGGCTGAATGGCCACCTTCTGTGCTGTATCATTTCTGTGGTTCTATGCTGGGCCTTGGGGAGTCAGGTGGTGGGTTACTCTCCCCAGGATTCCTCCTAGCCTTTGACCTGCTCTGGTAACCACAGTGTTTACATGGCTCGTCCAGTTCAGATTCTGGTCAATGGTAAGCCCCAGAATGTTTAAATCTCATCCATTCAGATCAAAAGCTACAAGAAAATGTTAACATTACTTTTGCGCTAAAAATGATTGACTGACATTTGACATCAAATACAATCAAAGGCATCAAATTCACTCAGAAAACATAAGAACATAAGAACATAAGAAATAGGAGCAGGAGTAGGCCAACTAGCCCCTCGAGCCTGCCCCGCCATTCAAAAAGATCATGGCTGATCTGTCGTGGCTCAGTTCCACATTCCCGCCCTCTCCCCATAACCCTTAATCCCCTCTCTCATCAAAAACCCATCAACCCGCGTCTTAAAAATATTTAGCGAGGCAGCCTCCACCACTTCAACGGGCAGAGAATTCCAGAGATTCACCACCCTTTGAGTGAGGAAGTTCCTCCTCAACTCTGTTCTAAACCGCCCCCCCTTTATCTTGAGGCTGTGCCCCCTAGTCCTACTGTCCTTTCTGAGCGGGAGGAGTCTCTCCACCTCTATCCTATCCATCCCATTCATCATCTTATACATCTCAATGAGATCTCCCCTCATTCTTCTAAACTCTAACGAGCACAAGCCTAATCTATTCAGCCTCTCCTCATAGCTCAACCCCCTCAACTCCGGAATCAGCCTAGTAAACCTCCTCTGCACTCCCTCCAAGGCTAAAATATCCTTGCGCAAGTACGGTGCCCAAAACTGCACACAGTACTCCAGCTGCGGCCTCACCAACGCCCTATACAGCCGCAGCAAGACCTCCCTATTTTTATATTCAATCCCCCTCGCGATGAAAGCCAGCATCCCATTCGCCTTCCTGACCACCTGCTGCACCTGCAAGCTGGGTTTTTGCGACTCATGCACAAGGACCCCGAGGTCCCTCTGCACCGTCGCCTGCTGCAGTTTTTCTCCACGTAAGTAATAATCCTTCCTACCATTATTCCTACCAAAGTGGACCACCTCGCACTTACCAACATTAAATTCCATTTGCCATTTCCTGGCCCATTCGCCCAGCCTATCTAGATCCTTCTGCAGACTCTCCCCACCCTCCGCACAATTTGCTGTTCCACCAATCTTGGTGTCATCAGCAAATTTCGACACCCTACACTCGGTTCCCTCCTCCAGATCATCTATATAAATGGTAAATAGCTGAGGCCCCAGCACCGACCCCTGGGGCACTCCACTAGTCACCATCCGCCAATCCGAATAGCACCCATTGACCCCCACTCTCTGCCTCCTATTTGACAACCAGTCCTCTATCCACGCTAACACCCTACCCCCAACTCCATGCCCCCTGACCTTCTGTAATAACCTCTTGTGAGGTACACGGTGAAGCCTTCCATTGTTTGCTGGAGCAGACGAGTGAAGGAGCAGAGAGAGATAAGATTTTACCTGTTAAAAACCTGTTTAAATAAGTTTAAAGCACTTTGTTCTTTGTAGAACTGTTTAAAGCATTTATTTTATTGTATTTACTGCTTTAAGAATTCTGAGGGAGTGGTTAGAAGGAGTTGTGGACCAGCCAGCTTTAAATCAGCGCCAGGTTTAAAAGGAGGCCTGGTGTAGACAGCGGGCAGCGTCGGAGTGGGCAGCGGAGTGAGAGGGAAGCAGAGTGAGCTATTAGGGCTTAATATCAAAAGGGCTTGGGAGAAAAAGGGCCAGGTGAGTTCGTGTGGAATTTTTCAAAATTACTGCAGTGAATAATGGAGGGGCATGTGATGTGTGGTTTCTGTATGATGTGGGAACTGGTGGACCCCAGGGTCCTTCCCAGTTACCATGTCTGCAGTAAGTGCAGGTTGCTGGAGGAGCTCCAGCTCAAGGTAGATGAGCTGGCCTCTGAGCTACAGACACTGAGGCTCATCAGGGGGAGAGAGGGTGCCATTGTCAATGGGGAGCAAGTAACATCCACCCCCCCTAGACTGGCTAACTCTAAGGGTCAGGAACAAGAGGGGGCTGCTGAGAGGAGGAAGGAGGGTGGGGAGAGGAGGCCTCAGACTCTCAAGCTGCATAACAGGTTTGAGGTTCTTGCTTCCAGTCTGGACGAGGACGAGGGAGGTGAGGTTGGTGAGCAAACTGCACACGGTACAGTGATGCAGCAGGACGTAGGCAAAGAGAAGGGGAAAAGGAACGTAGTTGTAATTGGGGATAGTGGGGTTAAGGGTATTGACACTGTCCTTTGTCACAATGACAAATTGCACAGAAGGGTGTGTTGTCTGCCTGGTGCTCGGGTCCAGGATGTCGCATCTGGGCTGCAGAGGAACCTGGAGTGGGAGGGTGAGAATCCGGTCGTAGTTGTTCATGTGGGTGCCGACGACGTAGGCAAAATGCAAACTGAGGATCTGGGGAGGGAGTATGAAAAGCTGGGAATGGAATTAAAAAGTAGAACCGACAAGGTGGTTATCTCTGGGCTACTGCCTGAACCGTGTGCAGATGGGCGTAGGGTTGATAGGATTAAGGAAGTGAATGGGTGGCTCAGGGATTGGTGTGGGAGGAATGGGTTTGAATTTATGGGGCATTGGCACCAGTATTGGGGTAGGTGGGACCTGTTCAGGTGGGATGGGGTTGGTTTGAACCGTGCTGGGATCAGAGTGCTGGCTAATCGTGTAAAGAGGACTGTAGACAGGGCTTTAAACTAATTGGGGGGGGGAGGGTGTGAGGGTAGGTGACATTACGGGGTCTAAAGTTAAGGAGACGGTACAGGTAAGGGAAGAGGCCAAGGATATCCCAATAATAGAGGGAGTAAGGGGCGTGAGTATGGTTGGTGATGTTCTGGCAAATAAGGTCCAGGTGAAGGCTGGGATGCACCAAAACTCAAGGAACTGAATTAAATAAACCTGAATTTAATTTTTTTTTATTTAGTCCAAAAAAGCTATCAGGCTAGGTGTTCAAAACCACCATCAAATCCCCATTAGTTCTTAGTTCATTTCATTATTGTGTACACGACTCTTACGCTGTATTCAGGATGGCAGGAGTGAGTCTGGGTGGCCCTGGTGTCGAGTGGGAGATGGAGACAGGAGAGAAGAAGAGTGGGATGGAGGAGAGGGGTGTAGAGGGAGGAAGAAGTGGGAAGTGGGGGGTAGGACAGAACCAACGAAAAATTACAGCACAGAACTAGGTCATTTGGCCCATCTTTTCCATGCCAGCCCGAGGACACCTGGTTCGCTTTGTAATCCCCCCTGGACCCATGGCCCTTATGGGGGAAAAAGACTAACGCAATCCAGGAGTGGGGGAGTTGTGACTGGATGGGGGGTTGGGGAGGGAGGAGGGTGGTGTGAGAGGAATCTTTGAGAGTGAGTGAGTAATTAGTGAGTACCACACGCTACTGTCTGGGCTCACTTGCCCTTACCTCGCCACCAGTCGAGGTCCTTACTTGCAAGGATCACGTACGGTTCCCCACCAACAGGTACCAGATGTGATTGCCTCGCCGGTGGGAGTGGAGGCCATTGAAGCCTCCTGGGTGGTCGGGGGCAGTGCCCTTAGCAAAATAGGGAGAATCTTCCCGGCAACAGCAGGAGTCCACATTCAAAGGGGCTGATGAGATGTGTTGCCTAGCAGCCATCTAGATAAGATCAGATGTAAATGGCCCTGTTATCAGGAAGTTGTTTGCTGAGATATCTGTGGTATCAGGGCTGGCATACAGACCCTAATTTTCGAGGGTCAAGGAATGAGGGATAGACGGACAATCCATAATACAGTGAGCAGAATCAAAGACAGCCAGGGTATAATCGCCAACTCTCACAAAAGCAGAAACTCTCACAGAACCAGTTTTAATACGTCACAGGAAGGCCAGTATTAGCACGCACAGGAAGGCCAGTTTTAACACGCACAGGAAGGCCAGGATAACATCTAAAAGCAAGCTAGCTCATAAGAGAGGTCACTTCTAAAGTCTTACAGCTAACTTAATGAAAAAACCTTCATAAAGACAGTTTAACTGTCTTCGCTAAACCAGGCAGGCACTTTCCAGACTGAATCACCCTCCTGGTACTGAGTGGTAACAACAGGCTGGATTTTGCTTGTAGACTTGTTTAAGGTGGAGGTTGTTTGGGGAATGGGGGGGGTCTTGCTGAGTTCAGGTATGGTAGATATGGTTTGGATTTGAAGGTGTGTGTGTGTGTGTGTGTGTGTGTATTACTCAGGTGCTTCTGTGTCTTATAGAATTGTAGACCTGTTTCTCTGGATACCAACTGAAGTTCGGGATAATTTTGTAGCAGGGTGACCCTTTAGGGGGAAAAGCATTCCCGAGAGCCACGTGATCCCGCCGGACCCTATGGAGTGTCAAGGCCGGACGCTGAGCCAATCAGCAAGAGGGTGTGTGCCGTGGGTTGGAGGCAGGGAGCCGAGTTGTTGAGTCACATTGTAATTCAGTCTGACCTTGTCATGTATATATATATATCCATATTGTCGGCAATAAAGCCTTATTGGTTCAAGTCACATTGAGCCGTCCTTGATTTATTACAACGTTACTATGGAGACACACAGCATTGAATTAAATCTCCTTCCAAATCTAGCATCTAGAAGGAGGAGGGAAGCAGGTGCATGGGAACACCACCACTGACAAGCTTCCCTCCAAAACACACACACCATCCAGACTGGGGAATCTATCGCCGTTCCAGGAACAAAGAACAACACACACGGGAAACAGGCCCTTCGGCCCAACGAGCCCACGCCGCCAACTGTCCTTCATTGTGGTTGGCTCAATCCTGGAACTCCCTCCCTAACAGCACTGTGGGTGTACATACACCACATGGGCTGCAGCAGTTGAAGGAGGCAGCTCACCGCAACCTTCTCAAGGGTAATTAGGGATGGCCAATAAATGCTGTTGTAGACACATCCCGTGAATGAATGAATAAAAGAGGCTTGGGTGGAATATGATTTTTGGTTTGTAGGGGTATAAAGGAAAGGTAATAAAGGAGGAAAGGATGCGGAAACAGGTTAATGGAAATGGATAGAAATGGGAATATGGGAGGTCACTACTTGCACATGAGGAGTTGTGATATTTTATTAATCTGAGTTCACACAGCACACAGCAACTGTCCTGTGTAATTGCAGCCAGATCACATTATCAGAGCTGTAATCAATCTTCTGAAATCTTCTTACCTGAGAAAACTTTCAGTATTACAACATCGAAAGAATGGAGAATGTTTTGTTTTCGTGATCCACAGCAGTACGTTCCTGCATCTGTCTTCTCAAGATGTTTTATGGTTATAGAAATTTTACCGTTGGTATTCACGATTGACGTTCTTGCATCATCATTCATGATACTATCTCCATAAATACTCGATATATGATTGCAATTATTAACTGAAGTTTTCTTACACCAGCAGATTTCTTGATGTTTGTGCTGTGTTGCCTGTGGACATTCCACAGTGATGGTTTCTCCCACTGCAGCTTTCATCACTATCGAGGCAGTTTGTGTCCGTAAAACTGTTGGTGAAACATAACGTTTTAAGAAAGCTGGAAATATCCCAGCACCCAATTGTAGACAATCCTTTTGGTACAATGCTAGCCAGTGCTTCACAAGGGGACACACACAAGTCCTGGGTGGGACTGGAATCAAGAATCTTAAAGCAGAGATGGAGGACATTCGGCCTGTCATGTCTGTGTTAGCTCATTGGAAATTTATTGCCCAATTGAACCCCACGGCCCAGCTTCCCCCACAACCCTGCACATTAGTCCTCTCCAAACACATGTCTAACTGCCTTTTAAATCTCTTCTTCATTTTCAATACATTGATTAGATTTCCCTTTAATCTGCTCTTTTCCAAGGACACTTCACTCAAAGGGTGGTGAATCTCTGGAATTCTCTGCCCGTTGAAGTGGTGGAGGCTGCCTCGCTAAATATTTTTAAGACGCGGGTTGATGGGTTTTTGATAAGAGAGGGGATTAAGGGTTATGGGGAGAGGGTGGGAATGTGGAACTGAGCCACGACAGATCAGCCATGATCTTATTGAATGGCGGGGCAGGCTCGAAGGGCTAGATGGCCTACTCCTGCTCCTATTTCTTATGTTCTTATGTTCTTATGACAATAATCCCAGTCTTTTCAATCTGTTCACATAACCAAACACCCCCATCCCTGTCACCATCGTGGTAAATCCGCCCTGTGCCTTTGCCTCCTTCCTTGGGTGTGGTGCCCAGAATTGTAAAGTTTATTTATTTGTCACAAATAGGGTTACATTAACACTGCAATGAGGTTAGTGTGAAAATCCCCTCGTCGCCACACAGCAGCACCTATTCAGGTACACTGAGGGAAAATTTAGCATGGCCAATGCATCTTACCATCAAGACTTTCAGTCTGTGGGAGGAAACCAGACCACCCAGAGGAAACCCACGCAGGCAGGGGGAGAATGTGCAGACTCCACACAGACAGTGACTCAAGCCAGGAATCGAACCCAGGTCCCTGGCACTGTGAGGCAGCAATGCTAACCACTATGACACTGTGCCGCCCCTTTTTATATCCCCATACATCCTGCTTTTCGAGTAATGTCCTTTCTTCCTTTTTGTCATCGCAAGCAGGAGTGAATCAGGTAATGGCCTCAATTATAGAATCTCAGCACCAGGGCTGTGATCTCATTCATCTTCCCAGCCTGATCAATATTTTATACAGATAAAAACCTGGGTCATGTGAAGCCACATTCTCTATGAATATAGAGGATCCTTTAGACCCCAGAAGTTTTGTCCGCGTTTGTTTATCATATTTGAAGCAGAAACACAATATCTAAAATGTAAAGTTGATCTATATTATGAAGCGATGTTAATTGGCCAGAAATGAGGGTGTGTTATCTTATTCAATAGATAGGATGGCAGGGAAGATAGTTGAGGAAGCAATCAAGAATTTCTTCAACATGACATTTGCTCAACGTGTGGGAAAGTAATGGGTTTAATCTGTATCCTGAGATATTTGATTTCCATGTGGGCAACGTAGTAAAGTTTATTATTAGTGTCACAAGTAGGCTGACATTAACATTGCAATGAAGTCACTGTGAAAATCCCCTAGTTGCCACACTCAGGTGCCCATTTGGGTAAACTGAGGGAGTATTTGCATGACCAATGCATCTAACCATCATGTCTTTTGAGCTGTGGGAGGAAACCGGAGCATCCGGAGGAAACCCACAGACATGGGGAGAATGTGCAGAGTCTGCACAGACAGTGACCCAAGCTGTGAATCGAACCCAAGTCATTGGCACTGTGAGGCAGCAGTGCTAACCACACTGTCACTGTATTTCACAGCACAGAAAGAAACTCTACTGCCCATCATTGTAACTGCAGAACTCTCAGGAAGAACTATCCAAGCTGTCCTTATTCCCCATCTTCCTCTCTTTTCTTTACTTCAGGCATGAAAGGTATGATGGATTCCATTTCTGAAGCTATCTCTGGGTGGCAGGAGTGAGCGCCATATGGATTTCTAGATTAATTTGTGAATTATATTCATTTGTTCACATTCCTGTAATGTCCTCCAATATTCCACGATCTCTCTCCCTGAGGGAACTCTCCATTCCTCCGAAACCAAGTGCCCACCATTCATGGCCGTGCTTTCAATTTGATCGAACATTTTGAGACTCCATTGTCAAACCTCTCCTCCTCGCCAACTCCCTGTCCCCCTTTTTAAAACCCATCTCTTCTACTATGCTTCAGGTTTACCCTTTCAACCTACTCTCCTTTGGCCCAGAGTCTATGTTTCTTCACACCTGGGGGAAGAACTTTAAGCCATTTTCCTCAGATGACGATTTTACATAAACCTGAACTGTCATTCCACATTTAGAACTGGAAAATCTTACTTGACATCGAAGTGAGGAGCAGGAACGCGCCGAACCTCATGGTCCCGGCGAAAGTATCTCCAGTTTTCGGCACAAGTGTCCCTAAATCGGTCAGAGGATCTGCACTGAATCATTTACTTCCTGAAAGCAGTGGAACTATCTCCCCCACACCCACAGCATCAGAGAGGTTGACCAACCACACCCTTCCACAAAGTGGTTTGTGTTGATGTCAATGGGGACAGTTGCAGGAAATGATCTGCCCTTGGCTGACAGGTGTCAAAGTACAATGTTACATGAAGATGTTATCAAAGGAAAGACATCTTCTTTGTAAATATATTTTCAGTTTGAACTTCTAGTTGCTCTGCTTTTTGCTGTAATGTGTGTTGAAGGAATAAATCACCCTCCGAGGTGCTTTACATGGGAAATTAATTCCAATGCATCCTACTTGGGTCATGATCAACAATTCAATCGGAGGGATGGGGATCGGTGTGAATTGGTTTTCAGGGAGTGTAAAGAGGAACGGGACTGAGGGTGTTTTAACCTAAAGCACATACATAGTATTTGGAACTGGGGTGTTTGCTCCCTCGGGTTTACGAGATTCAAACAGAAACCGAGCTTATCAGATTTCTATTCATTTATTATCAGAGTTCTATTGACCTTTAATGTTTGAGTGATTCTTTCTCTACACCCCAGCCATGACTGTAACACTATATTCAGCACCCTCTCCTTTCCTCTGCCCCTCAGTTCTCTGTGAATGGTATGCATTGTCTGTGTAGAGTGCAAGAAACAACTTTTCATTGTATCCCAATACATGTGAGAATAATAAATAAAAAGAAATCAAATCAATTGCAGAGACTCTCCATTCCTCTGAAATCAAGTGCCCCACCGTTCATGGCCGTGTTTTCAATTAGATCCAACATTTTGAAACTCTGTTGTCAAACCTCTCCTCAGTGCTACATTCAATACCTGATCTGTAACATTTAGTGAGACCACCTAACCAGCTGTTTGAGAGGGAATTCCAGGATTTTGACCCAGCGACTGTGAAGGAACGGCGATATATTCCCAAGTCAGGATGGGTGAGCGGCTTAGAGGGGAACTTGCAGGTGGTGGTGTTCCCATGTATCTGCTGCCCTTGTCCTTCTAGATGGAAGTAGTTGTGGGTTTGGAAGGTGCTGTCTAAAGATCTTTGGTGAATTGCTGCAGTGTATTGTGTAGATGTTACACACTGCTGCAACAGAGCATCGGGGGTGAGGGGAGTGGATGGTTGAGGATATGGTGCCAATCAAGCGATGTCCCCATGGGGTAAAGACAATTTCTTCTTCGCTGCTTCAATCTGCTTTAGTTCCCTATCATTTGGTGCTTGTAATTCATCCTCAAGCTTCTCCAGTGGGAAGGATCACTCCAACTCTCTTTCCTGGAATCCCCCTTTTCCTTCCCTGCCTCAAACTCTTGCCTCTGCTCCTCCAGCTTAATCTTGCCGAGGATCACCTGGTCCGTGTCGGGTTTGTGTCTTCTGCCTGTTCCAGTTGAGGCCAAGCTCCTCAGCCAGCATTTTTAGTTCCTCAGTGTGTTGTGCCCATTTCCTCACAGTGTGTCCCATCGGGTTAGTTATTGCTTGAAGCTGCTCTGTTGTTGGGGCTGGTAACCTTTGCTGAGTTAAATCCTCCACTTCCACAAGTGAGTTCACATTGAATCGAGCCACTCCACCCTCTAGTGGTAACAAACGCACAAAACATGCTGCTCGAGGCTTTTCATTTCAAAGAAACACTTTCAGCTGCTGCACTTTCCCTTCTTCTTCCCAATTTATTCTTTTAATGTCAGATTTGGTTCATTTTAGTTCAATTGGTTCCAATCTTGGCTGCAGCAGCCAATTCTGATATGTACAGGAGAACAGTGGTTAGCACTGTTGCCACAATAAAAACTCTCACAACATCAGGTTAAAGGCCAACACAATTTTTTGGTAGCACTTTAACCTGATGTTGTGAGACTTCTTTACTTGTTATGCCTACCCCAATCCAATGCCAGCATCTCCATATCATGGCCTCACTGTTTTTTTTTCCAAAAATATACTTTATTCATAAAAATCTCCATTAAACTATTGCAAACCTACATGGCTAAAGATTGCAAACAGTGCAGAATAAAACATTTTTATAGTAGTATACAAATTACAGTCATTACATTTCAAAGCTTAAAACTATATACATGCCTCAAAATTTACCGTGTGCCGTCATTTGTCAGATTGGCACACAGGATCCAGGTTAGATTTCCGGCTTGGGTCACTGTCTGTGCAGAGTCTGCACGTCCAGCACTTTCCTCTTTTCATTCATGTTAAAGTCAGCCTGTGCAGTCCGCTCTGCTTTGTTCGGATGCTAACGCCGAGACACTGGGCTATGCTGTGGGGTGGAGATGCCGGTGTTGGGCTGGGGTTAGCACAGTAGGAAGTCTCAGAACACCAGGCTAAAGTCCAACAGGTTTATTTGGTGGCACAAGCCATTACCAAATAAACCTGATGGAATGCTGGCCTTCATAGCGAGGGGGATTGAATATAAAAGTAGGGAGGTCTTGCTGCAGCTGTATAGGGCATTGGTGAGGCCGCAGCTGGAGTACTGTGTGCAGTTTTGGGCGCCACACCTGCGCAAGGATATTTTGGCCTTGGAGGGAGTGCAGAGGAGGTTTACTAGGCTGATACCGGAGTTGAGGGGGTTGAGCTATGAGGAGAGGCTGAATAAACTAGGCTTGTACTCGTTAGAGTTTAGAAGAATGAGGGGAGATCTCATTGAGACGTATAAGATGATGAATGGGATGGATAGGATAGAGGTGGAGAGACTCTTCCCGCTCAAAAAAGACAGTAGGACTAGGGGGCACAGCCTCAAGATAAAGGGGGGGCGGTTTAGAACGGAGTTGAGGAGGAACTTCTTCACTCAAAGGGTGGTGAATATCTCGAATTCTCTGCCCGTTGAAGTGGTGGAGGCTGCCTCGCTAAATATTTTTAAGAAGCGGGTTGATGGGTTTTTGATAAGAGAGGGGATTAAGGGTTATGGGGAGAGGGTGGGAAAGTGGAACTGAGCCACGACAGATCAGCCATGATCTTATTGAATGGCGGGGCAGGCTCGAAGGGCCAGATGGCCTACTCCTGCTCCTATTTCTTATGTTCTTATGACTGTGACCCGGTGTTATGAGACTTCTTACTGTGTCGTGGGGCCATTGAGGATGTGAATGTTCCTTCCACTGAGCAACTTGACGGAAATGGCTGGAGAACCCGAGACATGGAACCCGGCTGAGGTTCAGAAAGATGCTCGAAGTATATGAAGTGAGTCAGTGTGAGATCTGTGGACCTCAGCACTCGACTCCAAGCCCTTTTGCTCATGCAGGTGATGTATAAAAATCACCATCCAGTTGATCGGTGGAACCATTATAGTAACTTTAATTGACAAAAGGAGTTTCTCTTTTTTTTGTGATGGAGCTGCAGAGGTAGAACTGTTGGAAAGGTGTTAGTTTTAAAGAAGACTCTATATTCTTCCATTGGTTAACTGCAAGTGTTCATTACTGACTGGAAGGATTTGCACATGTACAGTAAAGGGTCTAAGCTAGGATCTGTAGGGTGGCATAGTGACACAGTAGTTAGTACAACAAAAACAGAAAATGCTGGAAAATCTCAGCCAGCCTGACAGCATCTGTGGAGAGAGAATAGAGCCAATGTTTCCAGTCTGGATGATCCTTGGTCAGAGGCGAGAACAAAGAGAATCAGCAGAGATTGGGGTGGGTGGGACAGGGGTGGAATGGGTCAAAGAGAATGTAACTGAGGGTACAAAAGGCTGAGAAAGTGCTAAGAGCGTCCATTCAGTGATCAGAATGTGAGAATGGCAGAACAGAGGCACAGATTGTTAAAGGACAGCCTGAGGAATGTGGCAGTTTCACTGAAAGGGGTGGGGGGGGGTGGACGGGGAAAGAAGGAGAGCTGGAATGGAGCAGTGGGAAAATAGAAGTGAAAAAGAAGGATGATAAAATGGATGAACGAGATGAAATGAAATAGAATAAAGTAAATAGGAAAGGAGTGAAGGTGGAGGGGAGAGTTCATGCCCTGAAGTTGTTGAGCTCAATGTTCTGTCCGGAAGGCTGTAAAGTGCCCAATCAGAAGGTGAGGTGCTGTTCCTCCAGTCTGCGTTGGGGTTTCGCTAGAACATTGCCAAAGGCCAAGGGCGGACATGTGGACAGGAGAGCAGGGCGGTGTGTTGAAGTGGCAAGCGACAGGAAGGTCAGGGTCCTACTTGCAGACGGACCAAAGGTGTTCAGCAAAGCAGTTCCCCAGTCTGCGTTTGGTCTCTCCAGCGCAGAGTAGACCACATTGAGAGCAGTGAATGTAATGGGCCAGATTGGAGGAGGTGCGTGTGAAGCAATGTTTTACCTGAAAGGAGTGTTTAGGACCTGGGACAGTGAGCAGGGAGGAGGTAAAGGGGCAGGTGTTGCACCTTCTATGATTGCATGGCATGGTGCCGTGGGCAGTGGGTGAGGTGTTGGGTGTGATGGAGGAGTGGACCAGTGTGGGCCAGAGTGGGCTAGCTCCATTTTGGAAAGTGACCTGACCGCCAAACATCAAGCCGCCATTTCCAGGACTATCAATGACTTCATTTCCTCCGGAGATCTTCCCTCCACAGCCTCCAACCTCATAGGCTCCCAACTGTGGACAACCCACTTCTATCTCCTTCCCAAAATCCACAAACCGGACTGCCCTGTTAGACCCATGGCATCAGCCTGTTCCTGCCCCACCAAATTCATTTCCTCCTCTCTTCACTCCATTCTCTGTCCTCTTGTCCAGTCCCTTCCCACCTACATCTCCGATTCCTTCGATGACCTACACCATATCAGTGACTTCCAGTTCCCCGGCACAAACCGCCTCCTCTTCACCATGGATGTCCAATCCCGCTACACCTCTATTCTCCACCAGGTTGGTCTCAAAGCCCTTCACTTCTTCGGCAAACAGAGGTCGCAATAATCCCCATCCACCACCACTCTCCTCCCTCTGGCCGACTGGGTTCTCTCACTCAACAATCTCTCCTTTAACTCGTCTTACATCCTCTGCATAGAAGACGTGGCTATTGGTTTCCTGTCTGGTTATGGGCACTCACATGGGTCCCAGCTATATCTGTCTCTTTATGGGTTATTTGGAGCATTCCCTGTTCCAGTCCTATTCTGACCCCCTCCCACAATTTCTTTATTAAACATCGATGTCTATTTTGGTGCAACTTCATGCTCTCGTCAAGACCTGGGCAAATGTATCAATTTTGCTTCTGATTTCCACCTTCACGTAGTCCATCTCTGACACTTCTCTTCCCTTCCTTGACTTCTCTGTCTCCATTTCTGATGATGGACTGTCCACCAGTGTCCATTACAAACCCACCGACTCCCACAACTACCTTGATTACAACTCTTCACACCCCACATCCTGTAAGGACAACATCCCGTTCTCTCAATATCTTCACATCCGCGCATCTCTTCAGATGATGCCACTTTTCAGAATAGCGCTGCCGATATGTCTTTCTTCTTCCTCAATTGTGTTTTTCCACCCACTGTGGTTGACAGGGCTCTCAACCGTGTCCAGCTCACCCCCCGGGCCACTGCTCTCACCCCCACCCTCCTCTCTCAGAACAAGATAGTCCTCACTTTTCACCCCACCAGTCTCCACATTCAATGGATCATCCTCCACCATTTCCACCAAGTCCACCATGATATCACTACCCAACCTATCTGCCCCCTCACTGCCCCCCCCCCCGTCACAGGGAAGCACCAATGCTGGGGTCTTAACATGAAAATCAACCTGGTTTCTTCCCACCCACCGTACCAACCAAACTAACCCCCATCAACACCCGCGCTCTCCCCTTCACCATCCCTCACCTTTGAGCATCTTTCTGACAGTGTTTTGCTGTCAGGCACTGCTGATACACCCATAGTGACATCTGCATCCCATCTCATTAAGATGCTCCCCTACTTGGGCCGAACAAATTGAATGTTTTCTGTGTTATTTATTATATTTGTATTAATATTCTATCTGAGTGTTGACCATTGGGTCCCTCCACAGATGCTGCCTTCTCTGGTGTTCTTTGATGTCTAGTGTTTAGTTAAGAAAGCCCACCAATGCCTCTACTTTCTCAGAACACTGAGGAAATTTGGCATGTCAGCTACGACTCTCACCAACTTTTACAGATGGACCATAGAAAGCATCCTTTCTGATTGTATCACAGCTTGGTATGGCTTCTGCTTTGCCCAAGACCGCAGGAAATGACAAAGGATCATGAATCAAACCCAGTCCATTATGCAAACTAACCTCCCATTTCATGACTCTGTCTGCACTTCCTGCTACCTCAGAAAAACAGCCAGCATAATCAAGGACCCCAGGCATCTGGACATACTTTCTTCCACCTCCTTCCTTTGGGAAAAAGATACAAAAGCCCGAGGTCACGTACCAACTGACTCAAGAACAGCTTCTTCCCTGCTGCTATTCAGACTTTTGAATGGAACTACCTCACACAAAGTTGATCTTTCTCTACACCCTAGCTATGACTGCAACACGACATTCTGCACCCTCTCCTTCCCTCCTCTATGAATGGTATGCTTTGTCTGTATAATATGCAAGAAACAATAATTTTGGCTATATACTAATGTATGTGACAATAATAAATCAAATCAAATTAAAATCAAAATGATCATGTTATTGAAATCAGTCAACTGTGTTGCACGCTTATTGCTGTGATGATTAGGATGTAGAAGACAATTGACAAGGATCTTGGTCAATTTTTAATCCACCCAGTTCCTCTAGCACTCCATGTGGAAATCTGCCTTGTTAAAGTTTTTCTCTTAGTGTCAATGAGCATTGTGTGCATTTTTGGAAAGATTCCAGTTTAGATTGCGTATCAATAGAAACTAAGAATAATTTTGGATCAATGGTCACACAAATATACAAATCTATTTGTTTTGCCAATGACCTGTTTGATGTTAAATGAATAGACTGCTTCAGAATTTGGTCTTTTCACACTTGGAATATAGTGTTCAATTCTGGTCGCCACACCAGCATAAGGATGTGGAGGCTTTGGAGAAGGGACAGAAATGATTTACCAGGATATTGCCTGGTATGGAAGACATTAGCCATGAGGTTGGAGAAACTTTGTTCTCACTGGAGCGAAGAAAGTTGAGGGGTGATCGAGTAGGAGTCTGCAAGATTATGAGACAGATGGACAAGAATGGATAGTCAGATGCTTTTTCTCAGGGTGGAAGAGTCAATTACTAGGGGGCATAGGTTTAAGGTGCGAGGAGCAATGTTTAAAGGAGATGTACAAAGCAAGTTTTTTACACAGAGTGTGTGGGTGCCAAAACCACCACTGGGGAGGCAGTGGAAGCAGATACAATAGTAACTTTTAAGGGGGGTTCTTGGCAAATGCATGAATAGGATGAGAGTAGAGGGATATGGTCTCTGGAAGGGTAAAGGGTTTTAGTTCAGTCGGGCAGCATGGTCAGTGCAGGCTTGGAGGGCCAAAGGGCCTGTTCCTGTGCTGTAATTTTCTTTGTTCTTTGTTATTTGACTAATTGGCAGGATTATATAATCCTGCAACGCCCATTGCAAACTCTACCAGGTGTTACTGGGGCAAGAAAAATAATTCATTAACTTAGGCAAGCCTACCGTGGTAAAATGGGATTATTTTATGCATTATTTTTGAGTGCCCAAGTGTAATTGTAAGTTGCAGGATATTTACAATTATATGTGGCTGGTGTGGCACGTTGGCATATGGGCATGGTATAGTCATATGGACATGGCATAATACCAGGCAGTAGGATATTATTCCATGTTATTGTTTCCCAGCTTGGCAAATTGCCATATTGGAGTGCCTGGGGAGGTGGGACTGACTACGTTGTATGTACTTTCCCAGCAAGTGAGAGCCAGAGTTTATCAATGCATTTCCTCTGCGTTCCAGCCATACATATCTTGACAGATAGCCCCAGAGTGGGCAGTCTTGGTACACAGAGGCATTTCCTTTATTTTAGCCGAAGGAATAACGTAGAGGCTGGAATTTTCCACTCACACCTGACCACCGCTGAAGGATGGAGAACTTGGCACTCAGCCAAATCTCCGTTGCCTGCAGCAGGACGAGAGAATCCCACTGTGAATGACTGGTAAAGTCTGCCGACAGCGTTTAAGGAGACATGTTGCTAAACTTGCTTCAAATTACCGTGCACTTCCTTCATCTGTAGTCAGCATGAAAGTGCAGTTATATATTTTTGGTGAGATATTTACCCAAGGTCCAATCAGTTGCCATGTACAAAATGTAGGTGTTTCCTTAACTGTCCACGATCAGGACATCTGTATAGTTCATAAGTTCATTAGATATAGGAGCAGGATTAGGCTATTGGATCCATCGAGTTCGTATCGTCATTCGATCATGCTCCTCATCCCCATTTCCCTGCTTTCTCCCCATAACCCTTCAACCCATTCCCAATTAAAAATCTGTCTAACTCCTCCTCAAATTTGCTCACTGCCCCATCATTCACTGCACTTTGGGGTAGCGGAATGCATAGATTCACAACCCTTCGGGAGAAGTGCTTTCTCCTCAACTCTGTTTTAAATTTGTACCTATGAGTATGTGCTTTTCCAGATTAAATAATTCGAGCAGCAAGCTTTTGTGAAGTTAAAAAAACAAAGAAGGCTGTTTATTCTCACGCATTTACCCCCAAAATAATGCAATCTTTCACTCACTCCTCTCTCACACATTTTTGCCTCACTCACACAGATGAGTCAGAGATGACGGGAGTGTACGGTTACAGTTTATAGCTATCTATTTCATGGCAGGCCCATACAGTATTTTCTGAAATAAAGGGGATAGTTTAAAATTGGATTGAGGTTCTTGTTAGGGGAAGGATTCTTAGCAGGCTGGTCACTGAATTCCCATGAAGTTGGTTTTCAGGTGATCTCGATGTTAGCGGCAGCCCTTCACTCTGTTAGGTTTTCTCACCTACAGGGAACTGCAAACAAAAAACAGAGAATGTTGGAAAATCTCAGGCGCCGGAATTCTCTGGTGGGAAGCACGTGACTGGGAGGCTGAAGAACTGACCCAACATGTCCGACAGCATCCGTAGGCAGAGAAAACAGAGCGAACGTTTCAAGTCTGCCTGTCTCTTCTTCAGAACTAAAGGAGAGGGAGAATGGGTTTGAGGTTATTCTGTATATGAAGGGTGGAGCAGTGATTAGTGAGGGCTAGAAGAGATTTCAGCAAAGATCTGACAAATCTAAAAGCAAATGACAAATAACCCAGCGGGGAAGTGACGGTTTTTGCATTGAGCTAAAAAAAAATTGGATGTAAGAAAGGGGATTAAAATGTGGGAGAGTGGTCAAGGTCTAAAATTGTTCAACATTGTGTTCAACAACTTTAGTTTGTGATCTGTCGCCTCCATCTGAACTCTGCTTGTTCCAGACACTCAGCACCCTCTGTATGAAAAGATTTCCCCCCGGACACTTTTGTACCTCTCCCCTCTCACCTTAAACCTATGCCTTCCAGTTTTAGACTCCCCAACCTTTGAAAATATATTGACTATCTAGCTGATCTGTGACCCTCATTATTTTATAGATTTTATAAGGTCACCCCTCAGCTTTCTATGCTCCAGAGAAAAAATTTGTGTACATTAGTGTGTGTGTATATTTGTGTGTGTGAGTGCGAGACTGTGTATATTAATCTGTGTGTGTGTGTGTGTGACTGTATATTAGTGTGTGTATATGTGTGTATTTTTGTGTGTGTGTGACTGTATATAAGTGTGTGTGTGTATATTTGAGTGTGACTGTGTACATTAGTTGTGAGTATGTCTGTGTGTGTATATTTGTGTGTGTGTCTGTCCATGTATATTAGTGTGTGCGTACGCGTGTGTATATTTGTGCATATGTCTGTATGTATTTGTGTATCTGTGTGTATTAGTATGTGTCTGTGTGTTTTACTACTTAAGTGCAAGCTGTCTAGAAGGAGAAGTAATTGATAATGACTATATTTCTATACTTCAAAATATTACATTACATGTAAAATGCTTCAGGACATTTTGAGGCCAAGAAAGCTTATGTATAAATACAAGTTTTTTTTCTATTTAGAACAATACTCCATAGATATATCATATATATAAATTCACTGAGAAATGGAGTGAGTTGACCATCCGGTTTCCTCCCACAGTCCAAAGATGTTAGGTTAATTGGCCATGCTCAATTGCGCCTTAGTGACAGGGGGACTAGCTAGGGTATGGGGTTCTCAGAATGGCACGTGGGTGGGATTGTGATCGGTGCAGACTCGGTGGGCTGAATGGCCTCCTTCTGTACTGTAGGGATTCTATAGCGTCAATCATTTAACATTGCAGAAGAGTCAATATTAAAGTTGGCTTATGTTATTGGATATGCTTGGAATGAGACAGATATCTGTGTGTCAGTGCTGTGTACCTTAAGTTACGAGTTTCAACTTTACGCTGAATATTGTTGATTTATTTGCATTCACATATTCTGTATACATCATTATACATGCTTATACATAGTTATACTTGTCAATGAAACAAGACTGGCGTCCGCCCTTTTACAACAATCAATGTTACACGCTATAGTATAATCAGGCACTGTGGCTCATGTATATTTCCTATTCTTTGTGTCTTTCTCCTTGTTGGCCACTGCACTTCTTAGAATGACGCAAAGTGTTGTTGAAACAGGCAGGGAAACTGCAGCAACAAAAGAAAACAGTCTCGAGGCAATTTTGAGCCCGCACTCTCTGTTTGCAAGATAGCAGCACAGGCTCTAAATCCAGAAAGCGCGATTCGCAGCAGCGACTTTCCGAGTTCTGATCTTACCGGCCCCTCACTAGTGGAGTAGTGTGAAACATGTCATGGGACCATGGAAAGCTCATTTAATCACATTAGCAAGCCATTAGCGAGCGCTCTCTCAGCGGATACTCAGCGGGTGTCAGTGTGATGTCACACTGGCATCATTTACAACAGGTTCACCTCGATGTGGGGGTGTAAAAGCGAATACACTGCTGGGGGAGAAGGACATGGCCAAGCAGTACCCCACCTTGGCAGTGCTTCTTGTCACAGATTGTCATCGCCAGGCTGGCATCATGCCCACACCAACTTGGCAGTGCCAACCCGTGCCAAGGGACAGGCCCCAGTGGGAGTTTTATGGGGGGTGCTGAAGGGGGGAGGAATTCATTCAGATTTGGTTGTGGGGCAGGAGCAGACTGAGGGGCAGGGTATGCTGGTGATGGCGGTTGGGAGGGATGCCAACCCTGACTATGGGGTTGAAGTGGCCAATGATCTAGAATCATAAAATCATAGAACCCTACAGTGCAGAAAGAGGCCCTTCGGCCCATCGAGTCTGCACCGACCACAATCCCACCCAGGCCCTACCCCCATATCCCACCCACTAATCCCTCTAACCTAAACATCCTAGTACACTAAGGGGCAATTTTAGCATGGCCAATCAACCTAACCCACACATCTTTGGACTGTGGGAGTAAACTGGAGTACCCGGAGGAAACCCACACAGACACGAGGAGAATGTGCAAACTCCACACAGACAGTGACCCAAGCTGGGAATCGAACCCAGGTCCCTGGAGCTGTGAAGCAGCAGTGCTAACCACTGTGCTACCGTGCCGCCTGAGGTTATGAAAGGGATTGATGATTGTGGGGGGAGGTGTGAAAAAGTGCCGACTACATGCGGGAGCAGGGAGAGGAGCCCTTATAATCTCTGCGGTGGGCTGGCGGGGGTGGGAGGTCTATTCCTGTTATGATTGGGGTGCCCCATAAATATAGCACCCCAATCTCAGTGCAGCCGGGTTTTGCTGGTGAGTTGAGGTCCCGCTCCCCTGCGTGACAGCGTGAAACACATCCTCCTTGATTTATTTTAGGTAGCATGTTCTAAGATCTGGAGATAAAACTGGTGTGATTCTCCGGGGAAAAATGTCCAGGGTGTTGTTTCTGGGTTTTCCCACCAGAAACAACGCTCTGCCTTTTTTTGGTTCAAAAAGTATCTAGGAAAAACCACAAACACGGTTCCTTTGTTGGTTCATTTCATTACGATCGGACAAGAATTGCAGAATATTCCACAGTTTCCGAAGACTCTTGGTTTCTGGCTGTTCTTTGAGCTGTAAGATCCTGAAGATTAAGGTAAGTATTTTCCAAGTCGGGTCTGGGTACCACGGACACACAGGAATACATCACCTCTTGATTTTCCTTAGGAAATTGAAACAAGGGAAAACTGTCACCATAATTATGTACAATATTAACCAAAATCATAAGGGGTATCTAACGGAGGCGAAGAGTATTTCTCCCATCTGCTGCTGACCCAGCCAGAATCCTCTTTGCTGCTGTGTTCTCAGGCACTTAACTGGACAGTGGAGGATCTTCCTTGGGATCAAGGACCCCAGGGGCGGAAGTGCCATCTGCCGAGAGCTACCAGCCAATCAGATGCTGGCAGCTCTATTGAATGGCGAAGTGATGGCTGCTATTGGTAAGACCTCCACCTGTGGCCTAGTACAGCGGTCTCCAAACTCCGATCTGGATGCAGCCCGCTGCGGGACGGATGAGGCCCGCGGGCCATAGTTTGGAGACCCCTGGCCTAGTATAGTAGCTGGATTCCAACACTTGGATGAGTGGACTTTGGGCTCATGGGGAGAAGGGCATCAAAGATAAGTGGGTAGCTCTCAGCTGGCCCCTCCATCAGGCAGTGAGTGCCTTTAAATAAGGACAATAATCACCCTGCCCTCTTCCAAGCCCACACGCAGCCCTGCACTGTTTTGATGTCACATTTTCCGCACGGCAACCAGCCCACGAGGCGCTGGGTGGCAGGATATGACCACTATAAGACCCTCAATCAGCAGTGGGACAGTGTGATAACCCCCCATGATCTGAATGGGGAGTCACTAATTGACCTCCTAGCTGGGCTCATTGAATACAAGCTCCCTGGGGATTGATAATTAACCAACCAGGTGGAGCTTGTATAACAAGCCTTGTATAAAGCAAGACCTTGAGCAGATCCATTAACCTTTTAGTCCCATTTGAACATAAGAACATAAGAAATAGGAGCAGGAGTAGGCCATCTAGCCCTTCGAGCCTGCCCCGCCATTCAATAAGATCATGGCTGATCTGTCATGGCTCAGTTCCACTTTCCCGCCCTCTCCCCATAACCCTTAATCCCCTCTCTTATCAAAAACCCATCAACCCGCTTCTTAAAAATATTTAGCGAGGCAGCCTCCACCACTTCAACGGGCAGAGAATTCCAGAGGTTCACCACCCTTTGAGTGAAGAAGTTCCTCCTCAACTCCGTTCTAAACCGCCCCCCCTTTATCTTGAGGCTGTGCCCCCTAGTCCTACTGTCTTTTTTGAGCGGGAAGAGTCTCTCCACCTCTATCCTATCCATCCCATTCATCATCTTATACGTCTCAATGAGATCCCCCCTCATTCTTCTAAACTCTAACGAGTACAAGCCTAGTTTATTCAGCCTCTCCTCATAGCTCAACCCCCTCAACTCCGGTATCAGCCTAGTAAACCTCCTCTGCACTCCCTCCAAGGCCAAAATATCTTTGCGCAGGTGCAGCGCCCAAAACTGCACACAGTACTCCAGCTGCGGTCTCACCAATGCCCTATACAGCTGCAGCAAGACCTCCCTACTTTTATATTCAATCCCCCTCACTATGAAGGCCAGCATCCCATTCGCCTTCCTGACCACCTGCTGCACCTGCAAGCTGGGTTTTTGCGACTCATGCACAAGGACCCCGAGGTCCCTCTGCACCGTCGCCTGCTGCAATTTTTCTCCACGTAGGTCCTTCCTACCATTCTTCCTACCAAAGTGGACCACCTCACACTTGCCAACATTAAATTCCATTTGCCATTTCCTGGCCCATTCGCCCAGCCTATCTAGATCCTTCAGCAGACTCTCCACACCCTCTGCACAATTTGCCATTCCCCCAATCTTGGTGTCATCAGCAAATTTCGACACCCTACACTCGGTTCCCTCCTCCAGATCATCTATATAAATGGTAAAAAGCTGAGGCCTCAGCACCAACCCCTGGGGCACTCCACTAGTCACCAACCGCCAATCCGAATAGCACCCGTTGACCCCCACTCTCTGCCTCCTATTTGACAACCAATCCATTTTGGGGCCTGTTGTGTTCACTGCAGGCTTATGGTTATTATTTGTTTTTATTTTGTGCGATAAAAGCACAGTTCCTTCACAGCCGACTCCTGGAGTTATTATATAGAAGGAAGAATGCTCCCAGGCTTTTCAGCCTCAGACTCAATTGAGGGGAGGGGGAAATGAAGGGGGGGAAGGCAATGAGGGCCCCAGACTCCCCCGTGATTGTGCCTCCCCTCCATCATCATGGTTGCCGTGGGGAAGGACATTAAATTCTGCTTACAGATTTTATCACAACTAATAAATATTAGAGCTGCAATTGTTCTGTTGTTGTCCATTGTTCTTCTGCTCTGTCGTTCTTTTTTAAGTTGAGGAACTTGAATCAAGGATCAAGGTTAAGCATGGGGTTTGGACGACACAAATAAAGAAGTTTTGCCCTTGTTGTAAAGGATGAATCTGGAGTGCTGAGCGCATTTTTCATCTCCATATTTAGGAAAGGATATACTTGCATTGGAGACAAGACAGCAACAGTTCACTACATTGGCCCCTGGAATGAGGGGGATGCCCAATAATAAGGGGCTGAGTAAGTTGTGCTTCCCGATGAGAGACCAGCCCATTGAAAAATACAAAATTGGGAAGGGGCTTGATAGGGTGGGCACTCAAGAGATTGTTTCTGCTGGTTGGGGAATCTAAAACTTAGGGGCACAGTCTCAGGATGAAAGGCCGATCATTTAGCACTGAGAAGAGAAACTTCTTCATTCAAATGGTTTTGAATCTTTGGGATTTTCCATTCCAAAGAGTCGTGGATGCTCCATCACTAATCAAATTTAAGGCTGTGAATGGCAAATTTTTAGTCTCTCGGGGAATTAAGGGATTTGGGAAGAGTCAGGAAAAGGGATTTGAAGTCCGAGACCTGTCATGATTTTTTGGAATTGTTCTGAATTAAATAAGAAAGTAAAGGAAAAAGAAATTTGCATAGAATCACAACAGTGCAGAAGGAGACTATTCAGCTCATCGAGCACGCACTGACAACAATCCCACCCAGGCCCTATCCCAGTAACTCCGCGTATTTACCCCCCCATAACCCTCTGACACTAAGGGGCAATTTAGCACGGCCAGTCAACCATCAGTCAACCACACATCTTGGGAATGTGTGGGAGGAAACTGGAGCATCCGGAGGAAACCCGTGCAGGCACAGGGAGAGTGTACAGACTCCACACAGACAGTGAGGTTGGAATTGAACACGGGTCCCTGGCACCGCGAGGCAGCAGTGCTAACTACTGTGCCACCATAGTGTCCACAATCTTGTGTCTTTTACAACACCAAGTTCAAGTCCAACAGGTTTATTTGGTAGCACGAGCTTTCGGAGTGCGTGAGTGAGTGCCTGGTGAAGGGACTGCTCTCCGAAAGCTTGTGCTACTAAATAAACTTGTTGGACTTTAACCTGTTGTTGTGGGACTTCTTACTGTCTTACCCCAGTCTAACGCCAGCAATTCCATATTGTGTCTTTTAGGAATCCCAACCGTTTTACCGTCACTAAGATTCTCGCACCTTTCAATTAATTGAACAGTAAAGGAATTAAAGGTTATGGTGATTGGGTGGGAGCTGGAAAATAATGAGCCATGATTTTATTGAATGGCTGAGCAGGCTCAAGAGTTTACTCCTGCTCCTAGTTCTTGTGTTCTAATCCTTTTGCCCTGACCTTGGGTCCCCCTGATTCATTTACCCCCACATGTCCTACCTCCCTGGACTTCAGCTGCTCTAATCAACCAGTGATGGTTTCTACCTCTCACACCCACTACTCAGGCTACTTAGTTCTCAATGCCCTCTCTCATTCCCAGCACACTGGCTCCCTGATGATCCCGGACAGTTTACAACCAATCCTGGGTCTGGCTGGCGACCATCCTGCAGTGGCCCCTAAAACTTGGATCGACCGGGGCACTATCGCAAGCTTCAATCCAGGAGACTGCTCGGCATTTCAGACGCCCTGTGAGAACTGTGCCAAGCACTAAGGTTACTGCCCTTTGCGTGATTTTTCAGTTCGCTTCAGGCAAATTTGTGTCAGTCAGTTTTGACAAAGTGTGAATACAGGTCGGCTCTGAATGAGGATTCCAAAGGAGTTGTCACCTTGACAGGGAACCAGAGACTGAACCATAGTCCAAGGAGATAGGGATAGAGAGCAGGTTTGTTAAAAATGGCATCAACTGGAGAACATCTTCTATATGGCACAAGTCAGGAGTGTGATGGAATGGTCTCCACTTGCCTGGATGAATACAGCTCCAACAACACTCAAGAAGTTAACATCACCCTGGACAAAGCAGTCCACTTGACTGGGACCCACCACCAATTTAAACATTCACTCCCTTTACCACAGACGCACACTGGTAACGTGTGCATCATCTACAAGAGTCACTGCAGCATCTCACCAAGGCTCCTTAGACAGCACCAACCTACAGTCCCTAGAAATACAAGAGCAGCAGATACCACCACCACCAGCAAGCTCCCCTCCAAGACACACCATCCTGACTTGGAAGTATATCACTGTCCTTCCACTGTCATTGGGTCAAAGTCCTGAAACTCCCTCCCCAACAGCTCTGTGAGGTAGTGAGGGTGTGGAGTGCCCTGCCTGCAGCACTTGTGGACTTGCCAACTTTAAAGGCATTCGAATGGTCATTTGATAGGCATATGGATAATATTGGAATAGTTTAAGTTAGAGGGTCATTAGATTGGTTCCACCGGTTGGCGCAACATCAAGGGCCGAAGGGCCTGCACTGCGCTGTAATGTTCTATGTTTGGGTCTACCATGTGACCCTGATGTGGCCTCATCTCACCTGACAGACTCCAGGGTTCTCTGCGCCAATGTCTGTAAAATAAAATTATAATTTTAATTACCATTAATAATTATGAACTATAATGATAATGTTCCAGACACTCACTACACAGAGAAAGCTGCCAGAGATAGTAGTAGAGACAGGTACAATTTTGTCTTTTAAAAAGTGTTTAGACAGTTACATGGGTAAGATGCCTATTGAGGGATATGGGCCAAACATGGGCAATTGGGACTAGCTTAGGTGCTTAAAAAAACTGGTGGCATGGACAAGTTGGGCAGAAGGGCCTGTTTCCGTGCTGTAAACCTCTGTGACTCTAAAATAATCAAAACATCGGTTTATAATCAGAACTTTACTGAGTTCAAACATGCAAAGGTTCCTGGTGGGTTTTATTTACATATCGGGTGGCACGATGGCACAGTGGTGAGCACTGCTGCCTCACAGCCCCAGGGTCCTGGGGTCAATTCTGGCCTTGGGTGACTGTCCATGTGGAGTTTGCACATTCTCCTTGTGTCTGTGTGGGTTTCCTCTGAGTGCTCTGGTTTCCTCCCACAGTCCAAAGATGTGCAGGTTAGATGGATTAACCATGATAAATTACCCCTTGGTGTCTCAAGACATGTCAGTTCGATGGAAATGTGTGGGGTTTTGGGAAGAAGGTGAGGGAGAGAGCCAGGGTATGGTGCTCTGTCAGAGTCAGTGCAGAATCAATGAGCAAATGGCCTCCTGTAGGGGTTCTATGAAATTTAATTGATATTTGATGTATGTTTTATGGATAACTACATGAAGCCAGTTTATTTGATGTTCTATGGAGATTTTTTTTCTTCTGAAAGATAGGTTTTGGTTTAAGTAGTTCCATGTCACGTGCTCAGCATGTCCTGTTGGATTACAGAATCCACTGATTTAGCGACAATACCACTGGGCCATCCCCTCCACAGTTTTGGTCATTGTAGTGTGTGGGATCTTGCTGTGCGCAAATTAGATGCAGTTCTGACGTCATGACAGTAACTGCACTTCAAAATATTTAGTTGGCTGTTGAGTGATTCAGGGGCATCCAGAGTTCCTGGAAAGCACTGAATAAATAAATGCAAATTAATTTTCACAGTTATATTAAAAACATTTGCTGGGAATTTTTACAGTTTGATTTGGACAGAACGTACCGCTTTTCTTCTGCTGCTTTAGTTTCATGTAAAGAATAAGAGCAGTGACGAGCAGTAGGATAACTATCACCGTAACTATTGATAGAATCACATGCCAGTTCTCACTGTAAAATATAATTGTGATATATGGGGCATGAGACAGACAGGTTTGATATCATTATACAACATTCCTCCTAAGTTCATTTTTCATAAGTTCATGAGATATAGGAGCAGAATTAAGCCATTCAGCCCATCGAGTTCATTCCACCATTTGATCATGGCTGATGTGCTCCTCATCCTCATTTTCCTGCCTTCCCCCCCATAACCTTTTAACCTGTTCCTAATTAAAAATCTGTCTAACTCCTCCTTAAATTTACTCACTGTCCCAGCCTCCACTGCACTTTGGGGTAGCGAATTCCACAGATTCTGTTCCAACCTGATCTAGTATAAATGAGAAATACAATGTTGCTACATTAGTCCATACCAGCATTCCTGCTCTATTCCAGCCTGGTAGAGTTTGGAAGGAATCATAGGATACTTACAGCGTAGAAGGGGCCATTCGGCCCATCAAGCCTGCACTGACATCAATCCTACATAGGCCCTATCTCCTCACCCCACGTATTTACCCTTGTAGTCCCTGTGATGCAAACAGACACTTCAGCATGGCCAATCCACCCAACCCGCACATCTTTGGATTGTGGGTGGAAACCTGAGTACTTGGAGAAAGACACAGGGAGAATTGCAGATTCTGCACACAGTCATCCGAGGCTGGAATTGAACCCGGGTCCCTGATGCTGTAAGACAGCAGTGCTAACCACTGTGCCACCATGCTCATCACTGTGCCACCGTGCCGCTATACTATCTGATGCCATTTAAGAGAACTTAGTGTCCATGGAACTATGCAGTGCAAAGATTGGTGTGTGAATATTTAATGTGTTCTTACTAAATTCCTTTTCCTGCAACACTAGCAAGGGTTGTTCAAAAGCTGACATCCAGGATGCAATTAATTGGATGTTGCAATGGCTACCCCTCTTGTTGAGTGGGACATACGAACACACACACACATGTAGAATGCTGTTACATTTGTCTGCACACAATGCCAATGCAGGATGGGGAGAGTTGGGCAATTCTGCCATCAACCATGACAGACAGCACTGCTGTAAGTGACTGGGATTGATTTTATACGGGCTAACACTTGTTTTCCATTTCCTGAACTTGTCCCCATTCGCTTCTGAGGAAGATTAAATGCTGAGGATGAGGGTGTATTGAAGCCTACTTTTGGTGTGCTTTGCAATAGTTCTTCCTGGCAGATTAACCCATGGAGATCCTACAGAGGATGGATATAGAACATCACGACATGGCACCGTGCAAAGGGAAGGCGGAAAAATATAATTCAATTAGTTTTATTTAATCATCTTATGAAAAATGTGGGCTATCAGCAATTCATGTTCATCTGTTTAATATTGGAGCCAAAAAAGGATCTATTTTAAGTTTCGCCTCATGGCAGTGATTTTATATATTATGTGTGCCTCTTCATTTCAGCATTTTAAAAAGGTCTTGGTGAGATATTTGCAGAATAGTTCCATACTTATGGGAAAGATGCACAGTATTGATTTTGACTTTAGTGGGGAACTGGGGGGGAGACCTACCTCTGGCTGAAGTCATGTTCAGCAGTAAGGAATATGGCTGTTGTTCTTTGAACCCAGTCAACCGGGTCCCAGGAC